>NC_135047.1:8001500-8617000 GCF_051020975.1 Osmia lignaria lignaria | reverse complement strand
TGAAGGAAAATGCGATGTCGTTATAGCATAGGAAAGAAAAGGAAAGGAAAGGAAAGGAAAGGAAAGGAAAGGAAAGGAAAGGAAAAGTAAACGTGTCGTGAAACCGAAGGAAGACGAGTAAGCTAACAAAGTTGCTTTACACGCGTAGGTACGTGGACGACTTTTGGCATAGGAGGATGCGGTAACGAAGAAGCTGCCGAAGCTGTGGTCGCGCTTGCCTACGATAGTGGGATAAATGTGTTCGACTTGAGCGAGGCCCACAGCGGTCACAGAGCAGAGATTCAATTCGGACGAATTTTGTTGCGACGAGCTTGGAATCGCTCCAGTTACGTCGTTACCACCAAGATATACTGGAATACCAAGTAAACGATTGCATCGTAAATTTCTCAATAATAAATTCGATACGCGTACTAAGAAAATCTTAACACAGGGCGGAGGGTCGTGGATTGTCACGAAAACACATTATCGAATCGGTCCAAGCATCTTTGGTCAGATTACAATTATCCTACATCGACATCGTAATGATTCATAAAGTCGATCCTATGTGTCCGATGGAAGGTTTGTTCACGATTAAACATCCTCGTTTTATACTACATGCATCGTCGGCTGTGTTTGTATTATCTTGTTCGGATTTCTTTCAGAGATAGTACGCGCTATGAATTATGTGATAAGCAAGGGATGGGTTATGTACTGGGGAACGTCTCGTTGGACACCGGTGGAGATCATGGAAGCTTACACGAATTGTCGTCAATTCAATTGCGTCACACCGATCGTGGAACAAGCCGAGTATCATCTGTTTTATAGAGAAAAGCCAGAACTTTATATGCCGGAATTGTACAACAAGATTGGTAACTCATTCGAATCTGTTTCTCATCGATGGCCCGATGCACTTTGCTTTCATAAAACATGAATCTCTTTTTTTCAGGGGTTGGACTGATGGCGTGGTCCACGGTCACCATTGGAATGGTTTCCGCGAAACCGGAAGACTATGGAGTTTCTTTTTTATCGAGATCTTCTTATAAGGTAACGTGAACAAAATGCGAAGAATACGGGAAATAAAATTGTATTCTTCTTCTTCTTCTCTCTCTCTCTCTTGATGATATTGACGATTCAAAGGTAGAAAGACGAGTTTATCCCGGACGATTAACGATTGCAACGTTTACGATTTCAGAATAAGTATTCGTCGTTCAGTTGGACAGAGGACGAAACGCAATCTTTGTACAAAGAGGTGCGTACTTGAGTTGACAAAGGTAAAGGTTCCTTTTGTCTGTACTTAAGATGAATGGGATCATTTCGGTGTTTCTTTACCCGGTGTTTCAGCAGGAATACGGCTGGAAAGAGAAGTCTGGCGACGAGGAGACACGGAAATATTCCGACAAATTACGGGACGTGTGTGCACTGGCCGAACGACTCGGTTGCTCGTTCGGCCAGTTGGCCATCGCGTGGTCCTTAAAGAATGAAAGTGTTCAGTGCCTTCTTCTCGGTGCATCAAACATAGACCAACTGTACGAGAGTCTTCAGAGTTTACAGGTAATCTCTCCTAGATATTTCCTTTGTTACCCTTTGAAATTTTACATATTCTTCTAGCTTATTCCAAAATTGAATGCCAACATAATGAGCGAAATCGAAAGGATTCTGGACAACAAACCAGCCCGACCTCCGATGATCTCAACCCTGGCGCTTAGATGACAATCAATTTGCCCCCACGGAAGTGGTGGGGGCTCTCTGGAGGATGGAGCCAGCCCGAAAAGCGAGGCTGCGAACAGTCAGGATCAAGAACAGACCAAGGAGCTGACTGGGAAACTACCATTTTGCGAGATACAATGAAACTGCATTCACACGTTTCCATACGTCTATGCATATTTTCATGTTGCTCTGAATCGAACTGGATGAAAAAAACAACAGCCGATCCGTTCGATATACTTAAATACTTGTATAAAGCAAATCGATCCGAGCCAAGTCGGGTCAAGCCCGAAAGAAACTTTCGAAAATCCACGCGATCGACTTGCGCGTCGCGCCATGCCGCGAATACACCACTTATATTCGCATTAATCAATCGACAATACTTACGGTTACGTTAACGGTTACAATTGCGATTACGACTCGCGACGATTTTCACTTACGACTTACGACTCCGTGACTTTCGACTTACATAACACTTTCGACTTACGACTTACGATTTATAATTACCATTACCGATCACGATAAATACTTATTAATAACGGTTATTAGTAGATTAATTCCGCATACGATTATCAGTTTCTAATACAGTCGTGAAATTTGTTTCACCGATCTCGGTGATACGAACGGAGAAGAGATTTGAAAACGATTCGGTAATTGCCACGTTAATTATTATTATCGTTGCAAAATGATACGACGAATCGAGATTTTCTATGAATCGAAAAATCGAAAATATTTATCCACGAATTCACTGTACAAAGTGTTCATTGAAGACGGTAGATAGAAGATATCGTAGGATCTTTATTACAATTCTGTAAAGCGCGAGTACTATTGCAAATAATTTTTTCAGCTTTGAATAATTCATTCGCACCGTTTTATTGTCCGTTCGATCGATGAACGGCACACAATTGCACATTAACACTTGCATACATATCGCGTGAATGAAGTACATTGCTTAAGACGGGCATAATCGAATAATTCGAATCGATGAGAGAAACCGTTCAACATCGAGGATCGTTACGGGAGTGTAATTTTGCCGCGCAAACACTTACATGCACCCGTACTTGTTAACAAATTGAATACGAGTATCGCGCGATTGCTCGTTTCCCGTTGTACAGAGAGCATTTGTTCGGCCCTTTCCTCGTTAATGCAAAGGACTAAGATGGATAGCTAACCGATTAGCTGACTGGTTGATTCGACGTGGTGAAATAGCTGGTTAGCTAACTGGACAGCTATGTTAGATAGGTAAAAAGTACGTAGGCGGATAGACGCGTAAATAGGTAGATGTACGTAGTTGCGGTAAATAGTTAGACGATTATGTAAATATATATATATAGATGAAAAGTACCGAGAGCACGAACGATAGGATCACGCGGAACAAAGGATAAAGTATCAAGATTTCACTTTCCACGCATTTCGTACGAATCGGATGGATCCGTAACTCGAGCGAATCGCGCGAAAAGCTGTCTCGACTCTCGCAGTCGACTCTTTGAATCCAAACCGTCCGTACAAAAAAAATGGGCAGCGTGTAACGCCGCGTGAAATCGATCGATGAAAACCGCATCGTTGCTGAAAAAATTCGATTTTTCGATAGAAGCAACCAAGCGAAGACAGGATGGTCGGAGAGAGATGCGAAAGAAGAGAAAGAGGGAAGATACTTTCGATCAAGAAGAAAGTTACAGACAGCCATCGCATATTAATTAACAATAAGTAAGACGAGGAGTGATCATTGATTCTTCAACGATCCTGATTACAATACTAATTGTTGCCATCCCCTGAACGTTTGGCATTTTTTAAAATCCCAGGCACGCGTTTCGATGCTCGTCAAATCGATTTCAATAGCCAATCGATCAACTATCATCAACAGCAAATGCCGTCACTCGTCACCAAGTGCCGATCGCGTTACCAACGTCGATTATGCTAATTGCTCGAAAATTTTATTCTGACGTTAATAATCGATGGTATTTATATCGAAGTAACATTAATTCGATAAGTACCGTATTTACCGTGACACTCGAACGAGCGAACGGCTAGCAAAGCTATAGGATCGAACCGATTACAAGATATGTACATATATTCAACTGCCACACGGTCAAGCGTTTCGTCCTTTCGTCCTTTCTGTTTCAGACCAGCTGGTGCGAAGTTATCCTTAACGGTATACGAAATGTCTCGACTCGTGTTTTATTTCACGCGCAAACACTTCATGAAAGATGATAATGATAACTGTAAGTGCTTTCAAGAGAACAGCGAAATCTCAGCTTTGTAAAAACGATCGAGTCGATGGAGGAGCAGTTCGGAGAATCGAGAAAATCGAAAAGTCTCGCGATACTGCGAAAGAATTTTAATCGTTCGGTAAATAAAATCGAGCTCGTGTATTACGTAGAGCCAAATGGAAAAGAGTTGAAGGAGAAATGCTGTCCGGGAGGCGACGTTATCTCGTCAGGATCGAAGATAGAGAGAGTAATCGAACGAGTCGAGAATGATTTGTGATTTTATTTTTAAAAAAGGAGTCGAATCTAAAAATCTTGAACGACGAGATAGGACCTTTTTTTCATTTTTTTCATTTCCGGCCACTGTAAATTTCGTCAAGCCAATTATCGGCTATCTTATCCAACGATTGAACTTGTACGCATTAGCCATCGTCGCTTACACGACCACCAATCGCGTTATCGTACAAGCACGTTTACGTGAAAATATCTAAAAGAATGGTGTTAATCGCGATACGATCGATCGAGCCGGCCTCAGTCGAGTTTCGATCTGACCTTCGCGTCCAATTGACTTAATCGGCCATTGTGTCGCAAACGATAAGCGATTAGCTTAAGCACCGCGCAAACGAGAACATAATTCAAGTAAATTTCAAACTCTAATATACCCACATCTTATGAATTTCATCCACTGTGAATCGTGATACGCGAACGAACGTATATACAATTAACAACTTTACAATTTACAATTTGCAATTTACCTACCATTTACAATTTACAGCGGTCAGGTATACGGGCAAACGCGATCACTCGTCAACGACACGTAATTACACGTACCTACCTCGCTTCCGTTACACGATACCAGCTAATCAGATTGGACAGAAATAAAAGTATTTAATACAAGTAGCCTGTTTTATACGTGGGCGCGTGTTTATTCAACCTTTATCCTGAAACGCTGTGAAAAAATCGCTCTAATCCAACGAGCCGATATAGAATTTATTGATCTTGTTGTTGCTGCTGTTCTTATCGTTAATCCGGTGCTCGATCGCGTTGCCCACGTTTCTTCGATCCGCTTCCCATCGGCTACTTTCTTTTCTCTGACTTTCGAAAGAAAATCAAACAAGTTGATGTTCAGAGAAACGCGACGCGGAAAAGAGATGCTATTAATTAGAGTAACAACATTTTTAAAGTCTTTCGAAAACTTGTACCAACTCTGTAAGCAATATATTAAATACTTATTAGGGGGACTATTTTGAGGGTATTCAATAAAAAAAGAAAAGAACAGGCGTGTCATCTTATAGCTCGTTCTTTATGCCTTCCAAATACTTTGTTGTTCTATCGTTTAGTTTTCCTCTTTCTCTTTTTCGCTATAAATGGCTGTACAACAGCCAACGCTTGCGTTTTTAATTTCCTCCTTACTCGAGATATTTTTTCGACCAGCAATATTTCAACTTTTCATTCGCAATAGCGAACAATCGAGTATTTTTTAAATAGAATTTCAAGCAAAAATGGTGCGCAATCGACTTCCGTTCTCGTTGCGCGCTATTCTTTCTAACAAAGTAAGTACCTTTTACTTTCGACTCGTCAAAATAAATTATTCTCTATTCAATATCGTTTGAATATGCGTCAAAATCTTGATTTCTTCCTTCGATCCTGTGTTCGGTTTACCTTTCCAAGTAAGTAGATGAGTTAACGAGCGTACAACTGTTGCATACCTATACTTATCGTGAAACAATGTAAGAATAGAAAAAAAGGTAAAAGAATGAGATAGAGATACAGCGAAAGATTATGTACCTTGATAACGTGCAAATGATTCTCGTTTAGGTTGACGAGCGATTCGATACCGTATAAAACAGGCGAAACGGCAATCGTGTTAGATTACCCCGGCATTATGTCAAGTACTTATATAAATAAGTATTTAGGTACTTACGTGCGAGCGTAACGAGATAAAAGACCGAAGAAACTAATTGTTCGTTTCGTTAATCGCACATCGGTAAATTAACCAAGTAAAATACATTCATTTCTACAAGAATGGCGAACACCAAGAATATCGTGTACAACAACAGACAGATTAATCCCACTTTTTTGTTCAATTTGAAGCCGAAGAATGCTATGACCGCGTAGAGCGCGATTATGCAAATCACGATAGAAAGTACGCTGTAGGACAGAGCTCCTGAAACGATTTCCACGTCTTTCCCAGACATCAGACACTTTATCGTCCATGGTAGACCCAGGCATAGCAAGATGTCGAGAATATTTGCCCCCAATGTATTGCTCATCGCCATGTTTCCGTCACCTAAGCGGACAACAAAAATATCGTTCAACGATCGATAGCGCCGGATTACTTCCGCGCCAGTGAATCCTCGGCCAACTGTAAAGGAAAATAGAAAACAAAAGAAGAAGCACCGCTTCCCTGCTTACCCTGTCTTGCTAAAATGACAATGGAGGCCATCTCCGGTATATTTCCTCCGGCAGCTAAAAACGTAATGCCCATTATGGAATCTGGGATTCCTGCGGTGTCACCGACCACGGTCATCATCCAAGAGACAAAATAGGAAGATAACCCGATCCAAATCACGCACATGACGAACGTCAACGGATACCATTTCATCAACCGTTCTGTTCTGCAATCCGGTATCGTCGCGAACAGCAGAAATTTCAACGGCCAACAGAAGAGGAACCAACATTTCTTGGTCAGAGATCGTTCCTCCGGCCAAACGAACGGACTTGCTGCGAATAAACGAAGACGCGTTCATCCTATTCTTCGAGAAGGATCTTCTAAACGAAATAGTATAATACCTGCTTCCGAAGGTTCCGCCAATTTCTCCAAAGATCCTTCTCCTCCGTTCTCCGCTTCGTTGCCTCCGTCCTTACGCTTTTCCGGATGATTTACGACCGAATCGTTCTGCGATTTGTACGATTCATTGGGAGTCGAGTTGTTACCGTCAATGTCGAAACCTAATCAATCAATTAAGCGGGCTCCTCTTACTCGCTTTTCTTTCGATTCGAAACGGGAGATATGCATATATGTAAAAGTTATACTCCATGTACCTACTTACGCTTCTTTTTGGAACTGGAACAAGAGGTTTCGCGGTAACAACCTAGGATACTTTTACCGGCAAACAGCAATACTAGATAGGCGAAGAATAATACTAGCAAGCTGACGGCTTCGTACCAAACTATCCGTTGATCCCACATTATTAATACCAGCGTTCCGACAGATATCACGTACATCGTGCAATCCCGTGTCAATACGCGCCATTCCAAGGAGATTGCCTATGAACCGGGGTGACATCATTAAGCAAAACGGAAAAATACTTAATTAAAGCGAAAGATGTTTATCGTCCTTTATCGGACGAAAACAGCATCGTTAAAGAAAAAAAGATAATCGTTTGATCAATATGCAGTTAATAAAATGATGAAGCTCGGCTTAACTTGGCTTACTGTGAATTTTTGTTAAGCCGAATTACGAAGTTCGTTTGAGCAAGATACCAAGAAGAATTCGGGGTGTCGTATACTTACACAGAGAGCCGTCAACGCTCCGCAAGCAGGGGTTGCGAAAGTATCGAAGACCGCGCTACCGACCACGGTCCCTGCGCCCAGATCCGATTCGGTCAGGAACGTTCCAACCACGTTCACGAACATTTCCGGAAAAGAGCTGGCCATCGCGAGAAATGTCGCGCCAGCAACGTCGGTGCTTATGTTCATGTTGGTACAGATAAGTTCGACAGACGGTAACAGGTAATCGTGGCAAATGAATGCCGTCAACACGAAACAATAGAATCCAAAGAACGCGTGTAACACCACTGCCCCTTGTCGACGTTGCTCGTCCGTGAACAAATCCGCGGGAAAATCATGAATCGAACGATCCGTGCAATTTTCATTTTCCTCGGTTAAATATGTTCTCTGTTCCCCTTTGTCCAACGGTTCCTTCTTTACTTCCCATATTTCTTCCGTTTTTCCAAATGCCGCACGAACCGTCTGCGACAAATCATCCAGAGACGATGACCCTACAACGAAACCTTTTTCTCCTCTTTATCGAATAAACGAAAATTACCGAGAGTGCTTCCGAAATCGTGATACAAGCAAACTGAACGCGTCTTCTCCTGGAAAGGAAAGAAGTTACCGGTTTCTACCTTGTTTCGCATTTCTAACAATCTTACTTATATCACGATAATAGAAATAATGAAAATTACTAAAAGGAAAATAAACACGCTCGTCACTCGTATCGGCACGTATCGTTCAAATTGCCGGCCAAGTAATAGCACTCACCGTTTTCAGTAAACGCGTAAGTAGCCGGGAAACATATTGATAACGCAACGATACACGCGCAACATTTAGAGAACTGTATATTCATATCGCGGTTCACTATTTCAATTATATGAATTATAGTCGGTCGAACGACAATGTTCGACACACCTTTTGTTAAAGGAGTAGACTAAACTACTTTTTCAGAAACAGCTTACGTATTTATGGTACATTTAACTGATTACGCTCCCTTCCAAACGGCCATCCATGTGCCGTTATTATCTATTTGACCATCGTCGACGTTGTCGTCGTTGTCGATAACAATAACGAGATTTGATTTTAAAACCGGTCGTTTGCAAAACATTTAACAAACCGAACTGGAATCAGCTTTTTGATTTTGATGAGCGAGTCGCCCGCCACGCGCACATTAATTATTCTTCCACGTCCGCCTGCTTGCATTTTCTTTTCTTTCAATTTCTTCGTCCAATATCAGGATTTCATTGAAATCAAAAATGAAACTACATTCGATTATATATAGAATGGTTGTATATTTTCCTCGTTTCGTGCTTACTCGTTTGTTTGCTGCACGAATTATTATCAAGAATTATAACATCATTTCTCTTTTCTGTTGCATCCTCGCAATGTACATTAGTTGATCGCATTTTTTCAAACAAGCAATTCACACATCATACATACGTACATACCCACATTACATGTATATTACATATATGTAACGATACAACCGCATCGTTAAACATTTCTTTAACGTTTAATTTACAAGTATAAAAACATGTCTGTAATATTCGTACATTCTTGTAACATGATATAATCCGGTTACACAAATCTCGTAAGACGCGTACGGTTATCGCGTGTCAAGTAACGAGATCATGTACCGTTTGAAGATTCGCGATCCCACGCACTTGCGTTGATTTGCTACTTTACTACATCCTTTTTCGACGATTTGCTTCTACCATAAAACGCGTCTAAGAACAGCCCGGCAAACACTATGAACGTGCCCAGCCACTGTTTGAACGTCAAAGTATTACCAAAGATCAGTATCGAACCTAAGACAGTGAAAAACTTTCTGGTCGTCGTTATAATGGAACACGGTAACGGGCCAAATTCTGTAACGGTCAAAAATATGAAATATTGTCCGAGCGCTCCCGTTATAGAAAATGTAACTATGTGCCATACGGTGGAAGGATATCTATGTAAAAACTGGATGAATTGAAAAAGTTCTCCGGAAGCTAGGATGACGATTCCGCTGAACAATACGGACCAAAAGTTCATGTTCAACATCATGTGTCCAGACTTGGAACTATGCTCTGCTTTCATTCTTTCCTGTACGGCGCTAGTTAAACCGTCCATTGTCAGGGATAATAACAGCAACAGTTCTCCAAATGTTGTTTGACTCTCTGTTTGCTTCTTAGATGGATTGACATCTTTGTACATGAATAAAGCTACTCCAATGACGACTAAGAACACAAACAAGTATTTCCTAACTGGATATACCTGCAAGGAAATTGGACAAATTGTTACAAATTATATTTCCTTGATAGCTGTAACAAATGAAACATACATAGAATCTTTGTAGTCATTGGGTTAATAGTTCCAGCTTCTGTTGATCAATGTTCTTGGGTGGAAAAACAAGTTAATACAGGATTAAGGAAATTTTCATCGCAGGAAATCCTTAGATCAAAATGAAGAGAACGAAGGATGTGTTAGTGGGAAATATGCAACATTTTCGAGAAGAGCAAGAGAAGAAGGGGTTGAAAACAATGGAAACAAAGAAGGAAATAAAGGAGACACAAGCGATACCTTATTTCCTAATAGTACTCCGAGTATCATCACGGGAATCGGTTTACCGGCTTTTCCGATTACTTGCGTTGGATAACTAACAAATTGCAGGGCCATAGTACTGCACACCATCGCGAGTAAATATGTGAGGGAAGATGTCACATAATACGATTGCGGAGTAGTGTCTTCGCCCTGTTTCAACACCGTAAGTAAAGTAGTCTTGGCGAATAAATAATTAATTAAACATTGGAAGAAAACAAGAGAGAACATATAGGTGAATTTTTCACCGTCATCTCCATACTGTCCTCGAGTAATTTTTTCTTGCAACATGCCAAAGTAGAAATAACATACGAAAATACCGACAGCACAAAACAACAGTTTGAAACGTCTTGAGGAAGTCATTATAATTGTACACGCGTCTACGCGTACTCCGAACTGGCCACGAGTTTCCTTCGTCTAGCGATATTGCTACGGTCATAGGCCAATATCACGATAAACAGAAAAATATTTTAGACATCCTATGCAAGTGACAGACACATGGTACGTGGCATTTAACGATAGGTTATGTATCGCGCGACGGCGAATCACGCATATCCACATCGAACAGATGTAAAAGATCGAGCCTTCGTAGATGGCAGCATCTCCCGATCTTTACTTTCTCTGCTGTTCAGTGTCAGTGTTGTCGTCTGCAATCAACCGCAAAATGTGACAACTCGAGTTGGCAGTTAGTATAATTATTCGTGCCTCTCGTGGTAGCTTTTGACTGCGACAATTTTTCAAAGCTAAAGTGAAAATCAACAATGTTGCTCGTTCGTGCAAACACAGTTCTCGCGTTGTATTTTGTAGTGGCGGGAAGCTGTGAAACTGACGCCACGAACAAGGAATCTGTCGACTGTGGTTGCAGCAACAGCAGAACAACCATAAAGGAAGATAATAAAGAAGGAACGCAAAACTATTGTTTAGCGAGTAATTCTGATGATTGTTCGAGAAATATCATCGATCACAATGATCTTCCAAAGAACATGGCCAAGATAGAAGGGGGAAGATTTACGATCGGAACGAACGATCCAGTATTCGTAGCTGATGGCGAAGCGCCGAAACGAGAAATACATCTCGATAGTTTTTATATAGACGAGTTGGAAGTGAGCAACCATGATTTTGCTAGGTTTGTTAATGCAACCGGCTATCGAACAGAAGCTGAAAAGTTTGGAGATTCGTTCGTATTCGCGGGACTATTACAGGAAGAACTTCGGGCAAACGCATCGGCTGCTGTTGCTCGGGCCCCTTGGTGGCTGCAAATAAAAAATGCAACCTGGCAGCATCCGGAAGGCCCTCGTTCCGATATAACGTGTGCGTATATTCGATTCTTTTTCTCTAATTCGTCGTGACTTTTAATTCGAAACGTCAGAAAGTAAAATCGCGAATGATTCAGATAGAATGGATCACCCTGTTGTCCATGTGTCGTGGAACGACGCTGTCGCCTATTGTAAGTGGTTGGGTAAACGATTACCTACCGAAGCTGAATGGGAAGTGGCCTGTCGGGGAGGGCTTTCCGATAGATTGTACCCGTGGGGAAATAAATTAACCCCGAATGGTCAATACAGGTGAACGCGAATAATTTTTGCGTTAAAATAGAAAAAAAATATTTTACTGACTGAGAATTGTATTTTCAGGGCAAACACGTGGCAGGGTGATTTTCCGAGCATTAATTCCAAAGAAGATGGGTACGAGGGTACTTCACCTGTTACAGAATTCCCGCGAAACAAATATGGCTTACGTAATATGGTAGGGAACGTTTGGGAGTGGACTTCAGATTGGTGGAGCGTCCAAGTTACGAATCGTGGAGGATCCAACAATCCCGTGTGTATACATATTTTCCATAGATCTATCAGGATTGTTACTTTACGGAAAAACAATTAATGTAACGTTTATTTTCAGACTGGTCCACCTCATGGTACAGACAAAGTAAAAAAAGGTGGTTCTTATTTGTGTCACGAGAGTTATTGTTTTAGATACAGATGTGCGGCGCGAAGTCAAAATACACCTGATACATCAGCTGGAAATCTTGGTTTCCGATGTGCTGTGTCCGTTTAATTTCATTAATCTGTTTGTTATGATTTTTATCACGAACATTGAAATAAAAAAAAAAAAGAATCATTTTACATATTTATATTATTATAACGCTTTTTACAATTTACGTTTCTGTCTGAAACTGTCTAGACGCCATATTTTTACAAAGCTGCCAATTGCATATGGCGCGAGGTAGGAAAGGGCCGCTAGCGGGAGATTCACGAAACTTCTGTGCGTCTCCCATCGTAGGAGTTTCCAGACTTGTGAATAAGTATTTAGGTTTGATTTGAAACATCGGGCGTCGGCCGTCATCAACAACAACCGAAACAATGTGTGTAAGTGTGACTTTATGTTGACGTTTTTAAGAAAAGCATTTAATTAAATTAGACTAAAGTTTTTCATGTAGTTCCAAGTTATAAGTAAACGGTGAAGAGACATCGTTGGGAAATAGCGTCATTGAAGTAAAGCACGTTAATTTGTGTAACTTAACCATAAAATAAGAGAGATTACCGTGACAATGAATTATGGAAAAAAATCTCCCAGCATGGGTACACCCTCGGTGTATTCCCACGTTACCACGCGTAGCAGTGCGAATTTGAAATCATCACGATCGATGCGTAGTGTCAAAATCACACCTTGGTATCAGAAACCAATTTTAACGCACGCCTATGTGCTTGACATTCAAAGAGGTGCGATGTTTACAGCGATATTTTCACTGGTTGGTATTCAATTGAGCATTTCAGTAAATCGTACTTAAATAAATTAATCGAGGAACTGAATATTTTGTTTCAGTGTTTGGCGGTTTTTACCATTTGTACCTCGATATTTGATCTTTATTGTCTCTCGCAAGCTGCACCAGGTTCGACTCACTACGGTTACTACGTGATATCGTACGAATTCGTTTACGTGGGTAATCGACACGGTAAGAAAAATCGGAAAAAAAATCGTACGCAGAAAATATTATAAGTACAGAACTGAAATTCACCACTTTGTTTCAGTTCGTAATGCCCTGGTTGTCTTTTCTTTGTTCTCCATGCTTGCCGCAGTGGCGGTATTTGCAACCTCGTTGATGCTAATCACTGCCTTAAGGAAGGAATACGAAAAGAAAACGGTGCCATGGTTGTACTGTTTTGCAGCTTTCACTGTCTTCAGATTATTTTCTTTCGTATTTTCTAGCGTGGTAAACGATATGATATTTGCTTATAACATTGCTATGTGTCTGTTGTGGATAATATTCATTTGTATTTCCATTTATGGATGGTTAATTGTATATTCTTTATACTTGGAATTGTCTGACCTAACGAGATTAGAAGATTTGGCGCATTTAAGGGTAAGTCACGACGGATGTTTGAAAAGGGAAAAGGATTCCGTTTCCATCGTTCTCTCTGTTTCATTTCAGATCGGCACTATGCAGTCGTTGAACGCATCTACTACTCACTCTATCGCCGGTTCTCGTCCAACGACCCCGCATAGCGCGGTGTCGACGATGCCTGCCAATTAAATACAAACATGACGATACCTTTTGTGCTTGGTCGTGTTTAACGCGAGAATTGGAAAGCGATTCAGGTAAATCGCATCCCGCTTTAGAATATATGAAACACGACGAGACGGTCCGCAGACGAGCCGTTATCAAGATCCTGCCTTGGCTCCAGTGCCTTCTATCCGTAAGTCTAACCTTTCATCTCTTTTCCATCCGTCCGTCCATTTACTTGAAAATCCGTCCAATATTTTAGTGACGAAAAATCGTTGATAAATGTTTTTATACGTAGAATTTTATATCGTTATACGAACGTAGCATTAAGCTATATGTAGCTAAAATTACAAAAAATAAAATGCTATGTCTCTAGGAAGGAGGAGATTAATTATACGATTATTCAAGTAACTGATTTTTATTAATAATATAAAATTGCGTGGAACTTACATAGGACGGCTTTTTAATTAATTCGTGAAAAGAACGGAAAGAGGGTATGTTTCTTCTCAATTGGGGGGTTGTTCGGAATAGGAATTGGCGGATGGTCGATTCAAAATTCTGTCAAACAGATCCACTAATACATGAAAAGCAGCGTACAAATAGTAGATCATTCTTCCCAAGATCGTTAAAAGGAATATACCGATCGCAATAGCTAAGTTTGAGAGTATTCCGAAAGTAGCTGTTAATACGTACAAAGCGATCGCGAGACACATTTTACGTTCATTTCCGTTAGATGGTTATCCGCTGACCATTGTCCATTCGTTGTTCTTCGACAAACAAACGAAAAACGTAAACGAGATATCGAAAATATAACGCTGATTTGCGAGGTGCAACAGCTACGCGAAATTTGAAATTGCACACGATGCTTCGTCGAAGGAATGCGCTTGAAACGAAGAGAACGCGACGTGCATATTTCATTGACGTTAATAGAAATTTCGCGATTGTTGTGTATCGTACAGGAAATGAGAACGAATATATTAATGATCTTGATCGTTATCTTACGAGCAGGAAAAACGCGTCACGCGATACAAGTATCGGGAACCTGAAACAGTCGATTAGCAGCAGTAACGCGAATAGCGATAAACGCGTCGTAAAGTATGTACGCGGTATAATAAGAAAACCAAATGACGAAGAGGAAGACAGTGTACTTGAGAAGATAATGGAGAACGGTGAATCTGAAAAATGAAAACGTAACGAGTTAATATCATTCAGGATGCGATATGTATCGCTTCGTTTGTAGATGATTCGACTGGGTTACCTGGCCATTCGCAGTTTCGCGCGATCTATCGTGCTCGGATCGTCTTTGAAAATGTGTATCCTCAGTCCGCGCACGCATTTGTACATGAAATCATCCCAGTCAAATTTGCTCATCGAAAACGTAAACAGAGCTTGATCGGTCGGACAAAGGCTATCCCAAAGATTCTTGGTATTGTCATAAGAGAAGTTCCATTCGTGTGTACCAAAGTAGCTGGTAACAGCGCAGAATTTGTGCAGTTTTTTGTACATTTTTAGAATTCTGTGAGAAAGAAACACAGAGTATGTTATTACTTGCGGCAAAGTTGACCACGTAGCGAAAGAGGAATTAAAAATCACCTAGGTCTTTTGCCAGTAATGATTCTCGCAGTATCAACGAGCGTGGCGGGTAGCAAGTGGAGGAGCACGATCAAGACGAAGTACGCGTAAGTACTCTTAGCGGGGGTGAATGTGTAGCACCAGACGCTACGAACACTTGGGACTTGCCTTCCATGTTTCACAGCAAGATTCATGTATCGACCCCAGGTGATGCCGGTGGTACCCCACGAAGAATGGTAGTTATAGATAGGAGGATCACTTCCGGTGCTACTGTAACGCTTCGTCGCAACTGCCCAAGCGATAACGATAAGAGCATTGACGGTGTAATCGGCTGGGATCAATTCAGCGACGCAGTTCTTATCCATGTTCATGGTCCTCATGAGGCCGATACCAGCCGCTGCGAGACCTCCGGTGGGTCCGTACACGTTATCCACCCAACCCTCTATCGGCTCTTTGTACGTCGAGAGCACTGATTACAGGAAGCGGAAGAGAAGAAAGATGGATAATAAACAATTGATATCGTTTACCTAAAAATATTAGGATATTACCTATGGCGGGACGAAATATTCCAACAGGCAAATCCTTTCCGTATCGGCGCACCAATTGTTCCGCAATGCACTTTGTATAAACGTACGTATTCGGAAAGGTACCTAGCAGCGTTTTCGTCAGACGATTCAGTTCCTGCTCCGTCAAATTCACGGCCAACTCCATCGTGTCTTCAGCTGGTCAAACACCGATACCCAATATTTTTCGGATCTTCGCGAAGAAAGAAATACAGAAGAATAGTATACTTACCGGATATAGGAGCGGGGTAAAATTTCTCAGCGACATTCTTGCGATTGCAATTGCTGTAGGCGGTCGATACGTGTATCACGACCTTAAAATCAAGCGGTTAAAAACGACGGAGAGAGAGAGAGGGCGGTATGGAATTTACCTGTAAGGCCGGCATTCGTTTGCACAGGTCCATCAGTTCCTTCGTCCCGGTCACATTCACCGCGATCGCCTTTTTTAATTTTTCATCGAATCGCACAGTGGCCGCTACGTTGAACACCACCGAGATCTCCCGCGTTAACAAATCCACGTCTTCCGATGACAAACCAAGTCCGGGCAACGCACAGTCGCCGGAAACAACCCGGAACTTCTGACGAAACTTCGGTACCTTCTCTCTGAGACGATCGAATACCTTTTTCACGACGCATACGTATAACCGGAGAAAGTGAAATTAGTCGGTGCCTTTGACAACGCAATCTGGGCTAATCGAATACTTACGGCTTCGTCGAATATTCTTTCGAAACGTTCACGCGCCGATTCATTCTTTTTCGAGCGTGCCAACGCGTAAACGCGCTTGATCCCCGTGCACGTTCGAAGCAGTTTCTCGATCAACAGTTTTCCCAGGAATCCGGTCCCTCCTGCGCGCACATATCATTTTTTCGTTTTATTGCGTATCGCATCGTCGCGGAAATTTTTACCTGTCACCAACACGCTCTGACCAGCGTAAAACGTTTCAACCAGCGACGCGTTCTCCTCGATCATTTCTCGAACCCTTTTCACCCCCGGTTGCGTTAGTTCTCTCTGTGGCTGCCGTTTCTCGATCGGCCTCTTCTTCTACGCAAACTTCCGTACGATCCAGATGACTTTTGGGACGGTGGCGCGCGTTGCAAGAGAAAACGCGCAGTACTAAATGCAACGACGTTCCTTGCAATTTTTTTTTCTGACCTTCGAAACGGTTCAAGAGAGAGGAGGAAGAGAAAAGAGACAATACGTTGCCTATTCGAGAGCAACCGGTAGTGGGGATTTATGCCCAAAAGCAAGTGCATAGGAAGAAGAAATGAAGACAATTTGATTTCTGTAAAAAAAAAAAAAACAAAGAAGAAAAGTTCTCTTTATTACAAACGGAAATGTAAAATACAACAAATGTACACGTATAAAAGACAGTCGAAATACGGGCGCTGTTTGCACAAGTAAAATGGTCGTCTTATAAGAACGTTCGTAAAAGAAAGAAAGATAAAAGAATAGAGAAATGGAAGGAAGCGCATTTGTTCTCTTGTCTAGTTCGATGATGGTCGAGAAATAGATGAGAATAGAAGGAACAACGGGATGCAGCAATTAGTATGGCTCCCTTGGTTTTCTTCTTTCCCCTTTCGTTCTTCCGAGCTGTTCAGACTGTTGAGCCACAGAAAGCTTAATCGCGCTTTCGATCAAAGATACCAGCACCGATGGACGAGATGAGCGACGCTCGAATTCGTCGGAGCTAACAACGTTCTAACGACGTCGATTTGCTGGATTAGCTACGTAGATTTCCATACGTAACCCCGGAACATATGAAACGCGGCTAGCCAACATATCCGTAGAACACCGTAGGCGACGATTAATTTCAACGCCTGATGAATCCAGTACAATCTGGAAAGTAATAAAAAATGGTAAAGAAACGGTTAATCGATATTCGCGCGCTAGGGAGACTTACCTCTGCCATTTAACTAGCGCCTGCGGAAGTGTGTCCAGGGGGTCCTTTATCAGATAAATGCGAATCCCCTTCACGTACGTTTGGAAGTAACGATCCCAATTAACATTTTTGATGTCGCAGGCAAAGTGTTCCTTGTAATCTTCAGGAGTCATTTTGTTCAGTAGCGCTTTAAAATTGTCGTTGGAAAACTTCCATTCCTTCGTCGCGAAATATTTCAGCACGTCCATGAACTTGTGTATCTTTTTGTAGATCTTCAGCATTCTTTGAAAAGAGAAAGGATTAGCGATACGGATTAGTGGACTCGTGAACATGTTGACGATGATATTAAGAAAGAGGAAGATGAGAAGTAGAAGGGAATTACCTCGGTTGTTTTCCTAAACAAAGCGTGACGGTATCGATCAAGAGCGCCGGTAGTAGATGTAAAAAGTAGACGTAGAAGAAGTGCACCAATTTGTACTTGGTGTTTCGAAAGCTGTAGTACCATATCGCTTTTTCGGTAGGAAATTGGAGACCATATTTTTCGGACATACATTTCAACTGCTCGTACGTTATAGGATTGTCCGTCGAGACGTAATGGTAAACCGGTATATTATTCTCCTTCTTTTGGTCCGTGTTGGTAGCGGTAGCGGTGGCTCTGTAAGTTCAGGCAAAGATCAAGAGAAACGTGACGAAAAACGCAAAGACAATAGATAAAAGTTTAATTTCTCTTACTCTCGACGTTTCGCAACGTCCCAGGCGCAGGCGATCAAAGCGTTCACTGTCAGATCACCGGGTACCACGTTGGCTTGTATCGATCCGTCGCAATGAATCGATCGCAGGACTCCGCTACCTGCACCAGCCACGACACCGGTCGGTCCGTACAAGTTGTCGATCCACCCACGTAGAGGTTCTCGATACGTCGATACCACTGAAAGTATCCGATTTTCCAATTATCCCCTCTTCTTTTAATCAACTCTACGCAGATCACATACCGATCGCAGGACGGAATATTCCAACTGGCATATCGCCGGCCTCTTTTTCGATGATGCTTTCGGCTATTGCTTTAGTGAAGGTGTAGGTGTTTGGCCAGTTACCTAGTAGTCTGTGAATAAAAAATCATGATTAATGGCGAGGGATAGAGACATTTGGTATCGGCATTTTGCCTTCGCTCACCGCGGAGTGATTTCGTCGATCAGTTTCTCGTCTAAACAGTCCACCAGAGTCATCAACTTGTTCGCTTCCATGGGCGGGTCGTACACTCTCTCCTCGATGTAATCGTGCGGGCAGTTTGCGTACGCCGTCGACACGTGCACGAACGACTGACAATGAGAAAATGAAGGAGGGTTCGAGATTGTCGGACGATTCGTGCAATTCGTACACGGGGAGATTGCTCACCTTCAAGCAGGTCACCTCCTTGCAGAGATCTATCGTGTCTCTGGGGCTGCGGACGTTGATCGGTACGGCCAATTTCATTTTCTCGTCGAATCTGACCGTCGCCGCGACGTGAAAAACGATCGACACTTGTCGCGTTATCGTCGATCTGTCCGTGGGGGAAAGGCCGAGACCCGGTTCACAGCAGTCCCCGGCAATCGCGACGATCTGATGCCGAAATTTCGGAACCTTCTCCTTCACTTTGTCGAAGAGCTATGCAAACATGGATTATCAGGCTCGATCGCGTAATTCAACGAAAGCCGGAAAAAGGAAAATCAACGGTGCAAGCGGAAAAGAAAGAAGAGAAAGGAGAGAATTTGATCGCGAAATTGCTAGATAGGTCGAGGGAAAGCGAACGTTAGAAATCATCGGCTGTCAAGCATTTCAAGGAAACGGTAACAAGTACATACATATCTATTTGCGCATCGAGGAACCGGAAGACAAATAGAGAAAAAGAGAAAGGAGAAAGATTATACCGGATCGTCGAAAATTTCTTCGACGCGTTGATGCATGTCCTTTCCCTTCTTCGGGCGTATCAACAAATAGATACACGAGATTCCGGGGCATTCTCGAAGAAGCTTCTCTATCAGCAACTTGCCCATGAACCCCGTGCCACCGGTCACGAAGATGCTTTGCCCGTTGTAGAAGCTCTGGATCGGGCTGAGTTTCGGCTCCTCCAAGATCGACTCGTAAAGATTCTCCCGTGGCAGACGTTCGGTCACGTTCTCGTGGGGGTTGAAACCGTTTTCCAGTACCGCCGTTTCCTGGCCACACGGCTCCGACAAAACTTCCACCATCGCGTCGATGTTTCGCCGTTCGCCGTTGTTCGCTTGCCGCTTCCCGCCTATCGTTTCCGTGACAATGCTCGACAACTGAAGCAGAGAATAAAATGATATCGCGGCTCGTTTAATTGGGTACGAGTAATTTGAAAAGCGCTACTCGTTGCGTGCTGTCGCGATAGCTAGCCGAAGAGAAACCGCGTACCGTCATGGAGTGAAAGTTGATCGTGAACTTGGTCGCTGTCTTTCCCGTGTTCCGAATCGAAAGACGAACAGACAGATGTAGGAACCAACGGATGGACACTCGTTTTATAACCACGGACCGAGTGAAACGCTTACCACTATTATTACTATTTTTATCGCTCTACGACAGGGAAACCGTTTCTCTCTCGTTTTTCCTAAGATTGCGAGTAAACAAACGGCTGGTTATACTGCTCGGCTGGTTGAAATTAGAAGAAAAAGTATGAATAGACCGAGGCACGTAAGTAGTTATACGAAAGCGCGTTTTCTCTCGATCACGGTCGATCTCGGTCCGAGGATGTGGGCCCCTTGCTCCTCCTCCTTTATATTCTTTCTGTTCTATTGGCTGTGACTGGTTCCTAGCCAAGGTGCCGAATGTAGGAAACGCTTGTTCCGTAAACCGCCTGCAGCCTGGATCAAAGTTCGGGACTACGTCATCGATTGCTTTTAACTCTTCGTCTCGTCCGTAAGCGATCTCACGTTTCTTAACGCGACCTAATTTCCTCGAAAGTTTTTCCACCACGAATCTCGAGTCCCGATCGTTGTTCATGCACGCATCAGCGATTTTAGAAGCGTCGCGCCGTGCCGTGCCGTGCCGCGCCGTGCCATACTGTGCGGCACGCTGCTCGCAACGTGACGCGTAAAGATAAAGCATCCACGCTAGAATCTCGGCCGTTTCACCGAAAGAAAACGAAAAAAGAAATCTATGAAAGCGATAACGTAGAAAGTTAGAGCGAAGTAACGGTACGGATGCTGCGCGAGATACGCTTAACAGGTAACGGGATCTTCCGTTAAATATTCCTGTTCGAAGGTAAGAATGTCCCATCACGGGCCGCTAAACGCCTCGACTTACGTCCGCTCATACCTCTACCAAGTGGTCGTATTTCACTCGAATCGTCCAAATGATTTTCCAGACTTGACGCGATTCTTTGTCGTGCTCGACATGAATTTTAACGCGACGAAGAAAGTCGCGTTTCGATTCTTGCCATTGGTTTTTACGTTACCATTGTGGAAAAATTTATTAAGCGAATTTGTATAACACTTATTCGCCAATCGTCGATCGTCCTAATACGTTACCGATCTTCTACCTTGAAAATCGTGGTCGCACACCCTCTGCGACCCTCTGCACCCCACGCGTAATGAGTTTGAACGATTCACAGTTTCACTGACTGACCATGTCCGATCGGTAAATCGGTGAACACCTACTATCCCGTATCACTTAATATATCTGAAATGAACGTTAGGTATACCTTGGAAACTTTCTCTTGACGCGAA
Organism: Osmia lignaria lignaria; assembly: GCF_051020975.1. Classification (NCBI taxonomy): domain Eukaryota; kingdom Metazoa; phylum Arthropoda; class Insecta; order Hymenoptera; family Megachilidae; genus Osmia; species Osmia lignaria. Next base: position 8,595,790 of record NC_135047.1, on the reverse strand, counting down.
TCTACCGATCCTGCTGTTATGCCACCTCGAGTCTTTTGCAAGCGATACACCTCGGAATTGTCACCTGTGCCGTTGTTGCTCATGCTTTTTCTTTTCTTCTCCTTCTACTCTGCTTCGTCCCCTGGCCCCTTCGCACCGCCTTTTGACTCTGATTCCCCTCTCTTGACCATTCGATCGCACTCGACCCCCAGTCAACCACCTCTTTTTTTCGTAACGTTCTTTCGTTCCTCGTTCCTATTGTCGTAATCGTTATCGTCCTCGTCATCGTCCTCGTCATCGTTAAGTTTTCCTCCCGGTTTGCCTCTCCCCATTTTGGTACTTTTTATTATCTCGCACCGAATTCTTATACTCGCATAATCGCTCATTGATCATTGTAATCCAACTTCGTAATCCGGGAAATTCACCGGGAACAAAAATCGGAGGATCAGGGGAAAAAGGAAGAGTGCATTCGACAGGAGGGGAAAGGGATATAAGAATAGAAACAGAAATCGAAAAAGAAAGGAAAAAAGAGAAAGATTGCGAGAGAGATAGGTGAAAACATCGAAGACGTTTCAAGGCAGCGCTTCGACGCGAGTTTCGCGCGCGTTTCCTTTGCGGAATCTGTCGGAAGAACACTGCTCCGCAATCACGGTTCGCGGCACGAATTTCGGGCCGTTTATCAGCGTTCGAGCACAATTTCTGCGGGTATCGCAAAAAAAAATCGTACCTTCGGAATTCAGAGTTACGCGAACCGATCGGATCGGCCGATATTCTGCCAACGTTGACCGAAACGGTCGCCGCTGAAAATTGTACTTACGTTGCGATACCAGCATTGAATTTTACGAATTCTTTTTATCCACTCCTCGTCATTTTTTCTCGCGTCAAATTGGATTTCATTAACTGTACCTTGTTTCTTTTTTCATCTCGCAGCATTATTTCTTCTTAATGATAACGATTAATTAACAATTAAGTAATTAAAGGATAAAGCAATGAGGGTCGTTTATAATAATATATTCATTCCTCTAGCACCGCGTCAAGTTTTTATGAAAAAGTTACCGTGATAATTGTTTTAACATAATTATCGAAAAAATAGGCAATTAGGTACATGTGACGTACCACTTCCAGTTCGAGTTTCTCGGACTGATTACTTTTTCTCCGATGTAGCTTATCTCCACTCGGTTATCCTGCATCGCGTTTTTCTTAACATCCTGTCTACTCCACATCTAATTATTGAATATAAAATCTTTGCATAGGATAATAATTATGTACATTCTGTACTCTATACTGTGTATTTATTATTAATATATAGTATAGTATATTTACATAATATGCGTATAACCTACTTTCTTGAGGACAAAAGTGGTACCCAAGAAGGCGAAAGTATAGGAACGAAATGTGTAGACAAAACTTAAAGGCCGAGTGATATCTGTGATGGCAAGGAACGCGAACAGGAGGACAAAAATCAGCGGAGTCGCTGGAGGAGAGAAAAGAAAAGCGACTAGTGTAAGGAAGAGATAAAGAAAGGGCGACGTATCATGAATCTCATTATTCCCGCTAAAGTCTGATCAAACACGGTTTATAACGAATCCCATTTCGCAACGGACAAACAGATTAACACAATTAACGTAATATATATATATTTGTTAGCGCACGAACGTGCTAATTTGAATATACCTAGCTGCGAAAAGAATGCCGCTGTCTTTCATGGTTACAGAGTTCTTCTTATGGAACGAATAGTCACGTTCGAAACAGTGTGTTTATGCGCACAAACACAATAATGACACTGGCTCTTCCTTGAACGCTGGAGGCAACCTTTTTACCACAAGATACGTCAATTTATATACGTACATTGTAATTCGTACTAATAAAAAAGAAATTATAAAACACAGAACGTTAAATTGCATGATTTAACTCTAACGAGAAATATTAGTGTGCACGTTGAAATGTAGTCTTTCGAAAATTAAGAGATATGCAAATATTCGAAATAGATGTAAATTTTTGATCCCTTTAAGGACGGCTATTTCGAACGAGTCTCACCGCGGATAACGCGAATGAAAATAGGAAATAAAGTGGGGAATAGAAAGTAAGAAAAAAAAATAAGGAACATAGTAATTACGATAATTTAGTGAAAACTTATACACGTATGCGCATAAATTTAATGCTCCACTGTTACTATTTATCTCGTTCGTTATTCTTCTTCCTAGAATAAGGCGTAAATAAGCTAGGCTTGGTTTCGAAACGATCGAGTAGACTTGTATTTATTGAACAGGCCTGTTCTTAAACGGATGGCCGTCGTGTAGTTACGATTTACATACGTTTTAAGTAGAAAAAACGATCCTTTGTAGAAAAGATTTGCAAGGGCACTTTAAGCAAGGCACAGAGACATTCGTTATATAAGATCGTTCTTATAGCTTTAAGATTTCAAATGTAGTCGTCTTTCGTGATTAATACGCGTGCGAATATGTGTTGGCTCTACACTTGTACCGACGCGTCCGTGTACGTGTTTATGCATACGCGTACGTAGGTGCGAACCTGTTTGCGCGTGGACGAGCGCGAGGACCATAGATAAACGGATGGGTTGGGAAGATAATCGTACGCGCGCATATACGATGAAAGAGACAACGTTGGGCGCAGAGCGAAGGGGGTGGGAAAGTGACGAAGATACGAGTTGTGGGAGCGAAGAGGAAGGAACGATACGAAATAAACAAGACGGAAGAAGATGGCAAAGGAAGATGGAAGAAGTATGCGTGTGTTTGTACATCGACATACGTATCACAGGCGGAACAAATAAAATGTCAGCTCGAAGTCGATATTTGCCGAGCGTTTCGTAGAAGACGAGAAAAAAAGAAGAAGAAGAAGAAAAAAAAAAAAAAGGAATCGAAAAGTTTGTCAATGACGACAGACGTGACATTTAAAAGCTTCGTCGAGCGTTGGATCGGACAGACGCGATTATAATTTTGTCCGCTGGTCATCCTAGAATCGTTGTACGGTCTTGAAATTGTCACGCTAATACATAGCGGGACGATCGCAGATAATAATCGTCCACGATTGTATTCGTCGCTCGTTCCGACCACTGCGAACTTTCATTCAGAGCGTAAGAGTATTCCGAGTACCAGTCGCGATGAAATACGTTCTCCAGTTGTTGTCTCAGGTTGTCCATTGTTTGATCGCCGATACTTTCGAATACCGTGCCAACACCTGACGAAACATCGAACATCTTTAATTTCCTATAACTCTCGCGAAGAAGAATGATAAATCAGTATAAGAATAATTGCCTGCGGTATTTATAAAATAATCGCCGGACCAGTTGCTCGTTCCTATGTACGCGATTGTCTCGGTTACCATGTACTTGTTGTGGTTCACCCTGGAGAACGGTATCTTATCGAAATCTGGATTCGTAGGAACGATGAATCTCCTCTGAAAAATATGCTCGGTAAGAAAATGACCATGCATGTTTATGATATCGATACTTGTGTATGTGTGTACACGTTTAGATCACCGACCACTTCGATTTTCACTCCCGCGTAACTATCCGTCAGATCCTCCAGCGATTTCAGGAATGCGATCTCCGATTTTCTTGAATGCTTCCACGAAGAGATCAACAGCCGTACCTGTACTTTGCGTTCGACAGCCGCCGTTCTAAGAGCGTCGTCTATAATCGGCCAGTACCTGAATTACGCAACACCGATAACGGCTGTAAGTATTTGAAGGAGAAAACCCGTTTACGCCAGTGGACTCCTACCTGATTTTAGGAGTTAATATGGTCAGAGGGAAATAGTCCATCACCGCGATGTAAATGAATTTCTCTGCTTTCTCGATGGAATAGAGAATAGCATCGATGTCGTCGGTTCTACCTTTTGGCGAAAAAGGCGGAGGTGAACTCTGAAACGTGGATTTAGAGATCGTTTTTTCTTTTTAATTGTGTTTTGACACAAAAATTTAATCACTTACCGAGATAAATGTTTTATACTTGTTATCCATGAAGGTGAATTTCATCGGATTCTTTAGATTGATCTTTGTACTCAAGGAATCTGGCCATGCCGGCGGCACTTTGCCCTCTTGGCCGACCATCCAATACACCTGCAATATTGTTACCAACAATATCTATTAATTCGATTGCCATTTCGCGAAATCTACGTCGTCTGTCGATCGGACTTACGTCAAAGATCTTTGCGTAATCGTTAGCCAGACAGCTGCAATTTAAAACGAGCAAACCGAGCTCTTTCACCTGGGTGAGCGATCGCCAATCCATATTCGCGGAACCAACGTACACGTGGGTTCTGTCGATCAGCCATAATTTTGTGTGAAGCACCCCTCCTCCGAGTAAAGCCGCAAAGTTTAAACTTCTCACCTGTAAAAGCGATACTGTTCGTACCATAGTTATTTATTTTTCTTTACAACGTAAAAGCGTTACCTTAGCATTAGCCTTTTTCGCCAATAGTTCTGTATCGACATTTGGACTGACTCGCGAGGGTTGATTTTGCGCTATAGTCAATTCGATATTCCGATCTCTACCCGCTCGAAGAAGCGAGGCAAAAATCTCTTCGCCCTGAAACGATCGAACGCGTGACAAGTCAATTCGTTCCGCGAGATTTTTTCCCCTCTTACTAATTACCTGTTTCGCGCTGTCGTCGGGATACACGTCTTCCCTTCTCAGAGTCCAATAGAACGAGGCTATCTCTATCCTCTCTTGCGCCATCGAGATCAGCCTCAACCACGAGTCGTAAGTGTTTTCGACGGTGAAAAAATTGCCGTTGCTATAATTCATACCAATCGGTAAACTTTCCACCAGCGATAAATTGCATCCGTTCATACAGCTCGAGTCGAAGTCGAAACTGGTGTTGTTTAACGTGTACTTGTCCGCGGCGTGATCCAACAACGGTAATAAAACGACCAGCACTATCAAGATCAGTATTACCGTAATCGGGATGCAACTCGGTTTGCACCATCCTTGCGCACCTCCCCATCTGTTTCCCCAACAAACACACCGAACGACAGAATTATAAAATTCTTGAAAGATCTTTTTAACTGATCGACACTAACTTGCCACTCGTCAATGGATCGTCCACGTCGTGCCTCAACATAAAACCAGACTGATCCCATAGTTCGAAATCGTCGTCCGCGACGTTATTGTTAACGTTCGTTGCACCGACGCCGACGCCGACGCCGATGCCGACGCTTCCGCCACCGGCACTGCCACCGTGACCGCAGTTCGACGGATTCAATTCCAATCGCGCGTTCTCCGAGACTGTCTGCAACCAGATTAGATGAACGCCTTTTAAGGATAAGAGACGGTAAAATGTGAAATTTCATATGTAATCATACATACGGATAATTTGTGTTTAACCAGAGGCGTTCTGTTCTTACGATGAGGCAATAGAACGACAACATCCTGGTCTTTGCCCCGCTCCTTTGCGTATTTCGTGTACGATTTCACGGAGGAGCCTGGTGCTCTGCTCGCGGAACAAGTCGCCAGACCTATCGAGTCCCCGTCTTTGCCGGAACATTTTGAGTATGCGATATTCTTTACGTTGTTGCTTCCTCCGTACGAAACGTTGTGCGTATTGTTCACCTTTCGAATCAAATACCGCACGATTAGTCAGAATAATGCGAGCCTATGAAGCAACTCTTTTCTTGATCAATTTGAAATCAACGAAAGAAGGAAAGGAAAAAATAATTGTTGATTTAACCTGACCGGGTAAAGAGTTGACACGCGTGATGATTATGAAAAAACTTACTTGTACCAATATATGGCAAGCTTGAGAGGCTATTTGAAAAAGACCGTCTTGTAAATTTCGTCCAGTGTGCTCGCCACTTTCCGACCGTGTACTTCCTTTCCAAGCGAAAAAAGACATTTCGTTGTCTTACTTTACTAAAATTTGAATACAACTCTGTAATACATGTTACATATTATCTGTAGATATAGTAAAAATTAATGTACCGCGATACTGGCGCAATGTTTTTGCTCCTTGATTATTTGCTGCGACCTCTTTTTCAAACAGTTTTTTAACCAGAATCGATTCGAAGCGATCCAGACGAATGGTTGAACGAATTACTTTGAAAAACGTATAAACCGTCTCTCCGAGCATGAATACGAACCGCATGATTACTAAACGTATACATATAGGTGCACGTATAATAACTGCAGCGTCGTCGTTTTGAACGCGACGGTATCGGGTGGAAAACATTGCACGACGAGAGATAGAAGAATTTCGTGATTGTATTTCGATTGATAGAGGACGCAGCGAATGCGAGGTAAACGCGTCAAAGGAAGATATCAAGAAGAAAAGATTAGCAAAAACGTACCGTGACGAAGAAAATGTTCAACAACATTTGTACACGTGTGGCGTTCTCTTCGTGTTCCGTCCGTCGACCTATCTATCTATCTACCTACCAACCTACCAACCTATCAACCTACCAACCTACCTACCTACCTACCTACCTACCGACGTATTTTGCGAGGCAACCAGCAACGATCGAAAAGTCGCGTTTCTTTCCCGACGGACCTGCGCTCAACAGCTTTTCGTGACCTACATGCATCTTAACTTTTCAAATGCTCTTCATTCTTTCTCTCCTTTTCCATATATCTTTTATTTATTTTATTTAGAAATTTATTACGATCCGGTTCGACTGAATCACTTAGCGATGTAAATGTCAGTGAATCGCTTCTTTCATCTTTTCCTTGTTTTTTCGAAAAAAAGCAGGAATAGGAAAAAGAAGTGGAATTATTAATTAATTTTTAAGCGATGCTTAAAGCGATTACATGTTTTGTTCAGATCGTTCGGTCGTCAAATGCTAAACATTTCATTTTCTTGTCTGAAATGTAAAATATTTGTGACCAAGGTCGGTTAAAATCGAAGATGATACTATAAAGTATTTGCTATTCGGAGGTTTGCTATCGCGTAATTAACGTTCTCATTGTAAATTGAAAGATTTTTCGAGGAGCAGTACGAAATAAGACTTGCAATATTATTCCTTGGTTGTTATTTGAACAAACTCTTTAAACAGAAAATTATTTAAATCATTGATCGATCGTAGAGTCGTTTAGAATATCTAATGGCATGCTGGTTTCTGTGGTAGGAAATGATTGATGAGAATAACGAACGGAAGTGTCAAAACGTTATCGGATCAACGCAGAGGTCAACTGTCATAATGCGGAAGACTATTAATATGTCCAGGAGAAAGAACATCTTACCTATATAGCATTCTTCTATCGCATAGAATCAATTTATTTCTTACTATTAGATTATATACATGCGCCGTACGGTTGTCTGTTCAATTTCATACCTCTTCGCGCATTCGTTCGTCAATTCGATTCGATTCGATTCGATTCGAGTCGGATTTTCGACCAACGAATCGAGATTCTTTTATTCAAAGATCGACAGTAATCGAGCACTGTTATCGAACGCGTCGCTCAGTAAGATATCGATTGATCACTGTCTTCAAGAGTTACAATTAATCGACTAGATCTACGATCCACGATAGTGTAATATAGTAGGCGCATGCGCGCGTGTATCACATATGCGAACAGGTAGATCATACGAGCACAGAACATTTGAAATGCACAACAAACAAGCACAACAAAATTAAGCTTCGTTCAGTAGAGATCGTCGATTTAAGCAAGGTATAAATCATTTTTCAAGATATAAAGTAACGTGGATAATGAATAATTGCGCAATGCAGAAAGTATTGTACTTGACTGATAAACCATGAACGAATCGCTTAGAGAAACTATTAGCACGCTAGAAAGTGTAATGGCGATCCGTTTTCTTGAGCAAGACAAGCAGCAAATCGTTCGAGCAAAGAAAAGGAACGGTTTAAAATACGAATCGAATGTATTAAATGTTCAACCACCACTGTACGTTCGATTGTATTTTTATTCTTTATTTTTATTTTTTCTTATACTTAAAACTTCTTTTCTCTTCCTAATATAATACTGTAATACGTACGGATAACCACGCGACTTTCTTGCCGTAAAATTAACTGAACGCTTTCTCATGGTTCGTAGCCCTCTATTAGCCCTGTTTGGAACGCATCGTATCGAATCGAATCGAAGAGAATCGAGAAAAGCCGAGTCGAACCGACCGAACGTAATCCCTATTTAAATAACCACTTGGCGCCGGTTGCTCGTTTTCGCGCGTTTTGCGTTGGCAACACTGGCATCGAACAAAGTTCCTAGTTGTTTCGTCCAGTTTGATAATCAATTTTCAGTTGTTATTTTAGTTATTTTTAGATTCATGCGCGAAAGATTGAACAGCAAATGATTTTTTCCTTCTTTTTCGAATTTTATTTAACAATTTCTGCGTCGTCTAGTAATGTTCGTTCGGTATAGTAGCAGCGTTGTTACTATAACCGACATTTCCCTATTTGTTTCGTCGATTTAACCGAAGAAGAAGAAGAAGCATGGAAAAGAGATGTGAGAAAAGGAAGGATACCGCCTTGAACGTGGAATGGAAAAGAGAAAGGGGAAGGAGAAGGGTGGGGGGAAAATATTCGGGAAAGGCTGTAAATTTGTCCGGTGTGCCACGCGAATCGACGATCATCGACGGAATACAGTATACGGTATAGAGTATACAGGGACGCGTGACCGATGCGTGTAGGCGTGCATACAGGCGTTCTCGACGGTGTCTCATCGTACCGTAGAAATAGTTGGAGCGGCGCCTTGCTCGCCGTCCATCGGTCGCCGCCATTGTTTCCATAGGCGAGCAAGCAAATGAGTAAACGAACGAACAAACAGCCTCGAATATGGGAAACGACGCACAGTGGTAAATCGTCTAATGTAGTCGGATCTAGTTGAAGCTCGTGAAAATCGTGAGTAACAGAACGCGTCCGGTTACTCCGTTCTTGCCACCGATCGAACGACACTGAAAAATCTGGCTCAACGAAACGTCTAACAGATCTTTAGGCATATATTTGACAAGTTCTAAAGAAACTAGTGTTTCGTAGTGTCGGAGGGTCTTGTTCCAGTGACCAGGGTGCTAGTGATGGTGTTGGTGATGGTAAAAAGAATGGTGCGTTGGTCTTTTGTGTTCGGCTCGACGAATCCTGTTCTTTTGGTAGGAAACTCGGTCGCATGGAACGCGTTCCTTTGACCAGACCGAACCAATCGTTCGAGAAAATAGTTTGGTTGCCTTTGAAAATTCTTGTTCGCATGCCGGCAGAGTTATCCTCTCGATCGGTGTAATTACACGACTCGCCTATTGGAAACACTTCAAAGTCCTGATAGATTATTTAAACACCGCAAAATCGTGATTTTTCGAATACGCAATCTATGGAGCTGTACTCGGTAAACATCATGTGATACGTTTTGGAGTCTTGCGGTTGCTTTGCCTCAGAGTCGCCTTCCATTCTTCGATGCCGAACGCGAAAAGGTTAGTTCCCCATTGACGATGACCGAAAGAACACCGGTCCGATGCTATATATTATGTAGATAGAATTTTATTTTCAAGTACTGGCGATTGGTAAAAAGATTACGTGGTTATTCGATCAGACGCTCGACGTTGAAAAAGCTTCCTCATAACTTCCTCATCTCCAGGGGAACGTTCGTGACAATTGAAATTAGAGAAAAACCATAGTTATCGATCGGTGTGTTAATTTTCCGGGTAAATTAAAAAGGGAAAGAAGAGAGAGGCGAGTAGCGATAGAAGAGGGATGGATGGATGGAGGGTGGGTTAGGGAGGTAGGAAGGAGGGTGGTTAAACTGGTGGAGCACGAGTTTGACGTTTAGAAGCGCGGCGATGCGCCGATTCGTAGACATCCGCGCATCGTTCGAACGAAAGAGAACAGTGAATAGGTACACGAGGGAGAACACGTTGAACGACACGAATCGAGACACGTGTACTTCGTTAAATAATGCATATCCTTGCCGGACGTTCCGTTCGCAGCTATGTTTCCCGACTGTTTGAAAGCCAGTTACTTTTACCATCACCATCAATCGAGATGAACGCTTTTACCTGTTTCTCCGATCGTCGCTGGATCGCGGCTCGTATTTCCGACCGCGGACAAGCGATACGATCGAATCGCTGGTGCGTTTAAACAAATAATTACCTGAGAATAGTCCTTATCGATAACGACTATGTATTTTCTTTTCTTCGAATCGACGCGTTCCGTGATTCGTTTCGCGATCGAATCGTTCCTCGAACCGAACAAAGTATCTCTTTGTAACGATGCTCCAATTTTCTATATATTTCATTGTAAATAGAATGTTTATCGTAAACTAACAGTTTGCTGGGTATTTCAGGATGCTGGGACTGGCTTCCGTTTCACGGCAAATACAAAGCGTTTGTCACCCATCGACCATGTTGATACTGTTAATTTTATCGTTGGGTGACATACCCTCTATCAACGGTGAGTACGTTGAGAGTAATTAAAGAAACTAACATGTTTGACGATGATTCGATCGAAGGAAGAAAGAAAGACTTTTGTCGCTCGCTAAAAATAATTTCGTCTCTGCCTGGTACATATAGGTACTAGTTGCTGCTTTCGTTTTCCTTTCTTTATGAAAGGGATACTAGCCACGGCGAGTTACTTTATTTCTTCTTCCAAGCAAACAGGAGGCGCGAAATTAAAACGACGCCCAAGGGTAAAAGTAAAAAAATATGATTTCAGGTTCCTGCGAGTTCCCAACCACTTGGACCGGAGAATGGTATCAGTATGGAAAACCGGGTTCGATTACCGTAAACGCGACCGTTTTAGGCGAAAAGACGTGCGTGGAACGATCGGGACAGTCTTACATAGTTTAGTAAGTATTCAGGGATAGGAGATTCTTAAAAAAGCAAGGTATAAATCGTAACGAATTCATTGTATTTTCAGCAGCGAGAAATGTTATCATTGCATTATCGTGAACGACCGACACGAAAATGTGATTCAATTTCGGGAAGGTTAGTCGAGACAGGTTTTCGCATTTTCTCCTCTTCCATCCTGTTGCTAATGTTTTCTCGATCTCTGTTGGCCAGGCTGGTGCCAGCAGGATTACACGAATCTGGAGGAGATGTGCGTGAACATCAAGTCGGACGATACTCTTTACTCGATGTTCCGCGAGAATTCGAAACCGATACCGTGCCCATTCACCGGTCAATCCTTTACCTTCACTTACGACAAAGGATACGGCGAGTGTTCGATGCCCATCAGCCTCGGCGAGAAATGTACCGATGAAAGCAAATTGCTTCTCAAGTATCAAGCATGTCCGGATATCGAGCGAAGCGAGAGTAACAGTGAGTCTCGGATATCTCGCGACTTCTAGCCGAGTTTTATCGGATGCCAGCTAACGCGCTTTACTTACCACCAACCGAATGTCTGGCGAATAAAACATTTCCCCGTTTATTTTCAGCGGAAGAGTTACAGTGTCTAGCCGTGTGGAACGACGGTCGTAACAAATATCTCGTTGGAACGTTGAAAGGAAGAAGCGTGTCCGGTGCCGAGAAAACTTACAGGTATTTACTTTGAAGGGATGTGCTCGTTTATCGTTGTCGTTGCGATCTCTTGATTTTACAATTCAAACAGATGTTTCCTATACGAGGAGAAAACGCATCATCAAGGGAAGGTGGTGTATTTGCTCGCTCAGTCCGGTGAACCGACTTGCAACGGCCTAACTACAGTTTCCGAGGGATCGCCTACGATCAAGTTGACGAAAGGTAGAGGAGGGTTGTTTATTTCTCGATCGTTTTTTAATTAATCTCAGCGGAATCTTAAGTTTTTCTCTCGTTGCATCCCCAGTCGACAAAGAGCACAACAGATGCAAATATCCTTCTTGGATCACCGAACATCACGATTGGCATTCTCTAGACGGCACTAAAGTTTATCATTTCACCAACAAGAATGCCACGCTGAAAGTCAGAGTACAAAATACCGAAGAGGACACGTTTCACGAGGAGAAGATCGTCTGCCATAATCTGGAAAAATTGCATCCGACGGAAAACGCGCAGGTGTACAAAGTAAAATTGATCGCTCACGTGACCAGTGGTTGGTAAGTATTTGATATAATAAGCGACGATGTTTTCAAATAGAGAAACAGGTTAATAGCGATCGATCGTTGCAGCGACATCGGCTACGTTTGCATGATATTCCATAAAAGGGATCATCACGTTATAGAACTACAGCAATCGGGTGAGTGTTGGATATTTTTCCCGTTCGAGTTTTCCATGTTCCGTCTTGGCAATCGTTTCCCTCGTTTCTCTTTTATTGTTCGTAGACCAAAAGGCCATAATGCCAGACGATGCCTGTTCCCTCGTGGATACATCCACGATGCCGTACACCACGTTAATAAGTAAGTGACGCGATTCGACCCCGTTAACGATCGATAGCAATAACCTTAACGATCGTGGATCAATGTTCATCGCGCAGGCTCCTCGTTGCATCAGAGAAAGTGTCCTAATCCCGGACGATACATGATCCTTGGATTCGGCCCGTTCCATTTGGCTAACGCGTCCTTCCGCCGTCAGCGTCGTAGCGAGAAACGATCTTCGAGGATCACCAAAAGACGAACTTGGCACGAAGACGTAACGCCGAAGGAATCGCACGAGCAGCAGCAACGACAACACCAGCAACAGCAACATCATCATCACCATCATCATCGTCAGCATGGAGAGCAACCACAACAGCAGCTGCAACATGGAGAACAGTGCAGGAGCAGCAGCGTTCGAATAGGTTGCGCCTCGTCCGATCAAAACGAGATCGTCGTTGGGAAAACGTGCGATAACGAAGAAACAGGTGAGCGCTTTTTCGCGCTTTCTCGATAGAAATTAACGGAAATGAATGCGAAAGAGAAAATTTTGTTACAGCCTATTATTGCCACGGAAGTTGGGAAGAAAAGGGTACTTGGTACACGATAGTGTCGCTGAAAACCGACCAGACTTTGCCGGGACCAGGAAAGACCTTTTGCCTTTCTATGCGGCTAGACGGTGACGAAGGAAAATCGTCGACGACCGGGAAAACCGGGAGAACGAAGCTCTCGGAACAAGAGCTTTGGTTGGCGAGATTCGATCACGTTTGTCGGACGGAACGAGTCGAGGATGGACGTTCCTATACGCTCGTCAATCAAGGTATTCCGGACGAAAAGCTCCTTTTCCATTGTCTTGTTTTAAGACCCCCTCGGTCGATTATTTTATCGGGTCGAGCGATTGTTACGGGTAGCTTTGACTCTTGTGTAAAAGGCAACAGCCACGTGACCGGGGAATGCTCCAATGAGAGTAGCAAGCACGTGGTGTTTTTAGCAGACGATACGATAACACGGTAAATATCAAACAGCTCGCGCATGCGCGATATATCGAGCACAGTATATTGGCTTTTAAAGTATTATGAATTAGAAGCACAGGAAGGTAACGCGTCGTTGATATACGAGGGTCGCAAATCGTTAAACATTGTGTATGAACATTGCTTTTCATTTACTTTGTTCCAGGAGTTTGCGAGGACGTAACAAAGGCAGCTTCCAGCTTAGCGTCGCTCTTTTCCCTGTCCAGAATTTTATTCCTAGGAACGATGGGAAATTGTGCAGCGGCATACATGCTCTTGTTGAGATGATATGCGAGTTTCAAGTGAAACGAAATCGATGCTCGTAACAGGATCGCGCGCGTTTCAACGCGTACGCGATACGAACAGAGAAGAAGGCTGCTAAACCCCGTTTGACGATCCTCGATCGTTTTCGTAAGGATCGAGACCAAGAGCAAGCGGTTCGTGTTGGACGATCGATTCGCCTCGTCTCTAAGGGAGTCGCGATCGATCATTCGTTCGACAAAGTATTTCTTTCATTTCTAGATATTCTAGTTTTACCTTCTCCTCGTTCCATTTCTTCGTCGCTCTATTCCATTCTTCGTTTCAATTCCCATGTATTCGCATTTCTTTTCTGCTTCCGTTTTTATTAGTCTGTCTTCTCCTTTTTTTAGTCGCTTTTCGGATCTTTCAACGATCCGTTATTTCTCGCGTTGCTTTTACAAAATGTCCTACTGCCGGCTGCTACTACTACCATTACCACTAACTATTGCTACTACTACTATTACACAACAACTACTAGTATGACTACTACTATCCGTTTCGATACGAATAGTGACGTACTTAGATCATAGAAGTTAAGTCTCACGCCCGTCCGTTTCGTACGATGGCCGATGGATTTTTGTCCGATAATATCTATATATCTACATCCTGTGAATTTGTACATTTGCACTGGTATTTTTTATATAAACGTACGTTAAGGAAGGTTGAACGAAAGGGAAGGTTGGTTAAGGTGGCGGGTAACCGCGGACGTTACTTTCAGAGTTAAGAATACGAACAACGATACCTCGATCGTTTTCGCGAAAATAAGTTAAGTAAAGCACGATAAGTAAAGACGTATATATATATATATATATATATATTAACGATCGACGGGCTACTGTGCACCCGCAGCTTTTGTAAATATAAGCAGGGTATAACGAGTCAAGACCATGTTCGATTAATCGCGAGTAAAATCGCTATAATCCTACAACTATAAATTCGATTACTTTAACGCGTAACAATTAACGGATAAGAGAATAATTTTTACAACTCTTAACCAACTACACTTTGTACATATTTCATAATTTAAGCGGTGTATAAAGAAGACTGTTTTTAAAGAGTATAAAGTTTTCCACTTGCAGTCGCGTTTCATCGTCGAGGCGCGAAGGAAACAGCATCCTGTATCGAGGCCATTAATGGACGCTGACTTAATTATCATTGAAATTGAACCACACCGTAAACTCGAATTACGTATTTATTTTTTTTTATCTTTTAATTACTAAACGCGTCGAAGAAATATAATTTCCTTTCGAAATCGGTGATTCGTTTTCTCGCTGTCCATTAGCCTCGTTGCATCCTACGGCTATTTGTTATCCTCGAACGGCATAAAACAACAAAGACGCGTAACACTTAGCTGAATTCGAAAGCAAGAGAACACATACACACGTACATAGAGAGAGAGAAACACTAGCACACGGTGACAAGCGATACACAAAATATTTTATAAAGAATCGAGACTGTTCCGGAATTCGTATAAATAGAATATACGTGTACGACAATGCGTTGGTTCTAACCCGTAAGATAGGCAAATTTTTAATATCGAGATAAATTGTTATTTTTATACGCATAAAACTATTGTTCCCAGTGTGAAACTTATTCGCTCCGTCGCTCCTCAACTTACTTGTCTATTCGAAATTCTCTTCTCCCTCCCTCCCCCTCCGATTAACACTAGATCCGACCGTTCGTTCCTTCTCGGTAGACAAATCTCTACGCGAGCCGTATTTATTATATATTTTCTACTTTTCCAATAGGATCGTACGCGTAACCGTGTGTCCGACGCAAATTCCAGCCAAATTTTGTTGCATTCGTTTTTCGAGACGAGAAAATTCTGCTTATCGTCGTTGCGCGGGACAAGTAGCGCAAATAAGCGTAATCTATCGTGTACACCTGCAGTTTGTACGTTTAGAGAATTGAGAAACGTAGACGGTTGGAATCGGCGACAGAACGCACGAATACGCGTGATTCGAACGGATGAAATTCTGCTCGACCAGAAAGAAAGATATTGCGCTGTTTTCATTTTTACACCGTATATGTTGCGAGAACGAGTGTATTTAACGAATCGATGCGTGTGTTATACTAACTAAGAGGTCGAGTAAATAACGATTACATTACGATGCGAACGATTCTCAACAACGACTATGACGAAGACGGAGACGACGACGACGATACGCGTTTTAAAGTATAGTAGCAATTAAGAAAATTTCCGCGTTACTTGTCTCGGCGCGGCGGTCCTACGTATTGTACCGATGGATGTTGCGAGTTGATGAAAATGAAAAACGAAGACACGGGTCGTTTCGATTGCGTTTTGAAGCGGTATGGTAAGCCTTCGTCGCGTATGTCGTACGATCCGATCGTTTCTTTCTAAGCGAAACAACCGAGTATGGGTACACCGTTCGAAAGATAACGAAAGGAACGTTAAAAGTGTCGCGATTGGAAAGCGTTGTTCGCCTGGAAATAAAGGAATTGGTGTCGCGATACTATTTCTCCAGAACATTTATTCGAACCCTGAAGCTATATGTACAGAGTTTAGTCGAATAGGCAACAGTTGGCCGAGTATCGCTGATCGAGGTGTATTTTTATTATCATATTTTTAAGTAAAGGGAAGGAAAGGTCGATGCAGAGAAAGCAAATTCGTTGAATGTATTTTCAAACAATTATTTATTGATCTATTCTTTTCGAAATGTTAATTTTAGCGAAGAATGTAATTGTTCGTTCGTTCGTTCGAGCGGCGATCGCATGGAAGAAAAATGTCGCGAAAAGCGTAAGGGGGTGGTTGACGCGACGCGATGCGGCACGCGGACGCACGTGGAGCAGTCTTTGGATCGATAGGTAAGCTGTTGGTGTTTTGACAAAGCGGTCGATCAACTCGCGTACGCTTCGGGTCAATTCGAGGGCGTGTGTGTTTAAATCGCGTTGAATCGTTCAAGTACGGAGACAGCGCGCGACCGACTGCTATCATCGATTTCCATGTCCATTGCTCCTCGTCTTGTCCGTCGTCGTTTAGCGCCCTTAAAAAGCCGAATAAAAAGAAACGCGTTCGTTTCTGCGTCGGATACGCAGGAGGTCGAGAAACGGAAAGGTGCAAGGTGAAAAGTAGAGCGACGAAAGGGAGAGAATGTAGGGCAAAGGTGAACGAGAGGTGAACGGCACTACGGACGGCATGGCAGCTAGCTGGATAGGTGGTAGGAAACGGTGGCGCATCTGCGCAGATGTTCTTCAGATTTATGAGGTTCAATAATAATTTGTCAGGAATACGTGGAGGGTAATAGACCGCTTTGTACTCGCGTCGGAACTCGCTCGACGTTTTTGGTATAACGCTTTCGATATCGATCAAACTGGCCGCTTCGCGGAATCCTATCGATTCCGGCTGGCTAGCGCCGATATCACCGTCTCTGCTATCTCTTCCAATCTTTCCGTTTATTTTGAAAAACAAAGTTTAAGCTCGATCGATTGGTCGTGGGTGTCTGGTCCAGCAGCGTAAACTAGGCCGTGCGTACAATGTTTGATCGATCCGAGTCGATAGGAGAGCACTGGTCGATGTTGGTCGATCCTGGTCCACCCTTTGCTTTTCGTAGTAGTACCGGCTCGGGGCGATGGCTATATACCTAGTAGGAAAAAGGAAAAGATAAGAAAAAAAACCCAGAGACATGGTATAAAGAGACGCGGAGACGGAATAGCCGGGGAGTAATTTGGTAAAGCGAAACGAGCACGGATTACGGATACGACTTCTTGACTCGCTGGTCGAAAGAATAAGGGTCGAAGGAGGAGGAGGGGGCAGGGTTGAGCAAAGGAGCGAAGAAGCGAGATAACGGAAAGAGGAGGAATACGAGCAGGGAGGATAAGGGCAGGTATAGGTTGCGACGGTGCTGCTAGTTTAGTAGTTTTACCCCCTTGGGGTAAAAGCGCGCAAGCGCTAGTGTTCTTTCCCGATGCTCGCTCGCACTCGACGCCAGTAATCCGTGAAACGCGAACGTGCAAGGTGTTGTTTTGCCCGACAGATCGTAGGTATCTGGCGTAAACCTAGTTTTTTACTGGCTTCGATGTCGGGACTCGCGTGAAATTATTTCAAACGATGTTTCCCTCTATTCTATTCTCCTCCCCTTTCGTTCTCTTCCGCTCATTTCCGTTCGAGTCGATGCATTTCGATCAAGATTTGCCCTATACCTTTTCTACCCCCTTGCCTTTTTACTCGTTTCTTCTAATGACCTTTTCCGTGTTCATTAACGCTTGTACACTCTTGTCCGTAACAACAGACAAACTGATTTGTTCGTTGCGTCCATGGTTTGGTGTCGTTGTACGAACTGTAACACGCGCACACTCCTGCCTCGTGTCACGTATCGTCGAACGATAATCGCCCCCGACAATCGACTCGACCGATCGTTCCATATCGAGATATTCGGAAGAAGTTTAGAGAATAAGAAATATCGATAAATTGCGCGCTATCTCGAAACTCTTATTTTTCCTTCATCCTGAGACGCGCGATGCGCCGTTGTCGCACTTTGCAACCCTTTTTCACCGTGTTTTCGTTTTCCCACCTGTCGCGAGCATCCTTCTCTTCGACCTCTACGAACTCGGTTCGATGACTTTGATAAGAAGGTAATTCTCGTCGATTCGATGGCCGGCCAACGATAAGTAAAACGAGTAAAACGCTATCGATCCGAACGCGTTGTTACCAGATAGTATTTGGTGCATCGGTGAACGGAACTCCCGTTTACTTGTACGAGTCCACGAGTTGACGAGCGAGGGTGATGGTTTTCGTCGACACTGATATGCAAAACGTGGTTGCCCGATCACGTGCCGGCCACCGCGTGTACCGTGTTCGCGTGTTTCCCATTTCCCATTTCCCGTTTCCGATTAGAGCTGACTCGTTCTAGCAACGTTGTACGCTCGAGTCGAGTCGAGTCGGGTCGGGTCGGGTCAACCTGGTATCGTTTCGCTTTTGCAGACCACGGTCACGGTCGAATAGAGGAGACAAAGTCCCGAGACGAGGGATAGAAAGCAGAATGAAGAGAAGAGAACGCGTACGGTTCGGCGAAAAAGGCGACGGTATCGAGTAAAGTTTGAGCGAACGCATTCGAATCCTCGTTCCACCGCGTCGTTCCTTGTTCCGCGATGCTCGAGAGGAGAAAACGGTGCGTGACGCGTTCGTAAAGGTTGTCGGCAAAAATTCTTAGCGATCTACGCGGCTTGTTGTGCAGAAGAGGAGGAGGAGGAGGAGGAGGAGAAGGCGGAGGAGGGAGGCACGATAAAGGGGCGAAGAGGAAGAAGGAGGAGGAGGAGGAGGAGAAGGAGAAAGGGAATTATAGAAAGAAGCATCGGGTTATGAAAGAGAGGATAGAGTAAGGAGGAGATCGAGATAGAGGGTGTGAAAGAAAGAGGAGAGGTGGCATCGCTAGGATCGTATAGAAGAGCCTCGTGACGGAGGGGCTTCGTACGGCCCTGGCGCGACTGCGGCATTGCACCCCCACAGGGGGTTCTCTGCCAAACACACCGAATCCGCCCTCCACCCCAGAGCACAGAAACCACGTGAGTACGCGATTGAAAAGGGGGTGTCAGGGGGGGTGAGTAAAGGAGAGAAAGGAGAGAAAGGAGAGAAAAGAGATCGGTTGGTATTGCGAACAGGGATGTGTGGCGGATGGTCGCGGGTCAGCCGGCCGTAAGAAGGAGGGTAACACACGGGGCAATGGGACCGATTCGGCGGCGAGGGCCGAGTCGCAGCAGCCGCAGTCGCAGTCACAGCCGCATTTGCAGTCGCAGTCGCAGTCGCAGCCGCAGTCGCAGTCGCAATCGCAATCACAATCCCAATCCTCGTCGGAATCGCAATCGCAATCGCAATCGCAATCGCAAACGCAGGTATCGCGTGCGAACGGTAGCGGTGCATCCCATCGGCACAATGGAGCGGATAATTCGCGGGAAACCGATCTGTTGTCTCACGCTGCCTCCGCGCTACGAAGGCTGCACTTCAAATCCGCCGGCGGCAGTCGAAGTTGTCGCACCGTTCCAAAGGTCGTGGTCATGGGTTCGAGCACCGCCTCCGAAACTACCATCAACACCAGCACCGACAGTGCCAACACGATGCTCACAATGGTAAATAACCATCTCCTTCCCTTTCGGCTGCGTTCCGTTAATCCATAATCCCGTAGGTGACGACAACGGACGGAGAGCAGCCGGACGATAGTTTCGATTTGATGGACATCCCCTCGGAGATGTCTCCTCCCGCACCGTCCTCCACCGTTTCAACGACCGAACTCGAACCGATTCCTCCGCCTCCTCCGTTGCCGCCACCCCCGCCACCACCACCCCAACCTCCGTCTTCGCTACCGATCGAATACTCGACCGACGACGAGAAGGAACTCGAGGAGAGCGTTGGATCGGCATCGAACGGTGCCACCTTCAAATCCGACACCGACAACGCGCGTCTCGATGTTCGAGCATCTAGCATCGCGAATCTTCTCGACGAGACCGTCACGCTTCCGGTCGTCGACGCGATGCCCAACGCCACCAGCCTCCTCAACGAGACCAGGGTGTCCGTTTCCGGGAGAACTCCGGCGCTTCCGGATCTTCGAGCGGCCGATTTCTTTAGGTGCGTCGTATCATCAATTTTATTCGCTTCCGTCTAGCCTTCGCATATCGGAATAACAGAAAATTATTTTTCAGCACACCCGTAAGAGGTTCGGTGGACGCGGGTCAACCGGATTCGAATTGCTCGAATCCGATGTTGACGTTGCTTCTGACCAGAAACCAAGAGGATGCCAATTCACCGAGCGACGAGACGAAACAGGGCCAAGGGAAGCCAAGCGTGAACGTAACGACGAACCCCTTGGACGTGTCGTTGATAGGAACGCGTGCGAGCATCGAGCGGTCCTCCGACGGCCCGGGTAGGACCGGTAACGGGAAATCTCGAGGAAAGGCCGCAGGTGAGTCGAGACGATCGAAACTTGGCCCCTTCACCGATATACGTTTACATATACCCAGCCTACATACGTTTCTCAATGGTGTCACTGAATCTTTCTTTGAAAAGAGATAGAAGAATGTAAACAGGCGAAAAACGAGCCCCGAACCGCGTACCGTCGCGTCACCGAAAAGATAGCTTCGTTTAAAAAAATCGATGAAACGCGAGAGAAATGCGAGAGCGAAGTAGAAAAGATCGACTTGAAATTCAATTCTCGTTAAGAAAATCAATGTTATTGTTTTCTTTCAGAATCGCATCCCCTCGTTTCAACCATTCATTCATGGGTCAGGCTCTTTTTCCCGTTTTGCGCAATAGGTATTAAAGTTGATTCTGCTCGAGTTGTGTTTCCAGAGACCGTGTCATCGAAATCGAGGGATCTTCGAATCCGATCGAACATCGCTATACGCGTTTGGCCTCCTATTAAATTTTCTTTTCCAAAGTTAATTAACCGCTCGATCGAGCCGGCGATCTCTCGGTTCGAGCCGGCCTCGTTTATAGACCGCGGGTCATACACACACCTACACACACACACACACACAAGCGTGCCTTTTCTCTTCTGCCCTATCGGCATTCAATCGCGAGTAGAGTATACATATCGAAACTCTTTACTTGCTTTCGACATCCTGCATTCGATACGTTTTCCTTTATTCCTTTCCTCTTGTTGCGTTTACCGCTTATATTCTTACGATCTTGTCAAAATTAGGGCTCGCGCTCCCCCTCTCTCTCGCTCTCTCACTCTCTGATCTTACTTTGTTTTCATAATAAGCGAAATTGAATGGGAAATCTTGTGAAAGGGTACAATGATATCTGTGTAGAAATAGAGAGAAGAAGAGAGGAGAGGAGAGGAGAGGAGAGGAGAGGAATCGCCGATCATCGATCGCAAACCCATCCGTTGTTGCATCGCTCTGTTATCTACTATTACTACTACGGTATTTCGGAGCTTGAGAAGCTCTTGGATTTCGATAGGCTGGTACGCATGTTTCGCCAATTTCACCATTTTCGCCGATTTTAGTAAGACTTAACCGTAGTTAACAACGCTTCATTCGCCACCGATAGCTTCCAACGAATTGCCGCCTTCGTCACCCTTTCTTTCGCTTCTTCGTCGTTTCGTCTCTATCGAACGTCCTTCCGCTTCCGTTCCCGTCTAATCGTATCCCTCCTTGGACAAGATTTACCCCTGGTACAGGGATCGATACCCTCAACCGAGCGTGCAAATCCATTCCGTCTAAAGATACGCGCGCTTTCCCGAAATATCGGCGAAAGGAGAAGGCCAAAGGAAACCGTGCGACGCGTAATCGTTAAAGGGGGAAGTAAGAAAAATTACTTGCTTACGATTTTTTGGTAGACGGGCGGCAATTCTGCTTGGAAACACGCACGCGTATGTGTTCGAAGCTTAACGCTTTAGAAATGAGCTAAGAGAATATTATAAATTAATCTTGATCGAAAATGAGAAAGATGACGCGTGAGTGTGAAAGTGAGAAAGTAAAACGCGGTGACGATAGAGGAGGTAACGAAACGTTTGCTTTGTAATATCGAAAAGGGGGCAACGCGAGCGGAAATAAGAGATCGGCGCAAGCGGCAACGATCGTGGTTCAACAACCGTCGCTGTCGTTGGATGGTTCGGCCGGCGCTGCCACGATACTGCTGCACCCGGAGCTGGACGTCAGGCGTCGAGAAGAGAACATGAGGCAACTGTTGGACGTGGCGAACACGCTGACGCTGCAGGAGATACACGACTTCGAGATGAGGTTCGTCCGTCGCATAAATTAAACCGCGCACATGAGTGGTTCAGCTAGGATATAGAGAATATCGGATGGTTGACTTGATGACCGTAGATACGGCAGCCCACATCACAGTCGGTCCCAGTCGGTCAAGACCCCCGGCAGCCGTTCGTCGGGCAGGGCGAATTATCTCTGTCTTCCCCAGCAAAGGTCGAGGGTGGCGAGCATGCCGAACACCGGCGTCGAGGAAGAGTACTACAGACTACGGCATTTCAGCATAACCGGTAAAGGGGTGGTGAACCGAGGTGACTCGTTAAAAAGTCGGAGATCCCGATCCAACAATAGCGTCGCTTCGAGCAATTCGAGGTGAGACTTTGCTGTTCTCTCGATCTTTCAAAAGATATCGCGCGGTTACGAAACCCTTCCCCCGTGTCCCTTGGTATATAACTCTGGTACCATAAGTAGTAGAGCTGGTAGAACGAACAAGGAGGATCGTTGTGGTCGAAGAAAGAAGGAACACACGAGGCCCGTTCAGAAGGAGTGGAGGGTTTTTAGGATACGAAAATTTCTCTGACAAACACACGGTTCTACTCTAAATCGAACGCGTGAGTTTACGTGTAGCATAAGCGTTCAAGCGACGTAGACGCACGTGTTGGACTTTAGAACAGGATCCATCCGCGACGTCGAAAGAAAGGCAAGGCGCACGAGTGTCCCTATCGGAGGCTCTGCCCCTCCTTGATCACCGTCGATCCGTTCGTCGAGGTACAATCGATCGGGAATAAAAAATAGATTATACGTAGAAGGTCCCTCTGGTAGAGATGCATGCGAAAGAGAAAATTGAAAGAGGCTAGGTGGGTGGTGGTTAGTTAGTTAGTTAGTTAGGGTGGGAAATATGGAAACGGCCATCGATTTATAACCAGCTAGCCAATTTATTGCCCGGATAAATACAATTTATGTACATACACTTATACAACAGTGACGTGCTTCTTTCTTTCTTTCTTGTTCTTCTTTCGTGCTTTTGTCGCTTTCTTTTGGCGTGGCAATCAACGGCGGTGCAGCACGGAACATCTGACCGCTTCGTATCCTGGCTCGGCGAGGAACTCCGCAGCCGGCTCGTTGGCCAGTTCTCGCGAGAGCAGCGCGTCTCAGGGACCAACGCCGTACCGCGTGCTCATGCTCGGAGCTCCGGCCGTTGGCAAAAGCTCCCTCGTTTCCCAATTCATGACCTCCGAGTATCTTCACGCTTACGACACATCGATCGGTAAGCCTTCCTCCACGCCAGTAAGTCTCTTTTAATCTCCCCCGTATTCCTCGTCACCTATCAAGCTCAGATTCGTGCTGATTTCCTTGCAGACGACGAGTCGGGAGAGAAAACGGTCAGCGTGCTGTTGGCCGGCGAAGAATCCGAGCTGACTTTTATCGATCACTCTTGCGCCGAGATGACGGTAAGAATCGTTCCGCTCTCGAGATCGATCGTCGAACGAACGATCGATCGATCGAAATCTCGTCTTTTTTTTTTTTCTTTGAGAGGGCGAGGTAGAGCGTAAAAAAGGGGCCGCGGTCAGGTGGATCGGTAAGCTCGAACGCGTTAGCCGAGGTTGCGATTGACGAGCATCGAGCCGTAACGAACGATCGGTCGAGCGTGAAACGGTTTAGCGATCGATCGACTTGGTGTCGAGATGGCGACGACACCTTGACTACGGGATCGGAAGGAAGCGAAGGAACGCGGTCGTTATCGATCTCGATCCTTCCATGGCTCGTGGTTTTTTTCTTTTCTCCTTTCCTTTACAGCCAGAGAATTGCATAGCCACGTACGAACCGCACGCTTACTGCGTCGTCTATTCGACGACCGATCGAGCCTCGGTACGAATCGCCGAGGAAGTTTTGCAGACTCTATGGCGGAGCGATTACGTATCGGCCAGAGCGGTGATTCTAGTTGGGAACAAAGTCGACCTCGTTCGCAGTCGATTGGTTTCGACCGAAGGTAAGAGGCAGGCATCGAAACTCTATACACGATTAATTTCTCCCGCGTTTCCTGTTGCAGAAGGAAAGTCTATGGCTACATCGTACGATTGCAAGTTCATCGAGACGTCCGTTGGTATCAATCATAACGTCGACGAACTTCTGGTCGGTTTGCTAACGCAGATTCGTTTGAAGCTCGAGAACCCCGAACGAACGAGGGACCTCTTTCGAAAAAGATCGCGAAAGAATCGTAGTAAATCGCCTTTAGGATCTTGCTCTGAAAATAATTCGCCGAAAAAATATCGAGGTAGTCGTACAAGTACCAGCCTGAAGGTACGAAATTTATTAGGTAAAGTATGGGCGAGGGACAGCAAGTCCAAGAGTTGCGAAAATTTACACGTCCTTTAATTTCTTTTACGACGACTAAAACACGACCCCCGTTGTTCTTCGAACTTTTACAATTGTTAATCGAGACCCCTACCCACCTGTCACCCCTTACGATCCGTATCGTCTTTTTTTCTCCTCCCCTATAGAAACACTAAAATCTTTCGGCAATTCGGCAGAAAGCCGCGCGTTGCGCACCTTTTTTCTATCCCCTGTCAACTGTCCCTACCCCTTTACCCATTTTTCCCAATTTTTTTCCCGGCGTCGTGATGCAATCGTTTTATCGATCTCTTTTCTCTTCGCATGCTCGATGTATCGCCATTCCATTGTCTACGATATCTAACGCGAATTACGTAAACCTTACGGAATCTTGTTCTCCGAAATCGTGTAGGCCGATGCGTAGCTACGTGTAACCGATCTTCGGTTATCATCGAATCTTACAATTAGTAAGTGTATAGTAGATAAAGCGTATCACTTGGACGTAGGTATGCTGTATTTCGTGCGCAAATCTAACCACGCAGGAGTAACACTTATTCGTATCTTCCAACGTCGGTTCTATCGTTATCAGAGCAGATCCGATGCTTTGACGTTTGTCGATAGTACAAACGTTTGTCGCCTTACTTGATTCGTCGTCTACTCGGTCGACAAAGGTAACCAAAGCGAAGGAAACAAGAAAATGTAGGAAGGAAGGAAGGAAGGAAGGAAGGAAGGAAGGAAGGAAGGAAGGAAGGGAAGAAAGAAAGGAAAATAGGGGATAAGTAGAAGAGAGGAATGGGTAAATACCGTAAAATACAATTGTTGCAAATTTTGTTAAGATTTAACGCGAAATCGAATTCTCGTGCAACGAAATCGATCTTTTTTAAACTCGCACAAATATAGGCAGGTGGTCGTTGAAAAAAAAAAATTCCTAGGCAATTTTGTTGCTCGCGTTTCGAGTAAGCGTGTTACTCGTCGAGCAATTGTACCTCGGTCTCGAACGTTATTTAATGTAATAATTACCCGTCCATCGAGCACGAGAATGGTTCAACCAGCGATCTTACATCCCAAGGAACGAGTCGAGTTCGTTCGTAAACCGATTCATCGAAACGTATCATCGGCCATTTTTTATAAACGCGAAACGATTGCGATGCGATTTTCTAACGCGCGAATAAAACTTGTAATCTCTTCTCTTCTGAAACAAACACACGCATTACACCTACGCACACCTTGTTTCTCTCTTCTGACTTTGCTCTCGATGCATGCTCTCTTTTTCTCTCTTTTTCTCTCTTCCAACGAAAACCGTCTTCTGCTCTTCTCGTGATCTCATCACCGTCGAGGGCAGCGACGTTAAACGCGAAGAAATAAAGAAGAAAATCGAGAACCACCAGAGACAGGGCCACGTAATTGAAAGGACCAATTCGATAGGGAATAAAATGCGCGTAATGGAAGAAAAAGGGTAGAAGCGATAGGAAAAAAAACGTAAAAATGAAAAAAAAAAAAGAAAAATAAGGTAAAAACGATTCGCGTTCCGAGAAGAAAGTACGATGTTCGGTACGATGATCATCCGTCCATCTATGTAAACTTCTGACCATCCTTCGTGATCGATAATAATCGACTTTAATAATGAAAGCTCCTCGAAGGTAAAGAGCTTTCCTCGAAGGAGCCGAACACCGTCTCTTTAAACGAAGTAGGCCTCGCTTCGAGATTGAAAATCTCGATGAAATTGCGAGGAAACGTGTACGGGGGAATCTTTTTTCGGCGGGCATCTCCTCGTTCAACGCGTCGTGCGTACCTACACGACCAGAGAGATACACCGACGAATACCCACATTGCGGACCACAGCCTACCGATTAGGCAATTTTCTTCGATCGATGTTATATATAAATATAATATATATACAAATATATACACACACTAGTACATAATACACGCATACGCGTACATACGTATGTATACACGTACATACACACAAGTAAAACACACGTACCATGTATACACACATATTTAATGTATCCCTGTACCTGTGTGCGTAGTAAAACCGCGCCGATTTTATTGTCTTTTCTCGTTAGTACACGAAACATCGTTGTTGGCATATTGATCTTTGCTATCGGAAATGATTTTCTATTCGATATCGAATCGCGACGCGGCAACATGTTCCCAGTCCTTACGGAATATAGTTCATGGTTTATGAATCACGAATCACGAATCATTCTTTGTTTCTATTTGTATTTCTATATCTGTACGTATGTCCAATACATCTGGAGAAAGTTATCGTTTCATCGAGGTTCTTTCATCTCCTTTTGTATACGTGTTTTTAACGACACACTATACCCATTGTCGCGTTCCTTTTATTGTTCCCCTTGAAACCTTTTATCACAGCTTAATCTCGTTTTCTTTCCTTTTATACCCGCATTTTAATATCAAGCATAACTCAGCGATAGCGAGTAAATATTTCTTGGAAAAACAGAGTGTTGCATATGTAATTGCATCGAGTAGGAAATCGATTTCTATTCAGCGTATAAGAGATACAAAAGGCAACGGTGTAAAAACGATGAAATAAAGACACGCCCTATTCAATTCATTACCTGACTATTCTTTGCTAGACAGCTGGTCTTTTTATGTTTCTATTTGCGTTAATAGTAAACGCAAATTCATTAGAAAGAGTTTATTAGGATTGATACTGTATCTCCGACAACGCGCTAAGGAGCGTCAGTCTGTCTTTGGACGTCGAAGGAGAAGGGTTTATTTTTTTTAATTCGACAAGACCGAAAATTTATTAGAATAATTATTTGTCGAAGTTATATTTTAAGAAGACCGCCTAGAATTAAGTATTTTTAAAGTTCGACCATTGCGCTATCTATACAAAAGCGGCGGAAACTACTCAATAAATTACCGAATTATCGACTGAACTCCCGATAGTCGGCAATCGAACCTTCGGAAGTCGGTAAGTTAACGAATAGTTTGCGCCGTTTTTGTATAAATGGCGCCATGGTCGATGGCTTGGGGTCTCAGGGACGCCGAAGCACCATTAATACTCCTTGCATATCGATATGGTGCCCCCTGTGGCTCGGGGGGATCAGAATACGGCCACGGTATCCTCTGCCTGTCGTAAGAGGCGACTGAAAGGGGGTTGTAATGGAGCAAGGTAGTATGATGTAAAAGTAAGGATAAGAAACAGAAGAAAAAGTACGGCGAATGTATGAAGTAACGTACGGTGCGAATGACTAGAGATTTCAAAAATCACGCGTACACGCGCGTGGCTGATAATTTTCGATGGGCAAAAAGGGACCGATGTAAAGTCCTTAGAGTACGCCACCGTTAAATAGGGAAACCTGAAATTAAATGAAATGAAATATCGATATGATGGCATCAGGGGTGTTAGGGACCCCAGCGACTCTCTTTACGCACAGACCTAATATCGTTTTGGGGTTTCAGGGACCTTGGCAACTATCTCTGGGCATCGACAAAATATCATCTTGGAGTGTCAAGGACCCCTGCGACACAGCGTAGCGATCTAATATCATTTTGGGGTGTCAGGGACCGCTGCGACTCTCTCTGCGCATCGGCAAATATCATCGTGGGGTGTCAGACAGCCCTTGCGCCTGGAGTAGGAGCTCCAGATGCCTAGCTAAAGGCATACAGATACCCTTATTTTATTTTCTGCGTTCATTTAATTTGCTGTAATTACATTCTTAGCTTATTGAATAAACTCCTTAGGAGGACGATCGTGTTGATTTTATTACTCCCGTTTGCACCCATAATATCTCTGATTCCTCTATATCACTACACCCTTATATCACCGCATTCCGCACATCCCAGCAACCCTTACATCG
Source organism: Osmia lignaria lignaria (assembly GCF_051020975.1). Classification (NCBI taxonomy): domain Eukaryota; kingdom Metazoa; phylum Arthropoda; class Insecta; order Hymenoptera; family Megachilidae; genus Osmia; species Osmia lignaria. Next base: position 8,567,453 of record NC_135047.1, on the reverse strand, counting down.
CTTCATCCCTTACATCCCTACATTCCTTACATCGCTTTATCCCTTACATCATTACATTATTTTCATCCCTGCATTCCTTACATCGCTTCATCCCTTACATCCCTACATTCTTTTTATCCCTACATTCCTTACATCCCTACATTTCTTACATCGCTTCATCCCTTACATCTCTACATTATTTTCATCCCTACATTCCTTACATCGCTTCATCCCTTACATTCCTACATTCTTTTTATCCCTTACATCTCTACATTATTTTCATCCCTACATTCCTTACATCGCTTCATCCCTTACATTCCTACATTCTTTTTATCCCTACATTCCTTACATGGCTTCATCCCTTACATCATTGCATTCTTTTCATCCATACATTCCTTACACCGCTTCATCCCTTACATCCTTACATTCTTTTCATCCCTACATTCCTTACATCGCTTCATCCCTTACATCATTGCATTCTTTTCATCCATACATTCCTTACACCGCTTCATCCCTTACATCCCTACATTCTTTTCATCCCTACATTCCTTACATCGCTTCATCCCTTACATGCCTACATTCCTTACATCGCTTCATCCCTTACATCCCTACATTCTTTTCATCCCTATATTCCTTACATCGCTTCATCCCTTTCATCCCCACAATCCTTACCTCGCTTCATCCCTTACATCCCTACATTCTTTTCATCCCTGCATGCCTTACATCGCTCTATCCCTTACATCCCCACACTCCTTTTATCCCTACATTCCTTACATCTCTGCATCCCTTATAATAAATATAATACAAAGATGCTACGAGTAAAGGTAGGTAAAGGTAAGTAAAGGTAAGTTAGTTTCTCGGAAATATTTTGCAAAATTTAGTTCCTTTTTTCACCGCCAGAGGGCGCTGCTTCGGCCTGAAAATTTTAGTTCACATTTTTGCCGCGAGAGGGCCAAAAGTGGAGCAAGCTTTAGTTCCTTTTTCCAAAACCAGATGGCGCTGATTCGACATTGAAATTTTAGTTCACATTTTTGCCGCCAGAGGGCCAAAAATTGGGCATGCTTTAGTTCCTTTTTCCAAAACCAGATGGCGCTGATTCGACATCGAAATTTTAGTTCACATTTTTGCCGCCAGAGGGCCAAAAATTGAGCATGCTTTAGTTCCTTTTTCCAAAACCAGATGGCGCTGATTCAACATCGAAATTTTAGTTCACATTTTTGCCGCTAGGGGGCGCTTTTTTCGAGATTTTCGTGAAACCTTTGAAAAAAAAACCTTACTCGAAGACGTCTTTGTAATATATTTATTATAAGGGATGCAGAGATGTGAGCAATGTAGGGATGAAGGGATGAAGCGATGGAAGGAATGTAGGGATGAAGGGATGAAGCGATGGAAGGAATGTAGGGATGAAGCGATGAAAGGAATGTAGGGATGAAGAGAATGTAGGCATGTAAGGGATGAAGCGATGGAAGGAATGTAGGGATGAAAGGAATGCAGGGATGTAAGGAATGTAGGGATTAAGGGATGAAGCGATGTAAGGAATGTAGGGATGAAGCGATGAAAGGAATGTAGGGATGAAGAGAATGTAGGCATGTAAGGGATGAAGCGATGTAAGGAATGTAGGGATGAAGCGATGAAAGGAATGTAGGGATGAAGAGAATGTAGGCATGTAAGGGATGAAGCGATGGAAGGAATGTAGGGATGAAAGGAATGCGGGGATGTAAGGCATGTAGGTATGTAAGGGATGAAGCGATGTAAGGAATGTAGGGATGAAGCGATGAAAGGAATGTAGGGATGAAGAGAATGTAGGGATGTAAGGGATGAAGCGATGAAAGGAATGTAGGGATGAAGAGAATGTAGGCATGTAAGGGATGAAGCGATGTAAGGAATGCAGGGATGTAAGGAATGTAGGGATGTAAGGGATGAAGCGATGAAAGGAATGCCGGGATGAAGTGAATGTAAGGATGATAACAATGTAGTATGAAGGGAATGTAGGGGTGAAATGAATGTATCGATGAAAGGAATGCAGGGATGTAAGGGATGCAGAGATGTATCGAAACGGGGGATGTAAAGGAATGCCGCAGGAGTCCGGGGCTGGGGCCCCGGTCACTATTGCACGCGGCCCAAGGAGTGCCAGCATCGGGTGTGGCCCCCGATGTAGGCGGAGTTTGGCACTTGGCGAAGGGTCAAAAGACCCTCCATTCAGCCCTAGTGCGGGCCACCGTGGTGGTTTTAGTGGGTAAAAATCCCACACTACCTTCGGCCCCTCCCCAGGGGAGCTGAAGGTGTCTTTCTGAAGATTTCCACCACGTTAAAAAAAAAAAAAAAAAAAAAAGCAATTTAAGGTTTGCAGGAATGTAAGGAATGCTGGGATGGAAGGAATGCAGGGATATAAGGGATACAGAGATCGCCTCGGCCTATAATGAGGGGTGAAATTATATAAATAACTGGGAAAAGTAAAATAAATGGTGTCCTCGGCTGAGGCCCGGAAGAGGGATATAATCATAAATGTTATTCCACTTCGATGAGCTTATTTAATAAGCAAAAAAAAATAAATGAAGTAAATTAAATAATCTCTGGAAATAATTATATTTGTTGTGCCCTCTTCATACGCACCTGATTTCATCCTGCGGTGTTAGGGAACCCGCTGCGCCAATAGCGCCCTCTATGTACCGACCTGATATCATATAGGGGTCTTAAGGAACCCGAAACACCAGCCAGTATCTCGACATACCTATATTATACCATCCGGGGTTCTAAGGACCCCGAAGCACCAGTCACTATCTCTACGTACCGCCCTGATATCATATTGGGGTCTTAAGGAACCCGAAACACCAGCCAGTATCTCGACATACCTATATTATACCATCCGGGGTTCTACGGACCCCGAAGCACCAGTCACTATCTCTACGCACCGCCCTGATATCATATTGGGGTCTTAAGGAACCCGAAACACCAGCCAGTATCTCTACATACCTATATTATACCATCCGGGGTTCTAAGGACCCCGCAACACCAGTCACTATCTCTATGTACCGCCCTGATATCATATTGGGGTCTTAAGGAACCCGAACACCAGCCAGTATCTCGACATACCTATATTATACCATCCGGGGTTCTACGGACCCCGAAGCACCAGTCACTATCTCTACGTACCGCCCTGATATCATATTGGGGTCTTAAGGAACCCGAAACACCAGCCAGTATCTCTACATACCTATATTATACCATCCGGGGTTCTAAGGACCCCGCAACACCAGTCACTATCTCTACGTACCGCCCTGATATCATATGGGGGTCTTAAGGAACCCGAAACACCAGCCAGTATCTCTACATACCTATATTATACCATCCGGGGTTCTAAGGACCCCGAAGCACCAGTCACTATCTCTACGTACCGCCCTGGTATCATATTGGGGTCTTAAGGAACCCGAAACACCAGCCAGTATCTCTACATACCTATATTATACCATCCGGGGTTCTAAGGACCCCGAAGCACCAGTCACTATCTCTACGTACCGCCCTGATATCATATTGGGGTCTTAAGGAACCCGAAACACCAGCCAGTATCTCTGCATACTCATATTATACCACCCGGGGTTCTAAGGACCCCAAGCACCGACGATTCTGTATACCTAAATTATATTGTCGCGGGGTTCTAAAGACCCCAGGCACCGACGATTCTGCATATCTAAATTATATTGTCGCGGGGTTCTAAGGACCCCGAAGGGCCGATGATTCCGCATACCGACATTATGGTATCTGGGGTTTCAAGGACCCCACGCAACTAGCGAAATATAAGAACGAAAAACGAACAAATCGTGAAACTTACTTGTTCGGAATAGTGATGGGTTTGAGCGAATCTAGCGAAATATAAGAACGAAAAACAAACAAATCGTGAAACTTACTTGTTCGGAATAGTGATGGGTTTGAGCGGATCTAGCGAAATATAAGAACGAAAAACAAACAAATCGTGAAACTTACTTGTTCGGAATAGTGATGTGTTTGAGCGGATCTAGCGAAATATAAGAACGGAAAACGAACAAATCCTGAAACTCACTTGTTCGGAATAGTGATGGGTTTGATCGGATCTAGCGAAATATAAGAACGGAAAACGAACAAATCGTGAAACTGACTTGTTCGGGATAGTGATGGGTTTGACCTGCTTCGAACCTGGGGTGTCTGGGACCCCGTAGCACCGTACACTCCCTGTATACCGGTATTATGGCATTCGGGGTATCTGGGACCCCGGTTTATCGTTGACACTGTTTACATACCGACATTATGGCTTCCGGGGTGTCAAGGACCCCTGTTGTTCGTTGAACTTCTGCAATTGTTAACAGAAACTCCTACCCACCTGTCACCTCTTACGATCCGTATCGTCATTTTTTCTCCACCCCAAGGAAACACTAAAATCTTTCAGCAATTCGGTAGAAAGCCTAAAAAAAAAGAAATTTAACGGTTGCAGGGGTGTAAGGGTTGCAGGGATGTAAGAGAAGCCGTGATGTAAGGGATGCTGGAATGTAAGGGGTAGGAGAAAATCGACACGTTCAGTCTCTTAATGAGTTTATTCACTACGTTAAGAAGATAAATACATAAATAAAGAATGAAAGATAAATAAACTACAAACCAATTCTTAAACTTACTATCGGGTTCAGGGCCCTCCACGAAGGCTGCCCCTTCCGAGGGCTACCACTCCATCCCACAGGTGGCATAGGGAAAATGACAATGTGAAAGAAGGGGCCTCATATATGTATGTATAGGCTTATTTCTCCCCCACCATCTACCTACAAACGTTGCTCGATGCTGTGCATATAACATTTTTATTCCTTTATTAAGATTATACAACTGATTATGCAAAGAGCTTTTTTCAATTTTACATTGTTCAGTAGCAAAATGCTTTTCTACTTTTTGAAAGTAGATTTCTAAGCAAGGACGGTGATGATGGAAATATAGGATGTAATACTTTTATTGATTTCGATTAGATTACAAGTAAATTGCAAATTACTGTTAAAATTGCAACCGCTTAAAATTCGATGCGCACTTCCGTTTGATTTATATTCAATTTTATTTTAGGACCATTTCGCTTCTAGTTTGAAAGGTACTACTTATTATTGCTAAATAGAAAAAACAACATATTTGTACAACGTCTACTCTATGCTGATCGTAAATCGGCGTACCTTTTCTTTCCGAATCGCGATCGGCAATCGCTTTCTCTCGACACAGTTTTCTGTGCGTTACGTTCTTCGTGGTAATCTCGGTGCAGGTGCTACCTCACGCACATTTAAGTAAATTGTCACGAGCCAAATGCCAGGTAAGATTCGTAAGCTCTCCGCGCGGAGCGCCGGTGTGTGAACGACCTGTCGAAAGTCTAAATGCCGTATTTACCTATTTTAATTGCTCAATTCTCTATGGTTCGGCATTATTTCAATTTTGATATATTTCTAAAGAGCTGTAACGTTAGCAGAAAACAACAAGTACTGGAAGATTCAACCAACAGTTGAAAGAAACCACTTTAAGGCGGCCGCATTACGTACTGGTAGGCGTTGCTGTCATTTGGCTTCCCTTCGTCTCTGTTATTTTCTTTGAATTTTAAGCAGCGACGCGCGTTATAAATTTTTCTTCTTTTAAAATAGATTTCCGTTAATAACCCTCGTAAACTGTGCATCCGATAAGGTGTCAAAATTAACTACTGGAATGCAAACTTTTTCGAAGAACGAATGACAGATTCGAACGTATTCTATCTCATTTAAAACAAGTAACTAAGTATTTCTTAGACTAAACATCGTACAAACAAATATACGCACGCACACATACACTTAAATTGACATGATATTTGATACAGATGACACTTTAAATATCTTAATTTTACTTGTTACAGAAAAGGCAATGTTTACCAAAAAGAAAAAGAAACCACAAATATCAACTCCAACAAACTTTGAACATCGTGTACATACAGGATTTGATAAAAGAGAAGGAAAATTCATTGGACTACCGCTACAATGGGCATCTATTGTTGGAAACAATCAAATTTTAAAGTCTACGAACAGACCTTTACCTCTTGTAGATCCAAGTGAAATTACACCAACTGAAATTCTTGACTTAAAGACCATTGTTCGAGGTCATAATGATCCAAAAGGAAGGACACCTATCAGTGATAAAAGTACTGAAAATGGATTACCTAAAACCAGTACTGTAGCAAGGTCTAATTCTCTTCGCTCTTCGAGTCCACCAAGGCTAAGAAGGGATTATAGGTTACTCTTTTTTTACTTACAAAGTTAATTACTGAATTAAAAATGTTAAATACTTTACTGTTTTTCTATTTACACTATTCACGCTATAGGCACAACAGTAATTTGCCACCATCTGTGCCCGAAGGTCAAGAAATTCCATCCAATGCTAACCAAGTACAAGGATATGCCAACTTTGGAAAGCAACACAATTACTTAGATAAGTTGAGACAGAATCCCTCCAATGTTGTAGGTGGATTAAATCCTCATGCCCAAAATATGATTCCAAACCTTCAGAATCTCAATCCAAATATGCAATCATCTCCGAATTTAACGCATCCTGGATCAAACGCTCCTAATTTATCTTTAAATTTCCAAAATTTGAGTCCAATTACTACCCTACAATGTTCTACGCAAAGTCCAAGTACTCCTCAGCTCGCGGATCCTGAATTTCACAGATTAAATACTCAGGTGACCACAGTTTCTGGTCAATACAATGGAAACATACAGGTAATTAATGTTTGCTTATTAGAAATTTTCATATTACATATTTAACGATAAACATTGTTCTTTACGTAGGTTCCTAACATCGAGCCGTCTTCGAGGGACCAACAGATGACTCAAAATACCCTTTTGCATAAGCTACAACCTAAAATATCACCTGTAGGATCCATTGCTTCGCAACGTCCGTTGAGTCAATTGAGTTCTCATAACGTTAATAAGTATTCGCAAGCGTATGGTACACCAGATAATTCGTCAATTTTACAATCACATATGAAGAAACCTATCGAAACATCTCAATCGATGCATAATTTATCAAAGATGAATATGCCATCTTCCGGAAGTAGTTCAACTCCGGATCAAAATCAGAATATGAAAAGCGCTATATCTTCAGGAAATTTAGCAGTTAGTTCAAGCTCGAATACATCTAACAAGCAAACAGCAGAACAAAGGCTCACTCATGAACAATTTCGAGCTGCTTTACAGATGGTGGTAAGAACATGAAATATTTCCTACGAATAAAAACACGATGCTTTAAACATCTTGTTTCGTTATTTTAAATCATAGGTAAGTAGAGGCGATCCAAGAGAGAATTTGGAAAATTTTCTTAAAATCGGCGAGGGCAGTACTGGAACGGTATGCATAGCGACAGAAAAGAATACGAATCGTCAAGTGGCAGTGAAAAAAATGGATCTAAGAAAACAGCAAAGACGAGAACTACTTTTCAACGAAGTAGTTATTATGAGAGATTATCATCATCCGAATATCGTCGAAATGTACGACAGTTTCTTGGTAGACGATGAACTATGGGTTGTGATGGAGTACCTCGAAGGTGGAGCACTCACAGATATCGTTACGCATTCTCGCATGGATGAAAGTCAGATAGCTACAGTGTGTTCACAGTGTTTAAAGCCACTTGCATATTTACATTCTCAAGGGGTTATTCATAGGGACATTAAATCTGACTCTATATTACTTACTGCCGATGGGAGGGTAAAGTTATCCGATTTTGGATTTTGTGCTCAAGTATCGCAAGAATTGCCGAGGCGAAAGTCTCTAGTTGGAACACCATATTGGATGAGTCCCGAAGTTATTTCCAGGTAATACATATAATTGCTATGCATATTCTATTCAAAGTATACATGTATGTATTCATTTACCATTCAGGTTACCTTACGGACCCGAAGTAGATATTTGGTCGCTAGGTATAATGATCATTGAGATGGTTGACGGAGAGCCACCATTCTTTAACGAACCTCCTTTACAAGCTATGCGACGTATAAGAGATATGCCCCCGCCAAAATTGAAAAATTCTCACAAAGTAAATTACAAATACGCTACAAAATATTTTACAAATTCAACCGTATGTAAAAGAAAATAATGTATTAATTACGTTTAATGTTATCGTATAGGTCAGTCCACGACTTCAAGGTTTCCTTGAAAGAATGCTTGTCCGTGATCCAGCCCAAAGAGCGACGGCAACAGAATTGTTACAACATCCGTTTCTTAGGCAGGCTCAAAGTCCAAGTATTTTAATTCCATTGATGAGAGGTTCCCGGCATACGAATTGCTGACGAATCGATCTAAAGAATTAACACGGACATCGGTTACGAAAGTAATCGGGTCTACGATCGTTTTTAGTTTCTTGTTAGGCGTTAAACTTTAAAAAAGTAGATAGATTGTAGAAACGTTTAAGTGGCCTTTAGTCGTTAGACAAACTTACATTCCACCGTGGCCTTAAGTTAGAAACGTTAGATCGTGAACTTATAAAATGCCTGTATTGCCTGTGATAGGCATTATCGTTATAGAAGATATTTTTTATATCGAGTTATTTAACGAGATATTGTACACTCAAGTGCCTTCGTAATTAGTATCGTTTCTTGTTTTCTGTTACACTCTTAAGTTCAGTATTTAATTAAATATCGACTTCGCTGTTGTTTATCTGCGAAGTCATCCGTGAGATGGAAAAATTCAAAGAAAATCTATCGAATAAAAATATCTTCGTAAACGCTGTTATTACGTGTGTACTTAAGCTAACAATCGAATAGTCATATTTTATTCAACAGCGTATAACGCGAATTTGAGCACCAAAAGAGAGAAGTAATTGTGACGAAATGGTTCAAATTATACAAGAGTTGAATCTCTGCTCGAGTGCGTTTCATTCAGTATTCTTACTTATTATTAGTACCATTAATGAAGGAAATAATTGAAGATTGAAGGTACGATAAACAGAAATTGTTGTTAAGAGCGTGAAACTCCGAATGAATTTCGCAGAAGTTGTTACATTTTAACTGCAATCATTTACAGGCTTTCGAGTTTAAGCGTTTTACATAAAAGTTAATGAAAATTTTCAGGCTATAGTCATTTTACTATTAAAATATTTGTAAGATTACTTATCCAATGCCATTTATCTTGATCGAATAAAAGATCAAAGTACAATGCGGACAAAAGTCATCGATCAGGCAAACCGATTTATAATTGCGATTGTATAAGGTATACATATATAACGATAGGAATTTACAAAATGTAGATATTATTATCGTTTTACGAATAAGAAGTATGTATACAAATTTTCGCAGTATGACGCGAATCACGTAGCTACATATACCTGCCATTTGTAAACCTTTTAACCAGCAAGAATCATGAGAAATAATCATCGTACTTCTATTTATGTGCAAAATAAAGTATTTTCAAATGCTCTGCCATATAATTAAGCAACTGAATACGGTAGAATGTCGATTATGCAAAGTAATAGGAGAGCAAGTCATTCTCGATAATCAGTTTTCAAGGATTTTGGCAAACTGAAACATAAGATTCCCTGATATTACGTTGATAATATATTTGTACAAAAATATACGACAAATAAAATGTAATATAAAAAAATAAAATCAAATTGTACTTATTTTACCGTCATGATTCAACCCTTATTTTACCGGATGGTCAACTAGTTTTACCATAGTTCAGCGCTAAATTATTGGATGTCACCACCTGCAACATCCTTGTGGCGATCACCACCGTCGATAAGGAAGGCGGTCATTGCCGTCGAATTTGTTGATTAGCTTGTCACATTTTAAAAACGAAAATCGAAGAAGTTGTATCAAGAATTGTATTTCAAATATAATAAATTAATTTTTATATATTTCTCCCAAGTATTTCAATTATAACATGGAATAAACCCCCATATCCTTTCAGTACTTGACAACGGCACCTTGGCTTCTTTCCGGTACTCGTTAATTTTCGTTCACCGTATATATGACCACAAAGTGTGAAGTAACGGGTAGAGAAGACCACATTGGTGGTGGTGGTCTTTTGAATGCAACTAACAATGCACAATGTAGTCCATTCTCTCGTGACAGAGATTGTATCTTACGATTCGTCTCGGTACAATCACCGCCTTTCTTTCAACGAAAAAACCTTTCTTTTTTTTTTTTAACTTCTTATACAAGAGACGAAAGATTTTGCAATAAAGTGACGTTAAGGAATGTAACTTGACAAGGTTAGCGTTATAAATTATCTTCAAAAACATAATAAAAATCTGATGCAAAGAATTTGAAGATGAAAAGTAAAAGAATTGCTGGAATTTACGCTGAGTCTAAAATATGTTGCAACTTTCATTCTGGTATTTGCGATACGGCGAATTCACGCATCGTATCATAAGAAATTCCGATTGCATCATATAAGAAAAACGCATTTCTATATCGGTACTTGCATTAGAAAGCGATAGATTGAAAAATTGCAATTGGATAAGTGGCACGTAGCACAAAATAAGTTACAGTGTATATTTTTATGAGCCTGTACTTATATAGCCTATTACATACTGGAAAAGAACCAATGAAAAGAGGTTTCATGGAGGCTCGACTCGAATTGACCTCGGCGCTTCTTGTGTCCGCCTTTCGAGAGAACCATGACGAGCAAATTTGCCTCTCGTTACGTCATTCCCTATCGATACCTAACTGTTTTCGTTCCGATAGCTCTATACACACATACAAACATGTCTCCATAGATACAATCATTTGAAATCACCAAAATCACTTCTCCGAAAATTTAATGAAATAATTGGATTTTATTTAACTCGATCCCCCACCGTTTCGCATACCTTTCATCGCCTAATAACAGCGAAACGCCCTAAAACGATACGTTCTCTTTATCGGTAATGGAAAATTTCGGCCTGTTTCAGTTCGTTGATCATTGATCACGCGACTAAGCCGTAAAATTAACAGAACAACACTTCGATGCTAGCTAAAACAAAATTAGTTCATCCTGTGTACCCGGTTAATTTGTTAGTTTTAAAAAAAGAACGGCAATATGAAATTACACAGAAGTTATAAATATGATGTGAAAATTCTAGTCCACCGGCTAAAAGTTCGAACGTTGATAAAGTTTATTCATATTTTCGTCATGTTCAAGATTTCCATAGTTACACGTACATACATGCAAGAGGAACAGGACATAGGTGAGATTGAAAAAGAAGGAAGGAGCACGAGCGACGGTATCGGCGAAGGGGGAAAGGAGTTACTGTTCTGTGTATAGGTGCGTTTCATATACAGAGCCAGGAGTGACAGAGGAAAACGGTGTGGTAGGGCAGACAGATATGTAGAATGTAGAGAAGGAGAGGAAAAAAGAGATACAAGAGGTGGTAGCAACTGCGAGGTCATAAATATAGGCGTTGTTATACCATTCTCTCGTTCGATTGGTCGAGGCTGCAGCCGAGCCTCCGCGCTGTTATGACGACACGTAAAGCCGGGCAACGATCAAACGGCGGGACGGTTCGGGGCTGAAGAGGGGAAACGAGAAAGGACGAGACGAGAGAGAAAAAGAGACGGAAGATGGCGCTGATACGAAGGAAGGAGGAAAGAGAGACGAGGAGAAGAAAGGAGCGACCTTCGAGCGCTCGGATCACGATTACACCATATCGCATAGTATCGCATAGGAATCGTACTAGATCGAGGATAAAACACATTTGCCAATTAAACTTTTTGTCTGAAAATTAGAAACAAGGAGGTAAAAGGTAACGGAAAAATGATGCGATTTTCGAATTGATCGTTGTCGTTCACAGGCATTCCACACAGGTGATGCAATCGTTTCGAGGCACGTATTCGAAATACGAGCCAAGTAAATCGTTATAAGCACTAATATACATATGCACGTGTAATCGAACGCTATTTAGCGAAGGTAATCTAAAACTAACGGTAGGTGGACACGAATTTTCTTCCCTTATCGATCGAAAACTATGCGCCATCTATGACTTCCGGGGAGAAAAGTTCGATGTCCATCGAAGATCGCGCAATCTCGCGATCGTGACAATGCTTACGTATGTAAATACTTTGCACTTTGCACCTCATCGTCAGATTAACATTTGTTTTTTATTGTGCGATCGATAATCAGCTGAAAAGGATCAACGTCTCCACGATAACGGCGTCTTAAAATGAAATTATATATTGCGGTAGATTAAATTATTTATATTATGATAGATTGAGAAAGAAGTTTTATGATTTACGAAACAGAAAGTTTAAACGCGGAGTTTGCGACGGGTTGCATTTATCGTCGCGATCGAATAAAACAAAGGGTATAAATCAAAAAGAAAAAAATTGCGAAAGCGATAAAGAAAGAAAAAAAAAAAAAAAGAATCAAGATAGAAAGTTGGTAGACGTAAAGGAAGAGACGCCGGTTAACGACGTTCCACTTCCACGTTTCGGTTATTTTCCCATTCGTTGAATGGACCACTCCTGCTGGCATAATGGGCAACGGTTGTTCTGCTTCACCCAGAGGGACATGCAGCAGTAGTGAAACGAATGATTGCATTCTCCCCAAACGACAACGCAATCCTGTCGGCCGTCATCCTTCTTGCTTTCCGCTTGACACCGAAGACAGGCGTCTGAAAATTGAAAGGCGAACGATTAGTACAGTAGTATACATAAATCAACTGGCGACACATAATGACTGATCGTTTGATTTTCAATAAAATCGAATAGAGCCGGTTGTATCTAATGTACTAACAATAAGTACTCGTATCTTGGTAAAATTCCACTGATTCTTATCTAACGTATGTACATACGCACAAGTGGCTAAGTTAGATGTAATTCCTAACGATCCGATATGGCGAGCATAGAAAAAACGAAGCAGGAAGATTTGAATCGATCGTAGTGGAAATTATGGATCATCGTCGTAAAGATGATACGATCGATTCTGGTAGTAGGATGGTTCCGATGAAACGAAACGGTTGACCGATTAATTCCCGACCGATGGTTCTCGAGGGTTGTCTCGTTGACCCGCACCGGGGGATCCGGGCAAACGTGTCAGCCGTGCCCCCGAGTCCTACGCGAACCAACTGGGCATTCAGCCAATTAACTCTGATCAACAAGATAACACCACGCGAAATAGTGTATACGCATAATATGAAGCTCTGGTATGTCTGCATTTTGAAAACGAGTGATACAAAGGTACAATTTTGCCGACCTGTGCATTATAATTAAAAACCTAAAAAAAATATCTAGGACAGCTACAGTACACTGATTTTGATACATTAGCTTATAAAAGATGTTGCTAGCTGGAGCCGTGATTCAACACTAAGCGAAATTTGAATGTGGTACGATTTTGGCAACTTCCCTTACTATGTAGTACACGCGATCGTAAGTCGAATACCACCGCGACATTCGTTGTTCTAGAGCCTTCCTTTCCTTCGGTTTCCATTCTTATTCTCTTCATTCTCAGGACGAGAATGACTGGTACGACTAGACTTGACCAAATACAATACACGCGCGTTTCCTTTATTCATCGTGAAACAGATCGATCCATTTTGAGACCAGCTGGTATCTAAATCGCGAGCAATCGTTCGAAAAGGACGGTAACTTTTCTGGGATAGTAATTTATCGACGAAACGGAATTAGAAATAGATGCTAGTACTCGGACGAGTAATTGCGACTGGATGGGATTCGAGAAAATAATTTATCGTACACCGGTTTTAGACACGGAAAACCGAGTATCGCGTTAACGGTGATGAGATTGCGATAGTTATCGGGATGCGCCTCTACATGTACATACGTATAGTTTGTGCATCGATCATTTCGACTCTCGAAAGAGCTTTCTCGAACGTTCGAAGAACGCGACCCCGTCGATATCTCGCCTCGACTCGGCTCGGCTCCATTCTACGATTCCACTTTGTCCAGGATGAACAGAGAGCGATCGAAAAGCTTGCGATTTATTGCGAACCGTTCGATTAATTCGTTGACCAACGATGGTTATCGAAACTGTTCGTAATAAGAAATAAGATCGATTATTTAACGGTGGGATTTGATCGAACGGGAATCAGTTCGAGAGAAAACAGCTTCTGCTGGCGACAATATAGTTTAACCGGCTTGCGCGCTGCATCATCGCTGACAATGTGTTTCGCGCGTTATTAAATTGCTCGTGATCGCCTCCTGTCACGCATTTACATTTAACACGATTTAAAACGCGCCCGTATAAAAGAGCAGCAGCCGTCGCCGAGTAGAAAATTGCTGGACCGTTTTCTCCCGACGCGACGGGCTCTTTTCTTTTTTTTGCTAATAAGAACGTTTCCATCGAATTTTCATTCATCCATTCGAAGCGTTTTCCTTCGTTCCTTTCCTTTCCTTTGTATACGGAACTCCCAAGCGGCGCGACGATTCCACGATCGAAGCTACCAGGTATTTTTCCTTCGATTCGATACCAACGATTCGCTTCATCGATTGACCCCTATCGATCAACGAGTTGACCGTGTTCCGTGATGTAACAATACGCGACAATTGCCGAGGAACTCTGACCACCGAAGAAACTGGGAAGAGAGAAAGCGATCGATCTATTAGCGGGAGCGTTCCGTTAATCGTCCTATCGAACGCTGTACTTTTTAAACATGTATCTTCAACTGGAATGATTCTTTTCCACGATCGACCGCGGCACGTATCGCGATCACGGTGAGTCGGATCGCTGCAACAATCATCGGTTACGTATTTACAAATATTCGCTTACGTGGATTACATTATGTACGATGCGTTACCAGTCGTTAACCAAGGCGATTAAAGATGCGAGGCAAAGAAAAACGCATTTAACGATGTTCCCAAGGTTGGCTGTATCGTATTGGAAAATTTGCGATTGCATTTAGGTCTTACTTGTAAAGCGTGATGCGCGCCAACGCGAAGTTCAAGAGCGACGCCGCGGCGCGACGCAGTGAACACGAACGAGCTTTGTACGACGCAATATTCCTCTGTATCGACGTTTTCTAGAGAACTTTAGTTGGTTTCCAGGTTGGACCAGGCGACGCGGTAATTCGTGAGCGAAGAGAAGGGTACGTTCGGGGTCGGCGAGGCGTGACGTTGAGTTCGTCACGTGCGAACACGGACAAACTAAACGAAATTTTCGAGACCTTTGATCGGCTGTCCCGATGCTCCGAAATTCATCGTTCTCGTTAATTAAAACGCTGTCGCGTGTATTCCGTGTAAACGATGGTGCGCATTAAGGAAAATAATTTGCATCGAATAAAAACAAGAAGAGAAAAAACCTCGTTGAAAGTAATGAAAACACAGCTGACGCAAACAAAACTGGTTACCGTGTGTTTTTTTTTTTCAATATTTTTTTACTTATACGAGTACTTCTATTACCTCCGTCCCCGATTACGAATTATCTACGACCGAGTAAGAATGCCGATCGTTTGATTAACGACAAAGATCGTACGGTCGCGGCTAGAGGCGCTGACTGTGTATCGCGGGAAAAATATTCTATATTAAATACGGGAATCGTGGCAACGTAAAAGGAGTAGGAACCGTTTAGTTCGATTGTAGTTACCGGGAAAGAAAGGTATAGGAAATAAAGATAGCGGCAGAGATGCGAGATAGGCGTACGTGCACGCGGGCAGGATCGAGGGCGACTGTATACGGTGGTCTCGAGCGAACGAGGTCGAACGACTGGAACCTTCCGCGAAAAGCCCAGAGGATATTCGCGTCGCGGTCGAGTCGCTGGTGAAACGCGAAATTCCGATTTCATTTCCTATCGATCGTCACCGGATCTACGAACCCGACAGATTCTGATGTTTCATCCGTCGGTGACGCTGCATTCGTAACAGCGAAAGATACGCGCGTTTCCACGAATCGTTCCAGGCGATACAGGGAAAAGATAAATGATAAATGATAAACGATAGGCGCCAGTTCGATTAGAATCGATGAATCGTAAGATCGGGAAACACAGAATATAAACGTTCTTTCGCATTTCGAATCTGATGAATTTGCGTAAGAAGCCGCAGAGCGACGCGTGGCGTTGCGACGCGGCTTCGGGAGGCTCGCCTCCGTGAACGGGGTAAGGCGGGAAAGGAGGGAAAGACGAACGTAGCAAAGTGCGGTGAGACGTGGCACGAGATCGCTCGACGCAACTCGACGCAACCGAAGGAGACGAGACAACTAAACGGCAAGGGTTGTTGGAGGTGGGGCGCGGTGAGACGAGGTGAAACGGGTCTGTGGTGGACGAGAGGCGTGAAGGGGCAAGGGCGTCCATCCCCCACCAGAGGTGCGCGCCCCAGGAGGAGGAAGCGGCGCTTACAACCGCACTCTATATAAAAGAGACAAACCCCCCCGATGTGATTATAGCAAAGTTCCAAACATACGTAAAAGTGCATTTTACTTACATTTCAAACGGTCTAAGCTTTACACACATCACGTTTCCATTATCAAAGAAAAAGAAGGAAAACGTGGTTAGCCGGCTGAAGAGAAACACACCGGTCACGTGGTTTCAAAAGGAAGCAACACCGTATACCGACGATCAACACAACTGGACCAGTCGACAACTAGCCACAGGAAAATACGGAGAACCGTTTTAAAGATAGTAGTCGTGTTAAACATTGTGAAAATAAGTCTGGTCGAAAAGAGCAACGGGACGAGACTGAAAATAGCCGTTCCCATCGAGTTCGTGGAGGCGCGAATCGCAGGTGCGATAGATGTAGCGCGAAGGAAAACGAAGAAATAAGGGAATAAGAGAACAAGAGTGCGAGCGAGTAAGGAAACACTGCACGAATAGTAGGGTAGCAGTGGCGTCGCTGGTACAACTTAGCAGTGGTGGTGGATTCGAGCAGGCTAAGAAACAACGGATCGTTCAACGCTGCATTTAGCCTTTGACCGTTCTCTCTGAAGTCACACGAGAGGGTAGTTGTGTATTCACCGAAAAAAAGGAGAAAGGTGGAGAAGAAAGAAAAAGTCGCGCGCGCACATTGAGGGTACTCGAGAAAAAAAAGAGCAAAAAAAAAAAAAAACAGGCCGAGTGGCACGTTTCGATCGATATCAAAAGTCGTACGCATCGAGGTAACGATTTGGTTACTTCTCGAACGACCGGATCGCTGATACGACACACACGATAAACTGCACGAGTATCTTTTTATACGATTCACGAGAAATCGAAAAGAACTGATAGAAGAAAGTCCGGTGGCAGGGAAATTCGATTCGATTCGATTCGATACGACACGGTTTACCGTCACGACCCAAGTGACGAAACAACAGCTGACAGGACAGCAAGGTTCGGGGTGCGCCGGCAAAATGTCCAATTCCAGAGACAGAAGACAGATGATGCAGCCATGGCCTCTGTGCCTAGTGCCATTTTCGAAAACGAAGGTAAGACCCACGCTATCTCTCACGTAACGCGCAATCGAACGCTCCGCAATCAACGAACCAGCCGTTTCTCCGCCGGCTCGTTTTCGCCTACCATGATAACCATATTCGCATACCTTCCTTCTCTTACAGAGCGTTCTATCTCTCTTCCTCGCACGTGTATTTCCATGATTTCGTACTCTCACCGCCTCGCTCTTTCCTCCCCTCTCGAGCTTCTGGAAAGTTCCACTATACGTGCTCATCGGCGCTGTCGCTGACGTTGGTGTTGCAGATACCAGCGGTACCGGTACCGATATCGACATGCCGGTACCACTGTCATTATTGTCGTCGGAATCGTCATGCGTGCCTGTTACAATTTCGAATTGTCAATGTTTATTATCTCTTCCACTCGACCTTATCTTTGCTACATAATTATGTATACTGTTGCTCAACATTTTTGCATTCTTTTTGCCTCTGCTGTAATTGACAAGAATGACAATCGAATTACCTTTTTCTTGCGCTTTCATTTTTATTTTCCCTTACTTTTTCTCCTCAAGAGTTTCTTCCCGCTCGCTCCTTTCATCTAATTTTATCGTATACACGCGTGGAATTTATCATCCTTCCGATCTCTCTCGCTCTTTCGTCTCGTTTCCTCTTTGCTTCGTTGCTATCTTTATTCCTACACCCTGCACACCCCGCTACTAAATCATTTCATCTCCGCTCTCTAACTCGATATACTCCTGGAATACTATTATCCTCCATAGATTGCGTTTATGCTTTTTATCCGTCGATGTTTGTTTATTTTTTCCTAATGAAATTTCTTGAGTCTATATTTAAGATCGACGACCGCCGCGTGGCATCGATGTCGGCGGAGGTTACCGGGCGTCTCGAGTTGAAACGAGCGCGAAACGGCCCGCGATATTCGCGAACGTTCGCGGTATCGATATATCGTAAATAATTTATATCTCGAACGCGACGTTTTCGCGTTTCAATTGAAGCGTTCGTGTCTTTGGATGCGGACTTCCCTCGTCCGGAAATTATCGATCGCCAGGGTAAAACAACGCGCGACCAATTCATTGCATAGTAAAACAAACGAATTAGTGAAACACACGGTTTATTCCTTCTTTATTTTACTCGTGGCTTTTTTTTTTTTTTTCTTTCTGTTCGAAAACCGTTCGATATCGCGTTCGATATCGCCATTATTTTTACTTATCGCATACGAATCGAACGAAACGTAAGAATATGAATAATATCGAAGTTTGGATTGTCTTGTAGGACTTGTCCACCGGAAACGTCGACCGACGTGTACCGAAACATGGTAAAAAATGTTGTAATGCAAAGAAAAGTTTTTCAATAAATGCTATTTTTTAATCGTCATCATTAGTTTCTAAGTGTTTTCGGACCTGCTTCTTCCATACCATTCACACTCGTTCGCAATAACTCTGTCAGATGTTTCTCATTTGTTTTTTCATCGTGTGTACATATATTTTCGTAATCTTGATAAAACTTTCCGACGGTGGAACGGAGGAGCGCATACTGTGCACTTTACACGTACATACGTGCCAAATAGCAAAACGCGACCCGGTTAAATAACTTTGGGCGCATTTACTATTTCGAGAAACTGTCGAGCCGCCCGTCTCTGTATTAGCGACAACGATTCTATGAACTCTCTTCAAAGATGCTGTCTAACAAGTCGATGCAGAAAACAACGCGTTATAAATTGTTTCGAGAAAGCGATTCTCATTTTATTGTCGTAACGCGTTATACGCTCTATTTAATAAACGCGATATTGCGGTGAAAAATAAAAGAAATGTTCGCACGAGATGGACAACGAGACAGGAAAGAGGCTCGATTAGATTCAGGGGAAGAGACCGATCGGTATCGATCGGTAACGGATGCGAGCGTTCTCGTGGTGTTCTCGAGAAAACGGGGAAGAAAATAGGGAAAGAAATAGGTAAGACGCCGAGGTGGATTAAAATGCGTTGATAACAGCTGATGAAAGAGTCGTATATCGTGAATAATGACAGGTCTAGATATCGAAGATTACCGACTCTATCTAGTACTCCCCGCTATTGTCGCTTTTCCTAGCATAATATATATTTCGGCCAGCAAGATATGGGCATTGCAGTCGACTTATTTCTACGTTAATTGTCACGGACGCAGCGCTAAAATGCTTCGTCAGCAACGAGTGTCTACGCCGCTGGTACGTCACTATTGCTCTATGTCTACCGCAAATTTTGCCTCGAAACGTGCGTAGAAAAAAACGTGTAACGCTTTTCGCTTCTGAATGGCTGCTCTTTCCCGAACGGACGAAGCTGATCGAAGATTCGTCGCGTCGAGGAGATCCAAGCCGGCTGACGCGCGTTTAAAGATCTTCTCCGAATCGAGTCGGCGAGGGAAAGTGTCGAGAATCGAGAAAACATGGAATACGCGTCTATATTCGGGGAAAAAAAGTCCGAGAAGGATTTCCTTAGCGCGACGTATCGCTTCTTTCTATCCTTTGTACGTACAATAGCCCGCACGCACGCACGCACGCATAGCACCCAATAATATCCTTGATGATCAATGTCCCTGATCGTGGCTTTCTTTCTCTTCGTCTCTCCTTCTCTGTCTGCTTCCTCTTTTTATTTAATAAACTAAACGAACTCGCGCGCGGTGACCTTCGTTCGATAGTATTTTTCAGAAACATTCAACTCTTTTTTTTTTTTTTTTTACTTCAATGCCATCGAGGCAAAGTTCGCGCCAAGAAAACTTTATACGCGTAACGATAGATTATCTTTAGCGGCAAGAAAGTAGAGACCGGCGGTGCACCGGTTAAATGCAGCGGCTGCACTTTTGCGCGCACACGCACGCGATGCACTTGCAGGTAACGCTAAAGCGCACCGCTTAACGTCAGGCGTACACAAGCGACGAATTCACGGTCAGGCTAAGATCGGTCAGATAAAACTGAGTGACGTATTTACTTACGCGTATGAAATTTTCGCTCGGTACCGATCCGGAGTATCGTTCTTCCTCGAATCGAATAAAACGCGGCTAAAACTAAAATCAACAAAGTCTGCTTTCGAAAGACGGAAGAAAATGCTAGAATATAGAGCAGAGATCCCGCGCGCGCATTACAATGTTGAAAAAGCGATTTAATCGAATGCATCGCTTCTTGCATGCCACGCTGCGATCATGGATTTGTTTTGTACGTTTCACGGTAAATACGCCTGACGCAATTCTCTGTTAAATTTACGAGATATTTCAAAGACAACAAGAACGATTGCTTTTCAATTGCATTTACTCGTTTCTCTTTCTCACAGCTTTCTATGTACACTATTTGATTCCTTGCCGGGTGTCGATGGACCCTATCATCCTCGCTCATTTTTCGACAAACATAATCGTCGAAGAAAGGCAAACAGACAATGGACCTTGCGTTTACCGTTCTATTCGAAATGGAAAGGGAACCGCGTTATTTTTTTTGTTTGTTTTTTCAAGAAAGATCGAGAGAAACGAAAATAGTATTCGTCGAATGGATGGGACTACGCGAACTTAGGGTTAAAAATATCCACATGGTGAGCGCGCGTTCTGGAAACGTAATGGCAAATCTAATTTCGAGTACGTTCGAAGCGAGAGGGCTTACATAATTTCGTTGAATTTTCAATAGTTTACCGCGTCACGCGATGTCCGTGCGGTATAGTAACGGCTTGGGAAATGAGATTGTCGCGGTTTCAAGAATCGTCCGAGAAGACGCTGAAATATCGACGAAGATATACTTACGTATTTTCACGGGATAAATTATCTCGAACGATAAGGGAATCGCGCGGCTCGTGTAAGCGATAGAAAACCGACGTCGAACTTGCTTCTTTATCGCAACTCGGTACAGGATGCTCCCGACAGATACCGCCACGGATCACTGGCAACGAGGACGGCCCCTTGCGACCTGCACCCGGCGAGCTCGGGAGCAGAGCGTGCGGCGCACGCGGTATCCTCGAGGCGACTGCTCGTTCCCGCTGATCGCCAACGGAACGAGATAGACGCGTTGCGCGGGAAACCGATATGCGAAAGACAAAAAAATCTTTCACATTCTTGTTCTTCTTAGAGGAGAGAAGGAACGAGGACGCGTTGGAGAGCAAGCGACGACCTCGCTACCGAGAAACTGCGGCGAAGTATCGAGGACGATCGGATACCGAGGGAAAACGGGCGTTATCGGTAGCGTCCAAAGGAGAAAACGATAGCACGCGTAAACAACGAAACGGTTGACCCCGAAATGCAAACAGGCTGCGGACGATGACGAAAGCTAGACAATAGCAGTAATCGTGACATCTAATTTGCTGCGAAAATGGCCCCCGAGTTACTACGCGGAGGCGAGAACTTTCGTTGGCCAACGAAAGCAGGGAAGAAAGTGGATATACGAATTGATCGCATACGAAATGATGCAAAATGAACGATGGTACGAACAATCACGAAACTAGCGTTTTAGTTCGTGAATCGAAAAGGGTTCGCGGTCCATTAAAGACTAGACGTATTCGCGAGAATCGAGTAGCCGTTGAAAATGGAAAATTTGGAACGTGGCACGCGTATGCGAAAGAAAGATTTGATGGGTGACGCGTTTGCATAGAAACAATCGCGATTATTCGTCAGTAGGATAGAAAAACGATTATTTGCAAATCTAGGCTAGCTGACGCGAGAACCCGTGCTATAGTTTTCGATTTTCAACGGAAATCGATGAATAGACAAAAGATAGATAGAGAGGGGTAAAGAAAGGGAAGAAGAATCATTAACGTTAAAGCGTCGGACGAGTGCAGAAGAGCGTACACGTGAATCGGGAAATTTGGAAATCAATGAATCGTCCATATCGAAGTACCAGGCCCTTCTGTCTAATTACGCGTATGTATGTAACCCTGCTCGATGCCACGAGCGCATCGTTCGCAAAAAGTAAAAGAACTCACGGTTTAGTCATGAAGTTCAACATGGGTTATAGATAACCAGGGGTAAAAGTCATCTGATCAGCGACTAAGAATCACGCTGCCTTCTCGTCCCTCGCTTTTCATCATTGGCTCGTTACGATAATCGCTATGTTTATTCTTCTCTTTCTTTCGTTCGGTGTTGTTTCTCATAACACCATTATCGATAAACGAAACTAGTATAAATACTCCAACATCGAACTTTCATCCCTTCGAAACTCTTCACAGTTCCATCACGGACGCTGTTTTCGGGCGTTCCGCAACGTTGTTCGATCGTTCGTTCGTTTTCAAGACCGTGTACCGTGCGCTTTCTTCGGTGACAGTTTTCGTCAATTGTGTCTCCGTGAAGTGTTCGAAAAGCAAAGAAAAATTAGTTGAATTTCTGTGAAATAGTTGCGTGCTGGAGCGGATTGTACGGTCGCACGGCCAAGAAGCGGACGATCGATCGAGGACCGCGTAAGTTTGATCGTTAGTGGATTAAGGTATTAAGAATGTTCCCCGTTTAGCGAAATCTTTTCTCGTTCGCGGAACGCACGGCTTTCGATTACAATTACCATCGAAATTGCTATCTCGAAACGTTCACGCGTTTTGATTTTCTGCTTTCAGGAGCGAAGCATCCTTCCGAAATACTACACGAGGGTGCCATCGGTGGCGAGATCGACCACCACCAATTCGGTCATCAACCTAGACTGCGCGTCAAACGCGACCCTCGTGACAAACGTCAGCCCGTTCAACAGCCAGACCGCCCTGATCGCGGAGAAGAAGGTGCTCTCTGCTGGCAACGGGACCACCCTCACCACAAATCACTATTATGAACAAAACCTGAGGAATAACCATCAGAAGGCCCTGAACGGGTCCCACATATACAACCCCCTAGACAAAGATCACGATCACGACTACAAACAGCTCGATCCGTTGCTCAACTCGGAATCCCCGTACGCGGGGATAGTGGGGAACAAACGGAAAATGAATTCGCAGGATATCAAAATGAAGGAATCGGCGGTGGGTTCCGGAAAACTTCATGGAACCATGCAAGGACCAAAGGAGTCTAAACCTTCGCTCATGCGTTTTACCAGTCAGGTAATTAATTCTCTTATCTTCTTTCTCTTCGGAACGCTAACATTCTTTTCTTATATACGGATACTGCTAGCGAATAAGTGGCGATCCAGAAATCGCACTTGCGTAAGAAGAGACTCGAAAGATGATTATCGAGAAACCGGTAACGGAACGAGCGTCGGTAAAATTCTTTTCGCGTGTGCGTGGAACTTTCGAGTACCGTCGAGGCGACGAATTAAACTGCCGCGAGAAAATGGCGAAGATCTCGCGGTTTCTACTCGCGTACAGAGCTCAAGGATAGAGTACGGCGAAGCATCCTTGAACCATTTTACGATTCTCCTCGACGTGTAGGATCGAAAGACGAGTCGATATCGCGGACGATAAAGCGGGTTGTGGTCGCAACGGGGCCAAACACGGCGATCGCGATCGCGATTGAGCTTTTCGAGAGGAAACGAATCTGTTGATCGCGCGAACGACCGCGAATCGAATGTCAAGCGTACTTTTTTCCGTCCTACTCGATCGATCTAAACTCGAGAGGGCATCGTGATCTTCGCGTTTACGACATCCACCTTGCGTATAGTTGCATTTAATATTGCGCAAACGATTGTACGATAATAAACGTTACAAACGTGGTGCGATATGCACGCTCGTTATTATGAAAGCTCTGCCACGCGACTCGTCGTTTTTATCTCGCGAAATTACAAAATACCAAACGTCTTCCTTCCTCTTCTTATCGTTTCAACAGAGGGTCTATTATTCCAATCACGTTGACTGTTTACTCGTGCCGCATTACCGATTTCCAATCGAATAAATACGTAATCGACGTAAATGGGAACGAACGGAAGGAAGGAAGAGATCGAAGAGGAAGGAAGGTGTGCGGGTGTGCGCATAATTTTCTTGCAAGTTGATCTTAGACCGTCGAAAGACGAGCAATTACGGGAAACAAAAGACGACATCGCACGCGTGCATGCACTTTTGTACCCAACTACGGTGGCCTTGCGCGTTTCTGACAATAATTAGCAGGTTAATTTCTTCTCATGTACGTGAGTACGTGGCTGACGTATCCCGGCGATGCTCCCGAACCGCGTTAAACTATCTGACGGCAATGATTCGCGACCCCGGAAATACAATAATGCAGCGAATTCGCTAAACTTACGCGCACCCTGTTTCGGAATCGAACTGGAATCGAACCGAATTGAAGCGAATCGAACCCGAAGCGATTGAAAAGAGGAAACGAGGACTGTTCGTTCGATCGCGGAAAAGGAAAAGAAGAGCAAAGCTCTTCGACAAAGAGGATTACGCAACGCGAAAGAAGGTCGCGAATGAGAGATCGGAGGCTCGCGACGGTTATCTTGATCCTTCCGCGAGATCTCGACGGGCGCGCGTTTCAACTAAACTGGATGAATTCCATATTGTTTCGCGAGGGAAACTAAAACTCGTTGTCTTACGACTAAAGGCGTAAGAAAACGGGTTCTTGATCTCGTTTGTTAATTTCGGGTCATGCTACAGGCTGTCTCTCTTTCGTTTTGTCTCGCTAGTCCCTCGAAATTGAAAGAGATCCCACGTGCCATAAGGCACGAAGGAATGGCACGAGTTACACGCTCACGCGTATACGCGAAATGTCGCAGCGCGCGAGCACACGCACGCGTACGTATAATCATCCGATTCGCGGACAACGGATCCTCTCGATCAAGAGAGAAGGGATAGTCGCGGCCCCCCAGCATCGTTCCCCTATATAAACAGGGAACCACCCGTCGGTTTACCGAGTGCCAATACCGTGTCAATATAATACGGGAACGTCGACAACAGCGGCGACGAAAACGGCTAAAACGGATCATCAGTGAAACGACGACGACGACGACGACGACGACGACGACGACGACGACGACGACGACGACAACAACGACGGCGACGTCAGCGGCAACGAGGACGAGGCGAAAGACAGTCGCGATCGAGAGGGGCTCGATCTAGGATCGCGTACGCGTCGATAGTTAACGTATCGCCAGTAACGCGATCGATTTCGTTCCGACTCAAACTTCTAAATCGACGTCGATCGTCGATTGGCGCATGCTCGAACGTTTCGCTCGTTTCGCGTGTCGAGCGGTTCTAACGCCTAGACGAAACGATCGCGCAACGATCGTAGAAACGTTCCTCGTAGCCTCTGCTCGATTCGTCGTCTACGAGTATTGCTACGAGTCACGGTGTCGCTTCGTCGCGACGCGAATTGATCGTCGAAAACTCGCCGATTTTTCATCAACGATCAGTTTCTTTCTTCGTTCGTCTTCTCACCCCTGTCTCGTTTCCTCTCTATCGTAACTATCGTAACCATGAAGATTCTTATGCGAGCAGATACCCATGTGAACATCGAATTACCGGGCAACGCGCCAGTCGCTAAATGCACCTTCACTCAGGTATCGACAGCAACGTTGTGTAATTTCATTATTAATCTACGTCTACTCGATTTTATTCCCGATCTAACGCTCGATCGCGCACGCGTTTTGCGTTTGTCTAACCACCGATCGACCTTTCCTATCGAATATCGATCTGTCGCGCTTAACGTAAACATATCAAGTTTTCTCTGTTTCGATATCGATCAACTACGGGGATGAATCGTAACTCGATGAATTTCTTTAAAAATTTCATTCGATCTATTTTCAGGTACTGGCAGCCTTATCAGTATCGCTGGGCTCGATGGTGGTCGGTTACGCGAGTTCCTACACCTCGCCGGGTCTAGTTTCGATGCAGAACAATGCTACGACCTCGTTC
This sequence comes from Osmia lignaria lignaria, assembly GCF_051020975.1. Classification (NCBI taxonomy): domain Eukaryota; kingdom Metazoa; phylum Arthropoda; class Insecta; order Hymenoptera; family Megachilidae; genus Osmia; species Osmia lignaria. The sequence goes on along the minus strand of NC_135047.1, from coordinate 8,541,395 downwards.
GAGGTTACTAAGGAAACTGTAAGTGAAGAAAACACTAAACACAATTGATCTATTATAAGCTATCGGAATGGATCATCCGGGGCGGGAATGTTTTCAAACAAACGTGCCTCGCGAACGTGATCGAGACATTTCGTAATCTTGAATATTCGAACGAAATCATAAAACAACGTTATCCGGGATTCTTTTTTCTTATCCGGAGTACGAGTCAAGGCTAGACACGCTCTTAAACAACGCACGTTTGTTTTCAAAAGTATGCCACGATTACGCGAGCTTCCTTTTTCACGACGTGTCTACGTGCATCCGATAAAGAAAACAGAAGAGATTCGATGTTGGCGGTCAAACCGTTCGTTCCGGATCGTCTGGCTGGCCGAACTTCGATCGAATCGATATTATACGCCGCCGAGAATCATCGATATCGAAAGGGGTCAATGGTTGATTGAAAGTTTAACCTCGAATGCGTCAATAGGGTACAGTCTCTGGTAACGCCGCGGCGATTTTTTCATTACGATCATCGCGTATCGATTCCCAGTAGCTCGTCCAGCCTCGATTGATTCTCTCGATCGAGTCGACGGCAACCTTCGACGTCGCCGCGCCGCGCCGCGCCGCGCCGCGTAGGAAATAAATTCAACGCGATCTAGCTACCGATTCTACCGCGGGTGCTTCCGCGTTCGTCAATGTCCCTACCTCCTCCACCTCCTTCCATCTTACCGTGATACGTGACTCGTTAACGATTTCCTTCCTTTCTCAGCATTTCCTTTCGTTTTCGTGCTTGTTTATATTCGAAGGACGATCAATCCGCGACCGCGATCCTCTAACCTTGATCGCAAACGCGTACGAGATTTTTCTAACAATAAGTATCGTTCTCGTTACAGGGTATGTGGATCGGATCGATCATGCCTTTGAGCGCGCTTTTCGGAGGCATCTTTGGCGGTCCGTGCATCGAATATCTGGGCAGAAGGAATACGATTGTGGGCACAGCGGTGCCCTTTATCACAGGTAGGTTTACGATCGAACTTTGGTATCGAAGATTCGAAGGATACGGACTAACGATTTATTTATTACAGCCTGGCTATTGATCGCGTTGGCCACCAATGTCGCGATGATTCTAGTTGGTCGAGCCCTTTGCGGGTTCTGCGTCGGTATCGCGTCCCTTTCGTTACCGGTCTACCTAGGCGAGACGATACAGCCGGAGGTTCGAGGAACCCTTGGATTACTTCCAACCGCCTTTGGTAACACCGGTAAGAACCTTGTAATTTTCATTTTAAATACAGTGAATGCGGTGAAGGTCAACGGTAATCGGTAATTTACATATATTTATGTAAGTAATTAACAGTAGACAGTAGAAAATGATTACTTTAAACAACTTTGTCGCATTACGAACAATATAAGGTAGCAGATATTCTATTGCAATTTTCGATAATTAGGGTTTCTTACGTGGCATCGGTAATTAAAACGTTTGCCTTTTCAGGAATCTTGATCTGCTTCGTGGCCGGGATGTATCTGGATTGGAGGAATCTCGCGTTGGTGGGCGCTAGCCTGCCAATACCGTTCATGATTCTGATGTTCACGATCCCCGAGACCCCGAGGTGGTACATTTCCAAAGGTAAAACGAAAAGGGCGAGAAAATCGCTGCAGTGGCTGCGGGGCCAGGGAACCGACATTACCGACGAACTAACGGCCGTCGAGAAGTTACACGTTGACAGCGAACGAAACGTATCGCAGGGTGCGTTCATGGAACTCTTCAAGAAGAACCACCTGAAGCCGCTCCTCATTTCCCTCGGTCTGATGTTTTTCCAACAACTATCAGGAATTAACGCGGTCATATTCTATACCGTACAAATCTTTAAGGTACGCATGCTGAACACGCACGGCCGCGTTCTAATTCAGACACGAAATGCCTAACTGTGGAATTGCTTTTTCTCCAGGACGCCGGAAGCAGCATCGATTCGAACATATCCACCATCATCGTGGGAGTGGTGAACTTCATCTCGACGTTCGCCGCTGCATCCGTGATAGACAAACTTGGCAGAAAGATGTTGCTCTACATAAGCGCTGTATCGATGTGTATCACGTTATTCACGTTCGGTACGTTCTTCTACATGAAAGAGAACGGCTCGGACATGTCGACGTTCGGTTGGATACCGTTAGCGAGTCTGATCATTTACGTGATCGGATTCTCCTTGGGATTCGGCCCGATCCCGTGGCTAATGATGGGCGAGATTCTGCCGGTTAAGATCCGCGGTTCCGCTGCCAGTGTCGCGACTGCCTTCAACTGGTCGTGCACGTTCGTCGTGACGAAAACGTACGAGGATCTAGTGTCGGAGATCGGGGCGCACGGTGCGTTCTGGCTGTTCGGCACGATCGTCCTGATCGGCTTCGTTTTCGTGATCATCTGCGTGCCGGAAACGCGCGGCAGATCTCTCGAAGAGATTGAAAAGAGATTCACCGGTCCGGTGAGAAGAATGAGCGCGATCGCGAACATAAAGCCTACGCCGATGGGCTGTTAACGAATCTTATAATTTCGAATAGCTAGCCAATCAATCAATTCGTTCGTTCGCTAGGAAATCTCGGCCACATCGCGTCGTTCCGCGCTACGAAACGAACAATTCGTATAGTTCCTTCCTACTATTTCATAAGAACGATCTTGATTAGAACATCGTGCGTAACTGTTATTTTTGTTATTCAATAGTTTTACAGGGTCTACCTCAAGTTAGTACTTTTACTAATGGTATACGAGTAGGTTTAAACGACAAGTGCAAATTATTTAATTAGTATACGTGTGCGTACTTATACGCGGATACGAGAACGAGATAAGTAACCTCATCATTGGTAAAAGAACAAATGGTTCTTCACTATCGCGACAATAAATTCCAGCACGCGAACCATCTCGGCATCGAGTTTGTACATAGTTATATCGATCTGCGTTAGCAAACAGTTGCATCATCTATCGTCGAATTAAATCGTAAGTTATAGTTGAGAAACAGAGAGATAAAAATAATACGCGTCTATTTTTTAATCGTCGAAATCGTTGTCGGTTAGCGAGATGACGCGACGAAGAACACAGCGAAGAAATACACGAATAGCGCAAGCCGCGAATTCGTGAAACACGCCCCCGATACCTTGTTTTGTATTTCGCGCCTTTTTACTCGAAAGTACTGTTTCGAGAGAGAGAGAGAGACGCGAAACATTTAGACCCCTAGGGACCGCTACGGTCGATTTGAATCTCGATTCCACGCGCCACGCCTTTCCACTATTCATTCTCTTATTTCGATTTTCTCGGTCGCCTTCTATCTGCAACCGAATATACCAGGGGTGCGTACCACCCTTCTCGGGCGAACGAGAAAATACCTTTTTATGTCGTCGCGATACCATTCCGAATCTCTGTACTACGACGAAAGAAGAACAACGTCACGAAACATTCCTGTAATAGTACGGTTTAACGTACGATCTCGGCAAATGATATCGCGAGGAATAAACGCCATTTTGGACGCGTTACTCACATTTCATCTGTACAATTTAAGTTTTTACCTTTGTTGTAAAAAGAAAAATGCGTCGTTCGTACTTATTTGACAAACATTTCTACTGTGTGCCACTGGGGCGTAAGGTGCTTGCCAAATTTCTGGAGAATTCAATGGATATATCTTTGAAGTTGTGTACTAATCGCGTTAAGTTTGTATGTAAATTTGTAAGTTATTAAAACATAATGTTTGACACGATGTCTTTTTACTTTCCTTCTACCTACTCCATTCTTGTTCCGTCAGTCCTCGTTCCGCTTTTTAAATCGCATTTTAACGAGTCTCCCACTCCCACCACTATCGATTGTATCGACTCCACGCGTCTACGCAATTTGGTATATACGTCAAAAACTACGGGCGCACGAAGCGACCGTACTTTGATTTATCTGAACTCATATAAATGTTTACACGATAAAATTTCCTACGTACTTTGTTATAACGCGAAGAATAGTAAAAAATGTTTCTTTCTTCTCCGAATAAAATAGATGACGAAGCAAGTTGATAATAAACGTCCTAACCTATGAACTGTGTGCAACAAATTTACTCACCCATCACTTGAACCCGGCAAATCGCGCAAGTGTCACACTCCACGTCCCAGCTCCACATGGCCACGGCGTTCCATTTCTTCAAAATAAACAGCTTATCCGTTTTTAGATTGTCGCTATCACCACGCTCTCCAAAGTCTTGCTCCGATTCTGCCATTTCGTCTTTCTAGGTTAGAAATGGCAAAGTGACGCGAACTTTTCGAACGAATCAAATGTCTGTGACTGCTAGAAAATCCTCCTCTCTCAGAATTTCTCGTTTTTATCGCACACGCACAAGCCGGGTTTATTCGACTTTTATTGTCCGCACTTCACGGTATCAACGACCCGATCGATTTCAAAATCGAGTAGACGCAGAATCGGATGCAAGCGACGCCGATCTTTTTTTCACTGAAACTTTTCAATAACGTAGATCGCACTGAATCTGTAGATAAGAGTTACGAATGATTCGAAGCAACCGCGGATAATAAACTTTTGTTCGGTTCGCGGTAAAAAAGACGAACGCGTCGTGACATCTGGCGAGCGAATCGAGTGTTTCCACTTGGAAAGTGACGCGAGTTGCCTCTGTGTTGGCCAACCTTGTGTTATTCGTTCAACAAGAGAACGTACTTGTTTCGCGCAGCTCAGAGAGGCCCTCTATACTAATTTCGAACTTTGTACTCATATACACGGTGAACAGAAAAAGAGAATCGAGGAGACGCGTGCTGTCTTCGAAGGGCGACGGGTATACTGAATACAAGAGCAACGGGTATGCTGCGCGACGCCACTACGCGCTTGCGCAGACAGAGCATGCGCGAGACAATCATGCGCAGAACGAACGAAAACTCGTCGCACGATAGGTATGATGTCTGGTTGGTCAAATAAAAAATGATCCATATTTACCTATGTATGTAAAAGTATACGAATAATTGTGGACGCGTTTCAAGGTTAAATATTCAAAGCGCTAAACAGTGTTTTCGATACGAAAATTTTTAATCCAGCATGTGAATTAGGACCCAACGGTAATCGCGCACTTTTCTCCCATAAACCAAATTGACCACAATATCGAGAAGTGCGGGACAGCCGTAAATGGCGTCGCTGCAACTTTCTGTCATTGGTGTCCTGAGCAATCGCAAAACATAACCTAAGCGACGTCATTGTTTTCAGATGCTTTGCTTCAATCATGCAAGGAAAACCAATGCCACGGCACTATATAATTACCTCTCGAAAAATCATTACTCCCGACGGAGTGACAAAAGCACGAGCACGTATAAGATCGTTGGAACAAATAGTGAAAACTTGGATGGTAAGCGTATTCGTTGACTTGTAGTTGACTCTACGCGAATATCTCGATCAAATTCACGTAAAACGATTGATTTTTAGACGTAGATGGTGCTGTGCTTGGAATAAATTCGAATTGGGAATTATTAACACCGAGAGGGTTTAGATTTTATATGCCAGGAGGCATTGGTCCCGCTTGGTCGGACGTGACCACCACTGCCCACGCGAAAACGGAGCTAGTTAATTTCCCGAACGACGAAAGATCGCTTTCCGTAGACACTGAATCAAACAAAACCCTTCATCCGTTAAATCGTTCGAGAAGCAACAATCGACAACCGATCCTTCGGTGTGTCGCTCAAGAATGTCCGCTATTGTTGAGAAAAGGTATAGGGGAATTGTTTCAAGGATGCTTAGACATCGGTTCGGTACAGCTCACTATAATTACTATCAGTCAAGCGGTCAATGCAAAAATAATGAGATGGAACAGAGAATTAGAAACGGAAAAATTAACGAAATACGTAAGTGACCGTGACCAGGATCAAAGAGCACGAATGTTCCTGCTGGTGTACGCATCAGAAAAGATAAAGTAACCCGGCTCGATTTACAGGGAAAATTTATTCTTACTCTTTCCTTTAGTTTGTATTAGCAGCCTCGGATATCTGTGCGAAACTGCAGGGAATGGGATACTGGGCAGACTTTATCAATCCGTTCAGCGGACAACCGCACTTGAACTTGCAGAAGAACAGTACTCTTTATAAAACGGACGAACGTTTCCGTTGTTTAGGATTTAAAATATTACACAGAAATAATTGCAAAGTTATTTTATCCGACAATAATGTGAAACACTTCCTAGGTAAGTGTAAGCGTAAACGTATGCTTTATATTTCTTAGATAAGTAATTGATTGGTCGTTTGCCGCTTTCGAACGATCTAAATAAACCATGTTGTTTTATGCTTGTTACAGGTAGCCTTTACACTACGGCACCCTCAAATGCAGATTTCTTGGAAAAAATTCTGCGCGAATGCGAGCTCGAAACCGTGGACGAAGTTTGAACAAAGAACAATGTCGATAGAGTGTACATTTGAACGCGTTATATTACTTTTATCCTCCGATAAAGATGTAGCATAAATTGTTGGGTTTAACTTGTATAAAATTATCAACAGAAAGGATGTTTGAAACAATCGTGCGTTCTAAACGTTCCTCTTTCATGCTCAACATTGCCACGAATGGACGTATGCCATACACCTTTACCGTTTCTATACCGTAGAACAGGAAAAACAAAAAAAAAAGAAAAAAAAGATAACATGAAATTATTTCGCTAACGATGCGCATAATCGTCGCATCTTATTCTATGTCGCATATAAAAATCGAAACGATAGTAGGTAACTAATACCACCGGCAGAAGAATTCTGATACATCGAGATAACAATAAATAACTAGGAGCGCGAACAAGTAACAGCGCGACTGTATAAAAATCAACGAGAGATAAAGAGAGGAGGATCAATCAACTTCCAGTTTACGGAAAGAACCAGGTATACCGCTTAGAGTATCGCTCGTAGTGTGCTGACATTCCGTCGACGAGATCTCAATGTACATGTCGTCGAGCGCTTTTAAACGGTCTCTTTGTTCCTTCAAGGTTTTCTTGAAAGCAGCTGAAACACAAGAAATACTCGATAATTTTAAATACTCGTTACCCGAGGATCGGGACGAAACGCGTACCGATCATGTCGCTGAGCGGTATCTCTCCTCCGTATTCTTTCGGCAAAATTCTTGGATCCTGGACGGACGCTTTCAAATCCTCCAGGCTCTTGTGTACCTTCGGTGAGAAGAAAACTCAGAAGATGAATCTAAGAAAACGTTCATGGATTCGTTCGCGGGAATACGTACCAAGATTCGTGCTCTTAACTTGTCGTTAAGAAGGGAGATGCCAAACTCTATGACTTTGGTCGCGTAACTTGGAATATTGACGAAGTGCGTTTCCTTGTGTCTCATGGGTGTACTGTTTTGGATGCACCGTAACATATTACGGATATCGGTTAGAGACCAGGCACTGAGATGACCCATCGTCAGTCCGGATTCGTCGTTGATGTACGTGTAGCCGCGAACCTGATTTTCCTCGTCGTCCATCAGAGCTTCTACTACCAAGCTGTGAGCTCGAGCCATTTGAGCGGACGTGTACTTGTACGGATCGAAGCGTCCTCGAACAGAAAACGGTAGACGTATAGTAAAAGTTGCGTAACGTGAATGGCCGGAAACAACGGGGTAAAAAGGCAATAAAAAAGAAAAAAAAAATAGTTGTACATATTCAAATGTGAAATAGAAATCCGTGATCCTTACCAGCGCAAGAGAGTATCACCCGACGACCGTGATGATCGCGTTCCATCAACGGCACCAGATAGCCAGCGTCGATGATGGCCTCGATGTCCGGATCCTCGATGTCGAGATTTTGGAACCAATTTGGATACAATTGTCTAATTGTCAAGTAGCGTTCGAGCATCTCTTCCGCCATCGGCACGCTAAATTTCTTCGTTCGAAGGAACCTGAGGAGAAAGGCCGAGTCTGTTCTGCAGCGCTTTATAGCGGGATGCTTTTGAATCCAGTGTCGGAATTGGTCCAACGTTTGTTCCCTGATCGCATCATCCTCGCGGAGTTCAACTCGAGCGATCGTCCCCGTGTCTTCGTTTAGTGCACATCCGTAATCCTCTTCTCCCGACTTGGCCATTCTTCTACTCGGAAAGAACTAGACACGACAACCGATGCTTTCCTTACGCTTTGCTTTGCGTTTTCAGTTCCCTTCTTTCTCCTCCTCCTCCTGCTGCTTCACCTTCTTTTCCTCCACCTCCTCCTCCTCCTCCTCCTCCTCTTCCTGCTCCCTCCCTTCCTTGCCGCGTCCTCGTTTCGCTCGTTCGAATTTCAAGCAAGCTACCAACGATTACGAGAGACACGATCACTTCTTACGCCATTTGTCGACTCGTTGTTCAGGAGAAAGTCCGACATCGGTCTACTTGAGAAAGAATAACTGTCCTGACGATTCTTCGCGGCGCTTTCTAGCACTCTTCGACCGCTTCTCGCGTCGTCCTCGTGCTCGTTATGCGAGTGGAACGCGAATGAATAACGCGAGCACAAGGATCATGATGGAATAACATTCGCCGGAACTGGAGGACCTTTCTCCTCGAAGAAACACCAACGACGCGCGTAGTTGGAGGTATCGGAAATTGCGGCGTGAACTTTCTCTCGATCGGTACGCGTGGTTGGCTTTTGGAATTCGAACGAACGCGTTAGAACCGCGGAAACGGACGGTTCCTTCGGTCGTTCACCAGTAGTATACGCGTTCTACCGAGAAATCTTACTCGTCGACCAACTTGGATCGAAGTAACCCGCTTACTTACCCGCCCGATCAATTTAAGGCCAGATCGTGGTACGCGCGCCACTCTTACCGCACCTTTTCCTTTACACGCTCTTACCGCTGCTTTTTCTTCCGTCATTTCTTCCTCCTCTGTTTCCGTTTCTCCTGCACACCATCCGGATTCATTTTTAATCGCGCGATCGAACGGGAAAAAAAATCAACCGATTCAGAGCGAGGCGGGTGATTCTATGCTATTTCGTTTTTTCGAATTTGACGGCCACTCGAAGATTCACTTTCTTCTCGTAATTCCTAGACTGTACTTTCACCGCGATCCCATTTTCGGCCGGTTCGTTGAGCATCAAGGCTATCGGGTCTTTCCTCGTCGCGTTACGAGTCTCGAATAGAACCTATGAACTTTACCCAGCGTGTCGAATGCTGCGAACAACCGAATTCAATGAGACGCGCTTGTTTTTGTGCAGCGCATCGTTATTTGCGTCACTACCCTTTTGTTTCGTTAGACGTACTTTTTGTTCCGGTGACCCCGGTTAACGCGTTTCCGCGTGAAAAAGAATACGCGTTAACGTGGCCGTGGACGGTCCACGATCGCAAGTTACACGTGACTAGCGTTTCTTCTCAGCCCATTCGCTCGTTCGCGTTCGTTTACACGCTTGCGTAATCGATCGTGTATCACGACCACCTTGGCTCGGTGAAAGTCGCGCTTCGATTGCACCGGGTACCCTACCTTTCTACTCTTTTCTATCTACCGTACGCCTTGCCGCGTATACACGCGAGCACGCTTTCTCAAATCATCCGAATAATACGTGCGCTTGCAGGAGGAAGGAAAACGAGACGAAGATAGCGCACGTCCTCTTCGTTACTCAACCTTAGCCTCGAGGCTCTTCGAGACGAGTAAAAAATAAACACCTGATTTTCATCGAATCTCTGTACCGATGGATGAGTCTTAGGTGACGGATGAGAGAGGAGACGAAGGATGAAAAGCGGAAAACGGTCCTGCAACAGTAGAAAAAAAAAAAAAAATAAACTGCACGTTACTTCTCGAAGAAAATATAATTATCGCATGTTACATACGAGTATATTCACAAAGGATAACGTCGAACAAATTTGTCACCAAATTCACTCGCTATCCTTCGTTTCACCGTTCGTTTGTACATAATCGCGTATCGAGGGTCATCGAGTTCCATCGAATGGCGCGTTGACTCGAAATCGATCGAGTATGGGCACGCGCGATAAGTATACGTATCTGTCGAATAAAATATTATACAAAATCGTTGACAGATGCGTCGAGGGAAAGGCACGATCTGGTAACTCGTCGTGGTATCGACGAGACGCGAGTCTCGAAAAACAACGAACGTCTGCGAAGGATTATCGATGCACGTTCGCGGTTCCGATGCTTTTTCGAGGCTCGCGTGTAGCATTCGAAAAGTCATCTGAGGATAACGTTATCGAACGTCAGGTCCCTGCTGTCGCGCTGGGTGGTCGACTTTTTGAACGGATTCCAAGGTAGCTTCTTGGCTACGTGAGCGGTAGTCACGGAACCGGCGGGACTCGGTTGACCGGAAGAGATCCCGGAAGAGCTACTCGCCGAGACGCTTCCTTTGTCCTGCTGGTTGGCTTTACCAGGCCTCTAGAACCGATAAATCTCTCGTTAATCTATGATCTATGCTCTCGATCAACACCGTTCGACGTTTTCTCGGCTTGCGTTCACCTTTAAGTAATTTCTATCCATAGGCGTAACCAGCTTCAAGTTAATAAAATCACCGGACTGTTTGATCAAACGGACCACTTGTTCGTGAGAAGCCCATTTCACGTCCTTGTCGCCGATTCCTACGATGAAATCGCCCTCCTTCATTCCACCTAACTAGAGAATTTAAAATGGATAGTTATTTCCAAGAGGTCGTAGCGAGGGATTTCTCGAATCGCGAAAGTCTTACGTCGGCCAATGAATTATGATCGACCGCGGCTATTATCACGGGTGCATCTCCTCGGACGCTGAAGCCAAATCCTTCGCCGTCGGGTCCTCTTTGTAGCTGAATTAAACGCGGAGCCGTCCAGTGCCTTTTAGCCGAGAATATAGCCACCGGGCCCAAAGACTTGAAAAGATCGTCCACTCCGTGCTGTCCAAAGTCTGGATGCGTGATGCTCAGTTGAAACTTGGTGGAAGCTGTTTCAAATCGTACGCGTTAGAGCAGAATTTCAAGAGACGAATCTGTCTCTGTGGATCGGACGTTTCTTACCGATAATATCTGGAGGATCCAACAGTCCCCGAAAGTCATCCTCGTCTCCGATCACGTTGTAGCTATCCACTGTGGATTCCTGCACTCTCTTCAAGACCTTGGCGAGCGCTTGTTTCGCTTTCAAGTCTCTGCACATCCTCTGTAGCCTCTGACTCTCTTCGTGCAACGCCAAAGCTTCCCTGAAATGGGCTTTTCCTGAAACAAACGGCCGATCGTCGTCGAACGATCGTCCAAGCTCGATGCTCGAGTTGCTTCTCGTGGGCTACGCACCTAACAGCTGCCTCTCGTTATCGTCCCGCGGCACGATCACGTCCAACTGCGTTTTCCCGTCGCTCTTTTGCGCGTGTTCGAGAGCGAGTCTCGTCTCCGGGCGCCATTCGGCGATCGAACGGTCGAACAGTCCGAGTGCGAGGTGCTTGTGAGCAAGAGCCAAGTGGTGCTCCCGCTTCACCGATATCAACGAAATCCACGTCTCGGGGACGTAGTCTCGGACGGGTTCGCGCGAAATCAGTCCATGGACGTCGTTGTACACCGTTGCAACCTAAACGCGATCGATCGTTTGCAATTAAATCAAACTGACAACGATCCGAGATTCGACGAAAAAAGCTACCTGTGCCGCTTCCTGCGCGAGGTCCAACGACACGTCGATATTCCTTCCGTCCCTCGACTGAAGTTCCAGCTTTTCGAACAAGCATTCTCTTGCCTGCGCCTGAAACAAAAACAGAACAGCTCGTACAGAGTTGTAGGAACGCAGCGAGATTCTTCTCTGAAAGGATCAAGAACGCGTACCAGCATCAATTGAACCAGCATCTCGAGCATGTCCGGTCCAAGATCCATGCTCGGTGCGTTGGTAAAGTTTTCGTGTATGTAACGAAAGGTACCAGCTGCCCTGAGGAACGCGTCGATCGCCTGATCCAAGCCCCTCGCGGACAGACGATTCTGCTTAGCGGCCAGCTGAGTGTAGAGAGCGGCCGCGTTGAAGAGGATCGAGGCTTTCTCGAAGGCGACCGTCCGCTGGCAACTCGGCACTCCGGTCAGCGAGTCGAACCATTCGAAGTAGATGCCTAGACTTCGATCGGGGGGAAAGAATCGCCGTTCGACGAAGTACAGCTGGTTGTAATAACGGAGCAGTAACGCGATGCCAGCCGCGTCTCTGGTCGGTGTTCTCGTCGCCTGAAAACATATTCCTCTTTCTTTGTATATACTCGTTTCGTATACAACCACCAGGCGATGACAACGTCTCGTTTTCTCACCTGTCGAGTTTCCATGAGATCCGCGATAGCTTCTTCGTAGTTTCCTCCATCCTCGCTGTAGTGCTCGAGAATAAAGTCCTACAAGAAACGGTAAGGAAACACGAGTTATCGTTTCGTACAAGGAAGGTTACATCGATAACGCGCTGCTAAGCGACCATTTAGCGGCAGCAAACGTCACGGTAAAAGGCAACATGACGAGGATCACGCTCGAGCTGATACGAAAACGCTCGGAGCACAACGAAGGAGAGATATCCACGTTGGAGGAGATAGCTTTGCATCAAGAGAATATCGAGAAAATCGAACTGATCGATAAAACGTGCAGACATTTAAAGATCCTGCTGCTGCAGAACAATCTCGTGTCGAGGATCGAGAATCTGAGCAGGTTGAAGGAGTTGGAGTATCTGAATCTAGCGTTGAATAATATAGAAGCGATCGAGAATTTGGAGGGATTGGAGAGTCTGAAGAAGCTGGATTTGACCGTGAATTTCATCGGCGATCTGCGAGGGATCAAGAGATTAAGGTAAACGATGCATTAGTAGAGAGATACGCAAGTAAAGTTCATTGATTACACCAACAGGTGCAACGAACGATTGGAACAGCTGTTTCTGATGGGAAATCCGTGCGCTGATTACGATGGTTACAGAGAATACGCAATCGCGGCACTGTCGCAGCTGAAGGAATTGGACGGAGTACCCATCGAACGATCCGAACGCATCAAAGCGTTGCAAGTTTACGCTCGTCTCGAAGGAGAGATCGCGGAGAGCTACGCGAGATACGAAAAAGCGAGGAGAGCGGAAATACTCGGTTATCACGAGAGGATCGCTTCGCTGCCGGTTCGAATATACGAATTTTCTTAGAGTTTACAGATCTCGCGTTTCTACGACGCTTGCTTGAGTTACGGGTTCTCGCAGGAACTGAAAGAAAAGGAAGAAGAAGAAGACGACGACGACGAAAGATTCTGGAAACGAGCCAGTCGTCACACGCCGGAAGAACGCGTCGCAATCGCCGAACGATTATCCAGGAAAGAGGAATTGAAAAATCGAGAGAGGGATCGAGAGGAGCCGCGGATTAGTAACGAGGCGAAGTTATTCAGCCCCGATGGCAAACCGTACAATGCTAATCAGCCAAAAGTGTCGTTCAAGCTGAACGATGAACAGTACGAGGATCGTGTTGTGCTGGAGGTTGCCGTGTACAAGTGAGCAATCGATTAAATGCAGAAATTTCGAATAGCGAAAGCGATCACGAATGCTTTCAGATACTTGGACACTTGCCACCTCGACGTGGACGTCCAACCCGATTACGTGCGCGTGACGATCAAGGGAAAGGTGCTGCAGCTGACTCTCCCTTGCGAGGTGTCGGTGGACGACAGCACGGCCAAGAGAAACACGACGAACGGTACATTGGTGGTGACGATGCCGCGATTAAAGCCGGTACCGATCATCGGCAATATACGCAAGAAAAACGAGGAACATTCTCGTACGTTGGAACCGCGACGACCGACGACGACGACGATGCGAGAGTATCTAGAGATCGGTCCAGCTTCGGACGATCTAGATTTTTCAAGAATCTTTATAAAATCGAAGAAACCAATCGTCGATCGTAGAAGAGAAGAGGAACACGAGGAGAAGTTGTTCGAAGATTCATCAGAGGTGCCTCCATTAGAATGAGAAAATCCAGGGAATCGAAAGGCTTCGTCATCGCGTTCAAAGCGGTGCTCACCTTGAATGGGTCCCGGAAGTCGATGTCTTTGGTCTCCTTCAGTCCCAACGGTATCATCGGCATCGCCGGTTCATCACTAACAAGACACATGCACGTATGATTAAGAAGACGAAATGAAAAGATTCTTAAGAGGATCTTACCAACCTGTCGACATTCTGGTACAATTCGACCGAGCTGTTTAGCTCGGCAAGCTGCTCCTTCAATAGCTGTAAGTTCGAATTGACGAAACTCAGTTCGAGGGCGACGGTTTCTCGCAGCTTCCTGTTCGTGGTCGCCCTGGAAATGAAATTAATAATCGGTAGAGAATAAGCAGATCCACGCGAGTAAAGCACGTATAGCCGGAGTAACAGGTGTTTTACTTGAACAGGTTCTCCGCACCGGCTCGCAATCGAAGCTCCTTGTTTATCTCTTGATTCAACTTGCTGCGTTTGTTTTGCAGCTTCCCTCGGCAGGTGGCCACCCTCGGATCAGAACCCTGCGGAATATTCAAATTTCCTTAATTATCTGTTTCTCCTTAATAAAACGCGATCGCGAGGAAAGTAGGCGCGTACGGATCGACGAAGTCTCGAGCGGAAACGCGTTCTCACCCCGAGGCATTTTCTCGTTAACGGTTCTCGCAAGGTATCCGCATCCTCCGATCGACTAGGGGAAGCTTTTCTTATCCGCGAGTATCGCGTTGCCGCGTTTTCTCCCGTCCTCTTCTCTCTCTCCTTTTCTCGCTGCCGTTCGTCGCGTTTATTCGACAGAGACGCATAGTAAGCCCACTTCAACATAGTATCCGTTCCCGCAGCCGCATCGCGTTCTCTTCCGATCGAGCGCTCTACCGTGTCCGCTCGAGGTTACGAATCGGAGGAAGCTGAGGTGAGCCTCGCGTTCTTCTCGTTCACGGAACGTTTGCGCTTTACGTTTCGTCGGTTCGCCGATTCCCGACCTGGCCAACTGTAACGAGCGTGCGGACGCGCAGGAAGGACGATCAGCCCGGTCCTTCGACCGATTTCCCGCCCGCAAACGGGGACCAAGGAGATTCGGAACACGCTCGTTCGAAACGGTGCGAACCCCGGCAACATTACCGTTGCCCGCAAACGCGTCGAACGACTAAAACAACTCTGTCGTTGCTTCCGTGGTACATCGTTTCCCGAGGCTACCAACGACTCTGCGGAGCCAGCTGCTTCTCGGTGAAAGGAGAGAAACTTCAACCAGGATGGTGGGGAGAAGGATAACGTCCGCTCTATCTCCCTGCTCGGGCGCGGTGGTTTCTACCCAGCGGCGTAATTTTAAGGTCGGCGCGCTTCGTCGTCGATCCAGCAGGATTCGATAGAATTTCATCGATTCGCGATCGCGTTACTGCCCGATATCCGGCGACGAGATTCGCTCAACGATAACTTGACAACTAAGCGGAACGATGAAGAACCGACGACGAGGAACGGATCGAGACTTCCGTGTCTCGCGTTCTATCTAGAAGAGGAGATCGAAAGAAACGAGTTTGAAGAGATACGGGCCACTAACGGGATTGTTTCTCGAACAACCGAACGACAACATTCACGATCGCGGCGAGGCGACAAATCGGGGATTCGGGGACCTTCTAGGTATACCGCGCTTTTCCCACCGACGATCGTTAACGTTATACGTTGAATCGCGTTCAGAGTTCACCGGACGATCCACGGTCTAGCGGAGCCGAGGCATGCTGTTTACGCTCGCGTTGAAACCGGAAACGCGGGCTTGTTTCATCGTCCTCCCCCGTAGCTTCAACCTGCTCGAAAACGATTCGTCGATTCGGATCGAAGGAAACTTCTGGAAAATCTTCTGTCGTGATTGATTTTTTACCTGTAACCTTAAATCCGGAAGGATCAGCATGATTCTCGGGTGAATAGAACGTTCGCAAAGACTTAACCGTCCGATTCGCGACCGGCGTTTCGATCGCTGCGCGTTCGTGTCGTTGCATTCAGATCCCTGACGTTCCTTCACCTCCTGCTTTGCACGCACGTACTACGTTCGATAGAAAATTTAAAACGAATCGACGTACACTTGTACGGTGAACAACGTCCGTTCGAATGCACTGTCTCGAAGCAGTCGCGACCGGATGCGCGTCTCTCTTTCGATTACATAGCGCGTTGCGCGATGCCTTGGTACCGTCTGATCGACGGGAAAACTATGTACACATTCCACTCGCGACAGGAACTTTGGGCACGACGAAAACTCACGGAGGAGACGAAAGTACGCGTTCGATGTTTCCGTGGTGCGTTTCTTTTCTACGGGAAAGCGGAATTCCCAGGGCTGGCGAACGGTATTGCGTTCGCGAAAAAGGAGGGAGAACGAAAGGCGAGAATCGCGATTCCCGGGCTGAGGGGAAAGGGACGCGTCGAGAGAGAGAGAGAGAGAGAGAAATGAAGAGAGAACGAGAAGATTTATGGATCACCGTCGACTCGCGGCGATCGACGCGCACCAGCTTAGCGCCCAACACGGCCCACCGGTTGCTCACCTTCCATCGTATTCTAGTTACAGAACGATCGGGATTTACTCTTTCCCCTTCTTCTTAGTCGCTTCCTCTTTGTCACGATCGGCATCGTCAACGTTTTCCATCGTTCGGCAAACTTCGCCTCGACGCTCTGTACTTCGTTTGAGATCGTTTCGGTTCGCGTAACATCGGTTAGTTTCGACTTTTTTAACCTCGCGCTCAACTTAATAACCTCCCTATGTGCCATTTAAACTTTTGCTTTTATTATTTCTACGATTATCAAAGCTTTTCAATTCGATATGATGATCGTAAAATTATAAAATGTATCGAATTCAATTCTTCACTCTAATACCTCTGCGGAAGATGAAACGCACCAAATAGCTATTTTATGGCTATAAACGGAGAAAGTTGAAGAATTCGATCTTCCGCGTTTCACTTTCCTAATCGTCTATCGTATAAACTAACGATCGATTTCGAAGCGCATCAAAATAACGAGAAATTTTCAAATAATCGAAATATCCCGCTGTTTCATTTTTTATCATCGCGTAAAATATTTAACCTTTGTTGTTCAACGATAACCTCAAAGATGGCGCACCGCTTACGTTCGGCAAAGAAATTTAGTAGCAGCGCTTTCCAATTAATCGAGATTTCGTCGAAATACTTGAACAAGTGTATCAAGTTTTAAATTTAAATAAAATCAATAACGAAGGATGAATCATTGTTATGACGGTGTTATTTGATCGACCGTCTACCTTATGAATATACACACTGACATACGCGCGTACACCCAACGCATATTCTTGTTTTTAACCAACAAGAATATATCGAAAGGATTCTTACTTACCCGAATGAAACGCGGCTTGTGGGCATCGTCGTCGACGATATCTCCCGACACGATGGGGACGTTCATTGTATCCTTTGCATATTATATGGGTCGCGCGACACGTTTCACCGTTGAAACGTGACACGATTCAACGATCGATCAAAGCACGTCAAAGATCGAAAGCTCGAAACTTCCTGTTCCTTTTGACGACCGGATTAAACGACGGAAACGTTTACGAACCAACGACCGATTCGCCTGATCGAAGAGCGTTGCGAATCGATTCGCACGAGAAGCGAGAATCTAAACTTCTTAGCCGACTGGTCGTTCGATCGAGATACGATGTTGCACCGTCGACTCTTCGACGTTGGATGGAAGCGACGAACACGTTTTCCTTCTCGTTGACGAGACTGATTAAGGGCGCGTCACGAGCCATCGGTTCGAGATACTTCAATGTTTAAAAGTCTCGTTGAATGGGCGGGCAAGCGTATGTGGCTCGCGCGTTCACTCGTGTCACAGCTTTACGACCGAGTCGAAAACGTATCGTATCGACGACGGTATCGAGATCGGGAACGCGTAACCAGCTCCCGAAGGTTGACTCAGGAATCGGTGAGTCACGACACAAACGAAGTAACACCGAAAACTTTGAAAACACTGGAAACACGTTGTTACTGTTTCTTGGCAGCGCATTGGTTCACCCACGGCACGCGTATGTCGGGAAAGGTACGGGATACATGTTTGCTCGCCCGAATATGCGACCTCGCCTGCAGATAGATTCAACCGTTCTCCCGCAGGTGTGCGAGTACAAGCGCACGCGCACGCGCACACACGTGATACAGAGACCAGGAACATTGGTGTAGCAGCAGTTCCAAGGCTTCCTTCTTCGTCTTCGCTACTTACACCCGGAAGTAACCCTTAACGACCAACGTTCGATTCGAGTCGAATCGAACGAAATCCCCTTACGCCCCGTACTATCGATCGCGTCTATCCATCCAACGATATCTCGTTCGCGGCAAGCTAATCACGTGGTTACGCCAATGCGTCGATAGAGGCGCGCGTGCACGCACGCGACATACTTTGCATCCGTGATTTTCGTACCAATCGAGAGCGAGATTCTATCGATCTATCGAACATGCATCCAACTAATGAATCACGCTATATCGTTGCGATATAAATATTTTTCGCCGCGAAATAAAAACGCACGACGGTCGATTATGTTGATCGTAATGTGTATTGATGCTATCTAAATTCACATATTCACAATATAGATACAACTGCCTTAAAATTCGATAATTAATAGGTACAATATAAACAGTCGTCGATTAGGAGATTCGAAAAATAAAATTGGTCTTTGTTACTGCAGCTAATCGTACGCGTACGGTCCCAACATGTTTCTTTACATTTCAACGATTTCGATCTCGTTTAGGGTAAAATGATTCAATATTTTTCCTGAATTTGGCACGATTTAAAAATTTTTGCGGAAACTGGACAGACTTAATATTCGCTAAAAGAAGCCGTACGTATCGTATTCGCAGTCAATGTTCTCGAAAACGGGACCTTACGCGACCACCCGACGACACACGATCCGTGTCTACGGACGTATACCTCTGTATATATCATATATCCATGTATGTACAATATGTTTTATTTCGCGTTCACAGAAAATGCTGTTTACGTCGTCGCTGCGATATCAGCGTGATATTACGTGTTAAAAAATAGAAAAATCGATCGTTCGTTTCATAGAAAAAAAAAAAAAAAAAGAAAGACTGTACAGAAAATTAGCTAAGCGAGTCACTCTTGTCTTCATCTACTTTTCCTCAAGTTTCTTGATCGTATAGCACGCCAGCGCGTTACTACACATTATTTCTAAAAGATTCGGCCAACAAAAGGAAGACATTGCCGGTTGAGTTATCGTAACTCGAAGGAAACGCATCTGGTTAACGCGAAAAGGTCGTCGTTACTCGAGCGTTTCCCAACGTTTTACTATTTCGTTTCACCGGTTTCTTATCGCAATATCGATAAAACGAAGATTCGATCCATCACAGTTTCGAGTTTAGGACGGAAACGGGTTATTCCATGGATTACGCCGAGCTTAAAAGTTCTCTGCAACAATGAACATTACGCAACATATTATTTCAAGAGTTATCCCTCTATCCTTCCTTCACGATGGTTGTTTCAACTTGTTTGCGAACGTGTTCGCTATTCACGAGCATACCTTTTGCAATAAAACGATAATCGTAAGCCAATGTACACGACGACCGCGATACGTGTATCATGCATGCATCGTTGGCTACGAGAAACGAGCAAACGTTCCTCGTCGTACGGAAACTTTTCGACGACAAGCTGTTCCGTCTTTACGTCGCCAGATACTTACGTCGAAAGTTCTCTTCCCAGTAAACCAGTTCCAACTAATCCGGTACGCGATCGACTTCTATTGAGCTGAGCTCTTCTCTCTGCTGCAAAAGTAAAGAAAAACATATATTTAAAACGGGATACCTCGTGCTTTCGAAATCGCTCTCGGTCCCAATAATCTCTAAATACCCTAATTTACCGATAATCCCGATTAGGTCGACCTGCTTGTGACAGGCAATTTATCTTTTCCGTCGATGGTGCAACAAATCTCTTTATTTACTCAAACATATTACGATATTTACAAACGAATACGATTACAGCAGATCGATACAAGCTCACGCGCATTTTCTGTAATTTTAATTTCAAAATTCCTCGACAAGGTAACGATACAAAGTGTATGTACAAGTCCGTGGCAGTCGGTCCTGTTGGGCAGTTTTGAAAAAAAAAAAAAATAGAAAAATTACAATGTCAGTAAAAGTGTATCGAGATTCTTGATAAGGGAATAGGAAACGCGTGAAATAACCCTGTCGTACATGTAAAATCTGTTCAGTCTTGTCGCGATATAAAAATACAATGATCACAGCATCGAGAGCAGTCTTGTTTATAACAACGTGGAACCGTGTTCCATTGGAACTTATTAAAAATCAGTCTTAACGCGTCGCATCTAGATAATGATTTCCACTCGATTACCAAAATCTCCAAATCTTTCTTCGATGTCTTTTCTTTAGAACTGTCTGTCCGTTGTTCCCAGGGGCCATTAGGGTATCGTCGCGTTTCAGTTCAGACGGCGATACAGTCGTAGTCTTTGGCGTCGTCGTTGCTGTCGCGTCGGTAACGTTTATAAAAGATCCTCGGAATTCTTCGAAAGCGTTAATGGTAGATTCGTGTTGCTGGAAAAGGCTCGACTTTCTATCTCGAAAGAAACGTCTCGGACTTGAAAAGTTACTCTTCGATCGTCGCGTCGATACGTCGTTTTGATTCTCGTCTCTCCATCGAGCGACATCGTCGAAATTTCTCGCACGTGACAGCCTGAACGGCGAGGCGATCGTTTTGCCGATTTTCATCGCTATGTCGTCGACGGATCGGGATATTTTGTGGAGCGCGGTATCGGACGCGGGAGGAAGAGAAGCGTCCTCGAGCGGTGGGACTATCAAAGACACGCTTGCGCTAGGTGGACTGCCTAGGTAACCGAACGATTTGCGCGCGCTTCTGGCCGGCTTCGATTTAGAATGCTTCTGTCTGCGAGTTCTGACGGTACGGCGCACCAGGCTGTTTCTTTTACGTTTCTTACTCACTATAACGCGCCTTTGCTTGACCGGTGTCAGTTTCAGTGCTTCGCCTATCAGTATCTGTTTGTAGAGAGACGGTGATCCCAGGCCGTTGCTCGACGCGTGTCTTTTCAATTCGTCCATGACGGATTTATAAGAGGCGACGACGCGACGATTTTCGTCGTAACAAACGCGAGACTCTGACATTAGATACCGGAACGAATCGTTCGATGAGAATTCGTTCTCCTCGAATTCTCGTCGCAGACCTAACGCCTGGGTAACGTCCCTCTTGGGAGTTTCTTCGATCGACGTACGATCGGAACGAATCTTTTTGCACGCGATATCGTCCTGTTTCTTTCTCTTGAAAGAGCTGACCCTAGAGAACCGTCTCTCCGGTCGGGGCGTTTTTGCCGCCTGGTCGAGCAACAGCTGCTTATAGAGATCTTGGTTGTCTTCCGGTGTCTTGTATCGCGGGAAATCAGGATCTGTCGTAAGTGCCGCGAGGGACCCGGTAACTACGCTTTCGCTCTCCTCCCCCTTAGACGCGAGTCGTCGTTCGGCTTCTTTCGATTCGTACATTAGTTTAGCGACATGCAACTTTCGACGACGCGCATTCTCCTTCTTCATAGATATCGTCGAAGAGTACACGGTCCAGTACAACTTACCACCAGCGGCGCGCGTTTGCCGTTTGCGTCGTTGATCCGGTCGACTGAACGCGGAACCAGTTTGCAGAGCCTCCATTAAGCTGTCCATAACGCCTTCCTGAGTTTCGTGCGCGTTCATGTCGACGAGAGCGCGTTTCCGCGCTGCCCTCGCCGCTTTCTCCGCTTCTGCCTTCTCGCGGGCTTCCCTCGCTCTCCTCTGCTTCTCTTCGCCTTCTCTCAATTTGATTATTTCCCTCTGAGCTTGCTGTAAAAAACACCGCGGCAACAGCGTGAGTTAAGAAAAACGCCGTTAACAATCGCATTCCCTTCTTTTCTCTTTCCGCGATCGCACTTACTATGAAATCATCTTTGAAAGTTTTTACATCACCGAAGAACTCTTCTATCGTGTACTTCTGTTTGTCGAAAGAGAAGAACTCGGAAATTTCGCTGTACAAACCGTCCATATTCTTGAACATGTTCTGCATCACCTCGTACGATTCGCGTGCTTTTTTCGCGAACGGCTGTGAAATGTCATTAAGGAAAATTTATTCAGAATCGTTAACGATACACTCGGTAATCATCGATATCGATAGGAAGAAAAAGGATACGCCCATAACTTCGACGAAACGATCATCGTCGGACTGAGGAACTTTGGCATTCGACAAATCTTGCTCGAGATTTCGTATGTTGGAATCCATTTGTCGCAAGGTTCTCTGAACGTTTTCCAAGGAAACTCGGCTTGCTCTATCCACGTGCGCTAACTCCTCCGAGAAGCTAAGACACTCTGGGAACTTTCGTTCTATCGTGTCTACCAGATAATGCATAAGAGTTTGCTTGTTATCCACGTCCTTCGTGCTGGTCAACTGAAACATTAACCAGATCGATATTCAACCTGCAACGATTGATCATCGGTGATCAACATACCTTCGTAAGAAAACTGATCTCGAACCCGAACGCTTGGCCGTTCTTCGAGCCGGAGTTCATGTAGTTGCCAAGTAACAGGATCAACTCAAGAATTCTAGCAAATTTTTTACTACCCTTCACCTCTTCGCATGCCGCCGTGCCCGCTACTATGTCGGGTTTCACATCTTGCACCAGTTCTTCGTATCGCAGCATGAAACTCAACGACCTCAGTCTTGGCAATAGCCTTTTGATCGTCGCTATCTGTCGTTTTGCAATACCACTTAATCCAAGCAACTTCCTTTTCCAAGATTACACGAGAATACTTACGGTAACGCAAAATTGCTCGGCCTCCGTCAGGTCATCGTACTGATCCTTGTAAACTTGCAATTTCGACAGCTGTTCGGGTGGTGGTAAATACTGTATCAATCCCTGTAGTATATTATCCGAGATAACGGGTCCTTCGCATTTGAGCAAACAAGATTTCACCTCTTCGTACGACATGTGCTTCAGAGTGCCGCTCAAAAGTATTAGAATATTTTGCGCGGCTTTGCCATCCAGAACTTTTAGATCCTTCACTTTCTTCGAGGAAGCTGATCTACAAAACGAACATTAAATCTCGTTAAAAACCTGTCCATGTAACTGCAAGGTGATTCGACGTACTTGTCCACGACGTCGTCGATCTTCTTTCCAGTCGGTTTGGACGCAAACTTTTGAACCAGTCCGTCCAATATCTCGGGACTCGCTAACCGATCTTCTTGTACTTTCGTCCAAAAAGATTTCTCGGTAAGCTTGTGCGGCAAAATCTAAGACACGATGTATATAGTACATTTTGTAAGTATGATCATTTCATTGACCTTTAACAGAAAAAATGATAAGCGTGTAGCGATGCTCACCGCTTTCCAATTGGCTCTTTTTAATGGAGCTTCAACCTCCCATTTCTTTTTCGGCTTCATTCCGTGAGGTAATGGTTGCGCAGCCTGGGTAGTTGGGAACATCATCGGTGGAGGCATCGGTCCACCGATGCCCATTCCTGGCATCGGCGGTGGACGAGGTCCAGATTGCATACCTGGCATAGGTGGCGGCGGCGGTCCCATGGATCCGGGCATGGGTGGTGGACGCGGTCCTCCCATGCCTGGGAACGGTGGAGGCGGAGGAGGTGGTGGTCCTCCTCCCATCGGTAAGCCAGGACCACCCGGAAGTGGAGGGGGTGGAGGTGGTGGCGGAGGTCCCATCCCAGGTACGATAGGTGCACCCACCCCACCTTTCTACATATAAATTGTGTACCCATGAGAAATGAAAAAAACCGAATAAAATTAATAAGTAGACAGTATTCGAAGCCCACCGCGTTACTTCCAGCCGGCCTCCCCAATCCTTGTTCCAACTCCCTGATCTTATTTTCCGCGTGCTGAAGTTTAGCTTCAGCTTCCTGTTTACTGGCTATGGCTTCCTCCAATTTCTGCGACACTTCGACCAGCCGTCTTTCCTCCTCAGCTCGTGACTTTTCCACTAGCGTGTCTATTAAAGGTTGCACGTCGATTTGAAAACGTTTGGTCGCGCTAAAATCTGGATCACAGCCTGAACGATGCAACACTATTTGCGACACGCATTCTTCTATTAATTTATAATACGCCGGCCTGTCGAAGGAAATTAAAGATATAACGATGCTTGGACTTCTCGCATTTCTTTCGCTGACTAACAATGTTTCTAAATTTTTTTGTACCTCACTAACGCGTCGTCTCTGACGAACAAGAGATGCTGAAGTATCGACAGAAAGTAGGGTTCAGCAGACGTTTCCATTACCATGTTTTTAATCACTTCGAAACAATCGTTGACGTCGTCCAGTTCCAATCGAACATGATCGAACCTCTGCACGAACTCTTCGTAGTCCTCTTCCTTATGATCGCTAAAGATCTTCAAGTGCCTCGCTAAATCCTCCGATTCGTCTTTTTCCAACGTCTCTAAAATATCCGCTAGACCGACTCGCATAATTTCGTTTCGCAAATGCAACCTAAAGTCCAACTCTTCGGCCGAGGAGATGATGGAATTTATCAACTGAAGGCACTCCACCTATCGAGAGAACGCAGATTCTTTCAGGACATCTGTTAACGAGCAGAAAAAAAGAAAGAAAGAACGAAAAGCACATACTCTCAAGTTTTCGTTCTTCTTGTTCATCAGTCCTTGCACTATCGGTAGAAATCTCTCTCTACCTTTAAATTCTCCGTTCATAGTGATCGCGTCTAGGACCTTTTTATGACTATCGCTGGATATAAGACAAACCGCGCCCAGTAGTTTCACAGCCTCGGACATGACCGATGGTTTCGTCGGTTCCAACGATCTAGCCACGATCGTGAGCGCCTCTTGGTGGGCCAACATCTCTTTTATGCCAACCGTGTTATTCATAATGGCCTTTAAACATCGGATGCATTCGTATTGGATACGCTCGTACCGGGTGTCGCTGTCACAGGATAGAAAAGTGTCTCTTTAAAGATAGACAACTTCGGTGGACAAAATAAAATAAATAAATAATTAACGATCGTTCGACGAAAGCTGCACGACTATTCGAAATGAAATGAAACAAGCGAGAAAAATTCATTCGATCAGTCGAGCAGCACCGATGCACGCAGCATTACACAGACAGGTGATGTATCATGCAAAAGAATCAAAGAACAGAAACTAACAGAAACTATGCGTCCTCCTGCTATGTAACGCTACGAGTAACCGCAATATTTCACTGAAAAAACAGATCAATTGCTAGCGTAAAAAAATTAAAAAGTAATTAAAAAATAATTAAAAAATTCGGGATCTGGACAATCTTGCCTATCATCTTGTACTTTTTCTCCCTCTCTCTCTTTCGCTCACTCGTACACACGCATCCATATCGAAAGCTAAGGAATAAAAAAAAGAAACGATGCATCAAAAAAAAAATCTAAATTGCTAATAAAATTGAAGCGAATAGAATATTTTTACGTGAATTACCTATCGTAAGATATGAAGGCACTGGAATAGAACAATACGAACATTAGAAACTCTTGATAGGACAATATCGAGTATACCTATGCGACGACAGAATGATACGATTTTTTCTTTTGCTGTCCTCTGATTAAGAATACTTACTTTCGATAGCATTCGTTGAGCGTGGCTAAAACCTGTTTCAATCCTTTCGTTCCAAACTCTTGAACCCAACTCAAGGGGTTGTTGGTCAACGCTATTCTCAACGATTCGACGCAGTTGTAGATTTTATTAACGCTCAAGTCGGGCTGCGCCAAATATTGTATGTAATCCGCCGGTTTATCGAACTTTGACCTGTTCTCCTGTATGCTACCTTTGTAATGCAACACCAACATTTCCTTCTTCTTCGTTTCCGACTGCTGGCGCAACGGTTCCTTCTTCTCCTCCGTGAGATTCATGTTGGCCTTTAAGCAAAAACGGATATTATAGTATTGTATTCAATTAGCTGCATTCTTCTGCTACGATCGAGAACTCACCAACATCTCCTCGAATCTGTCGTTCATCGTTTCTTTATCCATCCTTTCGATGATACAACGTTGCTGTTCGATCTCGTTGAAATCATCGCCGGAGTGGGGCCGGGGTATCGTGTTGTTTCCCGAACCACTTCTGACCCCACCTCCACGCCCGGACTTTTTTGGTCGGCCGAACCATGTATCCAGCTGAAAAATAATATGAAACTCGTTAAATTAATCGGAGGTATTTTCGCCGCGTAATCGGCACTGCCAAACCGCAATGTGATCCGATTCTACCGGACGTTCGGACGCGGAAGCTATGTACGCGTACGGCATTCGATCGCCTTTCGACTAACATAAGTAATCAAGGTCGATAATCGCGGCCAAAACTCTCTCTCTCTCTCTCTCTCTCTCTTATTATCTACTTTGCGACAAGTTCAAGGAAAATGGATAAAATCTTACCCAATCCGTAATCATGAATCGAACTGTTTAAACCAACGAACGGAGCGATGTCTTGTTTTCGGTGATGACAGTTGCGCGCGTCAACAACGCGAGTCATCGAAACTCGGCAACACTTTCGAAAAACCTTCTTCACGATTTATTTCACAATTAGCCGATCCTCCTGTTTCTCGAAATGTCTCGTTCACGAACTGATACGCGATATCGTGCGCGCCTCTTTAATTATGTTGGAGAACGTTATCATGATATTATCAAACGTCACACCTTGCATTCCACTATCGGCAAAGATAAAGAGAAGTGTGCGAAGGTAAGAGATCCGCCTCAGTGTTATCGAATTCCTTTTCCGTGATCGATCGCCGATCGACTGGCGAGAATAGGATTGTAGGCGAGATCGAGGTAACGGAATCACCGGCGAGTCATCGAACGAGCCGAAAGAAGGGAAGAAGATCGGGATCGCGTTGGTTCGAGGAGACTTGGTGGAGAAACGCGCTTGCGTACTAACTGGCTGGACAGTCTACCCACGTCCGGTCGTAGAGTTGGCCAACAGTCAAATCGAGTCGCGTATAACAGGCTGCGATCGCGGCTTTCGATGTTCATCGTCGGAACGAGGAACCGTTTCTCCGTGCCATGGCCCGTTGCTTATCGCTCGACTATCGCTTAGCTCGCTAACTTTCTTCACGCCTCCGCTTCTTCCTCTTCCATCTGTTTCTACGTATAAAAAGCGGTTACCACGCGAACGGTAGCCAATTATTATATTTGGACGTTAGCGATCGGTAACGCTTCCACACGACCGTCATCGATTCTACTGACTCACGTCCTATGCTTTCGACGTCACCGACCGCTCGAACAAGTGTGTCATAGCCGCGAATAGCTCAAGGCTCCGGTAATTCGCATAAAACTGTTGCCGCCAGAGCACGGAAGCACATTTTCTGGCGATAACAACAATAAAACGATAAACAAAGAAAGTAAAATGAATGATTTGTTCGCCAGGTAACAGAGTCGAATCTGGAGCCCTGTTTAGCGCCCATCGACCCGCGTGAACCACTTTTAAAGCTAGCAGTATCTACCATCTGAACGGGGCTCGTTTCGCGGGAAATGTCGCGGATCTAACGCGATTGCATCTCTAAATGCAACGGTCTCGTTTCTTCGCCAACGAAAACAATAAAAAAAGAACAAGTTGCGCACGCGGATGAGATCAGTTGCATGAACGGTCGATGATGTAATCGAGCGCGACCGACGGCCGCGTTAAGTTCCTTTCGTTCCCTTTTCTTTTCCATGTTTTATCATCTCTTCGACTGTTAGATTCGTCGAATTATCGGGAAGAAAATTTGAAAGTTACCATTGATGGAACGCGAAGAGAGGAAAGACCGGTTTTTAGTATACCACGGTCTATCGGGAATTCTTGAAAATATTCTCATTTCAAACGATTACTTCGCGCCTCTGTGTGCGTTTGGCTTTCATCGAATTTCGTCGAATCGACGATTTGCCGCGCGAGTTGATCGAACAGAGAAAGAAGGGGAAAGGAAACACGGTTGTGAGATCGAAAGAATTCAACGCTCGTTAAAGTAGCGACCATGATAATTCGCTACCTTGTCCTAATATTTACACGGCCTGCAACACTTTTTTGAGAACGTAATCTTTTCCATGCATGGGACAATTCACCTTGGACGATTCACCATCCAGTCTCGTATGGAATAGCATGTGTTTTTTTTGTATCTTTGACCATGTTCGAAAACTTAACATGGTCATCGTCGATTTTAGACGACAGTCAGACTAGAACAGAAGCGAACCACCTTCGTTCTTACGAAACCTTATATACCATTCGATACTTGTTCTTGAAACTGAAACCTATTTCAAGTGGAGTTTTTTTTCGTTATCGCGTTACTTTGCTAAACAACCGATAACTGTAGGACAGGAAGCCTAACATACATTTACGCATGACGTCGTATCGCTGTCAGCTGACATTTACATTTAATGCGCTTCCACGTAATTTTCTGTACTTCTAACGTGTCCTATTGTCTCTATTATCCTGTTCATCGTTAATTCGATCTCGCACGACCTTGTTATCCAATTAATTCCATGCGTTCTGAAAGCGCGAATGCGTTACAAAAGCGGCAGTCGAAAGTACATTGACTTCAAACTTTGCCTTCTGTTGCAACTAAATCATTTTGTATAATCAAACGCGATAGATTTCACGTTATGCATGTTATTTCACAGTTATCGCATTGATATATACTTTTTAATATCAAATCCTTAGATACTTACAAAACCTGCAGACGATTTGTCTTTTCTGTTGGCCATAGTTTGATCTTCTTTAATCGTTACCTTCTGCTATACATTTTCTCTCCTGTAACGATAACAAAGAATTTATGAAGATAATTTTAACCAGTTATATTGGCAAATGTTTCTATAATGTTTTAACCTATAACATCTGTTTAAATGTAAACATATTAAACTTAACGGGAAGTGAAGATGTTAAGCTTGGAAGTAAATCAACAGGTGGTACCAAGATGATCTCACTATTGAAGGCAGTTCAAATAAACTGTTAAAAATATCACAACATATTATTGTTTTCAGTATAAATCTTAAAGATTACACATTTTTACTCTTATATATTTTATAATATCCAATAATATACAGAACGGTGAAAGTAGAAAACTATATTATGTAAACACGATAAAATGATAAGAAACGAAAGAGATTATAATCTATTTATTTGAATCAATTCACAGCATAACAGTATAATATTACAGTTAAAGAAAGTTAAAGAAATGTTGATGACCATGAAGAATAAGGTGAAGAAAGACAGAAAAGAATAAGATGAGAGAGAAGTTAAATACGTTATACTTATTTACTATTATGAATATTAAAGTTGTCTGTTTTGATAACTGATTTACTTACTCTGTTTCGTTTAAAATTTTACACAGCAACACAAACTTTTGCTAACCACGAATTCCACGTCGCTTGCATTCATTCGTAGAGTATATTAAAATCAATCGGCAGTGTATTTTAACAGTTTGCCGTAGACCAAACGAGGAGTGCTTGCAATTTCTCGAGGAAAGCGAAATGACCTTTCCAAAGAAAAATATTCATTTCAGCCGTTATGACAATGAAACACCTGCCAATGCGAGGCAACCTCCTGAGGATAAGAATTGCTAGGTTATCAAGTAGTATTTAAACACTTTTGAAGAAACGAATAACTTATTGAAAAACCACTGATACCAGGTGATACGTAATAAGGAAAAAAAAGCCGTCGCATCAGTTAATATTCGTGAAAAGAATAGCCGAGCCAGAACGAACGGCACGCCAGAAAACGTTGCGCGAACAACAGCGCCAATTAGAAACGAACTGCGAACGTCATTTTCCTCGAAACAAATTTCTGTGCCGGTAATACAGAAATGAAAAGAAAAATCTAATTATCGATTTACATCAAAAATTTCAATAGATATAACAATAATTTGATTAATAAACAATTGTAAAATTAAAAATAATAATTAAATAAATATTAACAAATATCAGATAGAAGTATTTAAATACAACTGGCCGTAGAACCGGTGAAGCGGAACGTCATGCTTGTTTGGGCACGCCGGTATCCTAATATCAACAACTCGACGAAGAGCGACCTAGAAGGGGGTCAAATCTAGTCAGTCTTATCGCGACCGGTGAAGGATACGAATCAATCTGTTAAATATATACCGGTACGGCTTGATACCATGGATATTCGTGTATGGATTTATTAGTGTGTTACTACATGTGTTACTGTGTGTGCCTATGGTGTTTCCCATGTGTTATGACATTTTTATACAGGTGCATTAATGTGACGTGTGGTGTGGAACCCCGTGTACCTGCATGTGCTTTATTGTATTTTATGGTGTGGTTTTGGCACATATAGATCATTGTAAACCATAGAGTTTGATCATTCACGCTCTCCATCTTCGGATGGATAGTCTGGGTAAGTTCTCATTTTATTAAATATCTCTGATTGTGAGATTGTAATGGTAATTAGATTTTCTCTTCTCGGCTTCTACCATTTCAATGGTAATTGAAAAATTGTGGTATTATATTTTATTGTTCAATTGTTATTTTCTCAATTATTGCTGAAATTATATTTTCTGTTTCAACAACTTATCGTTTCAATTGGTATTTAATCTTATCTCTTTTTGAAAATTTTATTCTTTTAGGTGGGTCACTATCGTAGCCACCTCCACGCGGTGTGACCTGGTAATCGGTATCGTTTTCTAAACATTTGTCAGACGATAATTTTTAGAAAACGATATCGAGCTGAGAGCTACGATTCGGTTAACATAAAGTAGTAAAACCAATTTTTCGAGCGAACACGCTATTTTTTTAATTCTGATCCTTTTCTTCAGAAGGATCCATCGAACCTATTTCACACCGCATTGAAATGCAATAATTTCATTATCGGTTTTAAGGTGTAAAACCAATAGTTCTAAGTTTCTTTATTTTTCGAAAAAGAAATTTTCTTTTGGGATAATCTGTTTCGCTCACTGTCAAATGGCACTAACCATAGAGTTTGGAATCTTGAAAAATGTTTACCCTCACCGCGGCTATTTAACGAAAGTCTATTGTAATATCAATATTATCTGTGATTTTGGAGAGAGTATAATAGTAATATCGAACTTCGCGTATCGGGACATTCTGGGTACAGTAATACGAAATACTACCTTTTCCCGAGGATTTCCTACTAAAAGGATAATCTTATATTTCAGTACATCATTACAATCATCTCGTGTAAACGCAATAAACATTGTATTCCTATAAAAATATATTTTCAATAAAAGATGAAACACATTTTTTCCTGTGGTGTACCGAGATATTATAATTTATCTTTCTCCCTATACTTTCTCCGCGAAATACTGTGCTACGTTTTGTATTCCAAAATAAGTACTTAATAAATGAAATTGAACATTTTACTTCGCGTAATGTGCTACGTGGATCAAGATGATATGTGTACAGTATCGAGTACAGTAGGTTGCCCAAGGGAAATGATGTTATAGAAGGAAGCAGAATATTATAAACATTAAAACATAAATACCAATTAAAATTCTTCCGTGTCAATGTTTATACGGAAGTAGTAGGAGCCTCTCCTGCACCGTTTCCCTTGGGACTGGTTCTGTGAAGAGGAAGCCCGGTGAAGGAAAAATCTTTGGGAAGGACCAGGAACTCCGCAACCCCGGAACCTGAAGAACAGGAAGTATATGATGAGGGCCAGGAAGGCGGGAACTCAAAGAAGCTTACTTACCATGCTCGATACTATACAGAAATGTTATCGTTACGGCTATCTCTGAAAAAGAAAGAAATCTAATATACGTAATTATAGTTAATTCATACATGGGATCGTATGCACATACGTATAAGACAATGAGTTTTGAGATGAACGAACGAACGAATGAATGAATGAATGAATGAATAATAAAAAACAATCTGTAAGAGACGCAAAGGATAAAACGATTGAAACTTTATGATACAGTTTACTTTCAAAGATTAAAAAATTTGTACAGTTTCAACAAATATCCTTTATCCGAGAGTAAGGAATCGAAACGTGCTTACTTTAACTCGGCTATCGTTTGATCGTTATCTTACAAAATGCTAAATATAGTTAGTTTTCCATGAAATTTCAAGTAGAATCGGTCCGCAACGTAAACCCAAGTATCCTATGTTTGACACTGTACTCGCATGCTACACCGAATTTACGAATATGAAGGCAGAAGATTTGCTGGAATTACCGTTCAAAACGTGGAAGCTTGTAAAATCTAATAACAATTCGGTTAGACACAGTGCAACATATATCCTACTAAAGTTGATTCTTGTAGAAATTAGAAATCATAATCTTACGGTCTGCGAGAAGAGTATTAGCACTGAACCGCGATCTAATGCGATACATGTTATCGTATGAAAATTTGAAAATGCCGAATTATACTTTGTCGATTTCATGATCGCTCTAGACATCGTAAAAAATAACGCGATC
Organism: Osmia lignaria lignaria; assembly: GCF_051020975.1. NCBI lineage: Eukaryota > Metazoa > Arthropoda > Insecta > Hymenoptera > Megachilidae > Osmia > Osmia lignaria. Next base: position 8,509,154 of record NC_135047.1, on the reverse strand, counting down.
CATCTTGTTTTTTTTTTTCTTTTTCATCATATCTCTGTTTTTTTTTTTATAATCTTTTCTTTTCTTTGCAAAAATGACGTAACGCTATGTCACGGAAGCGAAAAATAAATTCTCTTTCGCATCCAATTACAAAATATATGAAGTCATTCATTCATCAGAGTCGCTCTATGTACAAGCTAAATGTACATAAGAATTTATTAATGTGTACTGCGATAAAAAGTAACCACTTATACTGTATACTAAAGGCCATGTCGTCGTATATTTCAAATCGCTTTCCGCGCCTCCGCTAGATTCGTCGCAGCGATCTTTTTCTGGCGATAGGATAATAATTACGATCACGAAATAGGTACGCAAATATTTTAGCCGATAACAATCATGTTTTAACGAACACACACGAGAAGGGGATATATTTCACGAACAAACAATAAACAAGAAGTTGAAATCAGCTGACGCTGATGTTCGTTCAGTTTACTTTGTTAATTGTTACATATAAAAACTGCATATTTCTTTTCTCTCGACATACAAACTTATATAATTATTGCATACACGATTTCTCTGCCTTTCACTAGGCTGTAAAAAAAAAAAATAATACAAACGAACAAACTATACTATTTTTAGATATCAACCATTCTTGCGCAAAGATAAAGCGTTATCTTATGAAATTAATCTCTCGAATAACGATATGCAGTTTTTATCGAAATTGTAAACAAGGTTAAAAATCTATATTTGCCGTTACCTAATTTTCCTTCGGTTCGCTCGTACATATTACCAATCGTTTGGCGCAACAGAGTCGAGAAAACTTACTTTACCGAGACCTAGAAAGAAAAAGAGAGAACAGAAAAAAAGAATGAATGAGAAAAGTAAAGATCTAGAGAAACTTACATAAAATTACAGTATCCATTTTTACGTCTAACCGAAAAATGATGTTCCGACTATCGAACGATATCGACGACAGAAAGATCGAACTTGAAACAATGAATTACATTACCCTCGAGATCGCGAATCGCTATGCTATAACGCGCGGAAAAAACGAGCACAAACCGTTTGTGTTTAAACGACACTGATAAACTTACATTTTAATATCGTGCAAATTTAACTTGAAATATATTTTACAAGAAAAAAAAAATTAAGAAAAATTACGAACAAAGAACTTATAAGAATAGCACGTGTACTTTATGCGTTGAAAATAATCGACTTTATACCTTTACATAGTAGACATAACTGAGAAAAAAATAGAAAAAAAGAAAAAAAGGAAAAAGTTAAAACATTCGTGGCACAAGAACAAGACGCCGAACTGAACACGTTATTTTCGATATAAATCGAATCTCGACTGTTGTGCCGCTGCGTTCAGGATACACATAAAAGGTCTACTCTGTAAAATAATGATATCGATTACGATAAAATATAATCGTCGTATGGAAAAATTAATAACGACAATAATGTAGCAGTATCGAAGTATCTACTGCAATTCTTCTGCAGCATAATTTCTCTTTCCTCTGTCGTAACGAAAAGCAAGTTTTTATAAAATGATGTCGATCATCGACTTTTCGGAAGGATTAGCATTGGTTAGTAGAAGTTCCAAAGTCGTGTACCTTCCGCTTTTTAAATGAGATAATCGATTTAAGTGCTTGACAAGGTGCAACGCATGGCGGAGTTTCACCAATTGTTTTGATGATGTTTGCTATGAAGGAGGACCATTCCGAAGATAAGGAATCATCCGTAGGGTATAAGTTTTCTGCTTGTTCAAGCATCGAGGCAATTACGGATACACCAAACTAAACAGAAAAGCATTGAAATGTAGATATAAAAAGAAAACCGAAAAAAATAAAAAAATAAAAATAAAGCGTCGTTTTAATAAAATCGTAAACAAACCTCGTTCGTAAGAGCAAAAGCCAAACTATTGATCTTGATAGGCTGACTAACAGAGTCTGATAGCGAGCGAGCTAGACGAAGTATCGTCCCGAAATCTTGTACGTCGTTGAACCAACGTTGAAATTCCGAATGTAGGGATATTAACAGATGAGAATCTCTACGACCTATTACGGCTAATCCTCGAAATATAGCCTTCCACAGCTCTTCTAATTGATTACGATGGTCCGTTACGTTCACGAATGGCAAGAACCTCAACAACAGCGTCTGCACAATAGAATAGAGATGAACAGTGAGAAAAATCGATCGACTTAAGGTTTCCTTACCTTTCCTTTCCGAATACTTAGCATACTTGCTAATTTATCGTCTCGTATTAACTGAAGGAGAGCCATCAACATTGCATTTATTAATTCCGGGCTAGTCTTTTTAACAACGTTTGTTTCATTTTCTCCTTCTTGATTTTGTTGTTCACTCAGCAGAGCTAAAGGATTGTGTAAATCTTCGAGCTTCAATTGTATCACGTATAACTGATAAAAATAGAGAAGAAAAATAACGATTGTTCAAGTAACACGACAAAATGATCGAGTTCAACATCTGATATAAATACCCTTTCAATTTCAAGCAACAACTGTCTCGTTCTTTTTGTATCTTTCTGTTGCATTTGCGTTGTTTGCTGAGGATCACTGTTTGGTACTACATCCATGTCGATTACTTTACGCGGTGCAATTACGCTGGCGAACTGTAGTTTACCTAACGAGTTTTCAAACTGCATTGGCGTGTATACTGGCCTCGGAAGTACATGATGAGATTGCTGATCCCGATCTCTGTAAATAATGAAACTTTATTCTAAACTATTCTAAATAAATCTCGAAAGGAGTGAAAATAATAATTACCTATTATCTCTATGGTAGCCATTGTTGTTGTTATTGTTGTGTTTTTTATCCTTCTGATCCTGATTTGTGCTCTGTTTATTTCTTTTATCGCAGAATACGGTATAGTAATAATCATCAACATATGGCTCGTTTGTGTTCAATTGTAGCAGTTGAATGTTAATTAACCACTGCTTCTCTCGATTAGTCATAAGATCAGCATATTCATCGTATTCGCCAGAACTGCTTACTCCATTTACTCCTTGATACTGATGATGATAATGATATTGTCGCTGATTATTTCGGTCGTAATTACGATGGTGTTGGTTGTTTTTAAAAAAGGTTTGATGATTTCCTTGCTGTTCCACATGATGAAAGGGCCTATTTTGATTTCTTTGATTTCCAGGATGCGGAAAAGAATGTTGTTGTTGTTGTTGTTGTTGTTGATGATTAGTTTGGTTGATAGGAAAAGGAGGCATCATGCCATGATCGGGCCGTAAAAATGGAGGATGACCTAAATTTGAATGTGGAGGTTGCTGCAAACATATATTGTTTTCTTTGAAACAGTTATATCGATGTGGCTGCATGTAATTTAACGAAACTTACTGGGAAACTGTTACAAAAAGAACCATGAATTGGCTGTCTTTGCGCAGGATGCGGCAGCATTAAATGTGGTGCTACAGGATATCTCAGTACATTTCCGGGTTGATCTGTGGGAATAATTATTATTAGCTTGCAAGAAAGCTATGCACGTTTCGCTCATCAAAGCAAAATATACTTACTGGGCAGTAGTCTAGGATACTGCACGAACGGAGGGTGCGGAAACCTCATGTTTGGTGGTAAAACAACGGGATGCGGGGGTGGTATACCCAACCCCGGTGGGAAACGCGGTGGACCGGATAGGGAATCGAACAAAAGCGATCCATCGGGCTTCTGTTGCTGCGTCTGAGGGAGCTTATTTAATCCTGGAGGAGGTCTATTCGCGATTAGACCTTTCTCCAATTCTTCGACGGTGCACACGTTCGTTAAAGCCGACGGTAAGGTTAAAGGTGGGCGAGGTTTAGGAACAGATAAATTAGGACTATCCCATACCCCAGGTCTGGGGACGATACCCTCTTTTTCATCTAACACCAAATGAGATAAATTATCTTCTATATCGGTATGGACTCCATTCTGTAATTATTATTATTAAAATTCAGTCATTCTGCCATTGCCGGTGAGAATAAGACAGGAAGAGATTAAAGGAAACGTATTTACTTTTTTCCCTCCAGCACTTTGGTGCTGCGGACGACTGGATTCTGTAATCTTTGCAAGTTTTTCATGATCTTTCTCCCAATCGCCAATCGTGGCTTCAGACCCAAAAGTTTCATCGTTTAGCGCATCGTATTCCTCCTCTTCTCCAATATCATCTTCTTCCAATGGACAATCCAGACCATCTTCTAAACTGCTATTCTACACAGATTATAAAAAAACAGAAGGGAATGTGAAAAGCGTTATTGATGCAGCAATTTTTAGATGAAAAATATTTTTTTTTTCGACTATAAAACAAACAAAATTTTGATACAATAAAGATGCGCAAGCCGTTTCGAAGCATTCGACGGTTATATACTCTGCCAATTCTGCTAAAACGATATGTATAAACTGGCCAAAGAAACAAATGGAAGAAAACGATGCGATAACGGAGAAAAAATTAAGGTAGCGATACTTGAGAAGAAGGTAACAGTGTTAATGACCTTTGAAGGGATCGAAACATTGGTTAGGTTATGCGACGTACCTCCATGGCTACTCGAGGTAATGGTACGTAGTGGGTGTTTTAGAAACGGTATACGTACAAACAAGGGATGGATGAAAGCAAAATATTAAGAATCGATTAAATAGGTTTTGAATGCTGCGTTGCATAAGCAATTATTTGTTTTCGAGGAATTACACGGACAGCTTAAATTTCTGCGTGCACGAACAGAACCACAATCCGAGTTTCGTCGAAACCGCATACGTTTCCGTACTTTTCTTGCTGCATTTGCCAGCCTTTCGAAACAAAACTCGCTACCAAATATATATTGAAGAGGGACGAGCTTACTTACTGCAAGCGATGTATCAAAATCGAAAAAGAAGTCTGCCATTTGTTGAAATTAAGTGTACAAAATGACATGTTCTGACCAAACGTCAAGCGATACGAAAAGCATCAGCTGTCATGGCGGTCTTAATCTAACTTCGTAATCGTACTCTAGATGTCGCACATGTTAGTACAAAAACTGTATACTTTCGTATCTTGGAACATTCAAACGATTCGGATAAACGAATCAAATCAATTGAAAAGCTGATACAGAGGAAGAATTTTTCATCTCCACGTTTCTCCACTTGTAATTCAGGTTTGTAAAACCTAGTTACTTTTTAACTTACGCGAAGGTAAACTATAAGTTCATTTGATTCTAGTATAGAAAACGAAGAAGGAGGGAAATGATTATAGAAGACAAGTGAACAGAATGTGCAGTTTTATTGCCATTAATTTTCATCGAATTGTGCTAGTTTCCTTAAAATTTCTTCATCCTAATTGAATAGTGAAACGATCGGTGATCCGCGTTATAGAACGTTAAATGCTAATCGTTAATTGGCAGATTGCGCAAGCTTAATCGCGCGTATACACCGCATAGTTTGAGCAGAGATCGTTTGCCGTGCTCGTGGTTAACGATCGTCACCAGGTTTCGTGCGGGTGTTTTCATTCGCGTCGGAATCGGGGCACGCGTATGCGCGTGAGACAATCGTGTCATCGATGATCGCGTAGAAAGGAGCATTTCGTCCGAACGATATCCGCGTTTCGAACAGATATCGCGTTTAAACGCTGCTCGTGGCAGCGTGACAATCGTCTAGCGTGGCTAGACTGCTGGCTCTCAACGACGCCAGACTCAAGGAACTATGATTCAAAGTACTCATGCCGTGAGGGTCTTCGCAATGCAGGTACAATCGTGAACTAACGGACTTGTGACAGTCGGGACACAGACGTTTCTTCTTCTTGTCGCGTCTCTTCAAGATGTCGTATGCGCACCTGTAAATCACGCGTGTCTCGATTACACGGGCCGCGGAGGGAATCGAAACGGAACGGAACGGAACGGAACGGAACAGAGCGGAGCGGGACGGAACGGAATGGGAATGGGAATGGAACGGAAGGGAACAGAAGGGAACGAAAAGGAAGTGGAATGGAACGGAACACAAATCGACACTGTGTTTTATTGTTCGTTTCAATGATCACGTTGTACGTATGTACTTATGTACGCTGTAACGTTCGTTTCACCTGGCGTGCAATATGTGAGAGCAGGGAAGCGCCTCCAAGGAATCGGCCTCGAGACCGAACGGCTCGTTGCAGCTACCGCATCGCAATTCCAAGTCTTCCTCCATCGCCGCGGCTAATCTTTCGTGATGGGCCTTTTGTTCTTCGTCACCGAGGGAACCGTAAATCCGCGAGAGCCTTGATCTCACGGTTCGCACCAGGAACTATGAAACAAGTATGTATAATTACGATTCAATAATAGATTTATAGGGGGAGGTGTCGTTTTACCTTAGCACCGACCGATCCGGCAACTTCGAGTAGTCTCGTGTTGAACTCTAGGGGACGACAATTGCATATTTTATGCTGAAGTCGAAGCGCTTCGAGACACCTCGCGGCACCGTCCATCGCCTCCATTTGGCAGAGACGATCGCCGGTCGCTGCCGCGGAACCCATCGCGCTTTCGTATTGCCGAAACGCTTTCTATAATGTGCGTAATAGAAAAATTACGACGACGGTACGCGCGATATTCCCGCTCAACTTACGTTTATGTCGGATTTCTTCCGATAGATATCCCCCATTATTCGTATGCTTCGGGCATAGCTGGCTTGATCCCCGGAAACTAGCGAGAGTCGCGTTGCCTCCTGTACCAATTAAACGATCAAACTTTTTCAATAGAAAGCTTTACTTGAAACATACCGAGCAATAGTCGTGGGCGTCACCGAGTTCGCCCTTTTTTCGAAGCGCCGCCGCCATTTGCAGCAGAGCCGCCCTGTGATGGCGCGAATTCAAATCGCCCAATTGTAAACTCCTCGAGAGATCGTACGCCCGTGCGGCATATCTCGCGCTTTTATCCGCGTCGTGCAATCTGCAGAACAACTCCGACAGACCAACGTATACCTATGAATCGAACATCGATTTAATGTAATCCCTTGCCGATCATCTTGCCTTTCGAATAAATTGGCTTACTTGTAACTCCAGCGAGGGGTCTTGAATGGAATGGGCAATTTTGTGCGCTCTCTGAAACGCTTCCAAAGCTTTGCAAAATCCAGCCAGTTCCAAGTGGACTCTGCCTACCGTCAGATGAACCAGTCCAGCGGTCGCGCACTGATCGCATTCGTTGTACAAACTGCGCGAAGGCGTATGAGTTACGATAACGATTGCATTTATTCGAAAGTAGGTAAAATAAAATCGAGTACCTGTGTCTCGCGTAATCCAAGGCTCTATCGAGCGCGCCCAATCTTTCGTGTGCCCTCGCCAAATTCAAGTATGCCTCTGCACGCATGTTAGGCGAGTCCAGCTCCTCGGAGATGCACAGTTGTTTGTGGCCAAAGTCGATGCTATCCCTGAAACGACGCGATTTCTCTTTCCTTTATCCTTATTTACGTCGAGTTCGTAAAGAGAAGTAGCTTATATGGAGGGTAACGAGTAAAGTTCACGGGTTCTTGTCGCGTTTCGCCTCGAGAAACCGACGGAAACGGAAACGGAAACGCTTCGTTACCGTGTCAAGGATCTTCGAGCTTCTTCCGACTCTTTCGCCCGGTTAACCAAACACACTATCTTTCGGTTACGATCTCTCTATTAAGCTCTTTTCTCTCTTCCTGTTTCGTAGACTCGAATTCAAGGATTATGTACCAATTCGTTCTTTTTTCGTTCTTCGCAAAGCACGTTTAGATTAATTTATTCGAAGCAGTCACGAAACGCGCAACAGCAGAGAGGTCGTCCCGCATTAATTATACGATGCAAATACGGTGCAAAAGTGGAGGCCGCGTTAGCCTATATTCTATATTCAGGGAAAGAAGACGGTACGAGTTCCTCTCGCGTCGCTAATTCGACGAGTGGACTCGAAAACCGACGACGGTATAGAATACCGATACCTGTACTTTCCCCAGTCCATGTAAGCTTGATACAGATATCCGAGAAGAGCAAATTTGTCTTCCCGTTGTCTGATGTTTTTCAAAGCGCCCCTCCATTTTCGAACAGCGGCCTGTTGTTTGTGGGCGCGGTACAGTTTCAAGCCTTGTTCCACCTGGATGAAAAAAGGAATCGGTATTTTTAATTAGCGAGCAAGGTTGCGTTTCAGGGTAAACGCTAAACGTCGTATCGATTCGTCCTTGAACTTCCTCCACCGATGGTTTAAGATCCAACGATCCCGCGCGATATAAATAGCTTGGATCGACCTCGAGGAGGGGTAGAACGTTAAGAAGGGTGATCGAGCGTCGACGATAACGCGATTTCCCGATCAACCGGAAATCAAGCCGTCCACTTTCCTCTTGCTTTATCGGCGCGAAGGTTGCGATTGTTTAGTCACGCGAACCCCGCGAACACGAATCGATTTCACGGACGCGTTGCGGCGCGATCGGAAGGCCACGGGTCGCGTGCGGTCTGATCCGTAACGGCGCGGCGTGTACGCTCGGCAATGACCGAGAAAGAGCGTCCGTCGAGGCCGCGGAACGCGAACGGGTGGAAAAAAAAGCCCAGCAAGTCGTCGAGGAAGGTTACGCGAGATTCCGCGTCATCGTTATTTACCCGTCTTCGAGCCATATGCTGATCCAAACGACGTCTGCATCCTATCAGACATTCCCACAAACCAGACCCGGACCTGCCGTTCTGGTAGTGGCCGTTTCCGTTCGAACCCTGGTGCCGATAATCCTCCTCGGTGAACTCGCATACGTCCAAAGGATGTCGCGATCCGTCCGGACTACCCAACAGAGCGGTCGCCGATAACTGATGGCTGGCCGGACCGCTGTGAACAGCAAAGAACGATCGGTCTTGGCTGTCGAACGTTCGTCGCCAATATTCCGTTCCATCGGCGTGGCGCACCGCGGTGCAACGCGACGAAACGCGACCAGACGCGGTCAAGATCTTACGTAATACGAGAATATTCGGTATTATCGAGAGGCAACGTTGTTGAACTCGGATCGCGTTGGAAAGGCGGTGCGGTTCGATTGCAGGTGACAGCAGAGGATCCTAAAGGTTTGCCAGCTCGAGACGGACGGGACGAGCTGCTAGCTGCTAGTCGTTGTGGGCGAGGCACCTGTGACCTCTTTTGCTGACCTATATACCGAGTTGGCGAGCACCGCGGCACTCGCGACAATCGCCCCTCCCGTATCCCTTCGTTTCCGTTCCATTTTCTTTCCCGTCGTTTCCTTCCGTTTCCCTTCTCCGTCTACCGCCTTTCCACCGCTTTAATCCCATCGCGTCGCGTCGCGTCGCGTTCCATACCGATCGGTTATTCCCGATCTAATCGATACTTGCCCGAGATAATCTCTCGAAGATATAGATTCCCATGACATGGCTAAGTTTGTTTATCCACGTTACTTTTCTCTCGGGGCAATAGGTTTTCCGAGCGGGCTATCACGGGCATCGTCTCGATCGCGTGGCTCGATCCTCCGGTTTCCCGATGTCGTCAACTCGACGCGACGCGGCTTTCCCTCGTATCGCGGAGATGGGCCGCTTTGCGTTTCATCGGCTCGATCGGTGCACCGCTCCGTCGCGAATCTCGACTCGCCGTGATTCACCGGGTACGACGAGATATCGGAGAGGACCGAAAGAAAATACGTAGCTTCGTGTAGTAAAAGGTTTCGAGGTAGAGCTCTTTTCCCGGCCTGTTTCGTCGAGGTTGCTTTTGGACAGAGATTTTCCACGTCGACGGAGTTAATTGTATTTGCGCGATTCGGAAAAAATAGCTTCTGTTTTTGCGCGTTCTCTTTTTCTTTTGTACTTGCGTTTAATTGAGCACCGTGAAGAAATACTGCGATTACCGGGAAACGCGGGTGAAGAGGAGGAGCACGGTCACGGTAACCGTGATTACGGGCTGGATCTGGGATTAGGATCGGGATCGAGATTGGAAACGACGTAGGACGGGTACGAGAGGTAGCGCGAGTCGAAAGCGTACGGGCAGACAAAACGAACCACCGATCCGTCAATCATCCAGTTTCGATTCGATTTCGGTTTCTATTCTTTTTTTAGCGTCCGGCGCTTTTTTATTATTAATTTCGTTCTATCGTTCAACGAGTAACATCGTATAATCTATGACACTATAACGATACATATACGTATATTTGATAGAGATAATGGCTATTTGGTATCGAACACAGTGGTACTAAAGGTTCGAGCAAGACCGCCGAACACGTTCGGTAATAACGCGAACTTATCTTGAAACTCGTTCGTTCGTCCCCCACCCCCTATGCCATTGCCAATTTCGTTTCGCGCGCACGAGAAACGCGCGCGAATTTTCACGGAACCGTTTCTCTTGATTTAACACACGCTTTAACCCTTTCTCGAGTCGATTACGTCGCGTCAGTGGTGGTTTCGCGTGTCGACTTGTCTCGCGGCGATTAAATTGTTGAACGAGCCAATTCTAAAGGGAGGAATCGGCTGGTAATCGTAGCGGCGATCGAGTTAAGCGTCGAAAATCGCGTCGGCGATGATTTTCTACGTTGGTTCGACGGAGCGTATAAAAGCTCGGTATTGAAATTCGGCGTCCGTCTCGAGTGAAATAGTGGAAAACGCTTGAGAGTCGAACGCGCGCAATGACGTTTTGTCCTCGCGGGAGAAGAAAGAACGACGACGATCTCGTTTGGTTCAACGCGTTTCCACATGCCGTAGCTCGATGTTCCGCCGTACGAAAACGTTTCCTTCTCCCTTTATCGTTTGCCGCCCCTCCACTTCACTCTTCCCTTTCTTCCCTTTGTTCCTTTGACGTCCGTGTTTCTTCCGTCGCCTCGCCCGTTGGGTATCGTCGCGAATCGAGAGGGTGTTATCGAGAAACGAAACGCGACGGAAAGCGATCGAGAAGAAGACGAGACCGCGTTGTCGAAGGGTCGCGGACCGGGAACGGATCAACGGCTCGACCGTACGACCGTTCGATCGTCCGACCGTCGCGTCGGGGCGGGGGGACAACCTTCTCCCCGTGCTCGGTGCTCGCGAAAATCAACCGGCAATGGTCGGGTTAGAACTGTCGCGCCCGAGCCGCAGCAGCCCGCAACGCACGACCCGACCGATTCCTCTCTTCTCCTTTCCTCTCTCCTACCAACACCCCTTTCTCCCTCCTGTTATCCCGCCGTCCTTCTCCATCCTTCTCGCTCCAACCCTCTCCCTCTCCCTTAACACTACCACCCTCTTTCCTTTTGGTCCGCTGCTCTAATCTCCTCTCCTCTCCTCTCCTCTTCTCGCCACTTTGCTGCACCACTCTCTCCTCTCTCTTTCCCTTACGCTCTCTCACCCCGCGTTCCAAGCTTTTCTCTGCTTTCCCCTTCGCCTCCCTTCCCGCCACGTTTTACCTTTCCTCTCCTTTTCACCGATCATCGTTATCCTCCCCGACCCTTCGTTGTTCTGCCCCGTTCTCTTTCGTACACACACAGCGACGCGGAGAGGGTGGCGGTGACGCGCGCGCGAGCCTTTTCCATATCCGGCTGCAGCCCATCCCTTCGCGCTTCTGCTACCCCTTGTGCAGCTGACAACCATTTCGATCCGCTAGCTTTATATCGAGCAGGAATATTTGTAGGATGTCCCTACCGAGTCCTATTCGCGATCGTGAGCGACGGAAAACGTCGGCTGACCTTTAGGTAGATATACCAACCAGGAGAAAATTGGTAGGAGACAAACGCGTGAACGCGGTTGATTCTCGTCGTGGACGCGTTTCGCCATAAAAATGGGCGAGGCATTGCCCTTTCGTGAACTTTCAGCTTTGGCGGATGTAGGTATCCCAGCCGGCACCGAATCCTGAAAGGAGGAGAGAGTGACCCGTTTTTCGTCTCTCTTCTCGTATCTGGATCGTCCGCCTTGCGACTTCCTCTCTCTTCGTTTTCGACACGATCGCCTCCGAGTTGTTCCGAGATTTCACGAGAACCGTCCCGTTTACGGGGGTGCGATACACCACCGCCGCCCTCACCGCCACCTCTACACCCTCATCCTCCTCCCCCATCCCTGCTTCCTCTCTCCGCTTACGGCTTACGTATTCCATTCGACAACGCGGCCGATGCGCGCGTGACCCCACGGATGTTCAGAGAGATCAACCGTATCCGGAGATCGTCATCCTCGCTATCCCACCAACAATATGATCCACGCGTTTGCTATACTTGAGAAATTTGTTTCTCCATCGATCCATCGTTTTCTTTTCGTTAACCTCGCTTTCCGCCTCCATTCTCCCGCCTTTTATTATCTATAACGATTCAGAGGGTTCGCTTACGGTATCGCGTTTCTTTTCTTATGTAGGTAAACGGGTTATCGGTTCAAGGTCGATCTGAACTATCCGAAGAACGTGGTCGGAAATCCTCGGATTCCTCTTTTATATCTATATCTATTCCTTTTCTTCCGTTTCACCGTCCTAGGATTTCAATCGGTCCGACTAGGAGGCAATGTATCGAAATATTGACATTGGCGCGTATGAAAAATTGGCGCGGATCGTGGCGGATAGGGGTGAGTCGGCACGAACGGAGACGCGGGAGTAACGCGGAAGAGAAGTTTCGAAGACGCGAAAACGCGGTATCGGCGATTAAACCACACCCCCCGACAACATTTCGCCAGCCACTAAGTCGAGTTAGGAAAGAACGGAGGCGGTACAGCGATGGATAGCAGAGAATTTCCACGCTCTCTAATTGGTCGGTTCCTGGTCGAAAATAATCCATCTGGGTGTAACCAAGCGCTAAACGTAGCTCGTAAAGTATTCGAACGTCGTTGGGTACGCGCGCGTTTCTCCCGAGTCCGAGGAAGCTTCGACGCGAGTGCGAGTGCGAGTGCGAACGCTTACGACCGGCTACGAAATTCGACGAGCGTGTACGAACTTACGGCCCGTGCTGGCGCACGCTTTACCGCCACGCGCCGGCTACCGAAAAGCCCGCCGGTTCAATCTTACACCAGACTTCGTCACGATCTCTCCATCTCGAAGGATTTTGGGTCCATCTTCCGGCCCGGCACCTCATCCGAAACGCGATCGTTCGCCATGTTCGCGACATTGTTCCAAGTTACCTCGTGCTCGGTATGACAGTCGCTCGAATTTCGAGATAAACGTTCGGGCAAAGTTATCCTGTACTTCCGTTTCGGACGAGCACGATCGTTCGCCAGGACGGATCTCGGCCGCGATACGATGACCCTCGTGACGGATACGGTGTCTTACGCGTGTCAAGTTGCCGCTAGACAGTCCTACGACGCTTATCGGCATCATCATCTGCAACTTCGGCATCACCCTCACCACACTCAAAACCGTCATCATCGCTACCATCATCATCGGCATCATCACCACTATCATCATCACCATCATCACCGTCGCCGACGCGCTTACGCGTCCATCGAGCACCCATCGATCGACTACCACCTGCAAGGATACCTGTCCGAGAGAAACGTGGACGAAACAACGGGAAGCATCGTCGAGACGAGCGATAACGCGTTCGCGCTAGAATCGGCTAGTTCGCAGCGTTACCGGTACATACGCTTCCGACGATCCAATTAAACCGCTCGTTCTTCCTTCCTTACTGTCTTCCTACCAGTTAACTCGCTCGTTCAAATGAGAGTGGAAATCAAGGAGGAACTGGAAATCGTATCGTCGCTCATCGCAATCAGGAGGGTAAACTCGGCGACGTCTTTATCGCGGCATTAAACCATTTTCACCTCGTATTTCGAGATCTCTTTAGCCGCGTCCGCTAACCTTTATCAATCGTCGCAACGCTTGGGTCGCGAGCTTCGCGTTGTCAACCACCTGGAACGATTCCAATCGGCGCCAACTCTTCTTCGTGATACAACCGTGTTGTTATCTTTCCTTTAAATCGAACGAGAGGAAGGAAGGAAGGAAGACGGGCAGAGAAATGGAAACTAGTTGAATTAAATAGTGAATTTGATCGATAGGTCGCGAACACCTCGATACGCGCTGGATTCGGACGACGCGTCGTCGATCGTGTCGGTGGACGCTTCGGCGGATTTCGAATCGGTTTCCGTGGAGGCGGAGGAGAGCAACGAGGGTAACGATTCGACGGAGCCGAACGAGTCCAACGAACCGAACGATAGGAACAACGAATCGAACGAGAGCGAGTCGAACGAGCACGTGCCCCATCCGCACGCGGTGCTCGACGCGACAGCCTCGCCTCACGGACCTCGGAGATGCCTTCTCTGGGCTTGCAAAGCTTGTAAAAAGAAAACCGTTACCGTCGATCGAAGGAAAGCGGCCACCTTGCGAGAAAGGAGACGCTTGAGGAAGGTCGGTTCGAAACGCTCTCGTCTCCGTCGCGTCGCGTCGCGTCGCGTCGCATCGCATCTCATCGATCTAACATTCATTTTCAATCACTCTATCGTTGCGATCTTTTTAGGTGAACGAGGCGTTCGAAGTATTAAAAAGAAGGACCAGCAACAATCCAAATCAACGGCTACCGAAAGTGGAGATCCTGAGGAATGCGATAGAGTACATCGAAGGATTGGAAGCGTTGTTGCAGACCAACAGATCATCGCCGGCTCAGGATCACGGTTCAACCGAGAACTCGGTACGTATTCTTCTTTGTCCGTACGCGAATACTCGCGATTTACAAGCGTATACATAATGGTCGAAAGACAGTTCAAAGGACAAGATGGGAGAGAAATGAAAAATCGAAGAATCTGGATGATCGCGGTCGGCAGAAACAGAAACTCGCGGGTTAGCCAACCGTTTCTCGAGGGGATTCTTCACCAGGGGATTATACAATGAAATATATTTCCCTGGTGTTTCGCGCAAAGCAGTCGGCTCGTATTCTCGCTAAATATAAGCTCGATGCTGGGCATTGATTCGACTCGCTGTACTCGCGCTTGCTTTCCTTCCTTTCCGAACGACGAAATTTCATTTCGATTCTGTACGCATACTTTGTATCATTTACGGAGAGATAGTACTATTTGTTTATTTAAATTATACGGGACGAATCGTTAGCGATAGCGTAGATATTAGACGCGGAGCGAACGAATCGATGATTCCCGACGCTCCCGGACGTTCGACGAGCGACAAACAGATAAACTCGACGTTTTATACGCTCGAGAGATTCTGCCGCGAAAGAAGAGTACTCGCATCGACCTCCGGCATCGAGGACACGCAAACCTATCTTCCAGAGCAAACACCGCGCTTATTTAAAGCAGCCGTTTTAGCCACGAACACGGGGCGGTTAACGTATCCTACTTTACGATAAAAGCTCCTCGATTTCGCTTCTCCTTCTCTCTTTCTCTCTCTCTCTCTCTCTCGTTTTTTCACCGCCTTCATCTACCGAAAAGCCCTCCAGTCGACTTTTATCTTTTATCGTCGTTGCAAGCTCGTCTCGTAGACGGCTTAGCGTTTTCATCGAGCATCGACGACGTTTCGACGTCCCGAGACTTCGACAGAGGAATACATCATCGTAACAAGTTGTGGATGCGTGTACGAACGGATGCAACACGCACCACGCGAGACGATGGATAGCGCGGCGAGGAACTGCTTTTACTCCGAGAATAGTTGGCCGCGACGCTGCATATAGATGCGCCGAAACAAATAAAGGAAACCGACTCGGATAAAATGTGTACCGAGTGTGTTTAGTGGTCGGCAGAGCGGAGGAATGAATGGAAGAAAGAAAGCGAAAGGGTGGTTGAGCGCGTTACGCCGCCGCGGTCCGCACTGGTCACGGCAGATCCTCTCGGTTCGAACGGTTTTTGCGATCTATATCCTCGGCTGTTCGCATCTCCTTTCCTTTCATGGATCCGTGAAAAACCCTTCCTTCCTTCCTTCCTTCCTGTAACCCTCTTCCCTCGTCACTCAACCCTGTGGAAAGGCGACGTTCGCCCGCCTCTCTAGCCGAACGCTCCGATTGACCTACATTTCGCGAACGATCGAATGCAGAGAGGAACGCGAAACGCGAAACGCTACAATCAGAAGCTCGCTAGTCGCTATGCCGATGATCGCAGTAACATGTTTTCTTGTTTTTTTTTTTGCAGAATGCAGGCACGTCGCGATACGTGACGGAAAGACTGAGGCAATTCTCGGACCCTTTGGCAAGGTTTCAACCCATCAACGGTGAGTGAGATTCTATCCGCGAAACGGTAATTTTCGTTCGCGTGGTCGTTGAAACGCGCGGAAAGACAGGAAGCGTCTATTAAGGAGCGGTCGCTCCTCTCCTGCTGCTCGCATCCAAAAGCGTAGATCGCTCCGCGATCTACTGGTATTTTTAAGTAGATTAATGCCTGACACGAGACGGAGCATTAAGCAGATCGGTATTAATGAGTTTTGTCACCCTTGAGTGACACTCG
The DNA here is from genome assembly GCF_051020975.1 of Osmia lignaria lignaria. Lineage (NCBI taxonomy): Eukaryota > Metazoa > Arthropoda > Insecta > Hymenoptera > Megachilidae > Osmia > Osmia lignaria. The sequence goes on along the minus strand of NC_135047.1, from coordinate 8,492,924 downwards.
GTTTCTATTCGGTTACACTGGCTTGCTATAGATAGCCCACCCGTGAGCTCCTCTCGACGTTAGCTACGCCGTCCTCCCGATACCAGGCGGTCGCGACTCGCGACGGCCTACCGGCCACGCGCCACGCGTCGCGACGCTCCTCTCCCGTCTCTCCTCCCTTCTCGTCTCTCGTTTCACCACTTACCCATTCGAACGCGACGATCTCTACCTTTCGCACCATTTTCCATGGGAAAGCGAATCGCATCTCTAGGTTTACCCTCGTTTTACGCTTATTTTCGCCCGACTTTCCCTTTTTCTGACCTACCGAATACGTGGCGGAATTAATTGGCCTAGATTCCGAAAATAGGCGAGTGGCCGCGTCTCTCGTCGCGTAACACGCGATACGCAGCCCCGTGGGCGACAAAATTTCCCTATCGAAAAGAGTAACCGTCGAAGATCGTGCGGAGGACGATGTTTCGCGGTCCGGGACAATGGTCGTCCGCGTCGTCTCGGAGCCAAGAGTGAATCGGTGCGCGCGCAATCCCGACCATTAAAATAACTCGAGATTAATTAGCGTTAATGAATACCCGACTATTGGCAAGCGTGGAACATAATTCAAGGCGACGAGAAGTAAGATGGAATGGTACACCGTGGCGCTAGGTCGCGAGACTTAGTTTACTCCCCGTGAGGCCTTTCGTCACGGTTGTTTCGCGCGGACACGGGTGGAAATAATATTCTCGCGGTGAACGCGAAGGGAAACGAAGCGGGTACGGGTCGGTGAAGGGGTGCCGGGGGTGAGGGGATGCAGATTCGTGGCACGAGACTCTCGTTAGACGCAGCAGCCTATAATTCATGATCGTAGCGCAACGCCTCCGCCACGTCGGTGGCTACGAGGCGAGGAAAAAGAGTCTGCCCGCACGGTAGGAATAGACGTGGTTGCAACAACGAGAAACAAGTGCTTTTCGCCGAGCAAACAGATGCCAACGAATTTACCGAACCGTGTCCCACTAGCGTGCTCCGCGATTATTTTAATTAACCGTCCTCCTGCTCGACGGAGTCCTTTCGGATTTGTCTTGACTCGTCGGATCGAAACCTTCCGTCGGCGTTTTTCACGAAAAATCTCCTCGCCGAGCCGGGATGATCAGCCCGCTCGTCGAAGGACGCGCAAAATTCTGTCCGCTCGAAAGTGCCATATATTGCCACGGTACATTAGTATGACGCATCGTCGCCGGGCCATCCTTTCGCCGGCGGAACGCTCGTTTAAACGCGACGGAAACTGCGTCTAAAATACATACCTTGCCGCGTCCAGAATTCGCTAATGCCCTCTCCGTCGAAACCTTCCTCTCTCCTTTTTCTCTACTTTTCTCGTTTACCCGTATCCTCGCTTTTCTTCCGGTCAAACGGTTCGATCGTCGACCAGGCTATTCGAAGCGCGATCGAAAACAAAGAACAGTTTCACCGTCGTCGTCGCCGCGACGGTCGCGACCAGATTTCGTCGTGCTCTCAGTTGCGTTTCTCGCTAATGAGACCGAATGAAAGAGCGATTGTAACAACGAATCGGGCAAACCGACCGAATTAGCGCTTGCTACGGAGCACGAAGAGGCTGAACCTTAGAACGAGAAGAAGCGACGAATTTCGAAATCTGATAACTCTTTCCTCGATGTCCATCGATTCGAACCACCTGTCGTGATACCCTACTTATCTTACTCGATTGTTTTTCGCGTTGATCCGCAGGTTTCGAGCACACGGTGGAATCGCAGTCGCTCCAGGTCAGCGGGAGCAGCCTGGATCGTCTAAACATGATCGTCCAAAGCATCAACGGTCCGGCTCGTACGAGTACCGACGGCCATCGATATCCTTCGCACCAGTAACAGTAACAGTAACAGTAACAGTAACAGCCGAGGAGAAACGGTATCGAAAGAATCGAGTGCTTTTATCAAGTTCCTAGACGCGATCGGACGCGTCTCTGTTCCTAACCATCCGCGCCTCGAGGAGTTCTCGTCTCTCTTAATTCTGTCGACGAAACGGACTCTGGAATTTCCGTGGCTAGCTGCGACACCGACTTTTCGATGGTCTCGTGGGACGTCCGGTCGGTCGTCGTGCCAGCTCGGATAACTCTCGGCGTTATCGATTTCGCGTTTTCGATCGCACCCCGAGTACCGACGTCGAATGTACATATCATACGTATACGTGCACGCGTGTTTGTTCGCACCAGCTTGCATAGAATAAAGAGCATCGAAATAATTTCTCTCTTTCTCTATGCGTTTCTTAGGCCTCGCGTTCTGTTCCCACGCGGTCCAGGAGTATTCGAAAAAGCAGATGCTGAGAGTATTCCCCGTCCGTTCGCACGCTTAACACCGAGCCGTGATACTTTCCTCCCTTCTTCCCTTCTTCGCGCTAATAGCTCTGTTTTGTCTCGTCCGTACCCTAGTCTCGTTAAGACGATTCGTCGTCGGTCAGGGGACAGCTGGAGTCTTGTTCGATTTATGGAACAGCGTTTACGAAAAGTCGGCTGCCGGCACGACCAAAAGCATCCCCGCCGGAAGCCGGTGATCTCTACTAGGGTAGTAAATAGAAAAGCTTAGTCGACGAGCCGTTCGCTGCGACACGGTATCGGCACGTTTTATAAACACGAGGGACACATTCGTCTTCCGAATTCGGAAATCTCTGAGAAGACCGGAGAGGAGGGCTCTCGAGTTGAAAGAAAGAAAGAAAAAAAAAAAGAAACGTCAGCGATTTAGGGACGCGATACGACCCCGAATCGTTGTAATTGGGGAAAAGCGGGGAAAACGCGCAGTAACTCGGGGTTACCCAACATTAGCCGAAAATATCCATGTCGCGGGAGTAAGAATAGTTGAGGACGACATAAATATTTTTGGAGTTACTGACCCGTCAAAACTCTCGGCACTTTGAGTCGAGCGTGTGCGTTTCCCTCGTTCATAGCTTGTCTCGCGAACGCGGGAAAGACGCACGAGTTATTATTCGTATCTATTCGATTCGAACGAAGTTGATCGGGTACGAACTGCCATTGAAAAATATTCCTTCGTAAATTTTCATTTATACCGAGAAACGTTTACCGGTGTACCATCTGTGTTTCGATAGAGAGGGATTTTCAAACTTTAAATTCGTAAGCCCGCGAAACGCGAAACATTGCGACACTCCTTCCGCCATCTGACGGTTCGACTTATTCGAAACGTTTCACTTTCTCTCCACAGTATCACGCTACTTTCACCGGATTTCCTGTTCTATCGACCGAGTCGACGCGCCCGTTCTGCCGCGTTTTTGAATTTTTTTTTTCGTAGAGGACATCGAAGGATTTAAAATGAAATTGATAGAATTGTAACGAGTCTTTATTATATATAAAAACGAACGATGCTAGAAAAACAGACGGTTTAATCGCGAAAGAGATCTCGTTCAAGGAGGACGAGAAACAACGTAGAGTGTTCTTTCAATTTTATATAAAATCGAATCGAAAAAGGAAAAAGGGGATACTGTGAGTGAAACGGAAAGGTATATCGTTCACTTCGGAATATTTAAAAAAAAATACGCATCGAAAGGAGAAGAACGATCGACGAAAGGAAACGAGAAGCGAAGGTCGAGAAGGTAGTCGGTCGTCGCGCACTTTGACCGCTGCTTTTTGGACATTTGCAGTTTCCGGCGATGCACACCGTGTTATTGCGATTATGAAAAGCATCCGAGTTTCCTTTATTCCTAGTATAAACGATCTCCGTGGGCAGACGATTGTTCGCGCTCTCAATTTTACTCGACGAGAGCCTCATCGAGCTCTTCCCGTCTGCGCAGGTACCGTTTATCTCGATGCTATTGCTCGCGACCAGGTTTGCGCTCGCGTTCGAGAACACGCAATTTTCCAGGAAAACTAGATCGCCTTCGATCAACACGTAACCAGGTTTTCCCAGCCGAAACGTCGATCGAACGATCTCGACGCTCGAGAAGTAAGCGAAATTCAAAGAATCCGTGACGTTTCGAAATTCGCTGTCTATTATGCGCAGAGTGTCGCTTCGTTGCGAGAAATTCAGCTGGTCGATGCGTTCGATCGTGACGTTGATCATGGAAAAATTGCCGATCTTTAGATCGGTGAATCGTTCCTCGAACTTGTCGATCCTCGCGTCCTCGATGCGGAACGTCTCGATGCTGTTCAAACTGACGAATGTGTCGTGAGTGATCAAAGGTATCCGCCGAATCCTGGATAACTTTAATCGCTTCATTTTCTTCGAGGTGAGGAACAGCTCGAATATCAGCCTCTCGCTGATGTTTTGTACAACGATCTCCGTGATCCGATTCGCCTCCGTCAAGCTTGAGAAGTGTAGATTCGCGAATGTACAAGAAGCGATCCTCAGGCTGGTCACGTTTTCGTAGTTGTACCCTTCCGGCAAGAAAAACTCCTGCAACAGAAAAACGCTAGCAACGCGGACCCGTTGGATTTGCGCGCGGATCAGCGGGAGAATTTACCTCGTTTCCGATGCATCGGCACTTGACGATAGTTTTCTCATGAATTTTGCATTGCTCGCTGATGTCGTACGCGGCTGTCGTCAAGACAGCGTAACTTATCACTGCCAGTATCGCGTTCATTTCCTTCCGCTTGCACGCTCTTCCTTCTTATCGTTAATCCTCGTTCAGTGGAATTTCCGTTTACACTCGGCAGATATTCGAGGAACCGCTCGTCGCGAAACGTACGCGACCAAAGTCTGAGCGAACGGTCGCGGTGGACGCGCGTCATAGTCGCCGAGAGTAAAACATTAATCAGAGTCTCGGTGTGGAGGAGGAGCGGCGAATAAAAATCGTTCGATCGTCGGGATTAAGATGGACACTTGTTTCGTGCCGCTTTTATATTGACTGACAGTGTGAGCTGTAGCCGTGGAATCGTTGCTCCTCCTTCCTTCGTACACATTCGAAACCTATCCGCCACTCGTTACGTACCAATTCCACGCCGGAAGGGCATGCCATCGTTTCACCGGAACTGCCGGACACACTGTTGGGAAAATAACGAACGTCGGTATCATCGAGCATTAGCTTTGTTCCTTTACACTTTGCACACTTTCCATATCTCTCCTGTTCCTGTCTCGATTTATCTTAACTAAATTAACGATTTTTTTTTTTTTTTTTTTAACGTTTCAATCAATCTTTTTCCCTGGGAATTTCATGCCCGTTAGGGTCTGCCGTAGAAGATCTTTACGAGCGCTTCCCTCCTATCCGGGGGGACCAGGACGAACGGGCTTTTCCCTTGACGATTCAGCAGATTCCTGTTCCCTCCGGCGTGAATCAACAGCCAACAGACTTCCGTTTGTCGGTTCAGCGGCGCGTTCCTCGACACGCTCGCAGCCGCGTGCAACGGCGTGTCGTGATCGTAGTTGATCGCGTTCACCAATTCGGAACCGCACGCGTCCAACAGTACCTGTCGAACGTGCACCCTAGATAATTGAAAGAAATAGAAATGGAGAAAACAGCGAACGGGATCGTTGTACCTTTACGAGAGCGGGATCGCAGGCTCTGGACGCGGCTAAGTGCAACGCGGTGTCGCCGCGTTCCGTTTCCTTCGTTCGAGGATCCGCTCCGTACTTTAGAAGCATCTTCACGCTGGCCAACGACGAATTGCCGCCAAACAACGGCTGGTGTGATTCTATCGCGACGTGCAGAGCGGTTTTTCCTGCGAAACAAACGAACGCGAAAACGTTTCAATTAATCATCGAAAAAATTGAGTGGGAAATCGTAATTAGGCCAGTCTAACCATCGTAATTACGCTTCGACAGATCGAATACCGCGTTCCCCTGGTTCGTTCTCAGTGCTAATAATTCGGCCAAAACTTCTATGTGAGAGTCCCCTTGCCCAGCGACCGAATGTATCAATGAGTTACCCTGAGAAAAATCGAAAGATCGATCATCCAGATGGGAAATGAAGGGAAACGAGGGTGAGGATCGAAACATACGCGAGTACGATACAGTCGTTGGCTAACGTCGATGTTCTTCTCCAGCATCGCCGCCGCTAAATATCCGGTAACGTATGGAAACTGTGGACAATTCATCGCGGCCAAATAAAGCGCGTCCTCTCCACGGTTGTTGGTGGTCGCGAGAACTTCTTTCATCGTGCTTAACCGCTCGACCAGCGGTGCCAGGTACGCCTGTTTCCGGGCTAATTCCTCCGGATTGCCAACCAGGCACATTAGCATTCTGTCGGGGAAAGAGAAACGTTAGATCGTGGTGACTCGAAGAAAATTCTATCGAACTTTTTCTTACGTATCCCCGTCCTCGTCCTGCTTGGCGAGCTCCTCGACGGGTCGTTTCAGCAGGTTCATCATAGCCTTCTCCACCTCTTTAGGATTCACCTGTTCCTTCAGCCTGTCGCTTGCAGTGACGGATGGTAAATTCAACGAAGGCCAGGGCGTTATATTCTGTTCGTACTTTCTGTGAACGCGTGATAATCAGTTTCTCAACCTTCGCCAACTTAGCTGTGGCAAGACTTACCGTTGCCGTCTGTGGCACGATTCGAAAGAGGCGACCATTTTTGGTATTTGAGAATCGTCGGTGGTGTTGGTCGCTTTGATAGTTTCGAAGGTGTTGAAGGTCGTGGGCGACGACGAAAAGTTCGAGGGCGAATTTAATAAGGAAACAAAGTCCGGACACGATACGTCCGAGGGAGAAGGGGAGAAATTGGGATTCGTTTGATCGTAGTTAATTCCAGTCAAGGCGGAGAATTCTTCCCGCGTTCCGTCCACTTCCACGTTCTTTCCCCCTTCGCAACTGTTCAGAAGTTCCTGGCACACTTTCATCAACAACTCTGGATTACCGATGTTGTAGATTTCCTCCGTGGACTCGGTCGTGTCCTGTTGTTTCTGGATGGAGAATTTCTCGAAATCCTTGTTAATTTGCTTGTCGACCGGCGGGATATACGGCATCTGGTAAGTGTATGGACTAACCGCATCGCCGTAGGATTGATTCGAGGAGGAGGACGAATAGCTGGAGCAACGGGAGGATAGTTGGGTGGACCTGTAGACGGACGGTTCGGGCGCGTTAATCGGAGGATCGAAGATTGTCTCGATCGTCTTGTTCGTTAGTGAAAGTCGTCGTTGCTCGCAGTTCGAGTCGTCGTTGGTCACGGGAGAGGAATCGAGAAAACCTTGATTGAAATTCTGCCATCCCGTGGTTGGCCTCAGGGAATCGGTGGAGATAGTCGAGAGGGGAGAATAAGCGGGATCGAAGAATTCTCGATTCTCGTTGTTGGAAGAGCGTTGAGCCGCTTGAAAGGCACCGTTTAACACGTTCTCCAGCAACAGGTACTCATTTAGGTCATTGGCGTCGATCGGCGATAGAGGGATGAACTGAAACAACCGTAAAAAACCGGATTTTATAGGTGAAATTTCTGACAATCTCTGTCTTTCCTTACCTCATCTTTCAAATCGCACACCTGCGATCCAATCTCGTTACTCTCAGCGGTACAACAATTCTTATTAATTTTTTCCTCGCTTTTAGTGTAATCGCACCACTTTCTTTCGTTTATACGCCCAAACAAGTTTTGATCGAAATTCGTGGTGTAAGGTGGATCGCGAGGCGAGGAGAATACGTTCGATTTCATCGGTCCACGTTCGATAAGGTTATCGTCCCCCTCGTCGTCATCGTCGTCTTCGTCGTCGTTATCATCACTCTCATCCTCCTCGTTTGTTTCGTCTTCCGTCTCTTCTTCTACTTCTTTTTCCACATTTTCCTCCCTTTCCTCCTTGTCTTCCGTGTTCTTCTCTTCTTTGCATTTATCGTCGTCTTTGGAAACGACGAGTTCAGGGAAGTTGATTTGAGCAATGTGTTCGTTATCGCCCGTAACACAGAGACGCTGAATCTTTTCGGTCACGTCCTCGACGGCATTCGTTTCGGAACTCTGGTTCCGAAGAACCGTTTCCGTGTACGCGTTGCTCATTTTCGACGAGCCTTCCTTCTTCTCGTGGCTTTCGTGGAACAATCCGCAACGCATTACGGAAACGATAATCCCTATAAATCAATTTAATGTATTAAACGAACCGATGCCATTTAGAACCGCGTTGTGGTTTTTAAAACTCGTGTCGTTCCGAGACTAATCCGCTGGGTTAAAAACGACTGGAAACGAAGGTCGGTGTTGTGCCAATAAAAAGAGCCACACGATTAAAATATCGTGGAACAGCGATGAAAACAACAATACGGTGGAGTAGGGAAATGTTAGTGGGGTATCGAATAAACAATTAGAAGGAGACACCGCTTACGGTGTGTTATTCTTATCGCAATTGGCAATATAATTGTTTTCTAAGAACTCGAGGCTCGGTTAACGGGTAACGCGGATAATCGGCGATCGTTTTCCCATCTTTCTGGAATATTTTAACACGACCAGAACGAGTCTGTCGTTGATTCGACTATGTATAATTCACCGTTTTTATAATAACCGTATCGCGATTGTACCAACGGGAGCAAGGCACGACAGCTGTTTTGAGTCACTATTTGAGTTTTTGCCGAAATCTAAAAGAATACCACCACCACCGCACGACCTTCGGACCGATATATCGATTTGATCCAGATCGATTCAAGAGCACACTGCGTACTGGGATTCGGAATTTGCGCCGGTTTAAAGGTCGAAGGTGGAGCGATATCATCGCGACGTATAAATACGAAAAACTCTGTTCCGTTACACCGGAAAAGCAAGCAGGGCGACTTCTTACCAAATTATCCCGTAAGTTTCTCCTAGTTGCCGAAGGTTTTTCTCGCAAAGCCTCTGTGTACAAATGTTAGCGCGTAAAACAAGATTATATTTTCGTCTGACTCGCGATAGCGGCCACGCATGCGCAACCTATCTATGACGTCGTTCCAACTTCCATTTGCGTTCACGATCGCGATCGCGATCCCGCCTGCGATCTTTCAGATCCGAAATCTTTCGCCGAACCGATTTTCCTTTCCACGTCACTGTTTACTCTCGGTACCGTTGGTTAATCGCACTCGTTGCTCGCTTTTCACTCGGTCACACTTTCCGCTCGGCTCGTTTCCACGTTCTACCGTGGACAGTCTGTCGCGTATCGTCGCCGCGAGTAAACGCGAAAAGAAAAAGAAATGGAAACAGTGAGAGCTGGCGGTGGAAAGAACGCGTCGAGGAGAAGGGATACCACGAAGCGATTCCACGGCACTCGCACGACACGCGACGGTCGTGTTGTGCGAGCGATCAGAAGGATCTTATCGGGGGAAACAGGAGATAAATTTTGCAAATTATTTTCTACTTTTTATATTTCCTTTTATTAATCACGATTATTCGAGGACATTACTCCTCCAGAAACGATCCGTCGAAGAGACGACCGATCGATTCGGCAATGTACGAAAAGAGGCCGGTTTTAAACACCAGCCAGGTTATCAATATCACCATGCACGCGTTGAATATCCGGTCGATGAACATCATCCTGCAACATTGAAAATCAAAGCGTTGTCGTTGCCGTGTTTATCCGTTCGTTCGTCGTGTCCTCTCTAAAATTGACCGAAAGTCGAGCCGCGAATGTGGTAAAATTAACATGGTATGCGTCTAAAAATACCACGGCAGAAGGAGAATCGTGGAAACTCGACGTTTCCGAGTGGGAAATTCCCGCTATCGAACGTCACTTCGCGTCGCTCTTACTATCGCGTCTGACGACTCCGACGAGGGTGCGAATGTAATCGCGTTGCGTAATGTTCACACGTTACGCGGACGAACAAATGAAAGATTAAACCGCGGAAAAATCGGCTAGAACGTAGAACGTAAAGCGGCAAGTTATTTGGGAGGGAGAAATGGGGCGAATCGGCGAATCGATCAAACTTGCCGCGGAATATTTACAGGGTCGACGGGGGTGAAATCGATATTTAACGCGGTATTCGTCGACCTGTACCTGTTGTAATGTTGTTTCGCCTCTTCTATTCGATTCAAGTCCTCGTGCAGGAGGTAACGCTTCGCCCCGATCAAGCAGTTCCTGTTCGTAGGAAGAAGAACCATTTAAAAAGCTCGATGATCGATGTACAAGCTCGTATCTAACGTCGAACTCACTCGAAGAATTGTTCCATTTTGAAATTATCAAAGTTGAAGCCAAAGATCTCACGTTCCGCCGGCGGAACTTCCTTCGACAAAATGTCCAGCATCTTGGAGTTAAGGAAGGTCCATTCGTTGTGAAGGAAATGATCGAGTTGCACCACGCCCGAGTAGATTTTCTTTTGGATCTTGAACAGCCTGCGAGTTTGAGGCAACGCGATATTAGAAAAAATAAAAAAACAGTATTAAAAAGAGCGATTGTTTTCGCTCACATCGGTTTACGTCCCGACAGCTTGAGCGCTCCGTCGATCACCAAAGCCGGCAGAAGATGAACCAACAAAGTCATCACGTAATGGATGAAACGATTCGATGTTAGATGCGTCCGGGGATACCAAATTGTTCCCTCCAACGGTATCTTTTCGTTGATCCTCAGACCCATCGAGACCAACTCTTGGATGACGATCCGGCGGACCTGATAGGAGGTGCAGTTGTACACGTGAACGCTGGGATCTTTGGTAATCCTGAAAGCATCTGAAAGGTAAAATTCCGTATCGATTCAATTTCACGTTTACCGTACGTTTGCAGTCCCCGTTTCCAGGCGCAAGTCAACATAGCCTTGATGGCCACGTCGACCGGAAGATAGTCGCTGGACGCCGTTGGATCGACGCAGATCACCCGCAATAGTCCTTTTCCTCCACCGATCAGCATCCCCACGGGTCCGTTGAAGTTATCCAACCAGCCGCTCATGGGATCTTCCAACGTGGACACCACTGCGACGCGTATCATAATCTTACCCTAAATTTATCTAATCAACCACAAAGTTAATTACCTATCGACGGCCGGAAGATCACACAGGGCAAGTCCTTCGAGTAGTCGTCGATCACCTGTTCCGCCAGTCGCTTGCTGAAGGTGTAGGTGTTCGGCATCGAACCCAGGTATCTGCGATCAGAGGAAAACCGACTCGTTTCGAATTGTCGATCGAGTCGAATCGAATCGGAGAAGAAGACTCACTTGGAGGAGAAGATTCGGAGAGTCTGTTCATCCAGGGTTTCCACCATCTTAACAGTGTCCCTCCAATTGGTGATGGGAGGGTAGACAACCTCGTCGACCACCGGCTTGTCCGCTTGGGCGAACGCCGAGCTAACGTGTAGCAGCGCCTTCGGGAACAAGCACCCAGAAGATCGGTATGGAACAGAAAATAGTAATGAAAAATTCAGTTTTACTTACAACCAGATTTTTCATAGATCCCGCAAGTATGCAGACGTCTCTCGTTGAACGAGTGTTCGAAATGATGTCCTTCTTCAAGTTCTCGTCGAATCGAACGTTCGCGGCTACGTGGAAAATGATGGAAACTCGATCGGTTATCACCCGGCGTTCGATCGTGGGCAAACCCAACCCTTCTTGGCTAGTATCGCCAAGTACAGGGATCAGTTTCTCGAAGCTAGATGGTTTCTCCTCCCGTAATTTATCAAACAGCTAGAAAGAAAGAAAGATTTATCATAGAGGAGTTGTATACCGATTCGTTTGTTCAATTATCTATCGTCATACGGGCAATTGAAGCATCTTTCTCAGTCTATCATCAATGGAGAGTCCATTCTTCGGACGCATCAGCATAAATATCTCACGCACATCGGGACAGGATCTGAGCAGCTTCTCAATCAACACCTTACCCAAGAAACCGGTAGCGCCGGTAACGAAGATGCTTCTCCCCGCGTAAAACGCGGCTATCGAAGATTTTTCGAGGTCTCTCGACTTTTTATCTTTAGCGCTGCTTGTCTGCAAGCAAATTATCCTATTATAAATTGTTTTTCGTTGTAATCTTTTCATAGACGCAGGAGACTTACAAACATCGCGTTTTATCTTCTCTCAGTTAAATCTTTTTCAAAGTCAACTTTCCTTATCGTTTGTCACCGATATTTTTCGTTCTGTCGTCGAAATGTAACGCGAGCGAACTACGAAAGAACGAACTGAAACACCGATACGTCGCAGGAAATGACATGGTAATTGACCTTCCGATAATATTATTCCGGGTCAAAGGGTCGCCTGTTGAATATGTATTGATATATCGTCACACACTCTCGTTATCAAAAATACCTTTCCTTCTTCATTATCCGCTCTTCCTTCGCGTTAAGTTTTTCGATTATTCATTATTTATCGTCTGTTATATATCGTTTACGTCTGCTTCTATTTCGAACTTTCATGATACGATTATAGCGAAGCCTACTACATACATATATACACTCGGCTCTTCTACGCTCGACATTTGTTTTACAATTCTTCTGAAAGTTCAGCATTCCTGTTTCTTTCGAAACGTCTCTGAACGAGATGAGCCTGTCCGATAAAGAACGCGATTCGAAGTCGTCGGTGTTCTCGTCGTCGCGAACCTCCTCGCTCGAACCGATCGAGAGAGATTCGGATAAATCTGTCGGCCGTTCGATCTCGAAGAGCGCGGTAGATTTTTCGAGGTTCGCTCGAATCGACCGATCAGACGGAATTAGAAATTGCGTCCGGGTCTCTTTTCCAGGGATCCGATCGAGGAACAATTCGCGGAGGAAAGACGCGTTTCTTCGGAAATATCGGAGCTATCGTACGAGGAGTACAAGGAGGAGGAGGAGCCGGAGGATAAAGCGGCGCGAAGGCATCGCAGCAAATCGATCGACGAACCGCATCGCGTATTGTCCTTGGTAGGAAAAAGCATATCATTTCTTGTCGCCTCTTTTCGAACAACTCTCGAGGATGTTTTCAGGTTGAAAAATGGCAAGATTGGCAGGTTATTTCACCGTTCTCCTCAACGGTCGCACGATTCGGTTAACGACGCTTGCGAGATCTTCTAGTCTCGTCGAATCTGCGGCCGTTTCCCCGATATGATCGAGCTTTTCGAATTCGAATCTGCTTCGGTGTAGAAAGCGACCCCGGTCGCGGCCAAGAAACGTGGCAAGAAGATGAAGAAAAAAAAGGGCGAGAAAGGTTCGCCAAAGGCGAAAGGAAAGTCCGAGAAAACCGAGAGAACTCCGACGGACGTCGAAGAACCTGAAATCAAGTAACTAAGGATGAAACTGTAATTATGTTTCCTCCGGCTTTCCTCGATTTTCTTTTTCTTTCGCCCAGGGATCGGATGATAAAGGATATGCGAGAGGAGATACGGTTGGAAGAGTACAACGAGAAAGAGAAACCGCGTTTGGAGACGGAGGAAGCGGCGATTCGACTGAAGCAGCTGGAGCAAACTGCCCGTGTCCTCTCGTCGCACCGCAAGGCGTACGCGGAGTACGAGCGGATCCTCGAACAGCAGGAACGCGTTGGTATCTCGGGTCCAAAGAAAAGCCTTTCTCCCATCGTTTTCTACAATGGAAAACATATTTCAGTGGGCCCGTTACATGACTTGCGACGGTCTACCGGATCCCGGATCCTTGTCCGAGACCAACGCCTTCGTCTACCTTTGGTCGTTGGAGGAAGAAGAGGCGACCATGGACACTGTGGAAGAAAGGTGTCGAGTAATAACCCGCGTAAGTATAGATATATTTCCTGCAAACAATACGCGACGACGATCAACGGAATCGTTTCAGCTGTTGAGTAAGCTGGAGGAGATCGCTGGGTTTTCCAGCGCAGTTACGGAGAAGTACGAAGCGGAATACAAAGAGGCAAGTGTCGAGTTTCGTTCGCCGGAAGATATAAAGAAACTAAAATAGGGATTCCCTGAGGACAGATCGCGAGCGAACTGCGAAGGAGGCTACAAAGGTGGATAGATTTCGCTTGCTATCATCTGCTCCGTAACATCGAAGCGAACATGATAAGAGAGGACACGAAGACGACCAGATACGTCCGCGCGACGAACAACGCGGTGTGCTGTTTCTGGGCACCGATCATCTTGCCTGTTGGACTGAAACGGCCCATCACGGCCAAAGAACAGTATGATATCTTTCGATTAGCGCCGGTGGCGTGATTTCGTATTGATCCTTTTCTCGATAGGAAGTCGATCGAGATACGGTTCGCGGAGATGGACGCGACGATCAAGCTTCCGGTGGACGTCGATTGCCACCGCATGGCGATCAGAGGACTCTGGCTAACTTACGATCATTATTCGATGGAAACGCGCTCTTATCGAATTCCTCAGCTCCCTGATCGCTTGCTGGAGCTATGGGGTAGTTTCCCTGGTACGTCATCGTTTACCCTTCTCCCCTACTTTTCTACATCCTTTCCTTTTTCTACTGTGTTTCAGACCTCGTCGAGTTCGAGAGAAAGGAACTCGAAGAGAAGCTTCGTATATGGGAAGAGCAAGCGGAAGGGCGACGCTTGCGGCTGGAGGAGAAACAAGCGATCCTAGAGCGGATAGTCAATCCGCCGCCGGTTGCACCAGTTAAACGGGGTAATAAACGGGGAAGAAAAAAAACGCCTCGATCCCCTGGCAAGGATCAGGCGATGTCACCGGCCTCGTTGTTGCCTTTGAAAACGGAACTGTTACCTTACTTGCCCACCGCGAACGAAATCATTCGTGAGAGGGAAGGTAAGAAGAACAAGATGAGATTCTTTAATAACAAGCTAGGCGACCCTTTTTTTATTTCACAGACGACGCCAGATTGGAAGTTAGAAAATTATTGTTCACTCGATGCGAGACGACCGAAGTGAACTTGCGAAAATACAGAATTCTCGGCGGAGTGTTTCGCGTGGATCTTCTTTATCAACCGCCGCAACCGAAGGACCTCGGGAAAGAAACTTATCTAACATCTCGTGAGTAGTCGCGGGGAAGAAGTCTCGATCCCGGACGATGATTCGAGTTCGTTACAGTCGAGTTGCCGAAGGAGCCCAAGTTCGTCGCGTTCTCCAGACGATACGAGACCCCGCAGCCGGCTCCTGACTCGGAGAGGACACCGGAAGTAATCGAGGCAGAAATGAAAGCGCTGGAAGCAGCGATGGAGGCGCTGGTTTTGATCACACTTAGGTCTAATACTTCTATCGAATCGCTTCTATCGAATGCAACTTTACAATTCGATTTTATACTACAGATTACCCAGTTCGATTCTCTGGTTCGAACCACCGTTGATCGCCCAGTGGATACCGGAAAAGGAAATCTGGTCAACGAAGCACGTTCACGACGTGAAATTCAACGAGGAGCAACAGACGATCGCGTTTAGGAGCGGAAGGTTGGGCGTTCACGGGTTGGCCGCCTATAAATTTTCTAATCTTCCCTTTCAGAGCTGGGAAATGAAACCGGAATCAGGAAAGAGCGGCCGCGATTACGGCGGGGTGGTGCTTGGAATAACCGCGGCCACTGTACAGGCCGAATTCGTGATCAGGGTACTTCGCATTTATTTTCTATCCCTTTTTCCATCGGTACAAACCTTTTATTACTTTTGTCCTGCACGTTTGCTCCTCTAGGAAGATCGAGTCTGTTTAAACTCGCTGACCGGCCACGCGAATAATCCTCTGAAAGGAATCCTCGGTGAATACGACGAGTTAGAACGGCTGATCGAGGTACGTAATCACGTTATTCTCTCCGCGTTGTCATTTAATCGACGGAGAGCGACTCGCAGCGACTGCAACAACTCGGATGCGATCTTTTCCCGGATCGAGACGCGGTTGCTTATCTAACGGGAATCAATACGAAACATCCGGCCGCGGAGAACCATCTGCGGCAATGTATGGCGATTCTTTCCACCACGTATACCTTCGCCTGGTCACGATGGAACGCGACTCGTGATTTTCGACAGATAGTTTTGCAGTTCAAGGAGATGCACGGTTGCGTGGCTAAAGAGGTAATTCATCCGATTCCGATTCCCGCGATTCAATCTCGTCGACTGTTAATTCTCGTTGAATTTTTTAAAAGCTTACCAATCAGACGCTTTTGGTAACGCCATCGCGAACCATGCGCGTCCGTTGCACCGAGGTCAGTCCCGAGTTTTCCGACTTACCGTACGACGACCAAAGCACCGGCGAGGTAAATCATTTGATTTTTCTTACCGTTCCCTTAGTTTCTATTCGAATTCTGATTTCGCAGTATTACGCCGACCTGTATCAGCTGGCATTGAACACGGCGGGTATCAAGACCCGGCTTTCGATGAAAAGGATCTCTTATAAATTGGTATCGACCGTCGTTCGGCTCCTCGAACGTACCAACGTTATAGGCATGTCCTCATGATTCATTAGTTCTGCTTTCTGATTCGTACCGTTTCAGCAATTAACAGAAATAAACCGATACGACGAGTGCTTTCCAAACGAAATTCTCTTTATTCGGATATACAACGTATCTCGAGCATCAAGCGATATTCTGGAAATAATAAATGCATCTGTTCGATTTGTTCGTAAACGTAAAACGATATCTCGAAGGAAACACACAGCGATATCGAGCTTACGGCTAAGCGGCAAAGAGTTAATTGATGCGCTTCGACGGGTTAGGTATGGATGAAAAGGGGGATATAAGGAGGGTGTTTGTTCGCGGTCTACCTAGAGGGTAGGAGGTGGGCGGGGGTGGGTAAGAGGTTCGGGATACAACAGGGAATAACTACGACACGGAAACGATAGAGCGTCGAAGCGGTCGCGAGCGACGGGGCTGGTACGCGGATCTCGTAACGATCCGCGACAACGAGCAACCAGCAACCAGCAACCGCTGTTGCTGCAGCCGGAAAACGCGAACACGCTTGCCCGCTTTCTTTCACTTTCGTTCAACATTCGCGAATACGTGGAATTTGAGATTCGATCCATTCACCCGGCACCATCCAAATTTAACGAACGCGTATGCAATACGAAGCTAAAAAATATATAGTGTTGCGCGCTACGAGGGCCGGATACGCGTCAGAGCTGTCTCGACTTACACGTACCACCGAACCAACCAACTAACGATCGATCGCCCTGAACCGTCCCTCCTCTCTCCACCCTCTACCCTCCACAACCACCTCCTCCACCCTCTCGTTCCACCTTGTTTCGTTTTCCTTTTCCCTTCCCGCCTGCTACCACTTTTCCCGTCTCCCGACCATACCATTTTTCCTCCCGTTTTCCAACAGTCTGAACGCGACATTATGAGAAAAAAAAGCACCCTTTTATCATTTTTCTTTTCTTGTTTTGTTCCCTTTCCAGGCAAATCGTTCGAGCGGCTCTATCGCGTATCCAGTAAGCGAACGCCGCACCACTTTATGTCGGCTACATTTTCTAACTAATTGTATTTTCCTACGTTTTCTGCCCTCTATCTCTTCACCGTTCGACACGCGTTCAAACTTGCCTAAATTCTCATCTCTCACTATATCATTTGTTTCCGTCCGAGTTGAATTCACCAGATGGACTCGACCCGCTTTCCTCCCTTCTCCGTCGCTCTTCGCCATCTCCTGAGTTTTCGATGAAAGAGATTTAGAGAAAGAGAAAGAGAAAGAATGAGAAGATAGGAGAGCGAAAGATTTGACACGATCGACCGATCGGCGGAATCCGTAACTCGGACTTGGTAAACGAGTTGGCTCGCTAAGCTCGTAAACGTAGAGCAGCAAAGTGTTCCCGCGCCTAATTAAAATCTTAACGCTCGCTATATCGTTATCGCAGACTGAAACTTGTCTCGCAAGCTGCTTACGATTGAGGTAATCCATGGTATAAGGCCCAATTCGCATCCAGTTCGAACTAACGCGTACTTAGCTGTATACACACTACTACGTATCTCAACGAATCGTTTGACTCTACGAGTTGTTTTATCTTTTTTTTTTTTTTTTTTTTTTTTTATATATATCGTTTTCTCGTTTTCTCTTTAGAATAAACGCGCGTTCCAGCTGTACGCGACGGAACGCGTTAAACCGCCAAACTTTCGTAGTTGAATGAATCGGTTGCTCGAACAACTTCACGAATCTCTGGCGTTCGATTATCACCATCGGATATGCATAGTACGTAATAACTACACGGTATTTTATACGGAGAAACGTGCTTTCACCGATCGTACCGATCAGCGTCCGCGATCACGTCCGGGCACGCGCCTATATAAACGATCGAACAAATAATGCTCGACGATGAAAACTTTCGTTTCGTCTTTCGTCTTTCGTCTCGTCTCGTCTCGTCTCGTCTCGTTTACGTTTCTCTTCGCTGTTTACGTTTAGGTTTTGGCACTTTTTTTTCTATTTTCTGTTTTCCTTAAACCTCGTCGTCCCTCTAATTCCAATCCTTTCGCGGACGACCGCACGATGGGGATCTAACGCGTGAATTCCAACGTGAATCGTTTGATCGCGACTCTAAACTCTACCCACATATATCCTTCGTCACTCTAATCGATTCGATTCGATGACGTTTCGTTCGTTTGAATCGAATTTACGCGAAATCGAAACGTCTGGTTTCGTTTAAAGTTTCGCGTACAACGGTATATAATACACAGGCTACGATATACAAACGTTAGTCTACACGTTTTTTGGTTTTTTTGTTGCTTTTTTTTTTCTTTGTGCTACTCGATAATTACGTGCACACATATACGATGCGTGTACGTGCAGATGTATTTTCAACAGTGTATGTTGCGTGTGTTTTCGTGTTGAAGATTCTCGTGCACGGTTCGCCGCGTCGCGACGCAACGCGACGCGGCAAACAACATCGGACGAGGGTGGGTGGCTCGAATACGCGTTCTCGCCACTTCTTTCGCGAGTGAATAACTTGATTAAATCGTCGAACAGAAGTTAAAAATATTCCTGCGTCATTGTCGAGGCGCGAACGCACGCAGACGTCTCGTTAACTTCTGCCAATTGCGTGCCGACTTGTTCTTATTTCGAACTTACATGTACACGCACACGCACACCTCGAGCACCAATGTGTGTGTGTGTGTATATATATATATATATATATATGTATCCGTTTGTTCATGTAATGTTTTGCACGTGTGATGTATACGCATATATGCAAAAATCTGCGAATCGTCGTCTGAATACGATCACGGCGGATCGTTCTACGTTATCGTCAACAACAGCAAACTATTGAATGTAACGCTTAAGATTAATTGAAGGTGTAACACCGATCACAATTTTCATCGCTTTCAAAAGATCTCCGACTATGTCGATACAAAAATTCCGTCAAAAATATCGCTGCTTTTTGTCGCTGTTTTTCTTCTACTAGTAAGAATTCAACATTACGTCCCCGGTGTCCCGTTCCGATCGCTCGTCGAAACGTTGTCGACGAATAATTGTTAAAAGAATTCTTTGAAACCGTAGACCTCATGATACGGACAGGGTAAGGGGATCGTCTACGGAATCGAACAAGTGCAACGAGGGATGGTGAGGGAAAGAAAGAAGGAAGTGAAAAGAAAGGAGAGCCAATCGATACTCTGCCGCGACTTTGTTCGCATTCGCGGGAACGAACGACGGAATCGTTAGACACCGGACGACACCACGGATAACGGGTAACGGGCAACGGGTAACGGGGGGAAAACGCTGAATCGCGTCAACAGGTATCCCAAGCAACGGTATTACGTACTCGGTACGTAAGTTACTCGTGCAAAAACGGTCATAAAAATAACGTTCGATGTAAATGTCAATGATGTTTCGAAAGTAACGTCGATCGGCCGACCGGCCAGCCGCGCTCGAGCGTCTTGGTCGCTCGAAACCACGCGATTCCACGCGAGTCGTTGTTGCGCGGAAACTGGGAAAAGAAAGGGAAAACGAACGAACGAACGAACGAACGGGGCGTGCGAGAAGAGCGATTAGCAGAATTTCAACGAAAACGTACGAAGAAACGGAAATACATTTGCTGGTTAGCGTAGTATCGTCGCGTCAGGAATAATCAGAGATCGATCAAAGGGATCGATCGTACGCCCCGATCCGAAAGAAACTCGCGGGGAAAAAGAAACGGAGGTAATAGAAAGGTTTGAGAACAAGATTGAATACACGGGTTCTCGACGCGTTCGACGCGATTCTTGACTAATCGTTAGAAGTAAATGGGAATCGAAACGGTCGGCGATATCGAGAAACCATCATCATCCTCGATGCTCGGCGTCAAACTCGAGAACACTGTGAAACTGAATGGCTACTGGTCTGGGTTGGATCGACGATTTCCGATACTCGCGATCGGAACCTTTTACTCCGGCTTCAGTCGATGCCACTGTACGATGGTTTGCCGAGGTTTCGTGATCATGTCTTGCCAGTGTTTAGTCTCGCTCGCGCCGCTACCGTTTTTCCCTGAAATCCAACCGATCGATGCGTCATCGATCGTATCTTTAGCCCAAAAATGCATTCTAAGAAGCCGCCTCTTACCAGCTAACTGAATCCGTCCGATCAGCTCGTTACGGCCGATGTTGTCAAAGTCCATCACCATCACGTCCAACGAGCACTCGCGGATCTTCTCCCAGGGAACATTGAACGAGAATACCTCGTTGAACACCGGGTTCAGGGTGCACTTGAATATCGGGGTCTTTCGTTTCTCGATCCTCTTGTCGCCGAATTGCAACCACACCTTCACGTACGGATCTGAAGGTGTTCGAAGAACCGACAAGGTCAATCGTTTCATCTGGTTCCTTCGACTGAACGTACGTGTATTTCTTTCGATTCCGATTAACATACCTGATTTTCCATTGATGTCTTTCGCTTTCAGGTTTCTCGCCTTCAGCAACGTCAGCGTCAGGATGGAGTTGCTGGGGTGGTAGCACAACGAGCACAACAGTTCCCCGCACTTGTCCTTTGCCGGCGGTTTCAGAGCTTTCCAAAACGAGGGCTTCTCCGAGAAATCGACCTAGGATCATCGCGCCACCAGTTAGCTACCTGGCCGAAGGTAAGTGACTTTACGATTCGAAATTACCTGACAAAGCGGAAGAAACATTTCACCGATCGAGTCGTCCCTCGAGAACCGATCGTAATCGAACACGTGTAAATGCAGCACCCTGCTTTGCAGCTTCTGTATCGGGAAACCTATGACGATAGAAAAAAATAAACGCCGTGCCGAACGATACGTTGCAGTATACTTGATCGTTACTGCACACTTGCTCCTCCAGATTTTCTACTTTTCTTACCTTCGAAGTAAAACGTTTCGTTCCATCGAGGATTAAGGGTGCGCCTCTTGATTTTCGTTTCTAGCCGATGCTTCTTATCCGGCAATAAAGTGACGCGAACGTAAGGGTCCGATGTCCCGGATAAATCCTTGGCCGGCAAATCTTTACCCTGAAACGGATCGGAAGCTAGGTTGAAACGCGTCCGTTCGTTACGTGGCGAAGATCGGCGGGGAAATCGGAACCGACCTGTATGATACGAAGGATAAGCGTAGTATTCTGAAAGTCGTATTCCAGGCTGAAGTGAATTTGACCGACGTTTTCGCTCGGTTCCGAATTGTCGATGTACATATCGACCAACGACATGGATCTGCTCTGCATGAACGCTTTCTGAAACGTTAGATCGGCACTCGATTAGACACGGTTAGATAGGGACGTAGTTTTTCCGACGTACCGAGGGATGATCGCCCTTCACGTTCTGCAGCTGTTTGTTTTGCGCCCCAGCGGTCGGGGTGCGAGGCTCGGCACCTGCAGCTACTACCCCACCGGCGCCGCTGCCAGAGATCGCGTTCGCACAGGCACCGATTCCGGCATTTGCATTTCCCACGCCGGAACCGGACGCGGAAGCCGAGCCGGACCCGCTGCTGCCCGCGATCCCGATCGCCCCCGACGCCGATCCGCTAGCACCGGCGCCACCCGCCGTCCCCCTAACCGCGCTTCCGCTTCCGCCAGCACCGCCGCTACCATCCGTCGATGTCGCCGACTTGTTCGCCGGACTACCGGTCGTTCTAAAACAAATACAATCCACCCTTTCTCTAACATTTTCTTCACACCTTCTTCTTCTTTTTCTTCTTCTTCTTCTTATACTCTGCTCACAAATTAATACATATTTGTTTTTTTATTTTCTTTTGTATTCCGTTTTGCCGAGTATCGCGCGTGATCACGCGTCACCCCGATTTCGCGTCCACTCTTCACCGACTCTACGAACTAAGAACATTTGCTACGGTGACAACTATACAAGACTCTATTTTAGTGGAGCTAAAATAACGATCTCGACGCTACTCGCTACGATGAACGACGACTCTGGGAGCTAATGTATGTAAAGGTAGATGTAT
This sequence comes from Osmia lignaria lignaria, assembly GCF_051020975.1. Taxonomy (NCBI): domain Eukaryota; kingdom Metazoa; phylum Arthropoda; class Insecta; order Hymenoptera; family Megachilidae; genus Osmia; species Osmia lignaria. The sequence goes on along the minus strand of NC_135047.1, from coordinate 8,470,895 downwards.
ATCGAAACTACGGTGCAACAAATGTCTACAGGCGTCTACGAGCGTCTAAGAGCGTCTACCAGCGTCTACGAGCGTGCTCTTTCATTTCCATCGAGCTACGATTCGATCGAGGGTATCGTTTCGGTTCGCGCGCTTCCAAAGGGTTTTAACTGCGTTTGCCTTTGACGTGAAACGTTACTAGGAGCGCAATTCTCGCCTTAGTTAAAGAGCGATAATTAAAGGGGGAGAAGATGGTCGGCGCGCGCGAACGAAAGGGCAAGCTGTGAACGCTTGGAAACGCAACAGAGCTTTCGAAAGAATCGGAAATCTAGATAGATTGATTCGGTAGAGCTACTTACACGTGTCAAGCAGCGGCCATCCGTTTTGGCGAAACGAGACATTCCCGTTAGGAAGGAAAATTGAAAGAGAAGATAGAAGAGTCAAGTGAAGCAGTACGAGAGAGAACGAGTTTAAAATTTTCGCTATTCGCCAACTCGAACGTATATACTTACTCCAATTGCGCTCTGGGTTCCAATCGTAACGCCGAAAGGATGCATGAAACAAAAGAACGGGTGAGTCTTTGGCAATCTCGGACTTGAATAAAAACAAAAGAAACAAAAGAAGAATGAATAAAAATAACAAGAAAAAAAGAAAACAATGAGGAAACTATGAGAAAAAAAAAAAGAAAAGAACAAATTCTTGTGGTAAGTTTAAAGTTTCCTTCGGTGTCGTAACCTTAACCTTTCGCGACAGTTCGTCCAGTGGGCTGAAAAAAGAAAGATAGAAGAAAGAAACGTTCCCCGAGTTGGTCTTCTTCGAAATTGCCAAATTATATATTTTTTTTTTTTTTTTTTTTCACGCGATCAGTTTTTTCCAAAGGCCAGTTGCGACGGCGAGAAATGTCCGAAGAACGGGGCGATCCGAAGTATAGGCGCGCGCACGCACACACACACAATGAACAGAGAGATAAAGAGAAAGTGAGAAAGAGAGAGTGAAAGAGAAAGAGAAAGAGAGAGTGCACCCATATCGCGAGTCATCGTCCAGAAAAGTTTAATCGGACGCGCATCAGAGACGGTATCTCATTGTCGGGGAGACACGCTATCATGCCAAACGTACATCCGTACATTGCCGATTTAACGCACATTCCTTACCTGGTGGTGTAATACTCGAAGAAGGCAACCAGTATTTCCAATGATCTCGAAACTGCAGCCCACATAATTTTATCGTTCCGATAGACAGTTTTTAGCCACGATATCCGTGGAAACGCGTCCGCGTTCCCGTCTCGATGCGATTATCGATGTCCGTTTCGAACGAGAACGAAACGCAACGGAACGTAACAATAGGGAAAAAAGTTGCGCGAAAGTTTGCTAAGATCCACCAGCTTCCTGGTATCACGATCGGATTTTATCCACCTGTACGCAACTTCCTGCAAATTCCAAAATTTAGACAGCGAGAACGTTAGAAAACGTGAGAGTGTACGACTATCGCGTGCATGGAACGTCGCGACGCCATTTCGACGAGCGTCACCGTCAACGTATCTCGTATCTGATGTACGCTCGTCATTTGGCGCTTTCAATTCTTCGATAAAGTAATTAGCATTTCACGAGGTCGAACGATGACGAACGATAAATAAATGCGAGCTCGTGCGTCGAGAAAGGGGTGAATTGGTTCGGTCAGTTGGTCGGTCGGTCGGTCGGTCGGTCGAAAGAAGGGGTTTTGGATCGATCTTAGCTATACACTCTGGTCGGCACCACCACCAACGTCCACGACACCGACGCCAACGTCGTCTCGCTCGGCACCGTTATCCTATCCATCCACAACATCACCATCCCCAACGGCGCCGCTGCCACCCTCTCCTTATCCATCCTACCAGCGACCTTCGAACGCGCTACAATTGTCGGATTAATAGAAAATCGGATGCAAATTGTACGCTTCGAGGCATATCGTACGATATTATCGATGTTTCGGAAACGAACGAGAAATCTCGAAAGCAGTCAGGGACGTATCAGGTCGCGCACGTGGCAACGACGTTCGCGAAGGTCGATAGACACACGGCGCGCGCATCTCACCGGACACGCAAGCATTTCCCTTTAAATCATCGCGTTAATGTTAATTAATAACGATCACGGCCACACGTCTAGCACTAAAAACAGAGCCGACCGATTGGTACCTTCGGTCCACGTCGAAGGCTTCCTACCTTCCTTTCACTGTACGTTCTTTTCCTCTCTCTCTCTCTACATATATCTCTTTCTCCCTTTTCGTCTCTCTCCTCTCTCTGCCTTTTCACTGCTATCGGACTATCATCCGTTTCTTTATCAACGAAAGGCTCGAATCGATGACCGTGAGGTACTACATAGAGCAAGCTCTCGTCGCGTCCTTTGTAAAGGGAAGGAAGTCAACGAAGCGACGCGTCCCTTGGAAAGACTATTTTCGTCTTTCCTCGGTGGCGAAAAGTTGGAGTTTTTGGCACGAGAGCAAATTACGAGCGAGACGATCGATCGAAACGCACGCGCACAACAAAGGTAAGAGAGTTCCTGGCCGTGATGCGGCTCGGTCAATGCCGAAGAACGTTCAAGCAACAGGTTCCTAGTCGCTGTGCACGCGGCTATAAATTTTACGAGGGCAAGGAAAAATGCTTTATCGCGACTTGCCAACCTGTCGTTCGAATCTCGACGAAAACCAGCCACTGTTTAATCAGCATCGTTTTCGCAAACGAAGCTGAAGAGAAAACGATCATCGAGTTCTTTCGATAGGCAGCGAAGAAACGAGCTGAGAAAATTGAGCGTACAATGCGCGTATCGTGTTAAAAGGTTGCGCAGTTGTAAAGGGTTAACTATGAATTCCGAGGATGACAAAACAAAGCGACGACGACGCCGCCGAGACGAAAAGTATTCTCGCCGCTCGATCACTGCCAAGTTCCGCTACTTAACCACCTGTTACTCCGTATATCCCTAGGACTCGTCGAGCCGACGTTTAACGAGAAAATCGAGTGGTTAACGATCGCTAGTTGTCACTATACCCTTATCCCTCTTATCCATGTGCCGCGCCTTGTCTTCAACAGATGCGAGAAAGTAGAGGAGAAGATCGTACAGAGAAAACGTCGAAAATAATCGGAAAAATTGGATCGAGTCTACCTGTGTTAATCGGGGGTGGAACGAAGGAAAGCGGTCGATTCGAAGGGAAATCGAGCACAGAGCACCGCGTTCTCGCAGTTTTCGCGGTAAACACGCGCGAGTTTGCCTCCTCGATTCGCAAACGCGTCGCATCACAGACTGAACTTTTCTATGGTGGTAAGCAACCCTTAACCGCTCTGGTACACGCATCGATGCCTTTCAGCTTTCGATACATTGGCGCCACCTCGATGCTCGGCAAACGAGTTCCGGACACCATGGGGAACCTCTCCTACGCACCAGGGATCAAACGCTCCCTCCCCTACTTTTCCCTTTACTCCTCATCCACCCTCGCTCTTTCTTCTCTTTCTATGCTACCCGCTCTTTCCTCGTCACTCGAGCTCTAAACCTTCCCTCTCTCCACTCGCCAGCCCCCACTCTAATACTCTTTTACCTCTCCGTGCCCTTATTCTCTGACCATCATCATCGCCGCCGCCGACGCCGCCGACGCCGCCGACGCCGCCGACGCCGCTACCACCACCGCCACCACCGGCACTAACGGCACACCGCGCCATCGCCATCGCCGTCGCTACTGGCCCCTCTTCCCTAACCCCTTACCCCCTGTCCTCAACCTATCCTATTTTCTCTGTTACTCTATCTCTCCGCTTTCTCCACCCCCTCGCGCCTTTACATACGCTTCGATCCGCCACCACTTTCCATAAAATCCTTGCCTTATCGCGAATCGAGCTGTCCCTCGAACTTGCTTCGATCCGCTGGTTATCTTTGACGAATTACTCTCTATACCGGTACTCGACTCGCGCCGATCGATATGAAACTTTTTCACAATCACCCCGATAGCGATCTCTCTCTTTTTTTTTTTTTTTTTTAACTGATTCGAAATCGAACGGAGTCAGCGGTAAAAGTAACCGAAAGAAAATCGAAGGACGGAGCGAAACGAAAATTCGAATCGACGAGGTCGTTTTCCGTACGAGCTAACGGAAAGGACGGAATGGCATCGATCGGACGTTTTTTTTTTTTTTCTTTTCCTGTTCCCGATGCTTTGCCGTTAAAAGCTCGAGGCAACGGGGAACAAAGTGGGCCAGCCCCGGTGTCCTTTCGATTCAACTCGCATCTTGGTTGCCGGGAAAGAGCCGGATGGGAAATAAAAGAAATGAAAATGGGTTGCAGACGGGTCGTGGTGGCGCGCAACCGCGGGAACTCGTCCTCGTGCCGTTTAACGGGCCGAACGTCAAATATGCGATAGCGTAGATGTCTCGGTCAGAAGGTCTATCGCCACGGGCGATTCGAATACCGATTAACGGAGTAACGCGCGCAGAACCTTCTCCTTCTTCGTCTTCCTCGTTTCCACGACGAACCACGCGAATCGAAGCGGTCGCGCAAACGCGCGCCCCCCTCAACCCCATCGGAAACTTTTTCTTTATTCCATCCTTCCTTTATTTACCCTTTCGCTTTTCTATAGATTCTCCCGGGTATTTTCAGTAATTTCCAGCAAAGTACGCGTCCTCGCGGATTACGTAATCTGGGAATAACGCGAGCAAAATAACCTCGAACGAAATGTATCGATCTCGGAGGCACGACTGATTCGTCTGCCGTACCGGCATCCCCGATATCTGCTCTCCCTCGTTCACTCGGATCGATCCAACTTTTTTTCTCATCGCAAGCGGAAAAACAGCTCGATCGTTCTAGCTGTTGCAAGCGTAAACACGTCTGTTCTCCGTCTACACCGTTGCTCCTAAAAACGGTCTGAATAAAAACGGGACAAAAATTCTGCCAGTCGGCAAAGTTGAAGCTCGTAAAGTATACGTTCTGAAATAGCGTAGGGATGAAAGAAAAACGCGGGCGTAAATGTATCTACGGTATATTTACCGTGCTAGAACCGGCGCCTGTTTCAACTGGCGAAACACGATTTTATGCACGATCGATTAGAGTTAACGTTATGCACGCGTGTCTCTCGGGGCATGGCCCTGTTTCTCTAGAAATACGCGCGCGTGTCGTACGTCGATCGAAACTTTGTACGCGTTCCCGTACTTTGCAAATTAAAAAAGAAATACCTCCACCCTTCTGCTTCCCCGACCTGCCCCCTTCCTCTCTTACTATTATTTTTTTCTCTCCGCTAGGCGACGATCGATGCCTTTTGCCGATCGGTACAGGACGAATCGTAGCTGTGATATGCGTAGATCGTAAGCGTAATTGACGATGGTGAAGCGGCCACGAGGACGTGGAACGCGGCAAAGCGAGTGGTCGCGATATACGCGAGTCGAGAATTACGCGTTGCGATTTAAAGTGGCTGAATGACGATGAAACGCGGCTAAAGCATAGGAAAAGCCAAGCAATCAATTACTGCGCGCTACGTGCCGATGCTTTCGAGCACCCTGCTTACTCGTACCGCGTCGAATCGATTACGTGCTCGACGAACGGCCGAGTTAATTTACTCACAGACTCTGCGACAAGAACCGCGACAGTGCCAACTTGCTGATTCGATTATTTTTCAGGCCATCCAACATTGCAGAGGCTGCGATTTCCATATTCGATCGTTCCGCGAAGGAAACTACTGAGGAACCAAGTATCCGCCGCGTTCGGCTTTCGCGGGTTCCAGCTTGCCGCGATCGATCCTCCTCGGCTCGATACACCTATTCGTCCGATCGATACACCGTAACCGATATACGCCTACGTATATCGCGTATCGATCGGTGCGATTACGACTAGACGTCGCGTCTCCGCTCCAAACCTCGCCGTCCTACTCTTCTTCTCGTGCTTCTTTCAAAAGGACGCGTACACACGTGTCAAAGTGCGCCGATTCGATCAAAGCGCCGTTACCAGCCTTCCTTTCTTCCTTCTTATTCCCTTCTTTGCGTTCCCACGTTTAAAACGTTTCCCGACCAGCCGTATCGCATCATTCGATCGTCGTTCGTCCTCTGCCAAACATCTTCTCCGTCCTCTCGTTCCTCGTTCCTCCTCCTCCTCCTCCTCCTCCTCCTCCTCCTCCTCTTCCCGATCGTTTGCCGCTCAAGATCCACTCGAACCGTCCTCAGACTCGATACTCTTGCGCGCATAAACAGGTAATTCACCTTCCTTTCCCTTCTTTAGTTTATCCTTCACCCCTACTTGCACTCGCCACTACCTACCCCAACTCTACCCCTTCTTCTGGATCACTCGTTCTCTCTTATCTGAATCTTATTATCTTCCACTTTCCCTCGCGTCGATTTCTTTTTTCTTTCGATCCTGGTCGACGCCGATCGATTTTCTTCCTCGCTGCTTTTGATTTTTTCCCTTTTCAAATCGAAGACAATAGAAAACGTTGAATCGATGAAAGAAGGTAACGAGATCTTATTTTAGGGTAATGTTTAACGTGAAATGTTTCGACGAGATAACGTTTCAACAATAAGATTTACGATTAACAACAGACGAGTAACGATCAACGATAACAATTTATTGCGTGAGTGTTCGGTTATATTTTCCACGTCGTTTCTAAACCCTTTGTCTCTTTCTTTCCGCTCTTGTTTCCTCGCACGTACAAAGGATTTCTCGCCTTTCGTTTGTTTTCCAGTCAGTTCGTCGAACAAAAGATCCTTCTTTTCCTCCTTCATTCGTCTCTCTGTATTCTTCGTTCTTCTTCAACTTCTTCAACTTCTTTCTGCTCGTGTTTTCGAATTCGAAGTTTGTCGCGACGCGATCAGGGTACCGATCGAAGATCGGACAACGAAACGGGACCGGGAGGGCGAAAGAGGGCGAAAAGATTCTTCGTGTCTTCGCTGAGGGGAAATCCTTGCTGTCCGTACACCGAAGACACGGAATATCTTTTCCGTCGAACGATGCTTTCCTCGGAGGAAAGCGAGCGCGATCAAGCAATTAGCCGCGACAATTCATAATCTTGGCAAACGATCGACAAAGGTTTCTCGATCTCGCGAACGAGACGTTCAGCCATTGCTCTTCGCTAGGCGAGTATCCATTTTTCTCGATCCTCGAGGATCCGTCCTCTTTCGCGGAAACAGCGCTGACAACGAGAAGGACGAGGACGAGGACGAGGACGAGGACGAGGACGAAAATTACGACGACACCACCAGCCACCAGGGAAATTTAAGAACGGAGAACCGAGAACTCGTCTCGATTTGATACGAACGTAGAGCGTAGTAGTGCCGGTCGAACGACTGTTTTACGTTTCGTCCAACCGAACGGACGAGCCGTTTGCTGAACGCGAACTACCTCTCCTCCTCTGTGGTATGACCTACTCGTACACTGCTCTCAGCTGCTTTCAACCCCCAGAATCCTACCGCTACCCCTTTCTCCCACCCCCACCATGTCCTGTTCCCTTCTCTCCCTCTCGTTCCTCCTCCGCCATCTCATTCTCTCCTTCGCCTCCTACCTATGCCATCGTTCCACCCGATTCTACCTTCCCCTATTCCACTCTAGTCTATCCCGTATCGCACACCTCTCGCACCCCTAAACCCCTAACCCCTTAACATTCTAACCAACCCCAAGCGCCCTCCTTCTCCTCCAACCATTGCGTCCCGTCTGTCTTTCCCAACCCCCACGCCTCGCAGGACTAACCCCTACCCACCTTCGCTACCTACCTACCTATACTACCCTACACCCCTATCGTCCTCGTCGCTCCGCCATCCTGCCCCCATCCGACCGATCCGACATCAGCCACCGTACGCCCTTGCTTCGTCTCCATTCCCTCGTCTCTTCACCTCACCTCCCCTATTCTCTCGTCGTTGCCTCTGTGCCGTGTTCCTTTCCACCCTCCTTCACTCGACATGTCCGTTTCAAGTTGTCGCCGTCGTTTCTCTATCTACTCGTACGTGTGCGCACGTATGTACCATCTTACGAGCCCGACGATCCTTCGGCGATCCACGATCGACCAGCAGCAGTCACCCGTCCGTCTTTCTACCAATTACCCTACTCTTCTTTGCAATTTTCTCCTTTTCTGCCGTCCGAAACGTTTATCGTTTTCATCGGCTAATTACACGCTTCCCTTTCATCTATATTCTACTCGGCTAGTCTCCGCCTTCTCTTTGTCCATCTAGTCGCGGCTGGCAGCAATCTGATTATGTAATTAAGCCAAAGGGAGACAATCGTGTCCAACCAGCAAAGATTCGCTCGCGCCGTTGACCCAATTTCCACGCGTTCGTCTATTCGATCGTAGCAACGATAGCGTTCGAACGACGCTGATAACGCGGACAAAAATTCGCGCTCTCTGCCCCCTCGAAACTCGGAGCGGACGGTGACGGGGCCAGATGGATGTTTGTCGACGACGTGACATACATTGCATACTAGTATGTACGCTGGTTTAATGTATATCTGTCAGATACAGTGCACGATGCATTATCGGTGTTTGCCCGGGTTAGTTTCCACCAGCGAGGCAAGGTCATCGCGAAATTTCCCCATTTCTTTGTTCGCGTTATCGGACCGTTTCGTTGGAAGAAAATCTTAACTCGAAACTATCGTTCTTTCTCGCAGCAGAAAGTTACAAAGCGGCGATGCGAGTTGCGCTCCGAGCTAAACAGTTATAGTATGCAACGTAACAAGTGGCATATCTGTTGCGTTTCGCCGATTTAAGTGCTACGAAACAGCAGGCTACTTGGCAACCTTCCAATTGGCACCTTGTCGAGAGTATAACGGAATTTATAACGCGCCACCTCTTCGGTTTCTCGTCGTTGACAATTTTTTCTCCAGTTTATCGCTCGATTCGAAGCGAACCGTTGAACCGTATCACCTCTGCTAACGATAACCAGCAATATCGTACTCGAACGAACTTTCATCGTATCGAAGAACGGTTTCGACAGCTGATTTATTTCGTCTGCGACCCTCCGTAACTGTTCGTTACAACACCGATTTAGTATACTCCCGATATATACCCCGATCGCGTCGTTTGTTCTACGACACGTCATTTATCGGGACAGCCGCGTTGGCAAACAGATGGAGAAATCGTTTAAATATTTTCGTCAAATTTTCCAACGAAGCGAATCGATTCCCTTCCCCGTCGAATAACCCGCGCCGCACCGTCTACCCCGATGAAACACCGAATTTTCCGTCGTTGGTAACGAGTCATTTCACGAGGTGTTTTGTCGGTCAAATCAGTTTGCTGGTCGATAAGAGATAACGGCTGGTAAGTCGCGAACATCGTTACCGGCTCAATGTTATATTCTCATTGATCAAACCTGAGTACTTACACACGTACGTAGATGTTTCCTTTCCTTCTCTCTGTCTAAAAGCTAAAAAGAAGCGCTAACAACCTAGCTTCCTTGCGATAACCCGTATCAATCTTACCCGAAAGCTTTCGTGCTGATCAGCGGAGTCTTTAAACTCAAGAAACCGTTTTTCTTCGTCAGCTTCCCGTTCCGGTCGACGCTATAACCATCCCCGTGTTCGTCCTGCTGCTCGAAATCCTCGCCCCGTTGTTTCGACTTTTGTTTCGCTCGCAGGAACAGCCAGGCGGCTAAACCGAGGACCGCCAATACTGCCAGACCTCCGACTGTTCCGAAGACTGCTATCAAAATCACCGCTTTTCGCTCCATGCCAACCTTTGATAGAAGAAATACTCGTTTGAGGAAAGGATTAAACATTTTTCGGCGGACGTGCGCGATTTACCACCCAGATCGTTCTCGTTTTTCTCGTTTTTCGAATCGATTCGAATCGCCCGTTCGCTCGTTGAAATGTCAATAGCGCAAAACGGTGCGCATTTCCGTGCTCCGCGTTAAAAATAATCCTTTTTCCCTTTGGTTCGCTTTCTACGTGGAACGGATGTTGCTGGTCGTCGAGGACGAGCCAAGAATAAATAACGCGACGATCGATCTCTTTGCGATCCCGCTTTGGAAGCGAGAGGATCGTCGCTTGAAACGGACACCAATTTCGGCAGCCATTCGTTAAGAAACGAAGAATTCTCGAATCGCGCAACTATCGCGTCCAACTACACGCTACTTTTCTACCGTAAATCGATACCGGCCTTATATATTTTTCCTTCCCTTATATCGCTCCTCCGCAATTCCCCCGTAACCTTCCTCCTTTCTCGCTAAATTATTTCCCATGAAATTTTCCCCGTGGTCACTCTACGTTAACCGTGTCGCGTATACTTTCGTAACGAGAGACACGCGATACACGGTTAACGTGGTTTCCGAGTACGCGTAGGGTAGCTTCCCCTGGGACGAGATACCCTCGGACACGCAAACACCGAATAAACGAGCTTCGAGCATCGACCTACATCCGGCCAAACACCGGACCTTCCGATTCCCTTCGCGGAACTCCGGCGCCGATTTTTAATAAATAGCTTATCGAGAGGAGCTTTTTCTATACGCGTTACATGAACGTACTTCCGGAACCGTGGATACAGATAGCCGCGTTCCATCTAATTAAAGTCTCGCCCCGGGAAACAAGGTTTTCCCCTTCGACGCTTTCGCAAATCCCTCCTTCGTCAATCACCTTTTTGTCCAGCGATCCTGACGATCGAGAAGGCTCGACGAAGCACGTTCAAACTCGCTGATCCGGCTAACGATCGATTGTTATATTAATAACGACAATCCGTTCGGGCCGGGAAACGGGGTAGACTTTCTTCCTTTCTTCCTCTTTTTCCTTTCGTCGAGTTAAAGTTTGCCAAGCTCCAACGATGCCGGTTACCGCGGTCTACGGCATTCCAATTCCAAGTCGACTCGATGTCGAGTTTAGATGAAAATAGACGCGTTAATGTCCAATTCGTTCAATTTGTTTCTTTTAGGAGGCCACTTGTGTCGATTCGCTGGATAATTCCTCCGAGGCAATCGCATCTTTCCCGATCGGTTCGATGTTTCTGCGACATCGCGAAGCTGAAAAAACGATAGATCGAGTTAGAATCGTGATCTCTATCTTCGTCTCGTGGCTAGCTCGATCATCTCGCTACTTTCGTTTGCTAAAAGACGAAAGAAGTTCCGAAATTTTTGCCGGCCAAGAAAGGAGAAACAGCATTTATAATTGACCATCAACCGAGTGAAAAGCTTTAAAAATAGGGCGAACGAAGCTTTTATCTCTGCTCCGTGTTCGAAAAGGTTAAACGTACGCGCGATCGTCTGCAGCTTAGGTAAATATTTTTCAAAACACGCGTATCGGCGTAACTTTTCTTTCTTTTTTTAACGTTAAGTGCGTAAACATCGCCGATAACGCGCGAGTTAAAAGCAGGGGTTCTATAGGTGAGAGTTACTCGCATATTGGCATAATGCATGTTTGAAGCGAGTCACTTGCATGGAACAAGAGCGATTCGAAATCTTGCAAGTTCGCCTCTCTAACTCAATTTCTTCTCGCGAATGCGTCTCGAGACAAAAGGAAAGAGGAACGGGGCGATGTCGGTCGAGATACTCGCAAAACAGATTACTCCCTCAACTAGGTTCGCCTCGACGCTACTTTCCGCGTCCTTGCAACTCGTACGACGCGACGCTTCGAGAGGATGGTACCTGATGAATCGCAACCAACTCCTCCCTCGACGCGAGTCAAACTTTACTCTAGTTTCTTCGGAACAAAATTATTTCACCACGCGCATCGCTACTTTCGAACGTTATTCAGAGATAATTCGTTTCTTCTCGCCGCGATCGTTCCTATTCCCGATGACGAGTGCATAAGTAACCTTGACCGATCCGTAACTTTGCCTCTACGGGAGACAAATTTCTCTCCGAGCTATAATTGTCTTACCCTTCTCGAAATACAAATTCGTACCGTCCGAAGGTTACAAATCGTCGAGACGGTGATTTTGAAATGTTCGAAGGAAAGATAGGAGAAAAAGGAACTGTTATACTCACTGAAACAGAGGAAGAGACCGTCCTCTGTTGTTAGCGTTCTACTGGGACTTCCGGCCGCTTAAGAGGAGCACCCTTTTCGGAACTTCGTCGATCCTCGCCACCTTCCGAACTCTGTAGTTCGCCGGATTTTCGTACACGCGCCTACGGTACTCCGCGTCCTCGGGACCGCGGTTCGCGTTGGAAAACAGATTCGGATCGGTGGAAACGTTTCGGATCGAATCGAAGAGGGAGGAAAACGAAGGCAAACATGACTAAAGAGACCGAAGGAAAATCGAAAAGAACGTTTTTATCGGAATTGAAAGAACCGGTAGGAAGATTGAGAAACGGAGGGCGACGATGCGGATGATGGGGACCGATGAGGGTGGAGGAGGATGGAAATGGAAAAGGGAAAAGAGTCCCAGGAACGTAGAGGGAAGGTAAAAGAAGATCAAAGAGAAGAAGAAGAAGAAGAAGAAGAAGAGGAGGTGGAGGAGGTGGAGGATGATAAGGGGTAGGAGGGAAAGGGGAGAGGAAACGTTGCAGAGAGCGTAAAGGGTTAGAGCAAAGGGTAAGAGGGTAAGAGGGTAAGAGAGTAGGAGAAGAGTAGAATGATTTCAAAGACGATCGAGTAACAGTAGGGAAAGCGTAGGAAAGCGTGAGGAGGAAACGCGTTTAGGAGCAAAGAAGGGGTCGAGATAGGAGAGAAGCAGCAACCGCGTGACAGGCAGCGTCGCGACGCACTGCTGCTTCGCGGCTGCTAACCCCCACCGTCGCCACCCTGCCAGCTTTCCACCCCATACGTATAGGTAGATGGGTTCGCGACGCCCTCGATCGCGCGCGAGCGCTCTCCCCATCCCCACCTTTTCCACGCTACGGCACACCTTGCAAAATCCTAACCTCCACCATCATCCCCCAACCACCCTCTGAAAATATACGCGTACCAGTCATTCGACGCGAACCGTTCCCTACCAAACCGATTCTTCTCCCCCTCGAGTTCAGCTTCCGCTTTGATCGCGACCTTCGATCGTCGTCTTACGCTCCTCTATCACGTGCCCCTTTCACCGATTTCATCACCTTTCCGTTCGAATGTGTACCGTTCCACTTTCGAAAAAACACGCAATTTCACTTTTCACGTTTTATCAGAGAATCGTACGATGATTTTTACGAGTGGTACTCATCTGGCGTCTGATAATCGATAGGATAATAAATAAAAAAGCAGACGATCGATCACGCGGGTTTCCGAAGAAAATATCTTGCACACCTGTATGATAAGCTGTCGAGTTTTTTTGAGAAAATCTGTTACTAATCCCTTGAACCGTTAATTACTCGTATACCAAAGGGCATAATATTTCTTTACCCGTGTAATGAAATAAAAATAATTCGTCTCGCTTGAAAAAAAAAAAAAAAAAAAAAAAATAGGTAATTTGCTCGAACCACCGTCGCGAAACATTACAGATTCGCGTCTTGCGAGATCGTATGATACGAACCTTCGGTAAAACCTCTTGTTCCGAAATGAAATAAACCCGTGAAGCAGCTCGATGCCAGCCAAGTAGTACTTTCCAAGCGATTCGTCGAGCTCTAACAAAAGCTTTCGCGTTTAGCGAGCAGTCTAATTTGTCGCGAGCAACGATATTACACGGTTCCGGTGCAACGAGTCACGCCAACTACTCGCGACCCTCCGTGAAAGATAACGTCGCCCTACATACATAATACAAAACGACGAATAAATTTCGTCAAAGGAATAGAGCAGAGAACAATCGATTTGCGATCGAACGGAAACAGAAGAGGAAAAGTGGTCACGGTCGTTTCGTTCAACGAATAACGAACGGTTTTTACGCCTTCGTTTGCTCTATTATTTATCTACGGAGAAAGGCAGAGACCTGATATAAAGAGAGTACATGGTACATAATATACTAGGTACACGCGACGTGACGACAACGATCCAACCAAGATCCTTAATAGAACGATATCGATAACAATAGCGATAGCGACAATATCGCGCTACCGTATAAAAAGACATCGCGTAGCGTGACTCCGATATCTTTGCTGCTTCCAGTCTGCGAATAGTTCATATTTTCTGCGCTCTTCATTTCGGTAGGTATTATCGGTAAAAGTAAATGAAAATTGGTACGGAACGATGTCAAAGCCGATGTTATTGAAATTGTACGGTGATTAGTCTCGTGCGCGGGGAAATACCGAGACGGTTCCAGAACTGGGGGAAGGAAAATTCTTTGCTACTGGTTATGATTCACCGGAGCCGATTCGACAGTAGATGCAACGATCGAGTCAACAGTGAATCGCCGGACTCTGCGTGGAATCGTTAATCGAGGTAAACGGTTTCGAGAACGCGCGCGTTATCTTTCTTCGCGATACTCGTGCGGTCAGCTCTTCTCGTATCTTTATGGTCGTGGCTTCTTATTAACTACCGTTGATAGTATTGCGATCGGCAACTGTGTGTCTTACGTCTGAGTACACAGTAACTCGCGATAAATTTGTGTCGTTTGAGCATGATACCACTCCGTTTTGAGAAAAAATCATGATTCTACAAGAATGGAAGTAAATAGTGAATAACAGAAAGTGAACTTTGTTCGCAGGTGTGTTTCCTTCTTTCCTGTTCAATGTCGTGGTGGACAGCAACGATGGCTGTTCCTCGTGGAACATGGATCAATCTTGGATTTCTACTGATTCTTCTGCATCTGATGCATCAACCGGTAAGTGGTCAAAAGTACCCTTAAACCAAATTCGACTAACCAAAATCCTCGCGTGTGCCAACAGGTGACGTGTGCTGGAGACTCGGCTGATTTTTACACGGCAGCGGTGGTGGAGTTTACCCCGACACACAAAGGGAGTGACGGTACGACAACTTTGAGGGAGAACAGTCTATCGTACGTGGAGTACATAGAACAAGCTAGTCAACAGGTAAAAATTAACACAGTTCTTTTCGAAGGAAACCGTTCGAGAAGATCGGTTGAAATCGGATAAATTTTGTCGACGTTTCATAGAATGCCGACATCATCGTGTTCCCTGAAGATGGTTTAACATCTTTGTACATGCCTAGTCGGGCACACATGGATTCCTGGGCAACTGTGATTCCTTCCCCCCTCGAAAACTACATCCCTTGTACCGAGAATCGGATCAGCAACGTGAGCGAGGTAATAATTAAAAATGTTTCAACGAGAGCATCTTTTTTCACAAATTTTACATTATCCGCGTAGACGTTGAAGAGATTATCATGCGCCGCGCGGCAGAATCGCATCTACGTAGTGGTGAACATTGCCGAGAAAGAGTACTGCGAGCCAAAAGGTAAAAGATGCGCGGATGGAGTGAGTTATCACAACACCAACGTGGTGTTCGATCGATCGGGAGCAATCGTTGCCAGGTAATCAATCTTATCCACGAAAGATCGAATCGAATCGAATCGTTGCGATAATCAAGACGTTCCGTTCCTCGTTCGCAGATACCGCAAAGTAAATCTCTATATGGAGTATAGATTCGATACCACGGAAGAGCCGGAAATCGTTACTTTCGATACCGACTTTGGTGTCACCTTTGGCACCTTTATCTGCTTTGATATATTATTCTGGGTACCGGCTTTGAATCTGACCAGGATGCGAGGAGTTTCCAATTTTGTGTATACAACAGCCTGGTTTTCAGAAGTGCCGTTCTTAACGGGTAAGTTGCATCGTGATCAACGCAAGAAAAGAAAGAGGAAAATGGCAACCACTTTTTCAGCTGTCCAAACGCAGTTTGCATGGTCCTTTGCCGAGAACGCGAATCTCTTGGTATCCGGATATCATGATCCGATCAATGGAAACGCCGGAAGCGGCATCTATCTAGGTGAATATAAGTTTCCTTAAAATGTCTACAAATTTATTATGCAAATTTCTTAACGTTCAGGTCGCAAAGGAATAGCCAACGCGACGATTACAGCCTCCCCCTTGCATCGGCTGTTGATTTCTCGGGTCCCAAAGAAGAATGAGCCGAGCAAAAGGACGGAGGAGATTCTGATCGACGAAACGATTGTTCCACTAGAATCTTTCGCGGTCGTGGGGAAGCAGCCGGAAGAGAAACTCAACTTGATACGTCTTCTGCACGATAATCTCACCGCGTACGAATCCGTTCCGTTAGAGGTTTCAATGACCAAGAAGCTTTGTTACAGGGACTTCTGTTGCGATTTCGATGTCCGCACGAGCGGTCCGATCGATCCTCGAGTCAATTATCGAGCGGTCGTTTACGACGGGGTTCGCTTGTACGGTGCGTACGTACAAGCAGGTGTCCGCGTGTGCGCTGTGATACAGTGCAAGAATCAGTCGTTCGATTCCTGTGGCTCCTACCAGTCCTCCGACACCACGTTTACCACCTTGAACATTACGGCCACGTATCCCGATTATTCCAATATTTTAGCGATGCCGAGCGTACTCGATCACTCGCTCTTTCCCATCGAACACTTTACTTACACCGAACGCCCGCACGACGGGCAAACTAGTGTCAGCCTCGCTTTGAAGCAACCGACCAGAAACCTCGTCACTTTCGGCTTGTATGCCCGAGACTTTACCAAGGATAGAGAAGATCGACCTTGATATTCTTTTTCTGAAAATACTCGGACGATGATTTTTCTTCCATCTTATTTTTCATAAATACAAAAATACTCTGTTCAAATTTATTTTTATTTTATTTTTATTACATGGATAAAGGAATATCGTATAGATAGTAACAGATTTTCGATTGTTTTTGGAAACAATTGCAAACTATAACCTTGCCAAAAAAAGGCTGATCGATCAAACATAGAAGAAATGTCGCGTATCGAGGCGTCGATGCGTTCCCTCGTCTCTTTACGATCGCTGCTATGCTCAGTGAACACTCGTTATGCGCACACCGATTTGCCAAAAGTCAGCTTTCAGGAGTATCGTCGGAAGAAATTGCAAGATCCAAACGTATCTGCCAGGGAAAGCGTCGATGAGCGAAGAGTCTCAACCTTTGCGGCATCTTTCAGTAGGTGCCCCTTAATGTTGGCAACCTTAACTGCATACACGCAGCTGCAGCAGCCGAGAAGAAACAAACAGAAAAGATCCCTGGAAAACAAATAGACAGAGGTGTTTAACAGAATATTGTTTCTTTGTTTCTTAGTTGGTGGAGTTGCTTTTATGTACGGGGTAAAATCTCACCTGTTACATTACGTTATGTTTCTGGCCCCTTCGCGAGACGTCCTCGCGGAAGCGCAGATCGAAATTGCCTTGCAAGGCATAAAGGTCGGTAAGGTAGCGATTATGAAGTGGCGAGGGAAACCAGTCTTCGTTTATCATCGGTAAGACTTTAATGATTCTTCAATTTTTTATATTTAATAATCGAATTTTCTAATACTTCAGTCCGGAGTCCACGATCGAACAAGAGAGAGCGGTGAACATCGACGAATTAAGAGATCCTCAAACAGATGAAGAAAGAACGATAAAACCAGAATGGCTGATCGTAACCGGTATTTGTACGCATCTTGGCTGTGTACCGATTCCCAATGCCGGTATGATAGCCGGTGGATTTTATTGTCCCTGTCATGGTTCCCATTTCGACGCATCCGGTCGCATACGCAAGGGGCCCGCCCCCACCAATATGGAAGTACCCCAGTATAAGTTCCTCGATAACGATACCATCCTCGTTGGTTGATTTCTTCTTTTATTCTTCTCCATCACTCCTTTGTTCCTTTATGTTTCTTTCAAACATATTCTTTCTCTTGCTTTCCTATCGATTTTTCTACTTTCTTTCAAATATCGCATTCATCGTTTGCCGCCACATTTTAAAACCATGAGTTGTAAGCAGCGCCATACGTAAGCAGCGCTACAACGGACCATTGTGTTTCGTGTTCTTTTGTATCGTACAATTTCTTTACATTTTTCACTTCGTTTGTCTCGTTGACACGAATGTGGTTGATCTGAATTCAATTAAATAAACGTTTCATCTTCAACACCGAGTCACAATGACGCCACCCATGGAAAGAATACAGATTTTAGAAACTATCGAGAAGGATATCATCGTGTGTCTACAAAGTGCAGGTTAGGTTCTACTGTCATTTTAAATGATCATTTTCCTGTTGTTTATAAAATAATTCTTGTTATTCTGTAGGCCAAGCTTTCGTAGAACTTAGTAAAGAAAAATCCAGTCTAAAACAAGCCGAAGCACAAACGCAACAGTTTTTGAAGACGTTAGGTCACGTGGAATCCAAGTTGAGCGAACAAATAAACTATTTGACTCAAGTTTCGACAGGTAAACGAACGATTTATTTCAAACTATTATCCATTCTTCGATACTCAATTAGATTTATTATTTAGGACAACCGCACGAAGGATCTGGATATGCGAGTCAGAAGGTTTTGCAAATGGCATGGCATAGGTTAGAACACGCGCGAAGCAGAGTAAACGAATTGGAGCTGATAAAAAACAAACCAAGATGAACGCATCGAATAAATTTCACCGATGGATTGTTTTAAACGAAAGATTTCACCGTGAACTCGTGTGTCGTTTATCTTTCGTTTTATATCTACTTCTATCTCCAAACATTAATAACAGCAGACGTGTACTTTAAAACACGAATCAAAGGTTCATAAGGTTCAAAGGTAATTTTTTTCAATCATCTGTTTATTCGTCTCTGAATAATCCGCGGCGGTACATGTACAATTTATAAAAGGACAAAATATTACTTTCAACGTGAAATACAACCTCCATTATACGAACGTTGATCAACTGTTGATATGAAAACTTGCCAATAAAAAAAAAAGAATGTTCAAGGCACAGATCCATCCACGACACCCATGCTACGTTTTACAGTAGCCGCTAGGGAAAGTCTCGATCTTCGTTCTTCGTCAAGTTGTTTCGTCAAGAGCGACATTTGCGATTGTAAATCTGTCATTTGACTTTTCAACGTTTTCACAGTTTCCGACAGTACCCTATATACACGTGATGAATATACGCATCAGTACTTAAGTCGTGTGTCTCGTATAATTCAACACGAATCGAACAATTAAGAACGTTCTTTACCTGTTGCTACACAAATCCAAATTTCCTCTGTTATGCATCAAAGACGTCCTGTCACGCGATTTATGAGAATCATATTCCAACATTGCTAAAATACAAATGCAACACACGAGGCAATGAGAAAATAATTTTCATTGAATTAACTATAAGCAATGTAATCGATGACCTACAAGTCGACTCTCCAGAATGGACGGTAAATCTAGCATTGACGGACAGACAATACGCCTCGATCACCTTCAATATAATGGCGTCCTCTTCAAACTGTTTTTCCTCTGAAAACGAGAAAATCTATTATTCTTGTTATTCGAAACGATCGCGAATAGAGTCCATTTCTAAAGTATAAATTCGTACTACACGGTCGTGGTGCGCGTGATAAATCCAAACTGGTATCAGTTTTACCAAATGCTCTGACAGTATACAGAGGAGGTGCTGGTCGTAACGAGGCAATACTCCACGGTGTTCTAATTCCTACGGGGGTGCAATGCTCCACGGTCGATCTTGGTTGCTGCTGCTGCAGTTGTTGCTGTGGTTGCGGCTGTTGTTGCAGTTTCCCGTTCGGTTGACTGCAAATCTGGCCAAGGAAAAGAAACACCGATTAGATGAATTGAAACTAAGTATAACGATAAAATGATTCCTCGTGATGAACATATCAAGATGAAATAGATTTTGATAACATGCTCTGTTACGTCGGTATTATATACTAAAAAGCAAAGAGGATAATCTAATATATAGATTAAACAATTCATCTACGAATTGAAAATAACCAATACTTTGCTTGAATTGGAACTGTCGCTGTGCACATCGGGGGACATTAGCAAAGCGAAAGCTTACTTCGCACAACATGGCTGTGGAACGAAAGCGTACGCTCGTTAAGGTACAATTAGTAGCTAAAAGGGAAACGTTAACTGAACGAGAAGAAAGAAAAACAGCCATGCTATGGAAGCTTGCCTTGTTCCGTGCATCCAGACAATGGTACGGACTTCTTCAACCACCAATGGACGTACAGTCCCGACGTATAGATTTCACTCGTTCCAGGATAATCGTTTTCAACGACGAGCGGACCACCACTCGGGTGTGCCGCTTTTCTTCCAACTTTTCTTGCGACATCGGTCCGATGCGAATACGGTATCGGTTGCGTAAACCTTCGTTGCGTTGTACGTTCAAAATTATCCGGAACTAGAGATATCGCGTTCTCTGCTAGTCGCATTTCGTTCAGCTCGCACGAAGGTTGGGTGGAAGAGCTTACGTTCGAAGCACTCGTGTCGCAAATCAATGTATCCAGAACATTGTCGACGTTTCTTGATAAATCGGACAGATGAGCGCTGTCTCGAGGGGTTGAATCAAACGGAGACGTGCAAACGCATTGACATTCGAATTTCACTTCGTCGTTCTCGCTTTCGCCGTATGAATTCCTTGCTGGACCTTCGGTGTCGCGCTTGTTACCGATGCAAGTATACGATTTGCAGGATGAATTAATTTCGGATGAATTCAATCGATAGCTTTCGTCCATTCCCGAATCCAACGAATCGAGGCTGACGTTCGTGCGAGAATCGAGCTCGATGTTCCTCAGAGTGGACGTTCGAAATCGATGTTCGGTGTTGGAATTACGTGTGAGAACGATCGGATGTTCGATAGAAGCAGCGCTAACAGGTTGCTCTTGAACGCGTTCATTATTTTTCCAACATATGTCTGTGAGAACGTCGTTCACGCGTTCTTTATCTACGTTACCAGCGATTGGAAACGAATGAGGAAATTGATTGGTAAATCGTGATCGATCATTGGCGCCAACAGTTTCATTCCTATTGTCGGCGTCGATGCAACCACCAGCAGAATTGAAAACAGAAACGGGTAAACTTTTACTAGTTTCTTGTATACTGTCCGACTCCGATTCCAATTCTCTCGACGAATCTTTTCCTATTCCTACAGTGCTAAGATCCATATTACCTAAGGCGTATTTCACGTCTAGAGTCAAGGTAGATTTACGCAACACTGTTGGCCCGACATGCGACCGTTTCTCCATGAGTTTGCTCGTATCGAAGCTGTCTATTTCCGAACAATTCGATTCGCGTTCCTCGCTACTCGTTCGCGTCGGAAAGAGAACGTAAGTGGTAACATTGGGTCTTCGCATTTTTACGCTACTCATGTCCGGCTTCAGAACGTATTGCAAATAAAGCAGTTTCTTCAGCAACTCGGGACGTATAATCTTTTTCTTGACTAACTTTGCAAAATATCTCGATAGACGAGCGTACGGAGGTAGATAAGAACTCACACGTGAGGTCGTAGGCGATTTCACGAGACTGTTGCTCGCCGTTTGTTCTTGAATCAAAAGTTCGATCCAACGCTGCCGCTCCTCTTTGCTGGTGCAAAGCACGAGTATGCTCTCGATCATTGGTCCTAAAGTAAAAAGACAGCTTTTATTCATCCAGGGATAGACATAACGTCCATCTTACCTGTAATTTCAAAGGCATTCCTTATTTCTTCCGAATCTTCTTTCCGAATAATGTTGATACCCGTCAAAGGAAGCTTTCCCTTCAAAAGAAAATAGCATGTCAGTTAGAAGATACGCGTGAACCAAGTAGCTCATAGAAGATAATGGGAAAAGATTCCCGGATGTACTTCATAGACGAAAGAACTCATCCTAGGGCTGGTGCTGAGAACCAAGAGCGTCGTAGGGAAAAGAACAAAATATCTATCCCGACGATCTAGCCCGTTTGTTCCATTTGCTATAGTGACGGATCCAACGTAAAGAATTTCCCCGAGCGAACTTAGCTCTTCTCCCTCCCATCCTTTGATGCCGCTAGTTAACACTTGCAGCGCCAATTCTCGTTGCTTTCTTATGGACGCGCATCGATCCTACGCAATTCGAAAGAGAAAGAGTCATTTCTGGCAAGGGAACAAGACTCCAATTCCACGAAGTCGACGACTCACCGCTATTTCTCTATATACAACTATACTACGTTGCGTATCGCCTCTATCGGGATGGTTCTTCTCCGTATACCTTTCCAATTCTTGAAGCATAGCCGAGTACTTGTCTAGTCTTCGAAAAGGTTTGCTTAAACCTGTAGTTAATACTAATATACCAGGCGATATCGCTCCGTTGCGTTCCATGAAATCGTTCAATTCGTCCCTACGCGAAAATAATTTCATTTTCAAGTGTGATGCCTGTGTTTGATGTTTTTCGCATTTCGCACCTACCTATACCGGTCTAAAACGCACACAGCCCGTGGATGATTTCCACAGTACGCTGTATGTATGGACTTTAATTTTGGTGCAAGCGTTAGAAAAAGATTACCAACTCTCGACGCGCAACCTTGAGCCATCGTCGTTTCCAAATTATTTAACAATCGTTGATGTACCTCCATGATTTCCTGTATGTTACCTAAAAGTTGCTTATATTCTTCTTTGCTCAGTCTAAATTTAAACAAACATCTTATGAAATATGAATCTTTCATACCAGATATACTATCTATAATGAATACTTACATATTTGCAGATTCTAGAGGATGTAAAAAGCTATTTATCAAACCCTGCAACTCTGCTACATTTACTCTTTCAGAGTCTACTATATCCTTTAGCACGATATCGCGATTAAGTTTCTGATGAGTAGGGGATTCTTGCTGAATCTTTTCTGGAGAGGCCTTAACGGCGGAAACACCGCTGTCTTTGAGCAAAGACAAGTACAGTAACAAGCTTTACCAATCATTGGAACCTTTAAGACACTTTATGCTTAGCAAAATCAGTACCTGGAACTCTGCACTCTTTCACATAATTAGATGGAAACCAGCCTGTTTTGTCGTGCAACGTACCCTCCCACCAACCTTCCTCGTCAGTCTGGGTTATTGTAATCACATCTCCTTTCTTAAAACATAGCTGGAAACAAATTAAGAAATAATTAGAATTTGAAAGCATCTTTACCAATGGAAAATTAACACGGTACATACTTCATCATTGTTTTTCCCTTTAAAGGAAAACAGTGCTGTCACATATTTGGGTGAATCTGACTTTGACATGGTTCTTGTTAAGAATGGAATCAAATTAGAAAAAAAACTTTGGTAAATTGAATAGAACAAATTAATAAACGTTAATGCTACACAGACACACTCTGAAGACAAAAAGAAGACAAAGTCCCGCTTATGAGCTGCGTTTTTTTCTTTGTCAACTCAATTTGACTCGCACTTTAGAGAACGAATAGATGAAATGTTGAACAAGTCGAGGACACTCGTCACGATGTATAATCCATTTTGATCGCATTGTTCGAATGTTGCGAAAAATCGTTTCGTACTCTTACTCGTAAATACTTGATAACATAGTCATTGATAAATTGATTTGATTCTGTTTGATCGCGCTCGATGACGTTCAACGAATACTTGTTCGATCCGGTTCAAAAATCAAAAATTAAAAATTATTCGAGGACACTTTGGACGTATTTATCGTTACAAAGAACATTAGATTGGTTCTATATACAGTGGTGTGTGACATCTCGGTAGCAAACTATTAATACTTTACGCTTTATACTGTTCACCGCTGACAAGAAGTCTCGCGGGACGGTACAGGGAATTAATTAACCTCTCAATTTTACATGAGCCTAATTAATAAATTTGAATTTCAAGCCCTCCCGCGAAAGAAAAACAATTGCAGACAGATAATTTTGAAATCAATGGAAAATATCATTGTCGAACGCGATCGTTCAACTTCAAATTCCGTGCAGAACGTATATGTAAAATACATGTAATGATACGCTCACATCGAACTTATATGTATATATACATATAATCGCGTAGTAGATGCATGGTATTTATGTAACGTATGTCTGTCATGTGTAGTGGAACGCGTAGTATAGTTTCGTGATAGATAATTAAATCGATCGATTGGAAAGTGTTAATTTCTTTAGAAAAAAGAAAAATACGTATTTGATACTCGCTTAATGGAACTTGTGTACCTTAAAACGTAAAACACAAAGCAAAACTGATAAATATTGGTTTGCATGTTTTGCTTTGTAGGTAAAATGTGTAATCTTCGCTGTAAGTATAGACAAATCATCTTTTACTTCAATTACTTTATTTATACGAATGAACAAATAAGTAATCTGTCATTTATAAAGCGTTTCGTTTAACAAATTAGAAATGTTCATTCGTTTGAGATATTCATCGCGTGTTTAAGGTTACGTGACTCTGGAATGTACATTTAATCTTTTGTAATCAGTTTGCGTGTTTGTAGAGCAGCATACAATAAAATATATGAATTGATTTAATTTTCAGGATAAATTACAGCAAATGGAAGATTTTAAAATAAAATATGAACCAATGGATGCATTAAACATAGACAGTCAGGTTATGGTAAACGTTTTCTATGAAACAGCAGCACCATACGATACAATGCTTCCACAAGGACTCTAACTTAAACCTTACTTTAAGGACGAAAACATTGTAAGCGTTGTACTTAAGGAAGAACCGGATAGATTTGATCCAGACTACATGGAGGACATTTGCTCTGGGACATTCGAGAAGGTATTTTTACCTATCGAAAATAATGAGGTTGACTTCTCTAATGAAATGGTAAATTTCATAAAATGATTGTTAATGAACAAATTTCTATTGTAGAAGAATCATTGAACCAATGAAACATTGATTCTAGGTAAAACTTGAATTAGATGGAGAGTCTAGTAGTCACCAGAATTGGACAGCACAAATTACTGGTACTAATTTGTGCGATAAAGAAGATGGGGCTATGCAAAGGTGCTTGGCAAGTGCAAATTTTATACAAGTACAAGATGTTGAGAAACATACTGGGTTTTGTACAAATGGACAGCAACCCAAGTTTTATAAAATACAATGTTCCATTTGCAAGAAATGGTTCTTGAACAATGATTCTATGGTTACCCACTTAAGGCTGCACTGCAGTGGTAATCAATGCGAAGTTTGTCACCAAAATTTTCCAGATAATTCCAGTTTACATATTCATATGTTAACCCACGTTGGGATGAGCCCGTTGGAATGTAATATTTGTCAAAAGCGATTTGCGTATAAATGGTGTCTACGCAATCACATGCAAATGCATGTATCGGAAAAACCGTACGATCACGATCCGGTACATCAAGCGTTTATGAAGAGGGACGATTCTGAAAACAACCAATCGATGAACCCAGGAGAAAGATTGTTCGAATGCGATGTTTGTCACGCAACGTTTAAAGAGAAATCTAGTCTAAATCGGCACATGCTTACCCACACCGAGGAAAGACCATACAAATGCGATATATGTGTTGCCGCGTTTAGGGAAAAGGCAAAATTAAACATGCATATGACGTTACACGAAGGTGAAAAACAGTTTAAATGTACGATGTGTTACAGATCGTTTACGCAGAAAACAGCACTAAACAATCATATGCTAGCGCATAGCGGTGAGAAACCGCATGCTTGTAATATTTGCGAGAAAACATATAGACGAAAGTCTGAATTAATAAGACATACGATGGTTCACACCGGCGAAAGACCGTACGAATGCAAAGAATGTTTAATGACCTTTCGGGAAAAGGCGAAATTAAATTCTCACATGCTTGTGCACACAGGTGAAAAACCACACGAATGTCATATATGCCATAAGGCATGCGCTCGGAAATCTGATCTTAATAGTCATATGTTACTGCACACTGGTGGTCAGTATGACTGTAAAGTTTGCGATAAAATATTTACCCGCAAATCCGATTTGAATCGGCATACCTTGATACATACAGGTGAAAAGCCATTTGCTTGTGAATTATGCGACATGGCTTTCAGAGAAAAAACCAGATTAAATTCTCATATGCTTATACATACCGGTGATAAACGACACTCCTGTCACATTTGTCAGAAAACGTTTAAAGAGAAGTCTTCGTTGCGGAAGCACATGTTAAGCCACACTGGTGATAGACCATACGAGTGTTACGTATGTCATAAAGCATTTACACAAAAGACAACGTTGAATAGCCACATATTAGTACACGCAGCAGAGCGACCGTACGAGTGCAGTGCGTGTCAAAAAATATTTAAGGACAAAGCAACGTTGAAAAAACATTTATCAGTACACACAAACGAAAAAACACATGAATGTTTGATCTGTTTGAAAAAGTTTGCTCATAAAGCTGCATTAAATAGTCATTTATCTACAAATCATACGACCTAATCAGGGGGATCTAGTCTATCACATTTCGGCTTTTAGTTTCTTTCTATCAAGCACTGTATGTCTATAGCTGCGTAAAGAATAATTACGTATATGTACATCTGTTTTATATGCTCACTGATCCAAACAAACCTATTCTTTTCTGTATATCTTTACGTATAATAAATTAATTTCTAATTAGTTTGCGACGATTCTTTTTCACACCTTTAGACGGGAGTAGCGCTACTTTTTTTTAAATAAATTGATACGCGTTTCCTGCTATAACAGTATCGGAGTATCTATAGAGAAGTGTTTTATAATTACAGATGTTAATATATGTAACTAATGATATGTACAAACAATGTTCCTTTTGTAACGGACATCAAAATTTTCGCGCTCACGAATGAATCGGGGAAACCCTGTTTTCGTCAGTTGGTAAAAATGTTGCTGATTCCCTAGGGGAAAAATGAATGATTTTTTAAGAATGGAAGGTTATGTTCAAATTTGAATGAAGCATAATATTTATGTATTTAATTTTTTATAACCATATGTGCCTCCTAACGAAGATTTTGATTATGATGTTGTTAAATTTATAATACTTTTATTTGGAATTATTGATGTAAATATCAGAAGTGCTTAAACGTTGAATTGGTTAATGAGATAAACGACTATTTATTTACAAATGCAAACTATGTTAATAATATTTTGTCGTTTTATTAAAATGTGTCAAATCATTAAATTTATGTGACATTTGAGTTTTTCAAATGGAACCAACACAAAATACCCAAGTTTCATCTGATGCAGAAACAAAAGGGTTTGATTTATCAGCTGGAAAAACATGGATTTATCCGGAAAACTATCCCGTGAGAGATTATCAGTTCAATATAGTTCAAGCCTGTTTATACAAAAACACTTTAGTCTGTTTACCCACTGGTAAGGATAATTGCATTTACCATATAATAAGAACAATAGAAAGCAATGAATTTATTAAGATTTATAATATTTTGTTTTTAATTCTTATCAGGTTTGGGAAAAACATTTATTGCAGCAGTTATGATGTATAATTTTTGGAGATGGTATCCACGTGGAAGAGTTGTGTTCTTAGCACCTACTAAACCTTTAGTTGCTCAACAAATTTTTGCTTGTCACAATATAATGGGTATATCATCTATAGAGTCTGTTGAACTTACAGGTAGATTGATGTATATATTTTAAACTCTTTCTTTTATTTCATTTACTATTAATATATTCTGTTACAGGAGCAATCAATCAGAAACAGAGAGAAATAGCTTGGTTGAAAAAGAGAGTAATATTCGCTACTCCTCAAGTCTTTTACAATGATCTACATAAAAATATTGTACCTGCTGATTTAATAAAATGTGTAGTTATAGATGAAGCTCACAAAGCTTTAGGAAAACATTCGTATTGTGAGGTAGTTATTTCATATAAAAACATTATAAGAAAAATTGCAACAAAATCCACATGTTAAATAATTGTATGTTTTCTATTCTTAGTGCATTCAACTACTAAGTCAGAAAAATAAAAACTTTAGAGTATTAGCCCTTTCTGCAACACCAGGCAACAAAATTGATAATGTTCATGAGGTATAATTTATTTATATTAAATTATATAAAATCATTACCGATATCTTTTATAACTATACTACAATTTGCAGGAGTAAATAAATAATATTTTCTGTAGGTGTTGCAAAACTTGCTTATCGCTCATGTGGAGTTGCGAGACGAAACTTCCCCAGATATTATACCGTATATCAATGAAAGAAAAGTCGATATAATTTTAGTACCACTTAACAATGAACTAACAAAATACAAAGAGAGATATATTTTCGTTATGGATCGTCATGTTAAAGTTTTACTGCAGTATAATGTTCTTAAGGGAGATACAGCAAATATTTCTAAAGGAAGGGTAAATTAAACTTTCATATGTTTCATTGTTCGTACTTCCAACTTATAAAATTAAGATTGTCTTTTCTTTTCTTGGTTATCTAGATATATCATTTATTAAAGGACTTTCAAAATAAAACTAATAAATCAGGAAATTATGGACAAATTATAAAAACACTAAATATATTAATGACGATGTATCATGCTTACGAACTTATGATCAGAGATGGTCTCCGAGCATTTTGTAAATTTTATCAGAGTACGTAACTTATGTTTTACGAATACAATTGATACATGGTCTTTTTTTATCTTAAGTACTTTTTTATATATTTTTATCGACAGATCATTCTGATAAGTTTTGGATGAATGAAGAGACTCAATTGTTGGAGTTGGTTGAAGACATAAAACAATATCTTGGCCCGTTTCCGGATGTAAAAACTATTAATGAAAGCAACGCAGCAAATGTTTGTATAAATTCGTGTACATATTAAACGCAGAGAGTTGTGTTTGTCTTTATATGTAATTCACAAATTTTAGATATCACAAGATCTTGTATTCGGACATACGAAGTTCGAAAAGTTAAAAGAATTACTGTCGCATCATTTTACAAGCAGTCAGGAAAAAGAGATTGATACAAGAGCCATCGTTTTTGTTGAGGTTTGTACTTATCGAATGTATGCAATATAAATTTAAGGTATAACATGATTTTTCTTTATTCAGTACAGAGATATCGTGAACGAAATTTACGTGTTGCTGCTTCAGTGTCAACCATTAATAAAACCGCAAATGTTTGTTGGTCAAGCTGGACAGAAACAAAAGCAGCAGATAAAAGCATTAGAACATTTT
The DNA here is from genome assembly GCF_051020975.1 of Osmia lignaria lignaria. Lineage (NCBI taxonomy): Eukaryota > Metazoa > Arthropoda > Insecta > Hymenoptera > Megachilidae > Osmia > Osmia lignaria. Next base: position 8,442,138 of record NC_135047.1, on the reverse strand, counting down.
AGAAGTAATCACGTTAATGTTCTTATATCTACAAGTATAGGTACAAAATATGTAATATGTACTAACAAGTTTGTTGCCAAGTTGCAAACAGGAATTATAATGAATTAATGAGAATGTTATCTTATTGAATACAGGAGAGGAAGGGTTGGATGTTGGAGAAGTAGACTTAATTGTATGTTTCGATGTGTCTCAACATTCTCCAACGCGACTGGTACAAAGAATGGGGAGAACCGGTAGAAAACGCGATGGTCACATAATTATTCTGGTCACTGATGGGAAAGAACACGAGGTAATTAAAAGCTTAATAACCATAAGTATCTAAAACATGTATAAAATTTTGATAATCCGTTCAATATCATAGACATTAAAATCTACAATGGCTAGAAGAGTTTCCTTAAATAACAGGATATTAAACACAAGCAATATTTTCTCTTCGCTTTATCAAAGCAGTCCACGAATGATACCTGATATTTTTAAGCCAGAATGTTTAAAAATGCATATTAACGTGCAACCAAAAACTCCAGTTACAAAAGGCAAGAAAAAAAAAGCAGATAAGGAGAACAATAAGCGTCAAAATAAGCTAAAGAAGATTACAGTTCTAGGTAATAAAATGATGAAAGTTTAATGCAATCATCCATTTTACATGTTATGTATATGTTTTAGATTCTGATACGAAATCACAAAAGGATGACAATAAATTTACCATGACGAAATTCTTTACAACTAAGAAATATAAAGAACATTCAGAAAGCAATGTTAATACACCTGCTTGTGATACGAATCAGAATAAAAATATAATAAAACCATCCGACGTAAAAATTTTGTCCTGTGACAACGATGCAGTTGATTTTCTTACAACGTGTGCTTTGAGAACCTCTGAAAAAGAAACGGATACAGAGGAAGAATGTAAAATTAATAAAATTTACATACCTAAGTTTCCCCGGATTAAAAACTTGTTTAAGTTTACAGTACCCAATATTAAAATTCTAGATTGCTTAATTAGTTTAGAGGATGTTGTTCCACTAAATAGTAATTTACACAAGAATAAAAACAGGAGTAAAAGTAAGAGCAACTTGTGTAATGATGAACCTGTATTTGATAATGAGCCGAAGCAAAAAGAAAATGAACGTATCATTGAAAAGTCGAAATTTGAAGACCTGCTTGATAATAGCAGTGAATCAAAGGAAAGCGACATAATTAATAACGAAGATTTAGAGCCTGGAATATTTGAAGATATACTGAACGAAATATCTGATGAATGTGAAAGTAATATTCACGTTGAAAATATACAAGCTGAACAATCTCAAAATAAGAACGATAAACGAATAGTCGAGGATAATTCTATATCAAATTCTAATAAATCCAAAAATGAACAGATTCTTAGTATAACGCAAGCGATCGAAGAGATAGCAAAATTAAATACAAACTCAAGCAATGCGAAAGTAATCGATGAATCAGAAGATGATATGTTCCAGGATGAAGATTTTTTGAGAGAAATCGACAACATTGAAGAAACAATCAAAGAAGCAGATAATTTGTCTGAAAATAATGAGTCTAATAACAAAACTGTTTTCAATGACTGGACAGATCTAGATCAATGGGATGATGATTTTGAAATTCCCATGGAACCTGTACGCAGTTCTACAAAATTCAATTTGTCCAAAGGAACAAACAAAAAATCTAAACAACCTGTTAAGACATTGGACTGGGACAGTGAGGAATGGATCTCGGCTGACAAACCTTCCAATGTTTCAAGAGGGAGTACCTCTGGTTCAAGTATAGCAAAAAAATTATCGAACGTAAGAAAAAATTGGAATTCGAGCTCAAAACAATTTATTAAATGCAATTTAAACGATTCAACTAAAAGAGAAGAAGAAAAAGAAAGCAGTTTCTTCTTCAATCACTCGAAGGTTGAGGACTCATCGCGTGAACGAAGAAGCAAAGAAGAGAAAAGCTGTCAGAAACGTATTCATGGTAATCGCAAAAGAAGAAAGATACATGAATTTATAGAGGATGAAGCAAAGGTATCTTCAAACGAAGTCTCTTCGGATGAAAGTTCTGAAATGGACACAGATCTCGATGATTTTGTAAGCTACACCCAAAACGTACATGACACAACTGACATGCACATTCACTATTTGAAAAGTGTCAAAAGCCCGATGAAAGCACGGCAGGGTTTCGTTTTTAAAGAACCACGTACGGTTGATACGAGCATAGAAATATATTCGCAAGCGCCCGAACAAGATGACACTTATTTAAACGTAAATATGATGTTATACCAATCGTGTTAGAAATTATAGAAGTTAATTGTACGTAACGTTTCTGTTGAATTTCAGGATTCCTTTTGCGTGGAAGGAGACGAGAACGAACATCAAGATATCACTTTAGTGAAAGAACTATGCGAATTGGAGAGAGCGGAACGAGAACTCGAGGGGCGAAAGCGGAAAGGGAAACGGAAACGCTCAAAGAACGAAGCATTAGACTGTAAGACTGAAAGAAGAAGTAAACGAAAAAATTATCGTAACAGTAGTAACAGTAGCAGTGAAGACGAGATTGAAAATTTGCGAAAACAGATAATGGACACGTCGAAGGTGTCGGTACAGTAGGGTTTTGTTACGTTGCTGCAGGAATATTATAATAACCCTGTCTTCTCCAATATAACAAGATTTCACTGTACCTACAGCCACGCGAATCGTAAACGTATCGACAGAATTTACTTACATAGATTATATCTTTTTTGCTTTTATGAGACGTGTATATGAAGAATAGAATTTAGTAAAAATTATTCGGGAAACGAATAAAAAATGTTCCGTTTTGTTGAATCGCGTCGCTATAGATTTTGAAGTCACAGACTTATGGTTTTGCTACCTAACTATATTTCCAAGAAGAACAAGAACAATAAGCGTAATGCTTAAGGTCTCAGGTATGCGAATTAGAAAGCGAAATTCTCGCTGACCATGGGTGCATCGTTAGGCCCTTTACCTTTTGCTGCAGGTGGTGGTTCACCCTCTCCACGACCTTTGTTTCGTTGAGGTATATAAAGCCAGGGGTTGTAGGTGTTTAGCTCGCAGTCTTTCGAAAAATTTAACCGCGTGATTTTCGTCAGTCGATTCTATTTGCAAGGAAAAATGTATCGCAGTTTAATGATGTGTTTGACGATTTATTTGTGCGGGGCTGCAGTTGTACCGATTAAAGATCAAACTAACGACGAGCAGAACGAGAAAAACGATGAAACGAATCAGCGAACATTCGCAACGCTTGGAATCGGAGGTCAGCAACAAATTTATCCGGTTAATCGCTATCATTATCCAACGTATCCAGAATATGGAAACAACGGATACGCGATTCAGACGGGGTACGAGGGGTACCTCGTTCCCGCTGTTGTACCGCAACAGAACACAGACTCTGCTTGGATTACCGAAATAGGGACCAGTTTGCTTCCATTCTCCGATGAAATTCTCCTATATGGAATTCGTGCTGGAGCTTACTTATTGCATTTTCTATTTGCAATTATATTAGGCGGAGCATTTACCACCGTCGTTTGTACCTTTACACCTATTTGCACCATTAGTTTCATTGGCTTTGGATTTACCAATAATCATCAGGTAACGCTCAACTTGTTTTTACATCAGGAAAGAAGGAAGAGAGGGATTGTTACGTATACTTACTAACGAGCTATTTCATTTTGCAGGTGAAGGAGCAGGTAGCGGAATTATCCCAGGGCCTTTTAAACGACGAGGTCGTGAACGTAGCTACCATTTTAATTTCAAGGGCTCTCGACAATTATGCGGCGATGCAGCGCGAGAGACAGGAAAATAGGAAAGAAAAAGAGGGGGAGAAATTGAACGACTCTTCGAGTATGAGATAATTCAATTTTATTCTTGTTTCATTTCTTCCTTGACAATTATGTATAATAATTTAAGTAACGTTATAGCGATAAAATAAATCTGTTCTGAACGTATTAGAACCGCGCGTTTGACTTGTTCCCGCGGCTGGTTGATTCCGGAAGCTGGTGAATCACGATCCATCGATTCGCTCCTTTCCTGGGCAATACCTGTAGCCCCTCTTTATCTTTTATGACTCGCTTCTCTTCCATTTCCATTATGCGATGGTCCGCGGATGGGCTAACCGACCAACCTGACCCGAGCCGATCCGACCGGTTCTTCGTTCGACGAACATCAAATTGCGATACTAGATGAGATCAGAGTCCCAGCGAACCGCTTCGTGGCTCTGTTAAATTCCGAGGAGTCGTCCGTTCGGTTCGAGCGAGTATAATCAAGCGAGGACGTGAGCGTCGCAGTTTTAATTACTACTTGCTGTAACAGTTATCTCTAATTACGATCGAATCAACATACATCGTCACGCGATTATGAAGCACGTCCAAACGTTGGGTGAGAAATTTCTTTCTATCTTAACGCATTGTTAATGATCGAGAGATCCATGCGCGGCAAACGCGACGCAGCGGCGTCTCTTTGAATTTGAAAGAAACTTAAAGAATCTTCTTCAGCAACTCCTGTATTTCTTTCAGGCTACGTGGCGGTGGTCCTGTGCATCGCGACGCTTGCGATCGGATGCTGCGAATCCAAGCGAGCTGTTGACGCGAACAGGACGAAGGTCGCCGATTTTGAGGGGTCCGTGAACCACGACGAGGACGAGGATGACTTTGTACCCTATCAAGGAGAACGTTTCAACGTATTCGATTGGACATTGTTCAGAGTAAAGATCATGAAATTCTAATTATAGAACAGAGACTTTATCAGTGAACATAATTTATTCTGACTATATTTGCTATTGTTCCGTTTGCGGTACCCCTCTTAGGTAATGAGTAAAAGGTACGATGAAAATCTTCTTCTATCGCCGATATCGTTGAAGATTGCATTGGTACTTTTGTACGAAGGAGCTCAAGACAACACTGCTCATGAACTAGCCGCAGGGATGCAGTTACCTGCTACCCGAACGGCTACCCGGGACAAGTTCTCCACTATTTTACGTTCCCTACAGGTACATACGTACATTTATGAAAGGCAACCATTAGTATTTAGGATAATTATCTTTCTCTACTAATTAATTTCCTAATTCTCTTGCAGGCTACCTCTCCATCATACAGTTTGAATATTGGGACACGAATTTACACGGATTCGAATATTTTGATTAGACAACGATACGAGGCTATCGTGAAAACCTTTTACAACACCGATGTGATTGTCGCGAATATGTCGGACTCGCAACCTCTCGTTCGGGAGATAAACAGATGGGTCAGCAATGTTACAGAGGGTAACATCGAGAAGATTATAGAAAATGGTACGAATGAAAATAATCTTTATTTATCTTTACTCATAATTCTTGTTTGCAATATACAATTAAATTTTCTAGAGAGCAGCGTAAAGGAGTCGCTGATGCTGATAGTGAACGCACTCTATTTCAAAGGCTCATGGCGACGCAGATACTTCCCTCCGGAGAACACACGAGTTGGGAAATTCTATAAAAATGGCAACGAATCGGTAGACGTGCCATTTATGCGCGCATTCGGCAGATTCTACTTCTCCGAGTCTCCCGAGTTAGACGCAAAGATTTTACGGATTCCGTATGACGTACGTCTAAATCTATCTCGTCCTTGACTGTTCCGTTATCTTATATTATTGATGCCTTTTTTAGGGACACAAATTCGCCATGTACCTTTTACTACCTCGTACTCAGAATGGTATCGAGCAACTTGTCGCCGATGTTAATCCTTTTATCCTGGCGCGACACGTGTGGTTGATGCAGGATCTGCCTGTTGATGTGTCCATCCCGAAATTTAAATTTGAATTTTCCAGTCATTTGGAATCCGTGCTTCGTCAGGTATTCGCTTTTGCTATTAAACCACAATGTTCTTTTCAATATCCTAAATTTTCTGTTCCGCTTCTAGCTTGGTATTCGCAATATCTTTGACGACACAGCTACATTAACTGGTATAGCCCGCACTAAAAGAACTTCCAAACACCTGAAAGTCTCGAATATATTGCAAAAGGCTGGAATAGAAGTGAACGAGAATGGAACGACGGCTTACGTTGCCACCGGTAAATCTGTTATCCAACTATCTTTTAGGTACCTATTTCTATTCCTCTGAACTTGATTTATTAATCTAGAAATCGAACTTGGGAATAAAATCGGGGAAGAAACGTTCCATGCGAATCGCCCCTTCTTATTTTATATAGAAGACGAATCTACAGGAACCATCACTTACATGGGCAAGATAATGAATCCTTTAATTACGAGCGGCAGTACTGGCAGTTCGAATCAAACTATTCTATCTAAATTTGGCACACCAGTAGTGAACACAGGTTAATCTCTTCTTCCAAATAAATTTCACTATCATAATTCTCTACTGTCATTTCTTCCCAATATTGTTAACAAATTGTTAACGATTATGTAGTTTCTTTCTCCGCAACTTTATTTAAAGAAAGTCTCAGCATCATATTAACACAAAGGTGTTTCTAGACTCGATCTTGCAGATGGGCTTTAATGCCGAAGATAGGAATAATCTCTTCAATGCATACTTCTCACAGGTAAAAGAATATAAAAATATATCTTGTATCTCATTAATTGAGAAGCTCTATTCTTATTTCTACCATAGGTTCTCAGTAAGGAACACGATGAAAATCTAGTATCATCACCAGCGAGTGTTAAAGCGGTTCTAACGATGCTAATGGAAGGAGCGAATGGTAAAACGAGACAAGAGATTCTTTCGGAATTAAGATTACCTAATGAGGAATCGCGTATAAGAGAAATCACCCAACGTACCTACGCATCCCTAAAGGTAAAAATGCATTTACTATATAGTAATCCCAACATTTGCGTGGATTCACTTTAACTCACAAACACGAAATACATTTTATTTTTAGAGAAAAGAAAATGGCACAGAAATTGATCTAGCTACCCGATTGTGGATAGATGAAAACTTACATGTACTGGACAGTTATAAAAATATTTTGCAATCACACTACAGAGGAGACGTTCAAAATATAAATTTTATAGATTCTCAAAAGACTGCGCGTCTTATTAATGACTGGGTCCGTCAAGCAACGCGCAGCGTAGTTTCTTCACCCTTGGTTAACAACATACAACCTGACACCCGTATGATACTGACTTCTATTATCTATTTCAAAGGATGCTGGTTGAAAGCGTTCGATCCAATGAAAACGGGATTGCAATGTTTTTATATCCCTAATGGGGAATGCAGAAAAACGCATTTCATGCAGCATAAGTCCACGTATCGATATGCGTACATATCCTCCATTGAAGCGCATATTTTAGAAATTCCGTACTCGGTACGATAAACAAGCCAAGTACAATTATGTGAGACATGTTTTCTATATCTATATAACGTTAGGTGTAATTTTTCAGGATGGTAAAACGTCGATGTTAACGATCATGCCAAATGAAAGAGAAAAAGACCCACATCTTCGAATATTGTCCAAAGATTTAGCTACCATTCCTATATCTGCGATGCTAGCAAACTTAAGGGAAAGAGACGTCACTATATATCTTCCAAAATTTAAGATTGAGAACAATCTTAATTTAATGTCCACCTTACAACACGTAAGTTTCGCTATGAAGAAACCTATTTTTCAAAGTTATCAACATAGTTTTTTTTTAGCTGGGGATTGAAAGTGTATTCAGATTTGATGCAAATTTAACTAACATAGTTTCCAACGGTTCGGTACGTGTGACAGATATCCTACAGAAGATTAAAATAGAACTAGACGAAGAAGGAACGTTAGCGGCAGCTGATACTGGTAACTTTAATGAAACTTTTCTCTTTTTAAAAACAGATTGAATATATTGCTGTATTTTTAATGATAATCTAATTTAACAGAAGTTGGATATCAGCTGCTTTCATCGTGGAGTAACGACGTTAAGATGGATAGACCTTTCCTCTTCCTCATCATCGATTCCATCACAAATACAACGCTATTTTTTGGTCATTTCATCGAACCACTATAACAAGCATTTTAATGACCATAGATCTTAACACGTTGAATGTCATGGGGGTCACCAGTAAATAAATAATTATTATGTGTAATAAATTACTTTTTATTTGTGTAATGAAAGAAACATAATACAAGTATTTGATACATCGTTATATATGTACATGAACATCTAACATAGCACAATTAACATTGTACTACCTATGCTCCATAGTTGTCTTTTATATCTTTCCAAAGTTTCTGAAACAAAACATATTGGCATTGTTATGCTTACAATGTTTATCCCTTTGTTTCAAAAAGTTAGTTCGTTTTACTTTCTTAAGCAGTAAAGAATAAGTTAATTCAATGCCTTTTCATAACTGATTACATACATGGAATTGAACTTATTACGAAAATCGTTATTAGAATATCTTACAATAGTTCTTATATTTATACATACCCCCTTATTAATGCTCTCAAACATTTTATCCGAAAATACATTAACCGATCGCTCAAATACGAAACTACTTGCTAATATAACTACAACGACTGTCGAAGTTCGTTTGAACAGAAGGTTGTATATAGCACTGGCCATTGTTCTAACTTAAGTTACTGTAATCTCAAACAAAATTATGTATCTAATTTTAACTACTATAATCTTTCTTTTCAACAGAATGCTTGAATCACTTTTGCCAGAAATAGGACAAAAATAGTCCCATTCGCATGCGCATAAGCCTTAAGTGATGTAATAGCAATGATTACAGATGAAAAAGGATGAAACATGCTATTGTTTTTAAAAAGACAGATCTGGCATCCCAGTGATCCCAAGTGATGTTAGGTCTGCAATAAAACCGTCAATTCGAAAGTCGGTTGTCAAAATAATTATATAGGATAGTTCCTATACTGTGTCACAGTCTAGTAGCGACCGCCGAGGATTGTGGATCTACCTTTCAAACACACACAACCTTTATTTTATTTTCTGCGCTCATTTAGTGTACCGTATTTATTTTTCTAACTTATTGAATAAACGCATTAGAAGACTGAACGTGTTGATTTTATTACTCCCTTATATTTATTTATTCTTTACATCCCAGCTTCTCTTACATCACAGCTTCTCACACATTCCTGCATCGTTTCCATCTCTGGATCCCTGCATTCCGTACATCTCTGCATCCCTTACATCAATGCATTCCTTTAATTCCTACATTCTTTTCATCCATACATTCCTTTCATACCTACATTCCTTACATCCCTACATTCCTTACATCCATGCATTCTTTTCATCCTTACATTCCTTACATCCTTCATCCCTTATATACCTACATTCTTTTCATGCCCACGTTCTTTTCATCTCTACATTCTTTCACCCCTACATTCTTTCCATCCATACATTCCTTTCATCCCTACATTCCTTACATCTCTTCATCCCTTATATTCCTACATTCTTTTCATCCATACATTCCTTTCACACCTACATTCCTTACATCCATGCATTCTTTTCATCCTTACATTCCTTACATCTCTTCATCCCTTATATTCCTACATTCTTTTCATGCCCACATTCTTTTCATCCCTACATTCTTTCACCCCTACATTCTTTTCATCCCTACATTCTTTCCATCCATACATTCCTTTCATCCCTACATTCCTTACATCTCTTCATCCCTTATATTCCTACATCCTTTTCATCCATACATTCCTTTCATACCTACATTCCTTACATCTCTTCATTCTTTTCATCCACACATTCCTTTCATACCTACATTCCTTACATCTCTTCATCCCTTATATTCCTACACTCTTTTCATCCCTACATTCCTCACATCTCTTCATCCCTTACATTCCTACATTCTTTTCATCCCTACATTCCCTACATCTCTACATCCTTTATGTCTCTGTATCCCTAACATCCCTGCATTCTTAACACATTCGCAACATTTTTATGCAAAATTTAGTTCCTTTTTCCAAAACCAGATGGCGCTGATTCGACGTCGAGATTTTAGTTCACATTGTTGCCGCCAGAGGGCCAAAAATTGATCATGCTTTAGTTCCTTTTTCCAAAACCAGATGGCGCTGATTCGACATTGAAATTTTAGTTCACATTTTTGCCGCCAGAGGGCCAAAAATTGAGCATGCTTTAGTTCCTTTTTCCAAAACCAGATGGCGCTGATTCGACATCGAAATTTTAGTTCACATTTTTGCCGCCAGAGGGCCAAAAATTGAGCATGCTTTAGTTCCTTTTTCCAAAACCAGATGGCGCTGATTCGACATCGAAATTTTAGTTCACATTTTTGCCGCTAGGGGGCGCTGTATTTTCGAGATTTTCTCGAAAACCTTGGGAAAAATAGCGCCCCCTTGCGGCAAAAATTTGAACTAAAATTTCGATGCCGAATCAGCGCCCTCTGGCGGCGATAAAGGGAACTAAATTTTCGAAAAATTTTGACGAAAAACTAACTTACCTTTACTTACCTTTACTCGAAGCAGTCTTTGTAATATATTTATTATAAGTGATACAGAAGTGTAGGGAATGTAGGAATGAAAGGGATGTAGGAATGAAAGGAATGTAGGGATGAAGAGAATGTAGGAATGAAAAGAATGTAGGGATGAAATGAATGTAGGGATGGAATGAATGAAGGGATGTAAGAAATATGGGGATGAAAGGAATATAGGGATGAAAAGAATGTAGAGATGAAAGGAATGTAGGGATGAAAGGAATGTAGGGATAAAAAGAATGTGGGGATGAAAGGAATGTAGGGATGAAAGGAATGTAGGGATGAAGAGAATGTAGGGATGAAATGAATGTAGGGATGGAATGAATGAAGGGATGTAAGAAATATGGGGATGAAAGGAATATAGGGATGAAAAGAATGTAGGGATGAAAGGAATGTAGGGATAAAAAGAATGTAGGGATGAAAGGAATGTAGGGATGAAAGGAATGTAGGGATGAAACGAATGTAGGGATGACGTGAATGTAGGGATGAAATGAATGAAGGGATGTAAGGGATGAAGCGGTGTAAGGAATGTAGGGATGAAATGAATGAAGGGATGTAAGTGATGAAGCGGTGTAAGTTATGTAGAGATGAAACGAATGTAGGGATGAAATGAATGTAGGGATGAAAAGAATGTAGGGATGAAAAGAATATAGGGATGTAAGGGTTCGAGAGATGTAATGGTTCAGGATTATAAGGGATACAGAGATGGCCTTGGCCTATAATGAAGTAAATTAAATATACTCTGGACAGAAATTAAACTGGTTGTGCACTCTTCATACGGCCCTGATTTTATCCCCCCAAGCCAATGACGCCGACTACGTACCGACCTGATGTCATATTGGGGTCTTAAGGATCCCGAAACACCGTTGAGTATTTCTGCGTACCAATATTATATCATCCGGGGTGCTAAGGACCCCGAAGCACCAGTCACTATCTCTACGTACCGCCCTGATGTCATATTGGGGTCTTAAGGAACCCCAAACACCAGCCAGTATCTCTACATACCCATATTATACCATCCGGGGTTCTAAGGACCCCGAAGCACCAGTCACTATCTCCACGTACCGCCCTGATATAATATTGGGGTCTTAAGGAACCCCTCACCACCAGCCAGTATCTCTACATACCTATATTATACCATCCGGGGTTCTAAGGACCCCGAAGCACCAGTCACTATCTCCACGTACCGCCCTGATATAATATTGGGGTCTTAAGGAACCCTAAACACCAGCCAGTATCTCTGCATACCTATATGATACCACCTGGGGTTCTAAGGACCCCATGCACCGACGATTCCTTATACCTAAATTATATTGTCGCGGGGTTCTAAAGACCCCAGGCACCGACGAGTCTGCATATCTAAATTATATTGTCGCGGGGTTCTAAGGACCCCGAAGGTCCGATGCATCCGCATACCGACATTCTGGTATCTGGGGTGTCAAGGACCCCGAAGCAACTAGCGAAATATAAGAACGAAAAACGAACAAATCGTGAAACTTACTTGTTCGGAATAGTGATGGGTTTGAGCGGATCTAGCGAAATATAAGAACGGAAAACGAACAAATCGTGAAACTTACTTGTTCGGAATAGTGATGGGTTTGAGCGGATCTAGCGAAATATAAGAACGGAAAACGAACAAATCGTGAAACTTACTTGTTCGGAATAGTGATGGGTTTGAGCGGATCTAGCGAAATATAAGAACGGAAAACGAACAAATCCTGAAACTCTCTTGTTCGGTGTAGTGATGGGTTTAACCGGATCTAGCGAAATATAAGAACGGAAAACGAACAAATCGTGTAACTCACTTGTTCGGAATAGTGATGGGTTTGACCGAATCTAGCGAAATATAAGAACGGAAAACGAACAAATCGTGTAACTCACTTGTTCGAAATAGTGATGGGTTTAACCGAATCTAGCGAAATATAAGAACGAGAAACGAACAAATCCTGCAACATTTGTTCAAGATAGTGATGGATACGACCTGATTCGTTGCTGGGATGTCTTGGACCCCGAAGCACGAGCAACGCTATTTACATACCGATATTATGGCATTCGGGGTATCCGGGACCCCGGAGTACCACTGACACTGTTTACATTCCGACATTATGGCATCCGGGGTGTCAAGGACCCCGTATCACCAGTATGTGTCACTTTTTGCGTACCCACATTCTGGTATTGGGGGTGTCAGGGACCCCACTGCATCGTGGCGCTCTCTGCATACCGACCTCATATCATCTTGGGGTATCTGGGACCCCGAAGCGCCGTTGACTGTATACCGATATTATGGCATTCGGGGTGTCTGGGACCCCGAAGAGAGAATAGCTGCCTCATCTATCACAAATGTTACCATCCGAAAGTCGGTAAATTGTCGTTTAGTTTGCGACGATTTCCGATAGGTAGCGCCCGTGTTCTCGCGCATGCGTACAAGGGAACTAAAAGGAATATAAATTTCGTAATATTATAATAAGAAATGTCACTTTTGTTTCGTTATTTTTTTTATTATTTTATTTGTGTAAAGACGTACAGTATACTGATACATATAATAATTCAAATTGTTCGAAGATAAATGTATATACGTAAAACTTATACGTTTATAATTTGCATATCGTAATACTTAAAATAATAACATGGTTGAGTATTCATTGATTTGTAAATTTGTTACAAATTCGTTGATACATATAAAATAATATGTAAATACTGATGGTGGCATTGAAATAACTATCACAGGAGTAACTTTAATAATATACCACGTTTCCTTATGTATAATACATACAATTCTTTCTTTTTTCATTGTTCAACTAAAATAATTGTTATTGCTACATATGCAATATGCATCCTATATAAATGTATTATAAACCTAATTAAATTAAGTTAATTGTTTATTTAAAAAATTATGTATATTATAAAATTGAAACAATAAAAATGACTGAATTTAAACAAAACATAATAGTACAATGGAGTACTATCGTTTTACGTCATATTATTCAAATACTAATACCTACCACAAAAAGTACCTCATCTGATCATAAAAGTACACTTTTACTAAACAATTTAACTAGTACTTCTCATGTGGTACGCTTATAAATGTTCTGGAAGAACCATTAACATATTACTAAGTTTTGCCAGCATTGTAATATATTTCAGTATAACTAATACTTACTTAATTATATTAGGTAATTCCTTGTAACGACATATGTATTTGTGGCCGAAACCATATGATGCATCTATTCGTATAAATTGAATACGATTTGTACTGTTACCGTGATAATTTATAGCTGATTTAAATAACTAATAAAATAAATATAAGATCTATTAACATTATATACATTTTGTGAAACTGTAACTAAAATTAATATACCTTTTCACCTAACGAAAATGGTACAATACCATCATCTTCTGCATGTAATATCATAATAGGACATTGAATCTTTTCTATATGTTTGTCTGATTCAAATCGAAGATAATTGTTATAAAATGGTTCAACTATTACCCAATGAAACCACGGTAAATGTTTAAACACCTGCAAAAAATAAAGTTTTTAAACACATTTCGAAACATAGTTAGTATCATAGTATTATTAAATGGTTTTTGTAATCTAAAATACCTGTGACAGAGGGTGTTCACTTAATTCATCTGCAATATTATTAAATGGCGATTCTAAAAATAACCCTGCAGGCTGGATATTTTCTATTGCTAATAATGCTAGTACATGAGTAGAGACCCTGTAAATCATGATCAATGAAGCTTGTTAAGATTTTTGAATTGATCTTTTTTTAAGTACTAGTATTATTAAGCAAATAACTTCATACCCAGTGCCTAAAGAATGTCCCCATACAAAGACAGGAGCTGTATTATTCACTAATTTCAGCAACCATTCAAGGATATATTTGCTATCAGTAACTACACCTGATTCAGAGAGCTCTGCTTCTTCGCTATCACCATAGCCTACATTTACAAAAAATATATTTACAATTATTTACACAGCTTTAATTTTTTAACATCAAAATTCTCAACACTTACCTCTATAATCAAAGGCTATAACATGATAATCTAAAGACTGAAATAATTTATAAAGTTCGAGGCGATGACTACTTGCTCTATTACCACTATTACCATGCATATAAAGAAAAACTGGTTGCTTAGCATTCCTTAAAATATCTTCATAATCATCATCTGCTGTAATATTGGTATTATTTAATAAAGATTGAGGTAGCACCTGCCTAAAAATATATTTTACTCGTTGTAAATAAGCAACGCATATAACATTATTATTTATACAAGTTAATTACCAACCACAATCCTATTTTTACTTGTTGATCTGTTGTTAAATAAAAATTTCTTGTTCCTTTCATTCCAACTGACTCTGGATTTGAAAAATCTACATTAAGTGGCCATTGTACTGAAAATATGAAATTAATTATATGTAAGAAAAAAAATGAAAGAATTTTAACAAACATATAAAATTTATTTACTTACCAAAATTTGAAAATAGTATCTTTCTTTGTATAGTGCAAGAATAATGAAATATAACAGGCAGTAGTCCAAATATTACAAAGTATATAATTATTGTTACTGCCATTACCCAAATTAAGTGTCTGTAATCAAGTTTATTCATTCAAAACTTTACATCACATACAAACAATAATATTTAATTGTAGCTATAGAAAACAATTGAAAAAATAAAGGTATGTAATCTACCTTTTTGTTTCTTGTTTATTATCAGAATGCATATTCATATATAGAAAGTAGCATATACATAATGATTATTACCAATATAAACATACAATGAATTTTTATAGCCATTAATAAAGTATAAAAATATGGTAATAGTTATAAATTTATACCTTATTAATCTTATAGTAGTTTGATGTATACATTTACAATTTAAATGATGGTTATTGCACATTATTTAATGCATATATTTTGAAAACTGCACATATAAAATTTAATTCAAAAGTACATAAATTAAACTTTGTACAGAGAATCCTATTTTCTTTGTTCCATATATTTAATGAAAAATTTCAAAAATTGACCTGTTATTTTACAATGTATTTTTATATGATTTCCAGTATTTTAATTCTTTTGTAACATGGTGCATACTATAATAAAAAAAAGTTAATAGCTTAGAAAAACATAGTTATAAACAATCAGTTCATAAAATAAAAAAAAACAATAATTTAAAATATTGAAAATATAAAAATATATACATGCACTTTATACAAAGTATGATACTTTCAATAAATCCTCTATACTTTGTTATTAATATTTTATTTATTAGCCATTTCTACCAATCATTAGATAGTTCATTTAATATATAAACAGTTCATTTACTTGTTTAACACCAAAAACTATTTTGTTAAAATATTTTAATTGAGAGATATCCCTTTACCTCGATGCAAAGAAATTCAAAAGTACTATTGCATTACTACATTCTATACTTTTTTTAAGGAGCTTGATAAAAATCATGATCTTATTTCATACATAAGAAAATTTACAAAATAGACATTAAACACAGCAACTTACATTCCTAAATACCAGTTATCAAGAATGGTGGAAACGGGCAATATTGTTGATAGTAGAAAAGTTGATTGCATATTTGTTAGTAGCTACCAAACCTAGGACACCTTTAAATTTTTCCTTTTAATGTAATTTACTTGTACAAAATCCTTGCAAGCTATTATTATGCATAGGTGGTCAGATTTAATATTATTTATTGTATTTACAAAAGTGTAATTATTTCCACTCACATAAATTACATTTCATAATGAAATAAGTTATTTTCTCATACTGATAAGAGAACCAACCTATATCAACAGTGATAAATTATAAACAAATATTAAATCATCATCGTTGTATTTTTTATACATTTATTATATTTTTTTAACCATTTGTAATTGCATAAAAGGTATATTGTGACTATAAATTAAGACCCTTAACATAGTGGTAATAATTACACCTGGTTATTGTATCCAACATAATTTAAACTTAATTATTGATTAGGCTGATGCATCAAAATGTTAATATTTGTCTGTTAAGGATCGTAGAATAAGTGTAAGTGCAGATCTAGAACAAAAACATAAAGAATTAGACAAATAAATACCTAGTACCTTTTTTTAAAGCGTTTCTTTGGTAACCAATATAACATAATAATTAAAAATTAATAAAATTTAATCTGAAAACAAAATCTCCGTCAACGGAGAACAGAGACGCTGATTTATATAATTACCCTTCAGTCGAAATTACAAATCAAATAAATGAATTACTTTCAACTTTCTCTCCAGGATGGCAAATCTTTGAAAATACTAATCAAATTCTATATTTTATTATATTTTCTTATTTAGTAATAAAGAAACACTCTCAAATAAAAGTGTAGAACAATTTTTTTTTTTTAATTTGAGTAAAGTAAAGTAAAGTAATGAAAGAGTAGTAAATAATGGATATAATGTTTAATACATACATTCGTAATATATATAAATCTCTGTTTTACATTTTATTAATATCCAATATTTGCAAAAAGGTTCAAAAATATCTATAAAAAGTGTAAAATATTATTTTACTGTAGTAATTACTACATGGTTTGGGTTCAGGAATTGTATGTGCAATTTGATTGGTTGCACTTTCTAATAATAAATAGAATTAATAAAATGTATGGAACTGCCTATACATTAACAATGTCTTTTTATTAATATTTCCAATAGATTCTGCATTTTTTTATGAATAGGCATATTTATAATGCATCCATATAATTAACAAGTTACTAAAATTAACTTCCCTTCACTTCATAAGTTTCCCTCTATTGAGGGTGGTGTAATCTAGAGACTTGGATCTGTCCCTTTTTGCCCAACGAAAAGTTATCGGCCATGCGCATTATCGCGCCATTTTCAATTACATTATTTATGCTATATGCTTCTGTACTTTTAATTCCACTCATTCTTGTTCGTACTTTTAAATCTCACACTCTTTCTGTACTTTTAAGTCCACTCATCTTACTCGTTCCTTTACATCCCCCTTTTAGTCGCCTCTTACGACAGGCAGGGGATACCGTGGCCGTATTCTAAGCCCCCCGAGCCACAGGGGGTTAAAATTAACCAAAATCTACCAATAGTAGAGGATGGCATAACTGCCCGTTAATTATTGCTTTTGAGAAGATACAACCATATAATTCAAAAGTATATAGTGCTTCAAAGTTTACAAATAAAATATATAAAATACTGTAGAAGAAATAAGCTCTTTTAAGGTAAAGTTTAACTACTTTGAGAAAAAAGAATTATTAATCCTAACCTCTTTTTTATAAAGTCATTTCACAAATGTGATAAATGTCTACAATTTGCAGATGAATCGTAAAGAAGCATTAACTCAATTTATTCAACAAATTCATGGACGTCCTGTTGTTGTAAAGCTAAATAGTGGTGTAGATTACCGAGGTAAGATCTTTCACGAATTTTAATGAAATAAACAAACATTTTATTAATTAATCAATCATTATTTTACAGGTGTTTTAGCTTGTCTTGATGGCTACATGAATATAGCACTTGAACAAACAGAAGAATATGTAAATGGTCAATTAAAAGATAAATATGGTGATGCTTTTATACGCGGCAATAATGTATTATATATTAGTACACAAAAACGTAGAACTTAAAATAAATACATAATTTGTATGAAGTTTTACTTACTTTTAAAATAAAAATCATTCTAAGGACATTTCTTTTTTATGAACCATGCTTTTTCAAGTGGAAACAAAATGGTTAAGCTCTTTACATAGTAAATCATTTATTAAACATGTTGTCTTCTAAACTCTATATTAATACTTATAAAATTTTTATAACCATACTATAAATCAGATAATAATAATGTTTTTTTTAAGATTCATGATCTTCACTTTTTACTTGTGAATTACTCTTACATTCTTTGTTCTCTAAATTTTTAGTAGCATTGGGTATTTCTGTGTTAGATAAATTATTTTTTGGTTGTGTGTTTTCAGTATCTTCCAATTTCTTTCTCTTAGCTTCCTCAATTTCTTTAAGTCTTGCAAGCCTTCTTTGAACAGCTAGCTGTCTATTTCTTTCTATACGTTCTTTAACTTCATCGCTTAGTTGTGGTGAAACAGAAGTTGTCTTATTTAGTTGTGGTGAAGCAGAAGTTGTATTTGTAGGCTTTGAAGTTATGGTGACATTAGACTGTAATAATAATTCATTGAATGTATTCTCATTATTAATAGATGCATTAGACATAGCTTGTTTTTGTTTCTCTATTTGTTCAGCAATTAATAAATCAAATTCATCAATAGGTTCATCTTGATCTTTGTCTTCCTCTATGTCTATATTATCCGGACTAATCGTATCATCTGCACTAATCATATCTAGTCTATATTTTTTAATGAACACCTGAAGATCTTTTTTAGTACCCAATTTCTCTAATTTCTCAAGAAAATCATCAAAATTCAACTTAGGGAATAGTCTATGTCCCCAGTGTTCCATCCTTTTTATGATTCTATCTAAATCTACTTTCTCATATCCCTTTCCATAAAATTTAAAGCCTTCAAAATATTTTTCAATAGTATGTAGTCCTTTAGGACCTTTTAGACGTTCTGTGTTTAATTTAGGTATAGGATTTCTTACAACACTACGTTTTGTAGATGTTGGATCAATTCTTCTGGCAGTATTTTCTTCATTATCTGAGCCAATATCTTCATTCTTGCTGGTATTAAACTGATCTTCATCTGAGTCTCTGTTTTTATACTCACCTACTACATCATGTTCATCTTCTATATCGTTTGACAAAGTTGACATATTCAACAAGTTGTATTTCAACTTCCTTTGATATATGCAAAACGGTAATTATTTATTGAACAGTAAAATTTTTCAAAGACTATTGAGAATATAAGTGTATGAATACAATTTCTTAAACCTAGCTTCTTTCCTTTCGGCAGTATTTGTGCGTTAGCAATTGTATAACTGTAACGGTGTTCCTGACCGTAAACAGTAGATAGGTTAAGTTTTATAACATTTTATATCTTATTTAAAACTCGTTGTCATTTTGAGAATCACAACTAGTATTTCCTTCTTCCATAAATTTATCGAACTCTCCGTTTGATTTATTCATTCGTTCCAAAAGTGATACTAATAATTTTTTGTTCAGTCTATCGGTTTGTGTAATTTCCCGCACAGTATGCTCACGGTTTGTTATCGGAGGGCGTTCCGTTGTTCGTAATTTTTCTATGGCATCATTTGCATCTTTTATCGGTGTGCCTGGCATTTTGGATTATTGCTCGAAATATTACAACTCGAGACTCTTAAACGTGACTTTGTTTTTGATAATTTTAAAAGCACCGACAATAACACGCAACAAAATTGTCTAACCTTAGTACTGAATCCAATGCGCATGTAGATATCTTAAAAAGTTCAAGTTTTATGCGCGCCACTCAACGTTAGTTTAAAATTTTTAATGAATATTCCGAAATAATCTACTATTTGAAATCTGTATTATACATTTTTTTCAAGTTTAAAATAATAAGTATAAAGTTGTACGAATTTCTAAATGTTACTATATAAATCTTAGTGAAATTCATTCTAAAAATATATTATTTATAGATTTAATTATATTAATTGGTTGTAAGCAGTTTAGGATATAATAAGTATTTCCAAATTTGAGATAAATCACATAAAAAATATATAATGTATTATTTTTATATCATTTCTATTAGTCTATCAATTTATTCATAATATACCTACAAAAATATACTTTCAACTTCTAGATAATAAATAGGACAGTAATGAAAAAGTAATTTTGGTCAATTTTCTTTTTAAATAAGCGGCGATATGTATACATATACATACATACAATATCCAGCATTGTACATACATACACGTGATATGTTTTAAAAGAACGCTATAAATTTAAGAGGTTATGTTAGGAATAATTGAATTTTGGATGAAAATAAACTTTTGATTTAATAAAAGAAGCAATCTACGTATGTCTTGTTATAAAAGCCTATTATTTACGTACTCCTATGTAGCAATTAACACACTTATATTCAACAAAAGTAAAATGTTACGTCTATATCTATTTTGTTGAATTTCTTTAAGCAGTTTTTCAAATCGTTTTGAAAATGACGTTACCGATAAGTACAATATTTTTATGTAGTGTAGATTTCGAATCCCCGCCACACGTGATAGTATTGTTACCGTTGCTTTCGTGTAACTCAATCGCATCAAACAGATCCCAAGTCTCGTCGGTTCAACGACAAGTCCGTGGGATAACGCGGTAAACTCAGCATATCGTCAGTATCGTAAGAACATTCGTACCACACGGAGTTATCTGGTGAAGAACTGATAGCTGTAACTTTTTAACTTATACACTCGTGAAGACATCATAGAATTGTCATTCAACAAACAATCAGGTACGTTTCAAATGACGCGATGATATTCGTCGAAAACATTAAACTGTACGTTTTAATTCAAATTTCCTTGGAACGACGATAAATATAAATTTTTACTAACTTAGATTCAAAACTCACTTTTAGAAAATGATTATTATCAAGAAATATTTAGATGTCTAAACATTTTATTTGAATGATTTCACTCACATGGATCAACTGTATCAAAGTGTTGTAAATATTGTAAGTTATCGAATATGGACAGACACTATGTTCTTATATTTAAAACATCAGTAATATAAATTAAAATCTGTATAACACAAGAAAAGTGTACTGATTTCAAAATACTTGGTAGAATCTACTAATGACGTGATGACCGGTAACGGGATGGAGGTTCCATTTCCATTTTCAGTTGTTCGCTGTTCATGTCTTATCGTTTTAAATATTATCAATTCTAAGGTATAATAATAAACTTAGATTTTGAAATGATGTAGAAATTTAAGAAAAAGTACAAAATCAAATGATATTATTCAACTATTTGGTTGTTTATCTTTAAAAATAATATTAGCCGTTGATTGGTGGATTTAGATGTTTCGAGTCGTATGTTCGTCTCGTCTGAGAGACGGACCAATCACGATCCACAACGTCAATGGAAAAACTCGATGATTCTACCTGACAGATACTACTGATGTATTTGTTGCAGATCACATACATCATGGTATAATGAGACATTCGACACCTAAGATTGTCAAACGAATTTCATGATTGTCACATGTTTTATCTCTTAATCTTCTCTAGTCATTGTGTCTTTTCACATAATTTTCTTACCAATGCAAATTTGTTATTATACATCATGAATTTTCTAATAACATGACATTCATAATAAATACCATTCTTATTCGAAACATTGTCAAAAACAATAACAACATTTAACTTGAATATTATTCCAATATTTGTCAGAATTAATTTATATCGTATATGATGCTCTAACCAAAAATAGTCAAAACAGAGAACGAAAGTAAGAACGTAAGATTTTCTTCGATACGGAGCATTTTGTAAACGGGCCAAATAATTGTCTATATTGTAGAGTTACGTTAGTATCTATATATAATTTAACTATCTCAAGATAGTTTGCGAGAAAAAAAATTAAGTTTATTTTTTAATTGTACTCTCATAATATTTACATACCGTTTGTGGGATCCGGAAAAAGTCTACTTTCACGGCATTAACATAACAATGGCAATAATATAATACGCGAATAACTTCATATTATCATTTGTAATCGATTTTTGTTTAGTGAGAATACAAATAGTCTCTAATTATTTCTTTATAAACTTAAGACACAGAATTTATATGATGTAAAAATTATACGGCTCTAACATTTCTTACCGACAGTGGTATCGTATCTTTTCTTCATTAATAAAATACAAGATGTCTTAACCGGGACCTAAAATTACTCGTTTATAGTATTCTGCGATAATAAGCTGACGTTGTTGCTCTCTTAATCTTTTGAAATTAAATAAAAATCAACAGCAATTTTGCAACAAACAAAGGCTTATTCTGTATAAAAGATAACAGATAATTTAATCCATCTACAGATTAAAAGTATTGCAAAAGTTTTTAATGCCCCTCGTTTTTATAATAGCTTTTTCAATAATCTTATAAAGAAAATTATTCGAGCGCATAGACCCACTTTCCTTCTTCAAATGAATCACTGACGTTTAACGGTACCATTCTGAACGGGACGCGGTGAAAGAAAATCACAATAGAAGAAAAATTCCCTCACAATGTTATCAATACCATCGCTTTTGTTTTTTCGCTGGAATTTTTAAACAGAATCGTAAAACATGTTCTTTCTGATCAATATTGGATTACCAAAGCATTGCTATAACTTATCCTCGGTTCCCTGAACATTAGATATGCAATATTATTTAATATTTCTAGATCCAAATCGTCTTTTAATATGGTCAACTTTAGATCGGACAAAGTGCAGGCTAAATATAAAGCTAAATATAAAGCTAAATTTAATTTTAATGGCAAATTATATTTGTCGTGTATTGCAATTACGTTTAATTAACATATCATTTAGACTTTGAATTAGTATCACCTTACTCTTAGGATAAAGAGATTGTTGGTTTATAAGAATACCATGCAAAAGGGATGACGCATTCTACTAATGAATATCCATTATTTTTTCATATTCCTGAACTTCATTCTCGAAAATTGCCCTGCCAACATAGCAATCTATTTGAAATTAATTGAATAGGAGAACGACAATTGTGGGGTATTATTGTGTCCCTGTGTGACCCATTGCATAACGCGAAAACATCAGTTGATGATTCTATCATGTATGTAAAATTTTAATGTCACCTCTACGATTGAGATACACTTTGGACATGATAAAAATAAAGTTATATAAGTTTCATATTTTCTTCTACTCTTATACGGTCGGAATTTTGATAGTATTTTCGCGTGTTATTCATTATGCGTGATACATGGATTTTGGATTTACTAAAAAAGGCCTTAATATTCATTTATATACCTAGAGCCTGCAAAGCTCTAGGATGCAACGCTGCATATTGAGAAAGAGGCAGCAGTTTACTTTTAGTATTATACCATGTAAGTAAATTTAAGTCTATTGGAATGATCATTCCGTTTCTCGAAATGAGTCAATAAAAAATTTACAAATGATTTGCATTCGATTAAGAAGTACCGTTTGTTTGAATTGCGACAGCATTTTTTCACCATAGAAGCATTCCACTACTCTTTTACGATATCAAAATCACATGGTACGTGGATTCGTTTTATTGAAATTAAGCAGCTTTCTAAAATATTTTTACGTCATATTCTCTAATTTTTCCCCAATTGTAAAACGAAAGTTTGTACGAAATATTTGTTTTAAGAATAATTATGAATCATATGATTCTAATTATTGTGGAAAATTGGAATTAATGATCATTGACTAAACGTACCATTGGATCATAATAATACTTTAAATCGTTTAAGATTTTTAATCACTGACCTCTTATCGGTCCGCGTAGGTCAACTAACGCACACATTATTTCATTTCTTGTATTAAATTATGTTTGAAATTACGTTTACTTTACGTAATACATTATTCAAGTGTTACTAATACAAAAAAGAAAATAATCTAATGGTTTTTGTCTTGCTTAGCGAGAGAATCACCCTATAGAATAATTACTATCACGCGTTAACTTTCCAGGTTGAAGTTCATAGCAATTTTCATATGACGCTAGAATATTAGATCGATGTGACGTTGAATAATTGATTATAAAGTCATTTGAGTCATATTAACTTAAGTTAGAGTTTCCAAGAAAAATGAGCTGAAGTTCTCTTAGCTAAAATAAAAAGTCGTTTATTCGTGTTATGGTAAACATTAGAGACGGACTAGGACTTCAATTTTTACCGGAAGATTAGTGACACAACGGGCTCTAATTTTAATTAATTAGATCCTAAATCTCTATCGGCCCCCTGGCAATTTTCCCGAACCCTCGATGGCCAATCCGCCTCTGATAATCATACGCAGGATGTTCTGTAGTACGTGGTACCAACAAATTGTATTTGAAATTAACGATAAATCGAAAATATAATATAAAATTTGTTTTCAAACAAATTGGAATTGAGAATTTGTCATGTATGCCTGCAATTACCCCATTTCGATTATGGAACATATTAGAGTATACTAACCATGAATTAACTGAATTGTCCACGCGCAAGTATTATTCATGGTAATGATTTTAAATCGTGAGAAAAGTACAGTGACCTTTAACGTTCCTGGGCGACGAAAACATAAAGAGTGCAACTTTTTGCTATGAATACCATTGTCCGGTGTAGGTCGTCTTTGTGCCTACTTTAAATCCCCTACCATTCTTTTGAAGTCAATAAAACTAATTATAAAAGTACACATTTGTGTAATTATAAAGCCACTGATCTAAATATTCAAGCCGGATACATTATACGGTCATCATAATGGTCTCATAAAAATAAATTTTATTCTAAATATAATCAATCACAATCCCTGAACACCTACACGCGGCGGCCCTGATTATCGTATTTAGATAGGCCATTATATTTGAAACAATTGCATTTATTTTATAATATTATTTCAGACAACATGACAGCGGTACAACCTGTTCAAACCAACGGAATAGTAAAAGGATTTACGGCGAACAATAAGGTACGTAAAATTAAATATTTATTTAATCATGTTCAGCATAACATGCAAAACACTTTTATATAGAATTTTAATTTCCTGTATTCTACGGAATTGACGCGCTAATTTTGTTCACTAATCATATTATTTCCCTTTAAACATCCTAGGAATTAGTAGACGAAGGTGCATATTATGTAAAGTGTTCAGAAACTGGTCTCGATGGTGAGGATTCGCAAACTTTTCATATTAATTGTATTTAAACAATTTCCTGAATTATTTATCATTATAGGACCCGACCAGGTTTTACCAGCAGATAACTTTTATACTACCAAGCCAAATGGACGCGTGAGAATTATATTAGAAAGAGGAAATGAAATTTGGGCATCACCCATGTCAGTTCCTGGATGTTTAACAAAAACAGCTAATGAGTATCCAAATCACGTTGCTTTTGTAGCGAGACCCGATACTAAACACAAAAAATCATACACCTATAGGTATGTATTCTGTGGATATAATATCGTAGCTTCATTAAGATACAATTTAATTCCTTTAATTTTTCCAGAGAATACGAAAATGAGGTAAGAACCGTGGCCAAAGCTTTCTTAAAATTGGGATTACAACGGTACCACGGTGTCGGTATTATAGGATTCAACAGTCCAGAATGGTTTATTTCGGACCTTGCTGCCATATATGCAGGGTAAAAATTAATATATTTTAAAAAATTTACTCTCAAATTTATAAGAAAATCTAGTCATTAAAAACTATTTTGTTTCCAGAGGATTTGCCGTCGGAATATACACTACAAATACTCCTGAAGCATGTCAACACTGTCTAGAAAGTAGCCAGGCTGATATCGTAATTGTCGAAGATGCCAAACAGTTGGACAAAATATTGAAGATAAAAGACAATTTACCAAATTTGAAAACAATCATCATGTATGATGATATGCCAGAAGAAGAAGGCGTTCTCAGTGTAAGCAACTTTATACTTGATATCTACACAGATTTATTATTAGACCACATTTGATAATAATTCATCTTTTAGTGGGAAGATTTATTGAAAATCGGTGAACAAGAATCTGAGGAAAAATTGAATGCAGTCTTAAAAACACTTGCAGTAAATGAATGTTGTACCTTGATTTATACGGTATTACGCATTTCTTATTTTATAACTGATTATAATTCTTTATAGAACATTAATAAGGACAAAAATTGAAGCTATTTATTTACAGTCGGGTACAGTTGGAAAGCCAAAAGGTGTGATGTTAAGTCACGACAACCTTTTGCAGGATGCTGAACATATTATTCGCTTTTTGAAATTAGACAAAATAAAAGAGGACGTTCTGATTAGTTATCTACCACTATCTCATGTTGCAGCGCAAGTAAATATATCATAAATGTTTTTACAAATTTGTAAAATTATTGAATTTATATAACTATTTCTTTTCTAATGACTTCAGGTCGTCGACATATATTCTGCCCTGCTCTTAGTCGGCACAGTGTATTTTGCAAATAAAAATGCCCTTAAAGGTGGCTTACTTGAGACCCTACTTCTAGCACGACCTACACTTGTGTTAGGTGTACCTAGAGTATGGGAAAAAATTTATGAAAAAATGCAAATAGTTGCGCGTAGCAATGGATATGTTAAAACAATGATTGCCTCTTGGGCAAAATCGCATGCTCTTGACTATAATATGAATAGAGTTAGTGGTAATTCTACTAAGAGCTGGGGATACGTATTTGCCAGATGGCTGATTTTGAGCAGAATAAGAGCAGCACTTGGTTTAGACAGATGTAAACTGTGTTTCTCTGCTGCCGCACCTTTATCTATTGAAATAAAACAATATTTCTTGAGCTTAGACATACCTCTATTAGAAGCATATGGAATGTCTGAATGTAGTGGTGCGCATTCTGCAAGTTTAAATGAGTCTTTCAGGTAAACATTCGGTTAATCTACCATCTGTTATTTTTGTATGCTTAATTACAAATAATGTTCGAAGATTGGCACAGCTGACAGTTGATATTTAACAACTCAATTATTATTTAGGCTAGGTAGTGTTGGTTTAACTTTATCTGGATTTCATACAAAACTAAATAATCCAGACAGTAGCGGTGAGGGAGAAATTTGTATGCGTGGTAGACATGTATTTATGGGATATCTAAATGATCCTGAGAAAACTAAAGAAACATTAGATGAAGATGGATGGTTGCATAGTGGTGATTTAGGTAAAATTGATTCAGACGCCTTCATATACGTGACAGGTAAATATCTTCTCGAATATGAATATGGATTCATCTACTTCATTCAATGCTGTTTTTTAAATAAAGTGTATTATTTAAATGTAGGAAGGATAAAAGAGCTAATCATTACTGCTGGTGGGGAAAATATAGCACCGGTTCCTATAGAACACTTAGTATTATCGGAGTTACCTACTTTAAGCTACGCTATTTTAATTGGAGACAAAAGAAAATACCTTACTATGTTGGTTACTCTGAAGGTAGAATACATTATGCATTTCCATATTAATTATGAATTACATACAATTGTATTTGTAACACTAACTTTATGTTTATAGACTGAAATAAATCTTAATACTGGCGAACCGAAAGATATATTCACAGAAGAGACTTTACGCTGGTTAAAATCTATTGGAAGCACAGCAAAAACTGTTTCAGATGTTATAAAAACGCGAGATCCGCTGGTAAGTTTATTTATGAAAAATTTGGTGCAAAATAAATTTAAATACTAAATATTTACACATTAATTAATTTTAGGTGTATGGCGCAATTGATAAAGCAATTCAAAATGTAAATTCTAAAGTGATAAGTAATGCACATAAAATACAGAAGTTCCAAATTTTGCCTCACGACTTGTCGATTCCTACTGGAGAATTAGGACCAACTTTCAAAATTAAAAGAAATATTGTTTGTAAAATGTACGAAAATCTGATAGAAGATATGTACAAGTAAATATATACATTAAGGTAAAGAATATTTCAATAGCATCAGGAAAGAAATTATCGATTAACAATCGATATATGTGCATCAAATGCCCTAATACTTAAAATAATGTGGTATCACATAATGAAAGAAACTTAAGGGAAAAATAGAATTAAATTTAAGAACTATGTAAGTTTTCATTACATTACATTATCTATATAAATAGCAATTTTCTGATTACTTTAAAAAAAAAGTTCACTTTAAGTAGCACTAACTATATATTTAATGAAAAATTTTATTTTTCCATTATATTATAAGATGCATACAAGTTATTTTTTAATATGTAATGTATATAAAAATTTATATATTGAATATATATAGCATAATACAACTTTATAGAAGAAATTTTATATATCTTCTGATATAAAGTTTATTATAATAAAATTGTTCGTTATCAATACAAACATTTTTTGACAATAATATTTGCACTATCTGTTAGTTGTTATTGAATCGACTATGCAATTAAAAAAAAACTGTTTAACTGATCAAAGTATAATTAGTGCCCTTGTAAGTAGAATATTATCACAATCAATAGTATAAGCATGAATGGTATGAATGAGAAATACGCGATGTTATAGTTTCTGAAGTAATTACAGCATTTTCGCACATTGAAATTGAAAAAAAAAAATATATATATATAGTATTGTATATGAAGTGCACTCAGTAGTATTGTACTGCTTATAATTACACATGACAATATTTGATACAATCAAAAATAGTACTTAAACAGTACTTAACCGGCATAATGAAATTAAAGTTGTATATAATTAATATATATTTACGAATGTTAAAGATTATAAACTGCTCAGGTACTTGTTCAACTTGTTATGTGTGGATTATATTGCTAATAAATAAATGAAAATAATAAAAAACTGTCTTGGATTATTTTAAAATTATCAAAATGATATTGCTATTGTCATATTAATCTAAGTGTAGGTAAATGTATTGTCAAATGCATACTTTATTATTCATACAACAAAATAAATTTATTAATATTTTTATGAACTTTAACACATGTTTGAAAAATAATTATTGACAGTCAATATGTAAAAACTTGTTTTTAAAATTTCGTTTTCATTATCAAATGTAGTGGATAGGTAACTAAATAAATATTAGTATGTTCAAATTGCAATATATTACTAATATAGTTTACAATAACCAAAACAACTGCTATATTTAAAATTGATTTATGCTACATACAGATTCTTATGACAATCTGATATCTTATAAGAAAATAGTCTTACTAAGCGCATCACAGCAACTTTGGAAATGCAGATCTGTATAATGTCTTATCCTGAAACTCTATTGCATATACAAGTGGTTATATTCATGTCATCCTCCTTTGCTATTAATTATATTTTTATCCTGTATTATCCCTAATTATTTAACTTTTATTATTTATCCTTATAATAAATTTTGAAATTCTACTTTCATGTTTGTGAATCTAAAGTGCAAATTTATTGCTGTTTCTAAAAAATAACTCAAATAACAAAACGATATATGTGTATCTTATTTAATACTAATATTCTCACTTTTAATAAACATAATATATTGTCACAAACTGTTGCAATTCTTTCAAGTGCTAAAAGTTTATCGAGTACAAATCTCAAGAAATGCTTCTATAGCACACAGTACACTATAAATTATATATATTATTGTGGTCTTGAGATTTCTGCACAAATGCATTGATCATTGGACAAGCATTAAAGAAGCATTACGAAATTTGAATTTTTTTAAATAATACCATCCACAAAATAGAGATTGTTTAAAATTCAGATTGAATTATAACCACATTATATCACTGGAGTTTTAATACTTTAAGAATATTATGAAATTTTATGAAGTACTTGTATTAAATTTTTGTTGAATAATAGATGTTTTTCGTTGTGGTACAGTTTCAGGTGTAGGTATAGCATCACCTGTTGGCAAAACACCAGCTGGCTTTGGTTTTGCCATATATTTTTGTTTTGCCATCTGATAATCCCCAGAATCAAAATATTTTTGCTGTAAATAGTTTATGAACAATTTAGGAAATTTCTACTTTTTTTTTGTATAATAATGTTTTAGTATTAAAGATTAAGAAACCTAAACACTAGAAATTTGTATTTTTACCCCTTTAGCTAGCCTTTTCTGCAAAAAGGCAGAGTGCCCACTAATTGGACGTCCAGTATTTGGAAATTTTGCTCTCAATTTTGCTTCTTCTTGCTTCTCAATATCATTTGAAGACAGCTGAAATAAAAGTTACTTTTCATTATTCAACAACAATTACATATACATGCAAATTTGATGTATATTTTTAGCTATGATAATTTTTCAGCTACTTAGTATTATGCTTATAGATTAACATTGAAATTGGCAAGCAATTAAACATTAATATTTTTTTAACAAGGAATTGATTAATCATAAAAAAGAGATTTGAATATAAATTTAATTCTATACTACCTCAACTGTTTCAGCCAGTTCATTTGCTTGATCGTCGCTCATTGTTGCGGCTTCTAACCACTTTCTTCGTTAATCGTATCTAGAGTTTAGTGAACACTATTTAAATACTTGTTTCGATATTAACCTGTACGAGTATACAGTGCGGTGGCACTGATACTTGTTGGTTTTAGTTATTTTCGAGTCAAATAAATTTATTCATTCAGAGTCTTGTAAAATTTATCGTTACGGAAAACAAATAACTGTCAATGAAAGCGTACTCAAACGACAGCAACAGCGTTTCATACACGGTCATACGAGTCATATGTTTCCAGGCGGCCGTTACCGGAATCTGATCTTATAGGTGCGAATTTTCATGACGTATAGAGGCGATAAAAATTGAGTATTTAAATAACGATTTATGAATATATGCTACTGTCAACTTATGTAAGCAAGCTATCATCAGATGTGCTAATACTGCAATGCCCATGTGCATTTTTCTTTGATAAATATAGTTATTGAAAAAACTGTATCAGTCTTAACCTCTTGATGCTTATGTGAAAACGGATCCTAAATTTCCTAATTATTTATTTTAAAATTTCAGAAAGTTTCTTCGGACAAGTTTATGAAATAAAGAAGAACTTGAAAGGAACCTACACAGTTCATAATTGTCATAAGGAAACCGCATTTTTAAATTTTAAATTTAACATGGAAAATAACAGTGAAGTAAGCTCTGTTAATATTTATGAAATTTTATTTATATCTCAAAGCATTAAACTATTGAACATACTACATTACAATAATTCTAAATAAATTTGAACCAATAGGTGGAATCATTTTCGCAGAATGATTCTGTATCAAGTATTGCTTCAAATGCCAGGTATAGGGAAGATGCTATTCTGCTAGAGCAGCAATCATTATTTCAACTTTTGCAAAAGGCAATATCAGAAACGAATGAAGAACATATCGCATTTGGAAAAGAAATTTCACCCTTATTGAATAAATTAAGCTTGGAATCACAATTTTTACCTAATGATATTAAAGAAGGATTGCAAAAAGTAGCTTTAATCATGAGATCTGAAAAGCTGGCTGATTTTAATGATGCTACACTGAATATAGTAAAGGAAAGGGAGAAAATAGAAGAAAAGAAAAGACAACACGAAGAAAAGCAGTTATCATTATTATACGATGATATTTTCAGAAAACATACTATATTTTCAAAAAAACTGAATAATTTACAAGAAGCTGTAAGTTCTCTTGAGAGTTTTATCGAAGATGCTCAAAAAGAACACGATGATAATTACTGTAATCGTGTTTCATTATCTACAAAGTTGCAAGAATACCAACAAACTACAGAGAAATTGGAAACTGATTTATTGGATATGCAAATTGAAGATGTTTACCCACAAAAGATATTAAATAAATATAATAGGTATTTGGAAATGTCAGGAGAATTAGCAGAACTTAATCAGTGTCTTAATCAGTATGGTGATTTGCCACCAAATTTACTTCAAGCTAAAGCTTTGCTTGAAGTTAAACAGAAGGAATACGAAACCTTGGAGAATACATTTCTGGAAAAAACAAGTTATTCTTAAGTTATAGTTAAAATTATAATAATAATTACAGTTATGTGTTATTTTTTCATTTTTATACAAAAATAAAGATAGAATATTATGTATCTGTTATTGTACACGTTCATTATTTAAAACCCATATTTCGATTGTGTTTGTTTTCTTGTCAACCTATTCTGTGCCCACTGATTCTTTAATTCCATTTCCATTGCTTTAGCTTGATGAGCCAAATATGTTATTTGATGTTTCTTTTTAGATTGAGAATTAACCCCACCCTGCATAGAAACTGGTCTTTGTACAGGCTCTTCTGTTAATGCTTTTACTAGCCATTCTCTTTCATCTGGTTTTATATCTTCTCCATTTATTTCAATAATATTTACGTCTTTAATTTCTTTCGGTTTTCGTTTTACTCCTCTTCTCCCACAAAGATATTCAATAGCTTTATCATCAAAGGCCACATTACCTTCGGTATCAATGTTATATTCTTGTTCAGGCACGGGCAATTTTGGGCCCACTTCTGCCTTATTTTTAAGTAATATTTCTTCCCTTGGTAAGCTTAAAATATCATACTCTACAGAAGCTAAAGTTTTCTGGTTATCTTGACTACAGGCTTCTTCTGAATCAATCTTACTTGATTCTGGTTTTAAATCTGCAATACTTTCAAAAGATTCTGATACATCAGGATTAGATACAATTTTAGTTGCTGACAAAGCAAAGAAATCAGTAACACTACTGCTTTTACTGTTTACAACTGTATCATCTTCATCTTCATCAGAACTTATATCCATAGAAACTCTTGTTGTTGTTGCTGTTGTTTTTGATACCTTATTTGTATGTGAATCATCTTTTATCTTCTTATTGGTCTGAACTTTTTCCTGACTTATTTTTACAGCTGTTTTACTGACAGTAGTCGGTACTAATTTATTAGTATTTTTCACTTCAGCTCCTTTTGGTGGTGGTAGTAGGGCAAAAAGTTTGGTACCTTTCTAAAATTATACATAAAAGTTGATTTTATTAAGTGTAGTACATAAGGTGGAATTACAGGTATACTTACGTTTGATGGTTTAATCCTATTAGACTTTGTTTCATTTTCCTCATCAACATCTTGAAACTATAATTTATAAGATAGATTAATATTAAAAGTTTATGAGAAGTTCATATTAAAAGAAGAAGTGTGATAATTATTCTTACATCAGATAGGGAAGGTACTGTTATTTTAACTGGTACACGATCTCTCTTCATTGGCTTCTCAGGTTTTAATTCAATTTCTTTTTTCAAAGGAATATCATCTTCTTCTATAATATCTTCGATTTCATTGATTATGCTTTTAGGCTTAGGTAACTTATCAAAATGAATCTTTTCTAATGTGCCTGTGTTAACATTATTTTCATCAACTTTTTCAGAGTGTTTTGGAACAGGTAAGCATAATTTGTCAGTTGTTTTTTGGGTGGTTACAATTTCGGTCAAAACCTGGTTCTTATCCCCAGTATCAGAGTTATTTTCTTCCTCATCTGAATTTTCATCGCTACTGCCATATGCAACCAGACTCATTTTTAAAAAGTATAGTAAACTTTATTGAAATTAAACACCGTCTCGAGTAAAATACGCGTTATAACTACATATAACCTCTACCTGAAGCAAATTGACAAGTGCTCAGCAGTTATATATACTTACAGTGACTGCAGATACAGAAGGACGAGTTACCGACCAATAGGGAACACCAGCGCCATCTATCAAAAATCAGCGGAAACTGCTTACCGACTTACCATCGGAAAGTCGATAACTCGTCGAGTAGTTTGAGCCGTTTGTGTATAGATGGCGCTGCTGTCGAAAACAGGAGTACACCCTCCTCTCTGTTCGACGTCCGAAGACGGACTGACGCGCTTCAGCGCGAAGCAGCTAATTTATAAGTCGAATTTCCGCTTCATCGCCGCGCATGCGTAACTAAAAGGATTATAATTTTCAAATATACACGTGCGAAAATTTTACGACTGCCTGAATAGGCGTAAAAAAAAATGTTTTTCCGATACGCTTTACGCGACTAATAAAGTAGGTAGTAAATAATTTAATTATCAAAGGTTCATTGCTTCGACGAATGATTTTAAGAATAAACCTCTTCTTAGATGTTCTTATCATTGCGATAAGAAATTGATTATTGTCTCACAGTATCAGCACATGTATACAAAAAGACATATCAGAACACTGTACTCTATCTCCAGCAGCATAAATATCAATTACTTTACATTCGCGCCCTACAGTGGGACTGATTGAGCATCAACTATATTTATTACGTATATGACCGTACAGTTCACTTCTTAAACTGTTTCATTCGTGTATGCTTCGTGTAGTGTTCTTTCGAAACAACTAAATTATACATTTATAAAATCTTAGTGTTTCATAGATAATATTTCTTTGTATTTTACACGCGTGAAAAATATTTATTTATTCATTTCAGATGAATTTAATCCAGTGTTTGTGATTTTAAACAAAGGTACCTACTCAGGTAAGGAGAAGCGGGAGATTTCATATACAATATACAATATTCTAACTTCGATATTAAAAGTTTTTAGCAATAAACCGGAAATGGAGGACAAAGATGCGCTACTGATACCGGGTCAATTGATTCGACCTCCGACTAACAAACAAATAGCATCTGATCTTTTGGAACAGCATTACGGGTTAAAGGCATTAAATGTAACCGAGTTGAATGCGTATGACGATAGAAACTATCACGTAATTTGTCAGGAGTCTCACAGGAATCCCCATATAAACGCTATCAGCACGCACGGTTACGTTCTGAAGATCGTCAACTCTTTGGACTCACAGAAAGGTCACGTGATAGAGGCACAGACTGAGATGTTGATCTACCTGAATCAACAAAATATTAATTGTCCTTTACCAATTAAAAATCTGAACGGTTCTTACTATTCCCTGGTAAAGCTGAACGTTGATGGTTGCAGAGATAGTTACGCCATCAGATTACTCATCTATAGACCTGGTGAACTGTTACATCGGGTACCGATTACCAGCGAATTGCTTCGAAACGTTGGTAGTTTTATAGCCAGGTTGGACAACGTTCTGATGGGCTTCTCCCATCCTGCCTACAACGACCATAAAACGTTGTGGATGTTGAACTCTGTACCAAAACTGCGACAGTTCACTTACGCTCTGAAAGATACATTTGAAAGCGACTTGG
Organism: Osmia lignaria lignaria; assembly: GCF_051020975.1. Lineage (NCBI taxonomy): Eukaryota > Metazoa > Arthropoda > Insecta > Hymenoptera > Megachilidae > Osmia > Osmia lignaria. The sequence goes on along the minus strand of NC_135047.1, from coordinate 8,406,961 downwards.
CGCACCAGGTGATATCTACTTTTGAGAAAGACATTCTCCAGGTGACATCGCAACTCGAACAGGGAATAATACACGGCGACCTGAACGAGCAGAACGTCGTGATGAGCTCGAATGGCAAAGAGATATCTGCAGTGATCGATTTCGGGGATTCCCATCGGACTTGTTTGATCTTCGAGCTAGCTATTACCTTGTGTTACATGATTTTGCAGGCTGGCGATGTGGCGATGGGTAAACACGTCGTGGAAGGATATCAGGATGTTAGGAAGCTGACGGATCTTGAAAAGAAAATCTTGAAGACCACTGTGTGCGCTAGAATATGTCAAAGTTTAGTCATGGGTGCTTACTCTTACCTTCACGATCCGCAGAACGAGTACTTGCTCGTCACCCAGAAATCGGGATGGTCTTTGCTGAAGAAATTGTGGCCACTTAGTCAGGATCAGGTACTTCAAGATTGGGGATTGATGGACTGAAGGAAATGCGTAGAAAACTGTTGAATTTCTGTAGGACGTTCATTATTTTCTATGTCAATTATTATCAGGTTGATGCATATGAAATGATAAAAGTTTCAACTTCTTTTCTTAATGTGTATCGAAAATTGTGCTAGTGCACTTTCATCTGCAACAACTTAATTATTTTAATATCTATTGTCAATTAATTGCGCAATAAACGTAGATAGTAGATGAATTGTCTGTACCTTCCGTAGAGTATCTGAAATAAATGAACCGAGGTATTGTGCAGTGATATATCCTCTGGTTTTATTCGTATTTTTAGGCAGTTACATATTTACATAGATATAATGAACAATAATGCTCTTCGTATAATAGTATGGAGTCACTTTACATAGCTAGATCGTGGTATATACAAAAATGCAGGTATCAGAAATCAATTGGCGGTAAATGTGTAACTGGTAGACAACAATAAAGAAATGCATATTAATTGGATCGAACAACAATCATCGTGGACTTAAATGTTAACCAAATTACTTATAACATATAGAATTTTTTTTTTTACAAATATTACCGCGAGACGATACATTTCGATTCTGCATAATACCTGCGTTTAAGGTGGTGAAAGTCATTGTTTTTTATCCGTGTGTGCTTTCATATAACTTATGTAGCTTGTAATATATATATATATATATATACCTTTTTTCTCGATTTCAATAATATACTAATTTTTTTATATCTCATTTTCATTCACGTCAGTTCGTTTTTGGCAAACTGTCTAGCTGTGTTGAGGCAAATTCGTTGATAGCGAAAATCTGTTCACAGTACCGTAGAGAACCTATTTGAAATAAATGAAAATATTAATATTTTATGTACGAAACCGATCATATTTTCTGCAAATATTTTTTTTTACAGTGAAATTATCGATAGTTTTACGGATCAGATTAATTGGTTACAAGTTTACTAAATACCAATCAGAGGCACAACAAATGAATTTCTTCAACCGTCTCGATTAACAATGGCAACGTCGTGTTAACGAATTTTCGCCAGAGGTTATTAACAAAATAGTATATTACAATACTTATATACTTTATTGCTTAGAATCTATTGGCTTACGTTCGCCCGACGAGGCGCTTATAGGCGCATAATAATTCATTTATAACTTACGTGTTGTTAGTAACTTTTATACTTTTATCATTTGTTAACTAAACATCGTTTCATTAATAATTTATTATATCGCATATCGTCGAACTTAAAGAGAGGTAACACGTCGCAATAAATACAAATATACTTCCTGTAAGGAATGTTTGTGAAGACTCTTTGGGACGTAACGAACAGAAAAGGCAGAGAGTCCGATGAGAACGATGAAAAAGAGAAATTAATACGGTATTTCAGTCTTGGCAAGATAAATGATTTCACGCATTTTTTCGAAAATCAATCGAGAGAGATCGATCGTGTTTGTGTGGTTTACAAGGGATACACGTAAAAAAATAAAGCCTCGAGAAGAATGAATTTTTGTGCCGCCTGTTAACAGCGCAATCAACATATACCGTTCTGTTCATTTCTTTCTCTCTATTCGTAACATTTTCCATCTAAAATTTGAACAGCTTTAATGCTCGTCTTTCGATACACCAACGTTTATATACGTCGCGTGATTCCTTTGAGGATACCATTATACATATAATTGAGTTATTGCAGATCAAATGGACGATATTTATATTAAATAATACCACCGGGAACTGTCCTGAATAAAATTTATATAAGTAATTTAAAATAATACCTCAATTCGGCTCTGATGCATATGTACTTTGCAGAGATCCTAAGTTTCTCTAAATTTTACACTCGACTTTTAAAAATTATTCTTTCAATATGTTAAGTCTTTTCATTACAAGCTTGGGTCATTGATGTATCAGTCCAATTGTAAGATACTTTTCTGTCCTGAAAATACACTTGAAAATCGTTTATTTGATATGCAACAACCAAATATCATTTTTCTATTATTTCATTCCCATTGAACTTCAACAATATAATTTCTCAACTTTTTGGACGAATGCCGGAATATTCCTTCGTTCTCTCCCCTAGGGTGTGAGCGTGCGCAATTAGGAGTCGTGCCAAACTACACTTTTACACACGTTTGAAAATTATAGCTTTAATTAGCACACAATTAGGAATCGGATTTTTTATCGGGTCAAGAAGAACCCGTACTCGGATGCGAACACTGTTCGAGGGTGACAGGATTCGGGGAACAATTACCAACGGAAGTAACTTGGTCGACATTGTTTCTTCAATACTTTTTTACATCATTTTGTAACAGAGGGCATTTGGATGCAACGAACGTGTTCGACGTTCCATTCCATCTTCCTCTTTATTTGCTGTTATATCCTATAAAGAAACAAGCGTATCAGTGAGCATTTCACGAAGATAACATTGCGAAGATAACCTTCTCTGTTGTCGCCATCTCATCGAATTTCTACCTAATTTTTTCCTTTTATCAACAATTTCTATGAATTTCTCCTAGCGTCTAGTGACACGACTGACAGCATTGTTTTTGATAAAGAGGTACCCTGCACATGTTCATCGTCTTTACTCTGCTGCACAATTTCGAATGGTCCTTACAGTCGTCTGGAAGAACAGCGATCTTTCAGCAGCATGGTTCTAAAATTTCAACGTCTATACACTTACTATGATTCTCCGTTTAGAAGAAGTCTTACCAGGCGTTTGAGGACACGGAGGACCCCTACACGTTTTCATCACCGGAGGTCGTGGAATGTCCCTGCACGCGTTTCCGGCTGGTTTCTTCGTTCCATACCAGACACATTGCAGGATCCTGTATTTAATACCATCTTCCTCGCAGGCTGCCGTGCACTTTAAAAATGATTTCACTTAAAAATAACAGTGTCCCATTAGCTTTCCACGAAATCTTGTGTTAAAACTTACCTCGGACCATTCGCCCACCCTCCAAACACCTTTACAAGCATCATTGTAACATTCCTGTCTCTGCAATGGTCGAGTTGTATCGTCGCATTTATTGGGATCGAGCAAGGTGACGTTACGTTGCCCTTTTCCTGTTTCCTCGATCAGACAGGTAACGTCGCGTCTTTGCATCGCAGTTTTCCAGTTGAAGCACCTGGACGTTTCGCAAGGGGTCCATTCACTCGTGTGCCATTGAGGACATTTACCAAATCCGCAGGGTCTCACTTTCTGAGGCACCGGATGTCCAGCGTCTATGCACAATGTAGCTCCTATTACGGTTCTTGGAGGTGTCCTGGTCGTATTTCCTACTGGTTTCGCTGCACGCACTGTACACTGTGCTCCTCTCATCTTAAACAATTTTTTTTTAAAACATCAATAACATTTTGATAAATATCAACTTATTAATCTTCGAGTGTATTACCTGAAATCCGCTACCTCCGCAAGTCTGAGAGCACTTTGACCAGTCAGTCGTGACCCATTCAAAAACCAGATTCTCCGTAGTGTCTGAATATTGTAAATAAATTTATAAGATCAATAATAATTTTCTTATGTTATAAATGAAATCTTTACCTAAAATAGTAAGAGACGCAATTGTAGAATCAATAGTGACATTGGTGATACCTATCGTGGTGTTCACGAGATCCAATGACTTTGTTTTATTCGTGTCATCGTTGTTTGAGCGTTCTTGAAAATCAGTCGGTTCTTTGGACGAATTGTTTCGATCTTCCTGATCCTGCGACAGATTCCTTATGTTCTTCTCCATCTCCGCGAATCCTCGATCCTCCGTCATAGCTAAATCAATGAGATCTTCTTCTAGGTCTCTAGTGGTCGTTGTACCATCGTCAACCGTGTCATTTTCAACGTAGACCTTTTGTTTCTTCATCTCATCTTCGAACATTTTCTCGTATTCCTTCGTTCTATTCAAAATCTCTTTCTCCTCTTCACTGTCCTCCTTTGAAGCAACCTCTACATCCTTGAGCGACATTGTTGAAGAAACATCCTCATAGCTTCTTCGATCGCTGTTTCTGTCATAAGATTCGGCAGAATTTTCTTTAGATTTTTCAGCCTCCTGTTTGGTACTGGATTCAGGAATATAATAAACCTCTAAGCCAATATTTTCTGAAGTAGTCGCTTCCTTATTTTGATCTTTAACCGTGGAACTCTTGCGGTTCTTGATTTCAGATGTATCATGCCACTGTCTTTTAACATTCTTCAGGGATTCCTCCACGTAATCGATGTTAGACTTCATAGACGTCACTGGATTCTCTTTACTTGTAACAGGAGTGATTTTCACTCGTTCGTTATGTTGCAGTCCAAACATGGACTCCTCTAAATCGTAAGGATCAACATCGATGAATATCCTCTCTTCGTCTGGTCCAAACGTTTCATCAGGAATGGCGGTGTTACGATACAAGCTGTCTACGCTTTCTTCTACGTTCTGGTACCTGAAACTGGAATCCTTGTCGGGTGTGGTGCGTTTTGTCGCAGCTGTTTCCTCGATGAAGGACACCGGGGCTGTCCTGTGGGATCTTCCCACAGAGCTGTCGCTCTGGAAAGGCCAGTACTCCTGAAAAAAATAAATTAAAATAAGGACGAGTCTGCATCTTCGTTTCAATCTCTTCACCTTTGGGTGACGTTGGGAGAGCTTAAGGTCAAATACAAATGCAAACATTTTTATCTTAAATAAAGAAAAGATTAGTATAGCTTCGTCAGAAACAAATGATTTGATCATCGTTTAGATCGTCTCACCTTCAAAGTGGATATAAAATAAGACAAGTGCGGTACGAGAGTAGAGGCACCTGAACTCGACGGTGCAGTAGATTCCACGGATTCATGGTACCCTGGCTGATAATTCAAATATCCATCACCATAAAAGTTAGTCCACAGATAGGAAGCAAGAAAGCAAAGAATCATAGACGAGAGATTAGTTCGTGCATACAGGCTCACAGATAAAACGTTTGCTGCCAATTACGCGATATTAATCCTAAGTTGAATGTATCATTTTTAAACGAAGGAGAACAATGTAAAAATTGAGGATGCCTCTATGGTCCGTCGTCCGAAGGTTAAATGTTGAGACACTGATTCGCTTCTGGAGCTCGGCAGCAAACGTGTTAAAGTATGCTTGTTAATTTAGACGAGAAGATTGCAAAAAGTATACAATTTAAATTCCTTATCTGATGGTTTCACCTGATTAAGCGAAGTGACGGTGTGTTCCTTGTGTATCATCGTGGAATCTGGTGTAGGGTTGATCTTCTGCTTCTTCTGATGCGGTTTCCTTGTCGGTTGGCTAGGGAATGCTCGTTCGTGACTCAGATCTTCGCTATCGATGGGAACAAATCGGTTCCCATAAGCGGCTGCTAGAACACCGATTTAGTATTATAATTATTCTGTCACAATTGTGATTTATGATGGGTTTGATCTTCTACCTGCACGATCGGTGTACAGATTTTCGCCAGAGTTAGCTGGCGCCGAATCCAAGTTGGCGTTTCGTTGTCGATGGACGGAATTGCTTAGTCGTAGATACTCCTCGCTGCTAAGTTGCTCCTTGGAACGAAATTTTACGATCAGCTGCGTCTCTGCGTGCGAGTTTCCCGCTGGAACAGGAAGATTTTCATTGCTGGTTTTTCTGTGTCGAAGAATATCAAGGTTTCCAAAATTTTGACGATTTACCTATGCACGCATAAACGCCGGAATCCGAGGATGTTATGTCATTTATTTTTAGCGCCCCTTTTCTAGTAATCTTATACTTCCTCGATTTCCTTAATTCTTTCTTGTCTTTGGTCCACATGATTTGTGCTCTAAAATCCATGGAAGTTTATCAACTATGCTTCAATCTCCTATACACGGAAGTAAAAAAGAAACTTACTTATCGAATTTCTTAACAGGACATCTGATTTTAACGGAGGACGTCCCTTGAAACACTTTAGCGACACCTCCTATCTTTAAGTCTACCTTCGCACTCAGGTCGGTCTGATTGTAGGTGGTGTTTTGGCTGGAAATAATCGGCAGGGAACTAGCATCCATGTTATGACACGGTATGGTATTGCAGGGTTTCTCCGAAGAAGGTCTTTGTGGCGGGCATTCGCGATCCTCTCGACTTTGTTTGCGACCTTGGGCCATTATTTGCTCGCAAATAACTTTACGTTTCTTCACGCCTCCTCCGCAGGACCTTGAGCACTGAAAAACATTCCTTTTCATCCTACTATACGTCGAGCTACCTTTGATACCGATTCAATTTCCAGTTGATTAAGATTCGATCTAGGGGCCTAAATCTTCGTAATTCTATGAATAGAGAGCTGGAGTTTGCAATAACCGTGGAATCGTGTGATAGAGTGAATCCCATCGTTTAATTCAATAGGATTGAAATTACCTTGCCCCATTCACCGGTACTCCATTTGACTGGGCAATCCAATACGTTGCAGTACTGTCTGTCTGCTGGAGGGGGTTGGGGGCACATGTGGTTTGGTACCGGAACCGTCTTACCTGGGCTCCGGGTCACCTCGTGTATGCACATGACATCACGCGTTTGTATGCCGATTCCACATGGGCTCATACAGGGTGAAAAATCGCTGAAATTCCATCTATGGACAAAGATAGATTGGGCATTACATTATACGTCCATAGTGAAAATGCAGGTAGGTAAGAGGCGTCTAGATGAAGGCTAATTACCTAGGGGGACAAGGATGATCGTTGCATACTCTTATCCTCTCTTCCGGTTTCGTCTCTGAAGTGCAGAGAAAAGGCATCACGGTTTTGCCAGTATCATCTCTCACACAATTTACTATCAGTTCTTGAATACCTAAAACGTAAGTTTTATCACTGATGGTCATTAAATACAGAAAGGAGGTGAATCTACACGAGAATGTATCGTTGAAGTAATCTAACATTATTGCTTCGTACGACTTTAATCTAGTAGCTAAGCGCAATTCAATCGGCTGTAACTTGTCGCGTAGTATCGTTAATTGCACAATCGGGCCGAATTATTCCGACTAATTAAGCGTTCTATGTGGAACGAAGCTGGATTCGTTCCGTTAATCCCTTCTGATCTGATCACCGATAATTCTCTGACTTATGTTTGCGGCTGATTAGCGTCGACTGAATGTAGTATTTACAGAACACGGGTCTAGTTAGATAATTTGATTAAAAGCAAGTTCGACGTTCAATTATTATTTAACTCGAAGCATTCTTTTTTTCTCGTTACAAACGAGGACCACTTTGACACGTTCAACGTTCCCCTCGAGTTTCGAATGGAGAACGCGTCACTTTCTCGGTGTTCCTTGTTTCCTCTACGAATTTGCATTCAATTTCCATCGCGTGTTGCCTTTGTGAAATTTCAAGCATCTCAGACTTGCGCCAGTTTTAACCGGGCCAATTCACAAAATTCCTTCTACAACGTCGCCGCCTGTTCGCCTTAACGCGTTTCATTCTTGTCGTTAAGAAACGGTGAATTATTATGTCTACCGGCAACTTCTGTGTATATGTAAAACTTACCTCCCAGGCAGGTAGCACTGCACGCTGTGTAACCAGCTTCCTTCCAGGAGAAGGTGGTCTGCACGTCGCTTCCTGGAGCGACCTTGATACCAGCATCGTAGCCACTTCCGCTGGAACTACCTGCAGAGGATCTGTACGTATCGGTCAGACTTGGTTCGGCGTATCCACTGTCGCCTACTGTGTCGATGCCATAAGTTAAACTGTTCTCTATCGCACTGCACGGTCCCATTACGCACTTCTCCGTTTCGATCGGTTTTGGTCCCGAGCATTGTCGATCCGGTAGATCAGCGATGGTTCGACTAAACTCGAGGAATATCTTGCATCGGACCTCTCGATGTTTGATTCCTTCTCCGCATGTGACACTGCAGGGTGACCATTCTTCGGCGATGAACCTGAAGGTTCGTTTCTTTCATGATTCGTTTGGGTACGAAAGGTTGCCTGTAATGGGCCCCTTTTCTCGAGATTTTACTTTGCTTTTAGATGAATTTTTCTTTCGTATTGTAAATTTAAACGCAGATGGTGAAAATAGTTACTTTAAAAAGGTTCTTTAATAATTTCTATCAATAAAAAAAGAAGTTACACTGCAGAAGTATAATGGACACCATGCGTTCCATTCGCTTTTTCTGGTTTATTCAACGCGATCCAATCCACGTGTATCTATACTTGTCCAACAATCAATGATTTTTTTGCTGCCGCGTTTCCAATTGGCTTTTTCATCTAACGGCTCGTTTTGATCTACCTCAATTGTACGCGTTTCGGCTGGATTAAATTGCTAGTACAGCGAGTACAACGTTACAAAATAGACTGTCCTTTTTTCCCCCCATTGAGATTCGTTCAAGTTTCTGTTCTTCCGACTGAAAATTGTGTAAAACTCGTCCCGGAAGCAGCTAGAGAGAGAGAGAGTGAAAGGACAGTTTTATGCTCTAAATTACGCATGCTAAGCCTACAGGAATAAAAGAGGAGAGAAAAACATGGAGTGAGAGAGGATACTCTACACAGTATCATCTACACTTGTTCTACGGCATTCGCGTTATGCGCTAATTAAATATCACGGTAAATCTTATAATCTCTGTAAATTGTATTAGCTGGATAAAGTTATGTAAAAAAGAAAAAGGGTACCAGGAAGATTAAGCTCTTGGAATTTAAGCGAAGAAGAGACATTCGAGTTGGACGTCAGCAGAAAACTGTCCTGACCGAGTTTTTCCATGGAAAAACAGAAATTTTATTTTCCCTCCTCTAACGACGTACATTTTTTATTTCTGCTGACGCGCAACGTGGAAGAAACGAAACATACGTTAAAAACAATCAGGGTTCAGCTTTACTTTGGGAGGGGGACACAAAATGATTGACCACTTACAGCAATTTTCTGTGACAAAAGGGCAAGGAGCAAATGCTTGTGAAACTCGCTTAGCCCTGATTTCGCTGAAAAAAGGAGGAGAAGGTGGTTGAAGTTGCTGCGGTGAGTTACAAGAGCGTGCAAGGAATCTACGAAAGTACAGGCGCGCACGGTCATCCAAGAGAAAAAGGGATGGCGGTCAACAAAAGGGAAGGCAGAGAAATATTCCGCAGGGAAGAAAGAGGATAAACGTCGGTGTGCTTTGCTGTGTCCTGAAGCAAGAAACGCTGGTAGCCAGCGTTGGCTGGGATGGGTCAGGGTGGCAGGATAGAACAAGAAAGATGTAAAGAAAAGAATAAGAGATACTAAAGGGGTTGGTGGGTGCGAGTGAGAGGGGGAATCGAAGAAGAAGAAATAAAGGGAAGAAGAGAGAGAGAGAGAAGTAGAAGAGTTAAAGTGATAGAGAGTAGAAAGAGACACAGTAATGGGATACCTCAGATACAACCAGCCACAGGCAAAGTAGATCGTATATCTGTCGGGACAGAGCAATTGACGTCAAGAAATGAATGCTTTTAAGACGAAACATTTTCTATCTAGCTATCTAGCTGTTGTACGAGTTTTGTTATTTTGTAAGAAGGGAAGGAGGACAGCGCGACGAGAAGCTCTACTGTAAATCACGTTTTGTAAGTGTATACGTGTGGTGTGTCCCGGTGCGCGTTTATCAATTTTTTTCCAAAATAACTCACGTGGATTCCGAGGGTATCGGTTGGTCGATCAATTTCGCTGTCATGGGTGGAGGAGGGTACGGCTGCATCAACGGCTGCGTCATTTCCTCGCCATCTGAAGGAAAATTTTCTCTCTTTGGTCACTGGATCTCTCTTCGACGCGATATACTATCGAGGTCGTTTCGTTTCGAACCGTGCACGTGAGAAATCGAACAACAGCTTTCTAGAGCTGAACCGGTGCCAGGTTGGAATAACAACGACGCCGGTGCATGGGAATGTAACTTATAAAACTTACATATTGGACAGGGGATGTTTGTTTTGCACTCCTGCTCGGTGTGCGGTCGTTCGGCTGGATCGCAATCCTTTGAGATGGAACCAACGGCATCCCTGCACTCGATTGTCCTCGTCCTCGCTCCGCTGCCACAGCTCACCGAACACTATTGATCATATCAAAGAAAAATCAATTCCAGGCTGACGGTGAATCGTTTTGAAAATTTTACGTTGTTGAAAGATTTTCAAATTTTATCGGAGAAAATCTCGTGTGATTTCACAATTTAAAACTATATGTATTTATGAAACGATCGTATTTAGCATAAAATATTTATTTCAATTAAGACTTTCTATTCTCATAATTTTTAGTGGTTTAATAATAATTAATTAAAGTTAACTGCGTTTGGTGGAACTCGGAGAATTACGAAACGACTGGCAAGTATGAACAGTACTTTGGAATGAAGTATGTCGAAATTGAAGCAACATCCATGCAAACGCAAAGTTTCATTCCCCGTTTCGCTTCATTTTCGGCCTTTTATTTCGCCAAATGTGAACAGCTTTAGTTGGAACACGCTTTTCACGGTAAGAAGGGAATACGGGGCGAGATAATACCCCTGGTGCAGGATAAAGTCCATAGAAATAGGGGAAACGAGAAAACGCGAAGGAAAGGCAAAGCGAAGGAACAATAAAGTTTCGCGACGCTACTATGGAATCTAATTTCGTATACTAACTGCTATTTGCAAGGTTTCGTATTAGCGTTCAAAAGATTTAAAAGGTTCTTCCAGAACGTCTTAAGGTGGTCATACACATAGAAAATTTTCAATTTTCAATTTTTAAGCTTCTACGCATTTTTACAGAGGCACTGCGCGAAAATGTTCGAAAAATCGAAGTAATTAAGAGGAAACTTAGCGTCGGTCACAACACGTGTATACTATCCGTAGAATATCACCGTTTGTAAAAAGAAAAGGCAACCCACAATGGTACGTTGTAAAACATTTTTCAAGCTTCAAGAAGCGACTTTCCTGCTTCATTATCTGTCGAATGTGTGGCTCTCACGTATACGCCGCGTGACATGCAGAAATATCGAACAAATTTCCTCTCAGCGTGTTGTAAATCCGGAAACAGAGCACAGAGTCTGACCTCTTTGCTTCCTGTCACTGAAGACATGAAATAATTGCTTCCGTTGATCGCTTCTGACGTAGACTCTTCTTTTCCAGTCTTTTTATTACCCATCCATCGCAACGAAACGCGTTAATATAAAGATAATGGAATAAAAAGTGATTGAATATTACGAATGGAAAAATTCAAAGGAACAAAGAATATTGGATAACAATCACCTATTTAATGGTTTTATAGCATTCTCATCGAATACCATCGAAATATATAATTATCTTCTAAAAATTGTTTTAACACCATCTTTAAATGATTCCCTATATTTATCGACACGTTTGTCGCCTGAAGTCCAACAGAAAAATCGGATCGGAAAGGTTGTTCGGAAGTTAGATCGAATTGATTAACACGACAGAGAAGACGATTGAAATCCCGGCTTCCTTATTGCTCACTCTTTCATCCGGACCGATCAGATTCGCTTTTATGTCGAACGAAATCACGGCCGAATCTCAAGTGGCAGGTACCATTTTCAGCGGGCCGCTTCTTCACAGAGAGAACGCGTCTTATTCGAAGACGGCTACGCTGGCCTCAAACTTCTCTCAGCCAGAATAAAGTCTGCTGATCGGTAAGGTGAGGAGAGGTGAGGTTGGAAGCGGTTTCAGAAGAACGAGCGAGAAGGAACGCGAACAAAAAGCCCGGATACCGAAGCTATCGTTCAAGACGTCGAAGGTGGAAAGGTGACATGAACGGGAAAAGCGGAAACCCACTCGACTTAGGCACTTTGCTTTCCCTCTTTACTCCTTTCTATCTTCTGTTTGCCTCTGTTCCATTCTTACTTACTCTATTCTCCCCTATTCATTTCCAATTTTTTTACCTTCTCTTCGCTTCCTATCATTTACGTTAAAATGGACCAAATAGAAATTGTTAAGAACTTATTTGTATTTTTTCATTTAATAAAGTGATACTTTTTTCTCTAGAATCAGTGTTCTCTCTTTTTTTCTAGACTGCTCCTTTACACCTTTTTAAATCAACTGATCGCTCGCTTCCCTTTTCTTGTATTTCTTTATCTAGTCAAGCGATACCCTCTCTTCCCTTGGAACTACTATTTTCGCTTTCTTTCCTTCTATTTTTCCTTCTTTTTGCTTTCGATTACCAAGATCTCTTCGTCCTCCTCTGTTTTCCAACTTCCACTATCCCCAATGTATTCCTGTGCCCATCCCTTTCCTTAGAAGCTTCTTCAAGGAGGTGGTCCGATATCGTGGGAGTGCTTTAAGCAGCCCTGTGCTTTCAGTTCAATATTTGCATGGCTCCTGAGCTCACAAAAGAGAGAAATCTATCAATTCCTGTCTTCCGGTGGTGGCGGTACTCGCCTATCTTTCTCTATCTTCCCTGGCCCCGGATGAAATCATTACCGTGCTGACGGGTATAAGAGGGTCGTCTTTTATGTATCGCTAGCAAAAGGATACCGACGCCATCTCCTCGCTTCTGGCAGCCTGCACGCTTTCCTTCGTCAAGCACAACCCTACACCATTGTGTATCGATCAAGCACGAGATGAGCCGTAAATCACGTTCCACACAACATCTCGCTTACACGTGACTAGGGATGTTTTCGTACGCTATTCGAAAGCACGCTGTTTACCGCCTTTGTTATCGAGCCTGATATAGGATCAGATATTGTGCATATCATGTAGCTCGTACGCGACTTTAGCGCTTTTTTAAGGCTTTCATAATCCATCGTGCAAGATTACTTTTTATTATTGAAAGCTGAGATTTTTTTTTTTTTTAAATATGGCTTCTCAGGGACTTTAAAAGTATAAAGGGGTGGTCGCGAGGGACGAGTGCAACAGTGTGGATAGAGATTAATTATAAAATTACTCTGAATTTTTTAATATCATCTTTTCGGATCAATATTAGGTAGGTGTTTGACTGTACAACTACGCAAGGGGTGGAAAAATAATCTTCTGCGTCTAATATATTCTTTTTACGACTTTTTTATTTCGTGTAGCAAATGAGAAGACTGTAGCATGTATTGACCAAGCAACGGAACATCGTAAATCATACGAGCCCCTTTCTTTGTACGTGACTAGATTTTTCACCCTATTGTGCGTAATAAAGCACTGACGTTCTTCGGTCAATTTCATTACGAACATCATTGTACACATTTTTTTTTGTTTTTTTTTCTTACTGATTTTCTCGTTTTATTATTTTACCCTATTCATATTTATAATCTGTCTTTCATATATTATGTCTGATAAATATTTATGCCTGCATTCACCATTCTATAGAATCGTTCGCTGTTCAAATTTCCCTCGTCACAGGAATCATAAATTTGACCATTTCCTATCATCCTCCGTTAACGTTCAATTTGCAAGGAGAAACTTGTTCCCTACCCATCACGGTATCGGAGATGAGAATCTTAAAATATTCCCAAGTGAAAAGGAACGAATTCGTCGTTACCGAAGGCACATTATGAGTCCGCACGATCCGTGAAATATTGCTGTGCTTTTTACGTATCGCGAGGTACCAGTAATAAATACCGTATCTAGGATGCGCGAGTGCATTTAACGGTGCTCATGAATAAAGCATAACTCCGGTTGGATTCCACCAGGGATCTCCCGTTGATTTTTCCCACTTCGCGTGTACCAGTTGCAAAGTTCCTGTGAGAGCCGGCTAAAAGACGCGACCTTTTTCTTCTAAAACTTGTCCCTTATTGTTGAGTCTCTTATTTGCAACCTTATTCGCGATGCTTTGCATCGGTGGCAGGCGAGGACCACGGAGTCACCTCTCTTCTCGAAAAACACTTCCACCTTCTTTCTCTTGTTTCGCGTTCGCTAGCTGAAATACGATGTTGTAAAATTTTATCACCCTCAGAAGTTTCTTAGCGTTCCCAGTTTGTCTCTGAATATAAACGAAACGATCTCTCGCTCGCGTCGGGTTACGCGTTCAAGTTACTTTAATTTCCTTCGTTGAAACAGCATTGCGACCTCTCCTAAGTCTCGATAATATTTTTATCCCTTGGAACGAGTTACCGGGGGAGATTATTTTTTAAAGGGACCAGTTCCAATTGTTGTCCAAAGTATAAATAGATAAGGAAGCAAGAATTTAATTGGCCCATCCCCAAAAAACCGTAGTTACACCGATAGTGATAAGTACCTGACACCATAACAAAGGGATTAATTCAAAGGCGAGATAAGTTATAGTGGATCGATGAATTTGAGATTCGCCAATTCTCACTGCTGCGTGTAACTACAATATCCCGTTCGCAAAACTTCGAATCAATCCATTCCCGGTGCACCGAGCTAGAAGAGAATCGGAATGAAATCCAAGAGGCTGGAAGTAGACTTAAATTTCCATAAACGCATGAAATCGGACGTCCCCGAAACCAAATGTCTGGAATGCTTCCAGCAGATATCGCGCTTTTCAGGGCACACTTGTCCGACCAGGCAAGAAAATGGCACAGGGGAAAAAGGGATGGGAACAGGGGAGAGTCGGTCATCGAGCATCGTGCCAAAACGAGCCCTGTGAAACTCCCATAGGCGCCACCCTGTCGTTCGAAACTTCTGCATGCTGTGTGCATCCCTTGTATCTCAAGTGCATTTATTTTCTCCACATATGTACACTCGCGATCAAATCAGGCTTCCTCAAGTAAAATGGTGATGTCCTGGGTTCCTTTCTTTCCGCGTAGGCTACCACCTAGACGCCTGTTCCTCTCCGTAGGCATCGCCAGGCATAGCAAAGGGGGTTCTTCAAGGTATTTTCCGCAAGAATGAACCGGAAGAAGAGCTTTTTCCGCCTCTTATCGCGACTATATTTTTTCTCTCCGACCAATCACTCTTACCCCCTATGGAAATCGGTTACCACACAATACCCCATCTCTTTTTAATTCTACTGCACGCTTTGTGCCGGTTATTAAAATTCCACGTTCGTCGACCATCCAGATCGAATTACTTGTTACAATTACAGAGCCACGAGTTTCCAACGACGCGGAATCCCCGCGTGTTTCATTTATCTTGCATCCCTGAGCATGGTTTCGTTTTATTGAAAACACTTCAATCCTCCTCTTCCTGTCACCCCTATTCACGACCTCCTCTTCGTTTTTTTCGCTCGATGCAGAAATGATACTCGAGGAAGCTGTCATCGTCCTTTCCATGAGACACGTGTCTATCTTTTTTTCTTCAACGGAAGGCAGAGGTGGTCGGTGGGGTTGAAAGAAGGCCACGAGGACGTTGGCAGGGCGCAGAGTGGGTTATTTGACGACTAAATTGTCCTGTTTGATGTCGGTGGCTGATGTGGCTTGGAACCTTCTCAAAGAGCATCGCGCAGGGTGGTCGGGGGGAGGATGGGTGAAAGAGGAATTTCACGTGGATTCTTCAAGAAGAAACTGAGGCGAAACGAGTGGAGCCACAATGTGCGTTTATCGTTGGAAAGTTTAGGCATTTCGCGGAAGGTGAAAATCTACCGTCACCCCTTTTGCGCGATCAAACGCGTCTTCTGCTTTTCCAGAGTTATTGGGGGTGATTCGGGGTAACAGTTATGCTTGGTCGGGCTCCCTCGGTTCCTAGAAAATCCGATTTGTACGAATTTCTTGGAGAAGTTCGCCGGATTCGCGAGCGACGCTTTAGAGAGGTGCTAATGTCGTTAGACGGAGGGACGAAAATATTTGAGCAAATTAAGTGCTTTCCGACCACTGAACTACGACGAAGGATATGAAATTACTCGCTACGAGGAAACTGTTTCGCGTCTGCTTTCGTCGTTTAGTTGCAAAGAACGTGGAACTTTTGAAGGCTCTCTCGACCTGACAACTTTGTTAGATTTCTTCTTCTACCTTTTCTCTCTACGATGTTTCCGAATCGTGGAAATTGAAACGATCATACGGTTGGAAATTGCAAAATTTTCAGAGAAATATTTATTTAGAGATATTAATTCAATTCTTTACTGTAAGTACATTGGTGATCAAATCAGGCTTCCCCTTTTAATACTTTTAATATTAATATCATCCAAATTAAGACTTTGAGAATTCCTGCTTAATACTTAGCAAAGCGTCTCACACTTTTCAGTATCTTATAGCAACCCAATTTCCAGGGAAACAGAAAATTTTCTTTCTCGCTATTACCATAGATATCAAAAGTTTTCAGCATTGTACAATGCACCCATTTTCAGAATTTCGAAATTCCACGTACCATTGAGCTCCGTTTCGAACATCGCAGTTCCATTGCATGGAAATTATTTATTATAAGCTCACGAAGGTACTAATTTCATATTTCTGTTTCTTTATCGTAGACATTAAGAGTTTTCAACATTTTCCTACGTACCAGTTCTGAGAATTTCGAAATGTCTCGTTCCGTTAAACTCTGTTACGAATATAGGATTCCCATTGCGTAGGAATCATGAATTACCAACGATTCTAAGGACGCGCGGTTCGACATTCAGCAGAGAGAAGAAACGTAAAATTGCATTCTCGGGTCAACGTTAAACCGTCGCGAAAACGCGATAACAAAACATCTAGCTGGCACAAAGCAAATTGTAGAACGAGTTTCATTTCCCTTTGCAACAATCAGCTCGATCTGTTTACTGTTCCCGGAGGAAATCCGATTTCCTGATACGAATAGACAGATGTAACCAGGATAGGAGAAAGGTTACACGTTCGTCCGCCTCATCCACGGAGCCCGTTAACGTCCTTTTAACAGACAAAAGGTTCCTCTAACTCGCTTAACGATGTTAAACCGTCGGAGAGACGTTATTTCTCTCCTATACAATGTGAAATTGTGCATGCTTATCGCGTGACATGAATTTTCGCGATACACGTGTGTTAAAAAATTATTAATTATTTTTTTTACAAACACAATCGTGAGATAGGAACTTTTCGTCATGAAATATAGCCGATTATCTACGTGAGAGATAAGTATGAAAATCCAGTGAAACGTGTACAAATTTTCAAATATTTTATAGTGCAGATAAATTCCGAAATGTGTACGAATAAAATTTCACCCCTAATGATTCCTTTAAGTTAAGGACCACCTTTTTGACAAAGTACTCGTCTGAAACGGTAATAAATAGCAAGTCTAATTACGAGTCTCAAGACTCGAAATATCGTCACACTAGGTGGTAATAAATATTCCTTTTCCCTGGCATCCCTTAAAGCTCCTAAATTCCAGCGTCAACCGAATGACTTTCGTCTGTCTGTGTGAGTAACTCGTCCTCGTTTTACATGTTCACGGGTCGTATAAGGGTCGTAGTTCCGGTATCTGAGATTGTCTTGCACTTACCTCGCTCCATTTATTGGTCTCCCACATGGGGCATGAGATGGTGTTACAAGTCTCCTGGTTCCTTGGTTTGTGCGTGCTGCTGCACTTATGGTCAGGCAGCTGTAACAATCGGGACTTAACGTTATTATTTATGACATCTCTATTTTTTTATTCTTTCCCTGCCTATTCAAAATTTATTTAATTTCAACAGTATATTGTAAATATATGTATAATCCTTGAAATATTATTGCATCCTCGATTACTGCTTCAACAACCACCTAATGGTTCTTCAAAGGTCGTACAGAAGAAGAAAATGCGGATTCTAGTGATGCCATGACACACCAAGATATTCCTTTGCTGTGTATGTATATTTCTAGCGTACATGTGTTTCACGGGTGCTCGTCGAGTCTCGGATGAGAGGATTTTACGGTGGTTGACAGAGAACCGCGACCGTCGACCCTTCCAGTTTAAACGAACCGAACTGGGTTAGGGTTCGTGGGTTTTGCGAGGCTGTCGTAGGTACTGGAATAGTTGGATGTGTATCTGTAGGACGGATCTAGAGACACGGCACGAATGCATCGTAAAGCTTCAAAGACGAATTATTAACCTATTTATGCAACGAAGTAACCGAGCGAATTTATAATAACGTTCAAAAATATTTAATAAGTACTTTGATGGGTGTATGCTTCATTGGCTCTTGTAATTATGTATTTAAGTAGAAATACAAGAAGGAATATAAAGGTAGAGGGCAATGGGGTGGTTATGGTTGAAATTCAAGAATTTCATATATTTAAGTTATCTTTACTTCAATGGTTATTTACCTTGGTAGTCTCATTCCCATTCTCCTCGGTGCAGAAAATTGTTCTGGTCCTTGAACCACCCCCGCAGCTGGTACTGCACATGCTCCATTCACCAGCTACCCATCTGTAAAGATAAAGGAAACCAAGTGAAATGTAAGGAGTAAATTTGCAATTTTATTCGCAACAGAATAACTGAAATTTTATTCGAAGGAAATTATAATCTGATTAAAACGAATTTATTATTATTAACATATTAATTTAGGAATATTTTGGGCGAGGTAATTGCGGATATTTTCAAACTCCTGCTCTTTAGAAATTCAAATTACACGTTTTTCAGGAAAATCACAAAAAGCTTCGAAAGGATTCGGGGCCACAAATTAAAATCGAGACCTTTCCTTTGACCGGGGTCAAAGCCGGAAGTCATCTTTGATACCGCCATCAGATTCCCGGATTTCCGTTGCTGAAAAACCATTTACACAAATTCCTGTCGAAGGTATCAATCGAACCTCCACATTTACAACTAGCGAGGCTAATTGCTGACGACTCGTACCGGTTAGAGCTGATTTCGTTTAATGAAATTTCTGTTTGAATAATCACTTATATTAGGTAATTTATCTTGAGTAAAATTATCATTTTCATATAATAATTGCAACAGACTATTTGAATTTGCGAGGAGAAAGTGTTTGCCAGACGAGTTCATCGATCGAAACTTTTGCTGGATGCCTGTTGTTCTCGTGGCCATGTAACACGTGTGCCGGTGTCCCGATACGTCCGGCCAGTTTGCCGATTATTTTCCTCCTCGTTGTCCGGTGTAAAAGCCAGCCTAATGGCAGGAAAGCAGACGCTCAATGGCTCTGTCCCGTTCGACGAACCTCATCCGTTTCTATTCTCTTCTACTCACGTCAATTTCTTTTTCACTGAAAGCTCATTTGGTGCACGAGATAATTGGGGCAGATCGAAGGGACCTATTCATTAGCCAGTAAAATTTTTACTTTAATTATTTAAGAATTTAATACACACAGTTGTTCCATTTTTATAAATCAAGATTCCACTCAACGTTCAGAATTTTTATCGGATCAAGAACATTTCAGATTTTTCATCTGCATAGAAACTTTAATTACCTACCTCTTCCTTGGCTTATGAATTACACGAGCAGCCAGGTGCTCGTCGATCGATCTCTCGAGTCGGAATCACGAGATTAATCGTCAAATGTCCCGGAAAACGGTTAATAGAATTTAATTGAGCCTGTATCCGTAACACGACACGGAATAATAGCTGGTGAAGTATTCAGTAGCTTAATACACAGTTGTGGGTAGGCAGCGGTTTAGGAATCCCTGTTCTCCTGGGGGATATGGCTGAAACGCGTCGACCACTTGGCCAACCTGAACCGAATTAAACTAAATTCTCGACCTGGCCAATTAGCACCAATTTAACGTTGACGAGGCCCCACTCCAACGCTGAGATTTATTAATCACGGTACCCGTAGTAGTCGTTAACCTAGCAATCGTTACGTTCGAATTTCTTTTTTTTTTTTACAACGTCGAAACGCCATCCGATCGATCGCGTTTCTTCGTTTTTGCAGCACAAATATTCGTGATTAACGAAGAACGTCGGTCGTTAAATTATTCATGGTCCAATTACGACGATTTTGCTGGTGTAACCTTATTTCCTCTGACGTCCTTAGATTTCACTCTTTTTCTCTCTTGTTACTTTAGAAACAACCCTCAATTGTCAGAAAAATTTGTAAAACAGAAGCATGCAGTTAGGATCGACTTAAAACTGCTGAGAAGTTCTACCGAAAGTTTATGAGGGTAAGATTAACATAGAGTGGTCAGAGACAGGCAGAACGAAAGGGAAATTCAGCGAAGATAAACGTCGATCGACCATCGTTTCGTGAACAACGAACTATAATTCCGATCACAAAGGAACAGGTTCAATATACACGGGCCTCTGTAAGGTTTCAACGACGACTGTATATCTGGTAAGAATGGTTCGCAGCGAGTTTTTGTCCAAACTTCGTCGCCGACGCAATGTCTGCTCGTCCGTGGAACGATTCTCATCGGGAGCGAGCTTTAAAGCGTCTCTTTTTATCTTCCTTTCCTTTATCCGGACAAAGAACGAGCCATATCGTTTCAAGAACTAAGATTGTTTCTTCGAAAAAATATCCTCAGGACATTCCCTTTCCATTTCGTTATTCCGTTCCATCGTTACGTTTTATCTTGGCACAGGATATTCGTGATAAAAATGAAAAAAAAAAAAAAAAAAATAATTTTTGTTTTTAGGTCAGGAACAAATTTCTCTATTACGCCAGCAGCAAGATATAAGAATAAACTGATGCACGCTATAGCTACAGGAAATAAACTGTCTCGTTCCTTCTTTACTCAGCTCGTATGGTCGAACAGTAATGGCGTAACAAGCATCATCCTGAAATAGTCAGTTGTTTCGAGGAGCCATAAAACTCAAAGAATTCCTTTAAATAACTTTTTCATTGGTCTGGGACTTGGAAGAACCAAAGATACCTTCACCTTGCTATTTTATAGCTGACATGTCGTCTCGTGAAGTTATTCTTACGATCATTCTGATCGTCGACCCGAAGAAGAAGAAGAAGACGAAGAAGAAGAAGAAGAAGAACAAAAGAGGTCGGAAGCAAAAAAATGCAGTCATATCACTGGACGAATTGTTTGTCCAGGAGTCAGTCAGCGCATTCTCGTATCTCCTGGTTTGTTCGAGCGTGTTTTTTCGGTGACGTTTTCTTCGCGAATCGATGTAGTGATAAAAAATGAAAAATGCCCGGCGTCGAGCAACGCCCTCGGATGAAGGATCGAGGGAAAGAGCACGAATGGCGGTTGCAGTGATGCTACCGTTTCCTGGATGCTTTTTACCCGGAGGCTTAATGAAGAACGACGAGCGAGTGGAAAATGACGTTGAA
Organism: Osmia lignaria lignaria; assembly: GCF_051020975.1. Classification (NCBI taxonomy): domain Eukaryota; kingdom Metazoa; phylum Arthropoda; class Insecta; order Hymenoptera; family Megachilidae; genus Osmia; species Osmia lignaria. The sequence goes on along the minus strand of NC_135047.1, from coordinate 8,385,636 downwards.
ATTTCGATAAAGGAGGGAAACATCTCTGTAATTACACGCGATAATGGGATCGATATGCGATTTCCATTCGACAGTTAATTGATAGTCAATTTTCTAAAATTGAGCTTTTAATATTTGCGAGTACCTACTGTATGTTGAAAATAAATTTACACAGAGTTCACGAAACTCTGGGAGGAACTGGTGTGACCTTTAATTTTCGATTTTAACTCATTTACCTGGAGACCATTTTCAGAAATATCGTCCTCCAGACGTTACCACTTAACTTTACCCAACCGGAAGTAGAAAATGCATCGTAGACACTTGGGTAATGTGGCTGGCAGGGAGGAGTGACCCCTTTTCGATATTCAAGCGAGCAGTTCTCGCGGGCAAAGTGTTCGCAATCGGTGCTTTCCACTCTCTCCCTCTCTTTTCGTAGAAGGGATCGGTGCTTGTTTTTTCTAGGTCTCTTTCAGAAAGAGGCCCGCCGGGCTTTTGCTCTTTCCCTCTCGTACCGTCGACTAATGGCCGTTCAGTTCACTTGAAAGCACCGGCCCATCGTGTTCGAGCAAGCTCGTATTGCGAATCCTTTCTCCGGCCGCTGTGTATCCATTTCTCTGACGATTTTCTGCACACCGGCGCACACCTCGTCTAACAATAATCAACGCTGCTTGCTTTGTCCGCGGCCGCTCGTGGAAATTGGTCAGAGAAGATTGGCCACTGTTAATCCCGAAAGTGGGAGTTTCGTTATCACGAAATAGTACACGCGGAAAACAGGAGGAATTTTACAGCAGGTGTGCGCGAAAAACGTGCTTCCGGTCAAGACGATCGCTCGTAAAACAGAAACGTTCAATCCCGAGGACCGATCTTGTCGATTAGAAAAGGTTTAATAAAGTTCCATTTCTAAATTTTACCCTGTTCCTTTAAAAATTATCCTTGCAATATATGAAACTTCATATTTAAAATTTAACAAAAATCTACGTTTTAACGCTGCGATTACCTTTACCCATGGTCTGTGAATACATTGATCTGTACTACTGATCAGCTCTCAACTGTTACCGAATAAAAATTCTTCTCAAAAATAAATCAACTTCAAAGCTTCTAAAACACAATGTACATTGTCAGAGCAAACCAATCAATCACAACCAGAACTAAACTCCAATCCTTTTTTTCATCGACACGAAGGGACAGAAAATCCAGACCACGAGCGTCAATGTCGTTGCCAGATGAAGTCGAATTTTTATCACGGGCCTGTACAAACACGCGATCCACAGTGCGTGCAGAAATCCGCGAACAATCCGTCAAATGACACTGCCTTTGTAGGAATGTGTATGCACGTATTTCGACGCAACGCAACGTAGCCATCCGTTCGAGTCTGATACGCGAAACTGCGTCGGAAACGCAACTAACGTCCTTTGACACGGATAGTGTGCACGCAGACTTGTCATCAGAAAGTATATACTCACTTTGCTGTGCAGGGGTGCGTGTTGCACGGCATCAGGGTCTTCTCTGGCCTGTTGTCCGGATCGCAATAGCTATCGTCCACCACGTTCTCGTCCGGGCCGATGGCTTTGCACACCGCCATCGCTATTTTGAAACCTGATGAAAATAAAATAAAAAATATTAATGTAGAAAAGTGATCCCTTGGTTCCTAAAAAATTAAAACCTCTAGTATTTAAAAAATTAACCTTTCTGTTAGTAGTTTTAAAAATTAAAGGTCACGAATTTCTTTGAATCAATTTACCAAATAGCGTGGTAGTAAGCGTGCAAAGCATTGAAAGGCTCGCGTCAAAGAACATCTCGGTGAAAATTTTGTTTTAGAAATTCTATAGCTTGCGAAATAAAAGCTTTGAAGATGGTGCGAATTTAAATAGATTGCTATGCATGACAGGAATGTGACCCTTTTTTTTTACATTGAAAATGTAATTTGCATTTCGTGTAAGGAGTTAATATTTCATAAAAGGAAGAATTGAAGTTTCTGGTAAAAATTATGTGAATAACCTGATCCTTTTTGATAATACACAGAAGGAGTGGTAAAGCTGCGTTACTGGATAGGGATGCTACTAATAGGAATGATAACATCGTTGAAACTTTGGGGTTATTCGATTCCAAGGTTTTAAATTTTCATTTTCAAAACGAGCCACTTACATATGGGTGTTACATTCTCGTATCTCAAAAAAAAATCTTTTTTAAGATAAAAATTTCAAATAATTCTTGATGCAAAAAGTAATTCAATTTCGTTTCAAAATGACAGCACACCGGGACAGGTGAGAGCCAACTGGTCCAAGTAATCCTTATTAATTTTGACAAAGGACCGAGTAAACGTTTAACGATTCGCAGACTGGGGAGTTCATTAGAATTCATTGCCCTAATAGGTTGGAACTAAGCGGTTCAAGTAAATGAACTTGGTAAGCAACGCTAACCTCCGCCGCATGATTTCGAGCAGGCTGATATCGATTCCAAACTCCAGGAATATCGGGATTGGCAGCTCGATCCATTTCCACCGCACACGCCACACGCATCTGTGTTCTTGTTGCTACCGACCCGCAGGTCACAGCCGACCTTCTGAAACAGAAAGCAACGCCCTCGATTAATAAAACCTTTTACCTACACTTCGCTACAAATGGGCCTCCTTTGTGGATATTACTCACAATCAAACCGCGTAAACTTAACTTGGAAAAATAGACCCATAGAAATCGTCTCCTTTACCTTTTATTTTATTTTCTATTTCGAGTTGCTTGGTCTTCTAAGTAGGGGTGAATTAGTACTTATTAAAATAAAAGAATAATAGGTAATTTACAAGAAATACAGCTGGAAGTTCAAAGTAAAACGAAGCGAAATGGAGGTAGAGAGGTTCAAGTGGCAAAGCTTGAAAAATTAATCAATGAAACGACAGGAGGGTGTGAGGCTAGAGTGGACGTCAGTGCAGAATCTGAATGCTAGCAGGTACATGCTGTCCTGTACAAATTCAGCGGTGCCATCCGGGAAGAAAGAAAAAGGCGAAGGGGGAAGCTGACGTCGATTCGTGACCTGGCTCGGACGGCAAACTGATTTGTCATTCAGGCTGCATGGAGGTTTGCTCGGAGGTCGAGGAGTACATTATTCATCCCTTATCCGGGCGAGAAGAGTGAACCAAACTGGTGGCGAAGGTGTCAGGTAAAGGGGAGACGAGTCGAGGCAGGATATGCTTCAGATCGAGATAAAAAGAAGAAACAAGAGCCTAACGAGATTCTACCTACCATCTGTCTTACAGGGCTCGAATAGTGTTTGAATCAATTTATTCTATTTATCATTCATGAAACTTAGAGGGATGTTAGAAATATATAGCACCAGCAAATTTTATTTCACGCTGAATATTCGAGGCTAATGTTCGATTGCACCCTTCACGTAAGAATTTCCCACCAAATTCTGTCAATCTCCTGTCTTGCTTAGGTAAAAGGGCGTCTTTTCATCAGGAACACGTACGCTCCTCGCCAGCATTTAGAAACTGCATTTACACTTCAGCGAAAATTCTTGGATGGTTCGAGCGCGCATCTCATCCGTAGAATTCGCGTAGGAAGTAACTTTAGAGAATCGTGCTTCTTTAGCAGCGAAAAAAAGCAAAAAAAGCAAGGAGACAGAGTCAAGGTGCTTGAAAGGAGGTTTCCCATTTCGGTACTAATGGGTATCAAGTGGTCAAGTAGAACGTGATTATCTAAACGTGTTAGCAAACTCCTCCAATATTTCAATGAAAGAAAAATCAATCGAGTATTTTTAAAATAAAAAGCGACCATTGATATTCCGACTCCCATTTTGGATTACTAAAGAATTCATCAAAAATTTCCTGAATCTCGACGATCCCGACATTTTTTTACATTCAGTCAGGGACAAATGTGAAAGGAACAGCTTGCACATGTTCGTGCACATATCAAACTGTGCCTCTGTCTGGGTGCACAATACACGTTCGGTCGCGCAAACAGAACGAAAGGGAGACACAATACGGGCGCTCAGGATTAGGTTTACTTTGCTCGAGAAGTGGAAACCTGCAGCGGAGCCCCGTAATTGAAGGATAGGACCATCGAAGCAACCGGTTATTTCTCTAGGTAAACAAGCCAAGAGAAACGGCCAGCCGGTAGGACGTGCAAAATGAAATATCGCGGAACTTAAAGGCGTCGATTCTCTATTCTCGCAATCCGTGCCTGTCCTCGCTCGATCCGAGCAAATAATACCATCACCGTCCAGTAAATACTTTCCTACCAAACCTATAGACTCGTTCATGAACGAGCGGGTACAAAAGACTCGTTTGAAAAACTGCTAGGAGATCGGATTTGTAAATGGCTTTCGAAACTACCATTTCCGAGGAAATTCTGTTTGTTCTGAATGCAGAGAGAAAGGAGGAACTATAGGTTGCTCGACATAGAAATTCAGTGCTTAGAAATTAGAGGCATCGATAGAGATATATAGAGTGGGTCAATAGTAATACAGTTTGGATCTCGGTAATTCTATTAAAATTAAGACTCTGAGAATTCCGGGTTTTCCTATATATCGCCATTTTCCCTATAGAAGCCTGATTTGGTCGTGAGTGCACACGCAAAGCAAGTATTTATTGATATTTTATTGTAGACGGAAGAGAATACAAAATAAATCAGGCTCCTTTTAGATAACAAGATCTTGGTCGAGAGTAAATCAACGATTTCAGCGACTTCCCGTCTCCCAGCTATTTCGTTACGTAAATTTGACTGGCGTTCAATTATTCAAATTGGCTTTTAAGGTTCCATTCGGTAGTCGGTACACCTTCCGCAGCCCTTACCGTCCAGCCGAGTTAGCCCATTACGCTCAATACACCCTTCCCTTCACGTTTCTCCCTTCATCACCCCCTTCCAACGATTCTTTTCTCTACACTCGTTTCTGCCTTTTAACATAGTTCTGCCGGAGAATGGGATTTCCTCGCTGTGCAGACAGGGCTGGCTTGCTCTCCACCCGATCACTTTGTCCGCCTTATTCCGGCTGTTTTCACTGAAACGATGGAATTTATCCGTTGAAACTTGTACACCCCCCTAATTCGTTGGATACTGATCGCGAACGAATATCGTGAGCTTTGTACGATATTTAAGAACAAAAGCAGTTGGATTTACTTAGCGTAACTGACAAAAATGAAAGCTTTGCGTTGAAAAGCGAATTGAAAGGGGTGTTATATTTTTTCATAGACGTCTGTGAATTTCTATGGCGTCCTTGCACATCAATTATGAATATTATGTTTTTATATAAACAGAGATAATCCTGAGTACAAAAGCAACTGGATTCGCTTAGCGAAATTAATAAAGGCGAAAGGTTTGTATTACGAAGGGTAAAGTGAAACGTTTTTTTTTAATAAACTTTTCGAAAAATCTATGTAAATTTTTATAGCATGCTAATGTATCATAGCGGATAAGATTGCATTCAATTATACCTATTTGTGAAACAAGTTTGCAATTAAAAGTAATGAAATAATTAATTTCTAATGAAGCACTCGAAACAGCGAATGCATCGGGCAGAGAGATAGCCAAATACATGGTTATTCCCGGTGAACAAGTGGAAAGGGATGCAAAACGAAGCAATCGGAGAAATTTCAGGACAGGAAGACAAACTCTAACGAGTCGTGATAGCACAAAAGCGTCGAGCACTTATCGAGCGTGTCCAACACGAGAAGAGAAACTTGCCGACGCTTTAATAATGCAAAACCAGTTTGCGTTTACCGGAGCTCGGTTAGTGCTTAATTACGTAGACCTGTCTGCTGATTAGATATTGTCCTTCCAACTTTGCCGACACTCTGACCCTTATGAAATCCCGTTAATTATTTCTTGACACCTTTCCCGAACGTTTCAGCGAATCGTCCCTTGCTTGTCTGGCTTTCCACTGAATTTAATCTTTTATAAAAACAAAATTAGACTTCATGGAATCCAAATTTAATTAAGCATAATGCAAAGTGTAAATTGATTAAGTTTCTATTTTAATATTTTGGCGAAATAAAAATTTGGAGTTCTAAGCAATAAAATCTAAAGCTTAAGTACCGTACGTCGCCGACTCTTCAGACACGTTCGGATCTAAGAAAACTCAAGACACCTCCAGCTAAGAATTAATGGGTAGTTAAACGACTACTTAAGCGACTAATCGTCGAAGTAGTCCTTGGTGGCCTGTTTCTCGGTACACAAAGTCGTGAACGGTGTAAAGTAACATCGAATTAACTTAATGGACGAGAAGTGCGGGCGTTACGACGCACCCAGGGTAAATATTGGCCAAAGACGACAGGACTCAGCCTCGTTAGCTCGTATTTTCCATGGTCGAAGAAGAACGCGGTCGTGCACAATCGTAGCCAGAAACCAAAAGTTATAAATAAGTTTGGACGAGTCCAGCGGCGACGGGACAGGATAGAAGAGGGTACAGATAGGGCGTCGTGTGCTGTTCCAGCCGGGCAAATTTTCCGGCCTCGAGTTTCCGTCCGAACTTTCTTCCTCGCTAAGTTTCGACAAGGGATGCAGCAATTGCGACTTAATTCTTAACCGGCGCTTTTCAACGTAATCTTAGGGCCTCCTCGCGATCGCATATTTAAAAGTCTGATCACCGCTTTTAATTAATTATCCTGGCAGACGAGTCGCTTCCGGGAAGTCATGCCGCGAATATCAACTAGAAACTGCAGGAAAGTTGCGAGGATGGAGAACGTGAAGAAACTTTTCTTTTTGTTTCTTTAATAAAAAAAAGGAAATGTGTGTGCTCAAGTACAAAAGCATTTGCAATATCGTTGTAATTCGAATATTTCTTCAGAAACTGAATCTTCTCTTGCTCCAATTTTTTCGTGAAGATTTAAAAAAATGTTATAATTAAAGCTAGAGTAATCTTTATACCTATCCCATTCGGTTCGAATATGAATTTATCTCGTACGAATTTTGAAGACACTGCAATTGGGTCACGAGGAAAATAAAGTTCAGTTTCGAAACTGATAGTAAAACGATATTGTACATTTGTATGTGTGCACACATATATTCTCATACACTCGTTAAATTCGTATTAACAGCGTCATAAAACTTGCAAATGAATTTGACTGTATTTCGCGAGCGTACACAACGTCGGATATTCGACGAGATTATTCTTTAGCATTTCTTTTTTTAGAGTAATCGAAAGTTTATTTTTCATATAAAGTGGATCAGTGCGAAGAATTAATGTTATATTTTTGGAAAATTATGCGCTGAAATGAATTCAGAAAGAGAGACTGTTGTTTTTTGAAATTGTCGGACATATTACGCGCCGTGGTTACTGCGACGTCTGATCAATGCCTGACCTATACTACTGATTCTCTTATTTCCTGACTTTTCAACGAAAATATTGATTTCTCTTTTTCTGGACGATATCAGGTGTTAAAATTGCACTAAAAATATATACTTTAGTACTTGTTCCAATTGCAAATTTAAATTTATCATTTTTTATTAATTTAATTTATTTATTAAAACAGAGTTTGTCGCAATTTACTTTAATCAAATAAAGCCATCGCTGATTGAAATCCGCTACAATCTCCAGAGTGATTAATAATAATGAACAAATTTGGATGGGCATGCTTATTACGCCTAATTAAATTTATTATAAACAAATTGTCCTCGCGTGTCGAGTGATTTTCTGACGGGTAAAACACGTTTCAAAATAAACGAATATCGAGATTGAACTTTTTCAGTTTTCCATCCTCGTTTTAACGAAAATAATTTAGTTATTTCGTTCTGAAAATTAAACAATCGAGAGCATAATTCGTTGCAACGACATCGAGATACCATCGGTGTTCTCGCGTTGGATATTATTTAGGGTGGAGGAACATTAGCAAGTGCTACGTCAATATTCAATTCAAACACGATGAATTTGTGTACATACCGAGGCAGCTTATTTACCTGTATATTACTCGCTACGTTTCTGGGATATTGTAATTGTTAATTAAAAGTTGTGTGCCGTGTCGTGACTGATACCATTAGGAAATGTTCCATGGCATATTAATCAACCTCCCTTTCTTTTACCCTATTCTTTCTCTTTTTAACGTAAAGTCAATTGCGAATAAAAAATGTATATTTCAAATTAATTTATCCAATTTAATTTATACCAGTTCAACTATGCCCACGATGCACTATGCCCGATTAAACGCGAGCCGGAAATAGCGTTCGACCGTGTGTAAAACACAAGATTGGATGGAGGGTAGTTCAGCAGGGCAAACTTGCGAACTTTCGTGCGAAGCACAAAATATGGCGCGCCAGAAGGGATACCGACACTGCACAAAAATTATTCTCTCCCGTGAGATGAACGTTTCCGGTTCTACTATTGCCAACTTCGTTCGAATCGAATGCTAGCAGCAGTCACTTATCAAATTGGATTCTAAGTAAACGGAAACACTTTTCTGCATTTTCGATAATAAAATTTACATGATGGAACCTTCTCTATTTCGGTAGCGAGAAATTAACTATTTAAAAGTTTCCAAGTAGAGAGTGTAAAATTGGAAGAATTTGAACAATAATAAAAAATGAAATAATTTCACTCACCATGCATTCACCACCGATGCAAACGTCCATACCCTCGGTGTAGCATTTCGTGCCGTCTTCAACTTTGTCCGCCAGTTGAACCACAATGGTTTCTTCGCTGTCGAGCTGCAAAGCCTCGGTGGCGTCGTGCGGAAGCGTCTTTTCGACGGACGTTTCCTGTCGAAGCCGGTTCTCGGAATTCTCTAGTGATTGTTCACCGCGGCAGATCAAAGAACACGGTCTACTTGGATCGTAATGCGGATACCATTTCAACAATTGTCCGCTATAGGGGACGTCGTCGAAGGCGGCGCACTGTTCCGCCCGGAAATCGCTCGGTTTCTCGCAAGGCTGCAATCAGAAACCATTGTTTTTTGTATAAACTAGGATTTTTTTTTTTTTTAATTTATATCTTGTTCTTATAGCTTGTAGAAATGAGATGATAAATTAAGATAGAATGTTTATGAGATTAAAAGGGGTTGGTGTTTCGTTTGCGTTCCACGGTACTTCATCATTCGTGGCTTGTAACGTCAGTCAACATACTCAACCGCGTCGATGGACGCTAATTATCGAGGTAATTAACCGGTTCGTAATCAGATCGAATACGACTCGAGGGCGTTTCGATTGTCCGTTTTTGCCACCAGCCTGATGTAAATTCATGAAAAGGGTTCGTTAACATCCACTATCATTCATTGTTGTCATTGTTCCTTAATAAATCCAGTTGCATTTTAATGCATCACATTGCATGTGCATAATGCGAATCAATTTTTCTTAATGAACGAATCAAGGAACATTAGGCAAAATATTTTCATCAATTTTAGGGGTGATAAATGAAGGTGGTGCTATCGAATTAGAACGATGTCGAGATAGTTCTCCATATTCAAGGAATAATCGTTGTTCTCAATGCTCGCCGTATCACTATCGAATTCTCCTAAGATTTAATCGAATTATCGATAGATCCCAACGTGGCGAGAAGTTTCAGATTCAAAGTAGCGGAGGCAAGTTCCACTTCGAGTAACCCCACATTTCCAACTACGAATCAAGTTAAAACTTCATCGATGTATATCAATGTTAATTCAAGATGAATCCCCTCCAATCAACTGATAATAAAATAAATCAAGTATACAAGCAAAATTTCAGTATTTTAATAAGCATTGTCTGATTATTATATCAAATAATACCATCTTCGATAAAATGAATAACAAAATTCTACTGAAATTCCCACGTTACTCAGATTAAATTATTAAAATGTTATCAATGGAATCAAATTAAATTTTCCATGAAAATTTAATATCAACAGATTATCCTTAATTCAAAAAACATACATTTTCTGTTTCATTCCATTTACATCCATTCTCTCTCCATTACATTTTTTTACCGAGAAAGTGGAAACAGTTTCGAGTCAATTCTCTCGTTACCATCATACTGGGCAGGCAACTATTTCGTGGAAACCGCGTAGGATCTCGTGGAAACAGCCTTTTCAATTGGCTCGAAATTTTCCACGAATATTCACCCGATCCTCGAAGGAGTTGAATAGGAAAAGTCATTCAAACGTTACATTGGGCAGCGTTTTTGGGATGAAATTGACTTCCACCAATGGTCAGCTTTATTTCCTCGTAGAACGCATAACCAGCTACTCGTACCAGATACATCGGCTTTTTGCATTCTTTTTTTCCTACCTCGTTTTTGCACGGAAATACCCCTATCTGGTTTTATTTCACCCTCCGCAACTGTCCCTAGCGTCCTCTTTCCGCCTACAGCTTTTTTTCGCGGAACAGCGGCGTCGAATTACTCGGCGATCTATCATTTCTCGCGTCCGGAATTTAAAACGCTACTTGCGGGACACCTGTTACTGAACAGCATTGCCTGGTTAAAAATTCAATGAACTGGTGTAGGAAAAAAAGAGTCGACGATACCGACCCCTGCATGGATCCGATTCGCGCGAAAGGCAAATAACCAATCGTTTGAGCAAATATAGGGGTGAAATTGCGGAATGATGCCATTTTGAAGCTGTGGTTTCGTGTTACGGAGAATTGGTCTGGAAAATTCGTCGAATAGATGAGGGCTGATTTTTTTAATAGTTAAAAAACCTGAACCCGAAAGAATCCTTGTTATTTTAAATCGAGTTGAGACTTCGCATATATAAAAAATAATTTACATTTGTAGTTGATAAATATTCAAAGGAGAAGATTAAATTATGGCCTGTAACGGTTGAACTTCATTTCTGGGTGGTAACGTTCCGGTACGATAATTGTTGCGAAGAAAATGGTAATAGTATGTTAACAGGTAGTAACACGGCTTGAATCCCCCATTGTCATAATTGTGATATAATCCCGAGGGATTAAGGATTTAAAGCTCTCTCGGGTCTGGGACGCCGTGAAATAGCGCCAGTGTGTCTGCGTAAACGTAGGAAAAGTGAACGACCGGAAGAGGAAGGTGGAGGGTGTCACCCTTTTTCAGTCCGCGTAAAATTACTTTCACTGACGCAACCTAAATGACAACGCCCTCCGAGCGGAAATTCTTTGAAATAACAAATGAAAGATAACTCGTGTACAGCAAGTTTGCGTTTTAGAAAATGTTGCCTCCAGTTATGTTCTCGTACCATGGACATTTAATTAGCAAACAGTCTACCACTTTCGCAAAAAATTAGAAATGTTTTCCTTTCATTGTAACAAAAACCCTCTTCTCGTAGTGTGAATGAGAAAACGTTTTGAAATAAAATTAATGCAACGAAAAATGAGCTCTGACGCATGATAGTGAAATCTCAAATTGAATTAAAAATGTGCTATAATTTCCTTGAACTCTTCATTTAATGAGTGATTTTTCAAATAAACGATACTAATGAACGTGTTAATTGTTTAGAGAGTATGTTGCCTTAGCAAAAGTGGGGGCTCTTAGGAGTGGCGACCTATGTCACCAGTCAAGGTATTATCCATTGTTTCTGGGGCAGGCAGCGTAATCGGCTAAAACGTCTGGCAAATGCCCGTTGGGGATCCGACGAAACGATGGGTTGTAGAAACGTTCTCGCGTAATGAGTAGTTGAGATTCCTTGTTAAGGAGCGTCTCAACTCTGCACTGCGGCTTTCGTGGTTTCCAACCTGGTTTCGCATAGTTCCTTCTTTGTCTGCTTTTGCCCTTAACACTCGCGCCATCCCTTCAACTCTCGAAAGTAGACTCCCAGTCTACATCCCTTAACTTCGTGATAATCACGAACCCATCTTTCACTTTACTTTTTATCCATTTCGAAGAAACTAACAATTTTTCTTTTTCTATACTACATCACCGTATTACTTTGAGGGAAAGAGGGTCACCAGTGACTGACACTATGAATTTAATAACTGAACAGGATAATTAAGGAAAAATTAAAAAAGCATTAATTAATGCTTCAAGCCCGTAATTATGGACCGGCAAATTTATAGCGAAGGGGGTAATTAATTCAGACGAATTCATGAACTTTCCCAAGGTTCCTTCAAAGTTGTATAAAATAAAAATTTCAAATTTTTCAGCTAAATAAATTTAAGTGTTTTTATGAAAACGTAAAGTATTTTCTCAAAGTAGAACAGTCCACAATGAAAGTTGACGTCAAAGGTAGGTAATGGTAGAATAATAATTAAAAGTGGTGCAGTGAGATTCGTTTCTGTTCCCTATTCAGGCATCCGTTTGTAAGTATCAGTGTCTGACCACGTCGAAAGAGGAACACAATCGCGACGTAAATTACCCGAGCAGCTTCACTTCAAAGCTCTGAAACGCGAGAGAACTCGCGTCACGAAAAAGCGTCGTCGTGCCACGACGACGTCCAGGAGAAAGAAGAAGAATATGATTCACCTTCGACGATGTCAAAGTCACAGTCTCAGCGAAATAGCTCGTGAATAGCCGCTCATTGAGGCGCGGTAAAAATAAAAGAGAAGAGCGTGTCGTGTGGTCGTTGGACAAGAATCGGACGATATCTGTGGAGAAGATGGAAGCGAGCCTCGTGGAAGGCCATTTTCTCCATCCAACGACCGAGTGACGTTTTCGCCTCGTCGGTATAAAGGAAAATACATGCTCGTGGTCATGATAACACCGTCGATGCTCTTTTGCCCGACAGCCAAGAGAAACGAACGATCGAGCATCTTGGGATACAGGCTGCTCGCGAAAATAACATTTCTGAAAGGTGTTCGGGACAAGTGGCTGCTAGAAATCTTGTTATCTTCTCGAGAACATTCGAAAAAATTTGTGGAAATACCCGTACTTTCCTCTTACCGGTGTTCCTTTCTGAACGAGGATTTCGGAAATCGGGTTCTGAACTCTGAGAGATTTTATAGAAAATTCTGATCGTCTGTGAAATTTCAAGTTTACTTGATTTCATACTGTAACTTATTTATTATTTCTGCAATTTATAATTAATTGATACCTTTATTAGCCTAACTCTTGAACAGCAAAGATCTACCACGACCTACATTTTATCGTGAACCTTCCTCTATCGATCGAGAGTTCGCGAAGTGGGACTGTCGTGGTTAAGAATGAAAGAGTACCGGAAAAGAAGAACAGGAAACAGAGGAGCCGGCACGTTTCTCGATTATCCGTATTTACGGAAATTCCGTCCACGTTACACCCGATAACTTTCGTAACGGATTACTCGTCGAAAGTTTCGTCTGGTGTGAGTTCAGCCCGATAAACTACACCCAGCGAATCGCCAATGCAGTCAAATAGACCCAGAGGGTCGCCAACGACTCAAAGGGATGGAAACGCGTCTGTTTCTGGGGAATTATTATGTTTGGAATTTCATCTTGAAGAATATTTTTATATCTTCCTTTTTTTTCAGGAAGTGTAAGTGTAAACTTGGCTTGCTCGATTTTTTTATTATACCGATGATTAATATTAATTCGTTAAACTTTACTTTGAGGTGCACAAAATTATTGATTTTTTTTGTTTTTTGTTTTAGAAGAAGAAACAAACGATTCTGATATCACAGTGTAACAGATGTTTCACAGTGACTATAACGAAGAAGGATATCCAGCAGAGCAAACAAGAAACAGAATGAAGATGCATCCCAGCGAGCATTGCCAAGTTTACACAGCGAAACGATGGCATTAATTCCAAGGGCAGATCCTTTAGATAACAAGAATCGTCGATGCAGAGGTATACGAGCTGCCACTTCTTCCAGACGCCCATTGGGTTTCCACGATTTTAATCCTAGAACCGCGGATTTCGCTTGATCCACCAATTCCCCTTTCTAGCTAACCCAGGCCAGACTGCAAACAGATTCAACCCCGTTTTCAGCTTCGTTCTAACGATACTCTCTGATTCTCTGTGATTCGACCTGATTTCTTCTTCTCTTCTTCGTCAAACACTTGCTCTACTTTGCCATAGATGTTTTCCGTTATCATCGTTGATTAGATTTGAGAAGTGATGGATAATGTAGAAATCCATGCACCTATAAAAATTTTACATTCAATCAAATTTAACTTGACCACAGTGCAAAAATTAAGGCTCTATTTACGATTATTACAACGTTTTCATAAATTTAATTTCACGTTACTTCTCAAACATTATACCAACGATATCTTGGAAATTATGTTTGAAAACCAAATTAATTTTTCCTCGAGGAGAACTCCTTTTTCCTCTGAATATTCCGACTTTCTCCGAGTTCTCTTTTAATTGTAAACTTTTATAGAGACGTTTGAGAACGCGCTTGATTTCATTCCACAGTTTGCAGTTAGAATTTACTTTTCGGCCAGATAAAACGAATTTCCATTTGGTTCCCTTTCACTGGTCCACCGTTGGTACGGTCTTTTCTTGCCTCACATATCTTTTAGCCGACTCGAATTCTTTCTCTCTTAAAACGAAGAATATTCTTTATTTCCATAATTTCACGGAACGTTTCTCCTCATTTTTCGAATCGTTGTTTCAACGGGAACACGTCGCGTCGGTCGATCTCTAATTAAAGCTCGAGGACATCGATCGAAGGATACACGCATTAGGGGCATATGCAACTTTGTTATTGACCGACTGCCAGTTGCCCTTGGTTTCATGGAAGCTGACCTGATTTTCCCTTCGTATTCTTCGTCAGATATTGACGTCAACTGACCTTTCACATCCTAACCATTGCATCGTGTTCGTTGCTATAATACACGTTTGTACATAGGCAGTGTTCGAATAAAAATAACACAGTTAAACGAGAATAACGTAATTGTTGTAGAAAAATAATTATGAGGAGTTAACTATATTCAGCTAATATTAATCAGAAAACTTTGCCCTGTGCTTATAGTTGGTGAGAGAAGTTTGTTAAATAAAGTTCAACCTAATTCCAGGCCACATTGTAACAATTCCTGGTTCCACTGAATTTGACCTGATTTTAGCTTGGCTCGTGAATCACTGACGTCAAATGGATCCTTCTTGAATCAAGCGTAAAATTAACACCGCTTCCAGTTTGCTTTTCATTAAGCTACGTGTTATTAATGCGACAGAACGTTGGAGCGACAGCAATTTTAAGAATTAACTTTTTTTTCCCGATGGACATTAATACTTTGTTCAATGGAGTATTAATTAGTTATATTTCATATCAATTAAAACATAAATTATTTTTTAAAAATAAACTCTGAATATCGAACATTATATTAACAACCATGTACTCTCTTGAATAAAGAAAATTGAAAGGTCTCCAGATATTAAACGATAGAAAGAGGTAACGTTTCAGCAAGTTGGCGACTCCCAAATCCTCTGAAGTATCGTTTTCATGCATCGACAGGACGTTGAAGAATCGCGAGTGTCGAGACCGTTGTCCGGTCGTATTTTTCATCGATTTGTTCTATAATCGGTCGTCTCTGTCTTTCTTAATGTATACAACTGCCATCAGGAATAGACTCGAAGCGGTGGTGTGCATGCCGCTAAACCGCAATCTCGGTTACGACAGAGGGTTGTGGTTTGGCTCGATTAGATTTCAAGGGCACTGCGGTGTCACATGAAGTTTGTTCAAATCGTCACATGTTGTCGAAATACATTTATAAAAAGTTACTCAATGTAACTTTTTTAATTTGAAAAAGAATCTATGGAAATTCTAAAATATTTTCAAAATCTTGATCACATTTTATACGTACACCCCCAACCAGTGTCTTTTTTGCACTCCACTTCGTGAATCGATAAACAAGGATTTTTAGTGTCGAATCGAGAGGCCGAAGAACAAAAAGGAAGAAAGACAAAGAGGTCGTTTTGACGCCAGGCTCGTGGCCCTGCCGAACAAATAGAAGAATAAAAAAGGGATTCGAAGGACGAACGAACGAGAGATACGTTTCCAGTTGAGCTCTGAATCCACGTTGCATTCTGAAGAGCAACGGGTCTCGTGTCTGATGGCAATCACAGAAATGCATTCCGTGAACCGTGCGGAGTGCTGCATTTCCGTGCATCGAGACGTTCTGCCATGTGAATATCCCTTTGTACGTGGATGCGTACGTGGCCGATTGCATAGAAGCATCGTATGCAAGTGTCTGCGTGCGTGTATAGATTTGCGTGGACAAACTGGGTCATTGATGGTCGGCAAAGGACTGTAAAGGAGAATTAAACGGGATCTGAAAGGAACCGCATCTGTGACAAGAAAATGCTCTCATTTACCTTCTCTAATGGATCGAAGAAGAATGATGATTTTGTAATTAGAAGACGAATTGAAAGACTTTAATAATTATTTTTTTAACTAATTATAGATAAAATTCAACCTTAAAAAAAGTGGTCCATCACTTTCAAAATTATTTTATAATAAGAAAAATACATAGAGACGAATTTTCCAACGTAAACGGATCGAAAGGTAACACGCGTCCCTAGATACTAGACGCATCAAACCCGATCGTAAAAAATTAATCGTCCAGAAAGCGGAAGTGTGTCTGCCCTCCTAGAATGGCTACATGCTAGGTCAGTGTTTCTCAAAGAGTACCCATAGAGGGTTGATGGCGAGTGTACACTAATATCTGAAGTTTGAGAAACACTGTGCTGGATGTATCATCGAGGTTGTTGCACTGTTCGAAGTCCGCCACAATGAGGGACAATGTTCAGAAATAAATTCTAATACATCGACCACCACAGTGGAAATAGCCTAGTACGGCGCACTATAAAATTTTCAATTTTTCTGATATTTGTTAAATATTACTTTCACTCCTACAACCCTTATTACTTATTAAATCTATTTTCCCAGTCGACGTTTAATGAATGTTCGTTCGCTGGGCATTATTAATTTCTCGGCCGTACTGTTGCAGCGACGCTAATGGCATCAAGCTACGTACTCGCTTTAATTTCATAAAATAATAATATTAACAATTCTACCGGTAACGCGGTTGAACACCGTTGATTACCACCTAATTAGATCGGCCAGGATCATGGTAACTAAATTCAAATTCTCCTCTCTCGTGTATCGAACTGAAATAATAGGGCAGATGATTTAATTCGCGGTGAAGATCGTGATTTAATGATTTCGATCCGTGTTTCACGGCTGTCATGATTAACAATGAAGATCTACTAACAAAAGCTATTCTAATTAGTTCAATGAAGCGATTAGTCACGTGCATACTGAATGTTCTATAATCAATGGTACAATTGAGATTAGGGTGATTATGGAGAAATAAATTGAAAATTCAGAATCAGGTTTATTACTGTGTTTGAAACTTATTTAGATACTAATTAACTGATTCGTTGATGTAACAAGGTAGGGAGCAGGACGAACCTGGCCTTTTTCACTGACCCATGGTATATTCAATATTCCAATTTATTATTAGCAAGGGGGTGAGTCATGGCTCATTATTGCAAAACCAACGAACGTAGCAGTTATAAAATCACGCTGGCAACTGAATTACTAACGCGATAATGTCCGATTCAGAGGCGTTACACACGGGCAAATTAATTAATGTCCTCTGCCATCATCCTCTACCCTTAATACCCTCGGTTTATTCATATTTTCATGGTTTGGCGAAAAACGATCAAAAGGGACATCGTTCCTGTCGTTAGTCGAATCCAGGGAAATATCGTAATTCGTTCGCAAACGATTGCCTTTTTCCTTTTTTTCCTTCGTTGTCACGCTCGAACCGATTTTAATATAATTCCAACGGATGCTCGTAATTTTTGAACATCGTAATTCTCGCGTTTGCATAATACTCTCGTTAAACGCGATTGTTTTTTGCCTGCTCTTGAGATCGCGCGGTGATTTCAATGCCTGGTAAAAACCACGCATCCCCGATAATCGCGTTTCGTTTCATTAATTTCCTCACCGATGAATTTTAACGTCGCTTTTTCGACCAACGTTCCGGCAGAATACTCTTTCGATCAACCAAACGGTTCCGAAGAAAATAATAATATTAGCCCCAATTATTGGTGAATTTTTCAGAAATAACTACGTTAAAAGTTAAGATAATACCACTGTCTATAAATTTTGTATAATGTTTCTCTGACACGATAATTAAGTGAACAACGAATTCTAAGAGTGTTAATGAGCTGATGGCTGTCAGAGAACCGGCTCTGCTTTCTCAAGCAGAGCTTGCCGTAGGAACAAGTGTATAAAGTAAATAAAAAATTGAAATATTATGTGTAAAAGAACGTGAGAGTTTTAGATATGTTTCAGTGCAGCGTTACGTTATAATTGAAGGCTGATCACACACTTTGGGAGAAGTTTCAAGCGCTATTAGTCCGACGTGATTACAACCTGGAATCTAAGTATAATATAGCACGCCATTATTTCGTGTATATTCCACTTCAACACTGTAGTTATGAAAATTTGAAATCTCCTGTAATTCGCTTAAAATTTAACGAGCCAGTATTTTCAAGCCCTTGAAAGATTATAATTGTTGAAATACATTGAAAGTAATTTTTATGCAAAAAGCTGCTATTCATTTCATAAATAAACCCTATGTTCCAGATTTTCCGACCAATAAAGTATTGCTTGAAAGCTTCGTCAAAGTTTCATTTATGCGACATGGATTGAACTTTTAATTATTATGGACTTTTAATAAATTACTAATTACGTTATTAAATGATTAATACTTTATTTGGAAGTTTTAAAGTTCTGTTCCCATCTAGATTTCGAATTTAACATCTTAAATCCCACTCTAAAATTTTTATTTATACATCTGATACACTTTGTATTCTTTACAATAAATCAGAGCGTATTTCACTGACGTTTCAATCTAAATTTCCAATTCAATTTCACAAATCTTCTTCCAAATTGATTATTTTTCAGCACGCAAAGTAAACAACGATTTCCCTTTAGAATTTCCCTGTACTTTTCTTCGCGAAGGAAATACGGGGCCAAGTGTAGCGGTGAAATATACACTATCCCATTACCAGTGTTAACAGAGTACAACCGGAACCGGGATACAGAGAGGAAGCAGAGGGTTGGAAATCTGAATTCACTGCATGCCTCTCCGTTTTGTTATGCTAATGATGTTGTGTCCCCCTCTTTTTCTTGTCGCTCGTTTCATCCCCCTCGATTCTTTCACCGCGGCAACCCGTTCGACTCTTCTTATACGAGTTTCTTTCATTCCACGATTCTGCGCTCACATTTTCACTAGATTATTACTAGCATGCACAGGCTCTAAATCGAATATTAATGACCAAAAATGGGACTGTTCCATGCTGAGCCTTGCGATCCTGTTCTCCACTCGAGTGGATCGTTTCAAATATTGTTTATAGGATTGTTTCGCGATACTCGGCT
This sequence comes from Osmia lignaria lignaria, assembly GCF_051020975.1. NCBI lineage: Eukaryota > Metazoa > Arthropoda > Insecta > Hymenoptera > Megachilidae > Osmia > Osmia lignaria. Next base: position 8,366,487 of record NC_135047.1, on the reverse strand, counting down.
TCGAATTCTGCGAAATTTACACTCCGACATCATCGTTTCACTCTTGAAACAAAAGAAAGAACCGAATGGTTATTCAAGGGATCACTCGTTCGAATAATCTTTTTCTTAATAACTTTTCTGATTATTTAACTCTTTAAAAAGGTAGTCAGATATGTAAAATCTGGTTGAAAATCACCCCTAAAATAGAATGCAGAGAACACATTTAGATGAATTTAGGTCGCGGATATTAAGAACGAAGTAGATTACAGTAATACCGTGTAGGAGTAATGAAAGATTTAATTTTTTCTACGTTTATCTCGAGAACATATCAACGAAGCAAAGTATCGTAAGCGGCTTTGATATAAACGTAACAATAATTTCAGCTCCCAGTAATTATCTCAACATCACGGAAACGGAAGGAATGTATTACACGCGAGTTAAATGCACTTCACGTGGGAAGGAAGTTCTATTATTTATAATTGCACCGGTGCAACGATGGTTAACATTGCTTTGCATCCACCGAACACGATGTACATTGTTGTTCAAAAATATCTGATCATTAACATCGTATTTAGGCTTACAAAGCAATATAACTGATGGTTTTTTATTTTTATCAAATTGTAACAATTTGAGAAGAAAACAAAATAAGGAAAAATTCAGTAAATGTAATAAGAAAAAATTCCTGAAATTTCAGGTGTAATGAAATACTTTTGAACAGTAATGTACATACTAATACCCAGGTAAAAGTGTAATTATAGCCCTCTGAAATTTACGAGTGAACGAACATTCATACCACAAATTGCTCTCGTGGCGCCCTTTAAACATACATTCTTTTTATAAACAGCAAATTACAACAACGATATTTGGAGACATAAAGATTCCTTCATTGAATTTTACTCTTAGGATATAACGATTGAGGAATGATAATTGAGCAGAGGATTAGAAAAGACCTTGCGAACTTTATGATAAAACGATGTAACAAACTATATCGTTACGAAGCAAGCACTAAACGCGAACTCAAAATACCCCCATAAAGTTTCGATTACTCCAATAAAAGTTATGACGATAATATCTACCATACGAGCATTCGCAATCCTCTCTTTCAAGCGTGCAATAACACGAATCCTATAGAGCTTTCGTGTCCTCGATTCTACTGAAATGCCTTTGTACTTCGTACATGAATCATACAGGATATTAAAACACTTTTTCTTCGTTCAACAATATGAACTTAACCCCTTCGAACTTTGTATAAAGAATGACCCATTTTTTAATCTATCCATTCAATTACATATCGTTGGTTTGCAAGAATACATAGTGAGAAAATAAAAAAATCATCAATTTTAAAATACGTGGAAAATTTAAAAGTAGGTCCCTTTTAGCTGAAAGTTCCATTAATGTAATTAGGTCGAGCTATAGCTCTAAAATGATAGAAGATAGAATAGAGAGTGCAATATAAATTCAAAGTGCATTTTCCGATCCTAAATAGATGAAACCAGATTTTTCAGTTATTTATTTTCCTCCACAGGTAAGCCTGTCAGGTATTACACCGGATATCCGGGGGCATCTTTTATTAACCAATGCTTGTATCGGCTGAATCACGTGAGACCGATTGATTTTATATTTTTTAAGTACCCAACGAGTCTGAGGTTCGCCAGGAAGGAAGATAAAAATCCGCGTTTTATTGTGGCACGTGCTGGGGAATTGAAATGTTTAGGGCGGACCCGGAACCTCCCACACGATTCTGTTTCTCTTTATTTTATAGGGCGCAGCGGTGGTTATTCGCTGAAGTCTTCGTTTGAAATTCCTTTCGTGGCTTTATTGTTGTGTACTTCCATAGAGACATCGCAATGTTGGATTGAAACAAATTGATTCTGTCAATGTTCTGATAAAGTTGTGGGATGATAATGTAGCAAAGGTATATCTACATTAAGTTCGCCTGACAATTTCTCTTCAATATCACAAATTTCTTTTCTTGTTACTTATTTATCTTTAAAAAAAATACTTGTAGCCTCCATTATAATGTAAAGGGTTAATATTTCTAGTCAAGTCATATATAATCCTCCAGTCTCATTGCACCGAATAAATTGCAACTACCTAATGCACTCAATATCCCTGAATACAATTCATCAGAAAAATGTGCATTCGGAAAACTAGCAAGCGTCGTCTCCTTCTCGCTTCACGTTCTTCCATAAAAGAACACGAAGATAATGGACGAAATACGCTGCGAGTAAGACGAGAATAAAGAATTTGGAGCAATTTGCGGGTAGACGGTGAAAGGTTGGAAAATCGAAGGCACTTTGTATTCTCGGCTCTTGACTCTTATTCTTCTTCCTTGTGTCTTCCATTCGATAAAACATTCCCGTTGAAATGTTTCTTTTTTTTTTAAATAACCGAACGAACGAGAAAAAAATTTCCTTTGACTTTTTTAATCGCCAATAATTATCCTATCACTTGTTATCACGTGAAAATGGAACGTTCCTCCAAACGTTCGTCGCGATACTTATTTTAAATCCTCTTTGTTGCGTACAGATCCGGATATTGAAATTTAAAAATTCAAAACGCCGTCCCACAGATTTAATATAATCAGCAGTCGTCTCGCGGCCGTGCACAAAGAACAAAATTGATACGGAACTGTGGGAATTATTTAACGTATTCGTATCTGAATGCATATAAATTTTTGATTCACATAAAAGGGAACAGTGAGAGACAGAAAGCATAAAAAAAAAGCAGAAGGTGTAGGGTGTTCTGAACACACTTCGAATTTTTATAATACTCTGCTCGTACAAAAGCTTTTAAAGCTTTGCGAAAGATATCCTGCGATGCAAATATCATTTTAAACGGGGAACAATGTCAATGATATTTAAAACTTTAAAGTACGATTCACTTTGAAGGAATTTTTATAGAGATTCAAAATTTAATTCACTTTGAAGAAACTTGCCCAATATGCTATGTGTAGTCCTATCGATCAAAAAATAAGGAAACGAATGTAAAAGCTAATCGTTTGAAAGAGGAGCCAAAAATGGAATAACCAAAGAGGAATTGAGAAGACACGAGGATACAGAGGAAAGATACAGAGAAACAGAGAAGGAAAAGGTACGAATAAGGTTCTCGGATAACTTGCGAACGTAAATCCCTTCCGGCTAGATTTTAACGTGAAATTTATCGTAGCCTGGATAAATTATTGTCCGTCATGGTATTCCGTAGGAGCAGCTGGGTCAGGGAAGAGGGTAAGGGGTTCATGATCGACCATGCAAGTTATTAATATTTCGTGAGGTTAACCTGCCTTCGATTACTTTATAAATACTAGTGGATAGATATGTGCGGCGGAATGCAACATAGCAGAAGGTTTTCATAAATTTTCCAATTTCGCGGTCGCCGGTCCACGTAATCCCTCCTTTCAGCATAATCCTTCCCTTGGTTTTGTATTAACCGTGGCCGGATACCGCTTCACTGGCCGAATTTACATTCGAGGACTGATGAGTCCGCTGGAAACGTATCGTTGCATAGGATCGTTGATATTTTTTATTCCTTCCCTCAACCTGCTGAACGTTTCGTTGCTCTTTGTTTCTGTTTCTTCTTCATTTGGCTTCTTTCATTTTTCTTTTGGGTTTCTCTTCTTTTTTTTTTTGGCTAACGAGCTTCGTAAATCTTTCAGCCTCTAAGTCGACGATAAACCCCGCGTAATCTTGCGTTTTACTTCCATTCGTGGAGATAAATTTATTTCTCTATCGCTTTGATCTCCGGCTTAACTCTGGTTCAAACATTCCCAGATTTTTCTTACTTTTCTTTCTCTCCGTAGTTCAATTTTGTGTTGCATCAATAATTGCAATCATAGGCATTGAACGCATCCGATCGTTTCATCGTTGGGAAACTTTTTCATGCAACAATCAGCGCGAATCATTTCGGAAAACGAGACGATTATAATTGAAAAAATAAATTCATTTCACTAAATTTCACGTACTTGCAGCGGCAGCGCGTTGCACCCCGATGCACCGCGATGCACGCTGCGTAAACTGCAACGAGCACGGCCTGTCGCGATCGCACATCACCGTGGGAATGTGTCAATTACAGTTAATTCAAGGATTCATTTCCCAGGATTTATCGACCTGTTTAATGCTTTATCGACAGATGACACCGTCATTGCAGCGATACAAAAATTTGTGTACATTACATAATTTTATATTATTTTGTATGTATAAATGATTTGGTATAACAAATTTGTTGGACGATAGAGAATAAAATGAACGAATTTCATAAAATATTTCCTTGTTTTTGTTTTATGGAAACAAGTTGTTATTGAAGTACCCGAATAATCGTGTTTTCCAGCATTGCATTTGAGTGACCGACATTCGCAATAAGCCAATACTCGTGCCGTACATAGAGAATGATTCTTAATTAAACTTAACCGTAAAAGTAATGAATTTGCAATGCACTTCTATTAGCGGTGTGCGGATACTCGAACAAATTTATTTGCAAAATGATCTTAACCTTTCGGGATCTTGCTCGACGCAATCCTATCATTACCCAACCCGACCTTTTCTTTAAGTATACTTGTTATTAACACTTTCGCTTTCCGAAAAATGATCTTCGATAAAACATCTGAGAATGCTGTCAGTTAAACGAAAAAGTATCCCTCAATTTGCTGCTCGATTTCATCAAGGAAAATGTCATTCCATAGAAAAAGAACATGTTCCTTTTTATTCGACAGAAATCGTCTTGGCGAATTGATGGAAGACAGGGAGAAACGTTCGATGCCATCAGATTTATCAGACCCGCGTTTACTTGTTTATACCATGAAAAGTGTGCACGTCGATTCACGTTGACCAATCACGGGGATCAGATTGGATGTGACATCGTAAAAGGCTTGACGAACGCTTACGACCCTCACGGTAAATCGTCCATTGGACCAAATGAGGGACATCCTGTGAAACCGTATTATTCTGTGCGTGCGTTAAAACCGTGACGAAAATCCTGAAATTGTGCTGTTCAAGATAAGCTTCGGTGCTTGTATGTTTTATGAAGGACTCGCTGATACAGCAAGTGCGATGTTTAGAAAGCAATAATAGAGAAAGGAAAATACGTAGATAACACTGACGTAAAGATTCGTCACTCACGACTCGTCAAAGTGATAAATTAATTAAGATTAAATTATAATTCGTGAAATGTTACGTACATATTCTTTTTTTATTTCTGGTCATTCAGCAATTTTAATAACGGGACCAAGAAGCATGAAAATTAAACGTTCCGTAAACGCAGCGTTATCGTCGAGTAATTTTCAAGCCGCAGTTTTTCGCCGCAAATAACGTAATCTCTGTTTCGTAGCGTGGCCGGTGTAAAGTGGGCTGGAATCTAATTTAAAGTGCAATCAAGACTACAAGGAGGTGAATGAATTTATACGACAGAACAAGTGTAACGCGGTCTCTCCAAATTCTTAATTTCGTGAACCTATTAAGAGTCTTGGTTAGTAGAAGAAATCAAATTTTCGCGTCCCAGCAAATTAAGTGAATATTTCGAAATAAAAATTCAATTCAAAAGCGACTTTTAAAAATTTCCTTCTCTAAAAACAATTTTCAAGTTGACTCTTTTCTTTTCCATTTCGCAGTCGTAAATGGACAGAACGTTTAAGGTTCAGCTGAACGCGTGAAAGAGAGAATCGTTCGGTGCAACAAAGGCGCAATAAAGCCGGTTTCGGGGCCGTTTAAACGAAAGAGATATTACGCGTTACGTATGCACAGGTCGTACCGGCGAAAAAGCTTGGCAAGATCGACGTTGCCTTTGTGAAGGCCACCATATCGATAGCTTTGTCGGCGGTGCATTTACGAACGTCCAGTGCAGCCACTCTCGCGTTGCAGTACCATTGCAACAACCGGACCCCTGCAGCGAAATGTCACGTCGCTCACACGACAACGGCGACGAAGAATCTTGTTTCTCACGAGGGACCAAAGGAAAATCGGTTCGCCAACTGACGAAAATTCTGAATGCAATTTTGTATCGTGATACGTGAAAGAATAACGCGAAGATAAAAGGGGACGATATCGAATATATTTATCTCCTGGATGACGGGTCACTGAGATTGTGACAATTCGAACTTAATTTTGGATCCTCCCTGATTTTCATTCTTTTAAATTTTACCAGCCAAACGCGTCAACTGTGTACGAATAATCCGTGATCGGTTTCACACCTTTCCCTTTGTTCGATGGGGGAAATTGAATCCCTTGACAATCTCAGGCTTCCTTGCTAAGGACGTCGTTTCCACGTCATCGATCTCTTGCTGACGTTCGTGAAAACTAGGAGGTGGGCGGTGTAAGATGTAAGAGCACCTAACAGGAAATTTATCCTGTTTTATCAGAGGCTACAAGGACCTTTTTCTATCTATTCAGTTATATCGTCAGAAATTAATTGAGAAGAAATGGAAAAATAAAATTTGAAACAATTTCATGATTTAATTGTCCCGAGGGATATTTTTCTCACTCTGCAAAATAAGCAGTGTTGAAATGAATCAAGAATCCTGAATATTATTTAAAATGATTTCATCGAGCATGAATAATATGCCGGTGGTATGAATTTTTATGCTTTAAGATACTCGAGACTGATTATTCAGGAATTTATAGAGCAAATTGTAGCAGAAGTATCGAGATATATCGAGGAGGGAAAAGTGAATATCGAATCGTGACGAGCATTTGTAGTAACTGATTACCTATCAATCAGGCTATTGCGCAATGTTCTACGGTCACAAGTGGTTTGTTTTGTTCTGCAATATTCATGAAATCATTAATTCGCGAGAAAAGATTCCGCATCGAATAAAATACAAACAATTGAACCAATGGATCGTGAATAATAAACATCGATTTACCGATGCTTTTATATCGCGAGTGCTTTATCGTATAATTTTGCATTACATTACATTTATTTTATTATCTGTTTTTTTTTCTTCTCCAAATAAAGAGAGATTTTAATTCGTTCTAAAACCACTCATGAAATAATCAGAAAAATAATTCCAAGAGTGCACGTCGCAGAAAAGATAATAGGACACAAAGGGTTGTAAGGGGTGTGGGTATCGGTTTTCAGTCCGGAATTCACGATTCCGTAACAGGGTGCAACTTTTCTGCGGTTCGTTGTCGTCAGGGATGCATTCACCCTGAAAACATCTATTTTTGTTTTTGTTGTCCTTAGGAAATCGAGCAGTTCACAGAGGATACACGCGACACGGACAATGCATAGAATCGGTGGCCTTTCAAAAAGACCAGGGAGTCCGTGTAAATTCGGCGGAATATCGAGTTGGCAGATATCAATGGGGATGGCCGGGCCACGTGTCTTGTCGAGGGGTCGAAACTCGGCCTAGATTCGAATGTAGGTCGGGTCAGCTGCATCCGTACATCCCCCGGGTGTTAGATCTGGGCTGGCCGGTGTGCGCTGCAGAATGCACACGTACAGGATGCACTTGCAGCATCCGTACACGGTCATCCGTGACAACCGCAGCTGACCGTCACGCGTCGAATTTGAATTGATAATACGCGTAATTTCTGACCGGTCTGTTGGCATAAGGCCGTAATAACCGGCGAATAATTAATTACGAGAGTCAAGGGGTTGACCCGCTCTTTGACGTATGAACACCCACACGTTTGATAATGACGGGTCAAGCGTTCGCTGTTCCGACTTTCTCGTGACAGCATTTGAAACTTTGATGTCATTGATATACAAGCTTGTTAGATTACGTATCTCTTGTTCTGAATGCTACTCTCTAGAGAGAGAGAGAGAGAGAGACTGTTTTCTATATAAATAAACTTTCAATACTATTAGAAAATTTGCTATCACGATTGACCCTATTCAAGGATTGAATAATCAGAACTCTAAACCTTATAATTTTCAGACACCCAAATATTTCCAACAGAGAAAGCAACAGAGGTAATCTCTAGGTAATCTTTCTCTCGAATTTTCTCCGGTTCATTGGAAACTTCTCGGTTGCTGGTGCGAAAAGGTTAAGCAAAGCGAGGGCCAATCATCTACCATCCGTTCCCATTTCGCCAGGGTTCAACGTAAACCGAGACATCTAAAGCGAATGATGGTTGGTCGTATCGCGGATGGTATACGGCGAGGCAGCTTCAAAAGTTGCCAGTTAAACGACGGAGTTAACTTCGTTTCGTTGTTTGCGCGAACCGCAAATTTCCTCCAGTTACTCAGAGCCACGGTGCCGTTATAATCACGCGGATGTACGTGTTACCGAAGGGGGTAAGAGAGGGTGGATGGTAGTCGTTTTCGGTCGGTCCCGTTTCTACTCGCGTGACAACTTGCTCGCTGTACGCCACGTTCGTGATAAAGGATATAGGGAAACACGCTGCAACCGACGTTCTCTACGTTAGTTCTATCTCTCATTGCTGTTTCCTATACACTGTATTCCGTCTTTCCAACGGAGGCGTCGCTTCAATAGAATTATATTGATAAGGGAGCTGCTTTTGGGGGGATAATTGAATCGGAGCTTTGCTCGAATCACTACGGTTATTCCGCGTGTCCTGACACATTTTCTGAATAGTTCTTTTTGTTTTTACTAAATCTACTGAGTTATGAGTGCAGAAAATTTCTACCTAATTATTTTGACAATATTCCATTTAAACTTAGATATTGTTATTTACCTAAGTGCAAACAGAAAAATGATGAAAGGGTTGCTGAAAATTTCACGATTTCAAGACTTTTGAATTTTTCTTGAATATTTGATAAATTCTTTTTATGACTCACCTCTGGATTACAGATCTTGTATTTCGTGCTCCATGATCTACCCTTGCACGGTTTCCTCCTGCAACGTTTCTGCTGACGTGAAATTCCACCGCCGCAGCTTCTGCGAAGTGGGCCAAGCGCAATTAAAAAAAGAAACAATATATGCACGTGCTGTAAACTAACAAGAAACATGCATGATATTCCCGACACTGGTCCACGAGTGCGTGTTCACGCGTAAGAACAAATTATGGGGACCATGCATGTCCACGCCATGGTACAAATTTTAATACGAATCTAATTCTTACTAAGGATGTTGTTAAAATATCGTTACAATGCTACCACTCGTGTGCCGTATGTCGAAAATATGAAAAAAATCATTTATTATATTATTCTAATCCGGACGTTTTGTCAATGATTGAGCAGGACTCGTATCGCAAAGATTGAAAAAAAAAAAAAATATTAATAATTGTATCGGGGGAGGCGAACAAAGATTTAGAAGGGTCGCGGTCGTAGCGCCGAATGTACGGCACCGTACATCATACAATAAGCTTCTCGGGGTGCAGTTCACCAGTAGTAAGGGTCATAAATTATTCGTTGGCGCAGTGTGCGCCGTTTCTGGCCGGTTGAAAAACGAGCTGGCCGCTAGAACGGTCGCCACCGGAACTCCACCGCCGTCGAAATGAGTTCTGAAACGTTTAACATTCCACGACCGCATCGGCGCCGCGACGCGACGCGATATCCGACGTCTCTGAACGTTTCCTACTTGTATCGTGAAATCGAAGCTGCCATTCCTGCAGAACACGGCCATTCACGATATCGATGCTTTGCTAGTAAATCACTAACAAAAAAGCTTTTTAAAATAGCTTAACCCTTTCGCTACGACACCCAGAATTATTTAATTTAATTCTCTAGCGAAGCATTTTTCTATCAAACTCTCATTATAATTTGGCAACAAAATCAATCGCAAGTTTTAATTACTTCCAATAACTCGGGAAAACAGTTTCATTAATAAATCTTTGATAAAATTAATCCGCGATATTCGTGGATGCGTGAAACGCAACGTGGAACGTCCACGATCGCGTCAGCAATTTGAATCGTGAAGTGCTTACCTCGAGCAACTGGACCATTTTGACCAAGGTGACCATTCGCCCCACGTGACACTCTGCAAGCAGAAAACAATTTGTCATGCGATTAAATTGTCTAAATAAAACGATGCTTACCGGGGAATGCGCGTGGTACTGCCTGTTTATCATTCCGCGCAAAAATTCGACATTCGATTATTCCGCGCGCCCGAATTAATCCGAGATCGTATTTGCAGAACACCCACACGTTCTGCCCTCCCACCCTTCCTCTGTGTTACTTTTAATGAAATTGGAGAATCTCTATCGCGAGCGAATAAATTCGTTAAAACGCCGCCGTTGCTGTAGAAATATTCGATTGGTAATTGAATCGACACTGGTGAAATTGTTGGACAATTAATCTGTGTAATGACAAATTTCTACTCCCCTAAGTTCATTGGCCGCGTTTGTTATACGCTTCGTGCGAGGGAAAAATTATGGATTCTGATTCAGGGTATTGTAATGATATTAGCTAATTGCAAATTATTGAAATTTTGTCATGAAAATAGAACAATCTAATAAGGTGCCTCTGATCTAGATCTAATTTCATTCAGATAAAATTTGTAGAAAAAAGTGTTTGGAACTTTATTCCCAAGATTCACTCGAACGGATCCAAAGAAACGCGTGAAACCGGAAGAAGACTCTTTGATAAATGTGACGTCGAGTAAGAACGACGATACATCAAAGTATTTAGCGTCATTCCGTGGAAATAGAAAAATCTGGTCCATAGGGTGGACAGCGGGTTGGCCCGTACATCGATATCCCTCTCGGAGCAATAAGTTCGCTGCGAGACGTGATAAAAATTTCGGCGCCGTTGCGGAAACCGCGTGAAATGCTTGGCACGTTCGCGGTCGAACCGAGCGGATTTCGAAAATTCACTTTTACCAGTCGGCTCGAGAGCTTGTCGAGTTGAATTCCTGTCTGGGTATTTCATAGAGGAACGAAGGGACTGCCGCAATCTCATCCATGACCATTTAAGAATCCAAGGAAATAAAGTGGAAGATTGACGGAGAATTTGGGATGCCTAAACCAACATTCTTTTTCTGTGATTTTTTCTACTTAATTTTTAATAAAATACTAATAAAAGTGATTAATAGAAACATTGGCGTAACTTGGACTTCAGATAGAAATTGAAAAGCGAAATTTGATATTGGAGAACTGGATTTTTTGAAACGTCTATGCGACCACTTGGCAACAAAGTTTGTTTAGTTATTGCTCCAAATTGCTTTCCAATTTTCTTTTCATCGAGTCCTCGCAATTTTTGAATTTAATGAGAAATTCGAGTCCGCGTTGCGCTGAAGGAAATGGAACAAAAGGCGGTTGCAATTTCCAGTGGGAGATTTGAAAAATTTAATTAAAGTGATGTATCATCTCTCTGGGAAACTGACAATGAGAAAAACTTTCATTTATATTTAATACACATTTAAAAAGAGGCGACAAACGAGTGAGACCGATAATCAAAAAGTCAACGTTAAGCCAGCATTGGAATAAAAATATGAAATATACTTTTCCTTCAATTTCTCTTCTCGTTATCCAAGTTATCCGATAATGAGCTGTTGTATCGGCTTTTTGCCAAGAGAAAGAACAGCAAGAGTTCCGACAATTAATCCCCTTTATCCGGCTAACGTTCTCAGAGGGAGAAAAAGAGAGAAGCTAAAGTCAGAACAAAATGAAAGGAAAAGGAAGTTTAGAGTACGAAGCCAAAAATTAACAAAAAAAGAAAAAAAATTGATACAGAAGGGAAGAAGTTATGGAAAACGCCAGCAAAAGAGGAATAAATGGGAACAAAAGCGATCGAAGTAAAGTACAGAGAAGCTGGTAGAAGCTCGACGTTAATGGCCATCGGCAGTTTTCATCCCCCGGGTTGAAATTTATTTTGGGGACTAGTTTTCTAGCCGATGTTTGAACTCTGTCGTTGTATCCTTTTTTCCGCTCTTTTATCGTGTACACAGGTGGTATTATGTCGGTCGTACCCCCGACCCCGACACGAAAGTGGCGATCGAGGGTAATGGGCGATAATTTCACGCTCGAGCAAATTATAATGGCACGGATTCGAGAGTGTGTGTGTGCAACGCGAAATGAGATGTTCGTTAGGTTAACGAGTTTGTTTTACAAATGATTGCCTCTGTATTCTTGTATTTTTAGGACCACTAATTTATCCACTTTTTCCTCTTTCATTTACAGGGAGAAAAATAAATAATTGCAAATTAACATGTTTCAGAATAATGACGCACAAGTTGAGTCATACGTTATTACATATTGTCAAACTGGTTCGTTCTGTTATTATAATCCTCTTACAGGATGTTCGAAGGTACGAATTCCTAATGAATAGGATTAAAAACTATTTACAACGGCGTGCCAAGAGTTACTTCAGTTTACATTTTCTACTGAAACAGGAGTATTTAACTATCGCTATTTCTTCCTTGTTTACTCTATATAAATTTTGCATACTTTTATATAACACCGAGAAGTTTCATTGTAAAAAAGAAAGAGGACAAAGAAAATTCCACTGATCTAACTTCGACTTATTCGAAGAGATGGGTGGAACGAACAGAACAGAATAAAAAAAAAAAGAGTCTAAAAAGCCCCGACAGAAAGTCATCTATGAAGCTTTCAACCAGCAGCTTTTTTCCCCTATTTTTGAACCGGATGAATAACGCTGAAATCGCCATAGAAAATTATTGGAGCGTCGATTTTCAGGAAACACCACCGAAAATGATCGACCAGCGCACCCTTTCCCTGCTCGCCCATTTCAGCTGGTTATTTCATGAGAGCTCGCAAATGTGAAGCATAAAGTTTGTAGGATACAACGAGGCGACGCGACGCGGTGACAGCAGTCGCGTATATGCCGCCGCGTTAACATTCGCCGAGTTGGTTCATTAAAAAAGCACGGAACAAGCTCCGAGAACGTGTTCATTTGTTAAAAGTTCGCGGGTTTGTTCGTTGCTTGAATCGTTGATTAAAGAAGTGGCGGTCTCTACTCTAGTTCTGCTCGGTTCTCTCGTTTTACACGAATAGTCTTAAAGCTGTCTCGAGATTATTCCATTAAGCACTGAATATTTTACCAAAAAAGATCCTAGCCTCCTGACGCCCTTTTCGCACCCAACAGTACACACGTTTTTCATATAAAAAATGTACACATTCTGGAATCTACAGAGCCATTTCGAAACACCCTGTACAGAAGGGTGCGAAAGCCCGCATTGCGGAATGAGAGATCGCCTATCGGCCTATTGGCCTGTCCTCTCCGTTCCTCTATTTCTATCTTTCCCTCTTCCTCCTATCTATCCAACCCTGTATCTGCCTTCATTCACCACTCACCACCTTGTACCCCCTTCGTGTTCCTCTTTCCTTGCCAATTTGCGAGAGATTCGCAGTTAGAAGCGATAGCGACGTTGTACGATAAGAATCGCTTTTTCGTTTCTATTCGTAGCTCGTGGACGAGCGATCGCATAAATCGTCGATCCAATCGAGACGGGACGATTTAACGATCGTTGCGGTGAAAATGTTACGCGATTTCCCGGACTTTTCTGTTTCACAGAAAATTTTAACGCTTTGATAAGCGCGACCCGATTTCCCCTCGGCTCTTCGGTTGAATTGAAATTCTCTCGAATCACTTTTCGAGCTTTTCTGTTCATAGAAAATCGTACTTAACGAATAAAAAATACTAAATTGTATTTTTTCAAATACCAAAGGTAAAAGTGTTTAGAAATAAAATAAAGTCATCAAAGAAATTGATTCGCTAATTATCCTGAGCAGTGTGCTAATGAATAAACAACCTTCTTTCGGCCGGAAGGAAGCGTGTCGCATCGGGGAAGGGTAAATATCGCGCTTCTATCTCGCCGTGGTCACAGTCTCCCGTGTATTTATGCAATGGTACCAGCTTACTTTTGCGCCTGGTGTTCAACAATTTTGCATATGCATGCGTAAACGCGGACGAGCACGATTCGTCGCGTTAAATATTTCGCGGCTCTGGTGTGAGTGATATTTATATACCCGACTCGTTATATCCTCCAATGCCTTCCTGCTGTTTCGCATTTCTCTCTGATAATAATTTCGAAGAGTTTCATTCATTTTTAACAATTTAATCTTAAAAAGAAAATATATTGGAAATATTTACAGCGTAATAAATGAAATTTTCAACTTCCTAGTATTGTACTCTTAATGATATATCAATGTTTTCTAGGAAAATTGACTCGAACGATTATCCCGTTCGCGATCAAAGCAGGACAGAATATTTACACGCGATTCCCTCGTAAATTCGGCTAACTTAAATGTTCAATTTCCCCGGTTCGTCGTTGTAACGCGGAACTCCTTTAACGTTTGGTATCAGCCCGAAGCAGTCTCAGACCGAGACGTCGAACGTAATCCAAATTCCAATGAATTTCAAGCGAAACCGAACGCAATAGAGCAACGCTCGAGCGTCGACTGTTTGCGACAAAATGACTTCACGCATTCCTGCCAAACCCTTTCAAAGCATTCCCGCTAATTTACATGCATACAAGCCTAAAACCAGAAGGGAGGACTTTAATAAAATCAAACGAGATGGCAGATAAAAGCATAGGAACGAAGGGGTTGAGGGTTGAAAGACAGGGTAGGAAAGTGTGTTGTCAGAGAGTAACGGGCCAGCTATTCCCAATTCCCACCCAATCTAAAATCAATCTTAGTTCGTGCTCTTAGACGAACTGGAAGTAGGATTCTAAAGGGAGTGTTAGAGAGGGGTGGAGGGAGGGAGGGGGGGGGGCCTCGGTACCGATCACTTTTAAGCAGGCTTGCAAGTCTGCATTATTCAAACTCCACCGCCAACCAAACTAGACTTCCAACGGTGCTCTGTAAGGAACCCCCTTGTGTCTTTCCACGAGAACGACACCCTTCTCTCACCCTTTCTTCTTACTCTTAGACTTCCACTCTGTTTTCTTTGCCCCTCCATCCATTCTCGTTTTCGTGACGCAATGAAAACCGCGCTTTTTAATTGCCATTCCCTCTTTGTCAACGTAGCCGAGTTTTCTCAATGGCTCACAATTTTGAATAACTCTTTTGCTTTTAGTTTCAATAGTAGAGGAAATTACAACTTATTATAAATTATTTTTCTTAAAATTACTGGCCATTCCGAATGTTATTTTAATTAAAACTAGAATGTATATTGTTCTTAGTCTCTGAGAGTGTTATCGTAACACAGTATTAACATAATTTAAGCACACTTTGTCAAAATCAATATTTAGAATGGAGGCGAATATTACACCCTAGCTTGGAAATTTAATTACACCAAACCGTGGCCTACAGGCGGCGTTTATCACAAGTATAACTATGTATATTTAAAGAGGGAAATATGTTTTGCAATTTGATGCCGAAACAAAATGAAAGAAGAACCTGATGAATACCACGCAACCACCCTTTTCTATAATTCAGCAACCCAACGCAATGTTTCGAATGTTTGCCCTTAATTTTACATTTCACCTGGTACGAACTGTGTTAATTACAAAACCCCTTGGGGTCAACGATGATAAAAACTGTAAGAAGAAAATTATGGATATCACGAAAATACTAATTAAAAAATAGCAAACTATGTTAATGATTTACCTGGGAAAATACTATTTCAATACAAAAAGGAAATTTTCAATCGAACGCTGATATCTATCGCGTGAAACTAAGAAAAGAAAAAATAGTTTGTTAATCATCCCTTGCATGACAAGAGAAGATTACAATTCGTCGTCTGGTTTTTACACCTGAAACAAGTCTAGCATGGTACCATCATTGTGTGACGTTCTTTGGTGGCTGACACCCCTGAGAAATCAAGGGACAGGCGCCATGGAAGATTAGCGAGCGAAAGAAAGCGGAACTGAAAAACATGGCTGAAACTGTAGGACGCTTCCCCTGGAGTGTTTATACCGGTATTTTCCGGCTTTTTCCGCGCGGCTCGGTGCGTAAAGAAGCTTAAAACAGGAGAACTCGGAGCGGTGGTGAACTGAGCCGGCATAGAAGAATGCGATTCAGGGGATCCACAAGGGTGGTAATTGTGAATTATTTATATTGGCCCGGTGTTTATTCTCTCGCGACGATAATCTGATGATAGGACAACTGAAATTCCTGTAGGCGAATTCAAATATTTAACTTGTAATTTGTGCCTTTTGATGGAGCTGACTAGCGGAGGAAAGTAACATTTTGGTAAACCCTCATAATCAACGACCATTGAAAAAGTGAAAGAGTTAAATAAACACTATAGGCGTCGTTTGATCACGTACATCTATTTTCATACTATAATAACCAGGCGAAGAGTAAACGAGGATTATGCAAGTTTATATATAAACGTGAGTTTACCAAAAAGCAGCTTCAGAGTTGAACGAGTCGAGGCTCCTTCACAGGTCGGTGTCAGGTTAAAAGGGGTGCGTAATAGGCTTAAAAAGACTGATGTCTTAAGCGGGATAAGAAATAAGCCGCGGAAATAAATCTTATGGAATTTCGTGCCGGCGATTCGAGGGCAGAGGGTTCTTCATGGGATCGGTTATCCGCGTAACGATATTCGGAAACGCTTAGGAGTTTCGGGTGTCCGAAAATAAAGTCCTGATAGAAGAGGGAGGACCCGCTTGCTCGATTGTTTAGAGGATATGGCCCACCGTTTTAGAAGAGGGGACGAGAGATTTAAATTGGCGCGCTTGTCAGAGATAATGGGGTGATTTTAATAACAATAGCCGGCTGAATATCGGTTCATGAAAAAGAACGAGTTGTAAATTTAAGATGGTTAACGGACTGTTCAGTGAATTGGTATTCTCAGATGATACGCGATTATTTGTTAAACGAAGCAAGCAAAATTATGTGTGGACCACCAGATTCATAGAGGAGCAGATTAAGATTTCTAGGGCCAAGATGCGACCAAGTGTTTTCCTTTTCCCCGTTCGATAAGAGGGCTCGAACGCTGGGAATAGAACGGATGATCGAACTTTTAAGCAGGATCCTCGCGTCACTTGCATTATTCACGGGACTCCTCTTCTTCGTCGACGCTTTTCGTCCTAGCCACATCCAGTTCGGGACTCCATTCTCGCGTGCAGGTGTCAATTTGTCTTTTTCCCCTCGCCGCTTTTCTCTCGCTCTTCGCTAGATCTACTTCGACCTTCTGTTTTTGTCTCAAGTGTCTTCCCCTTCGATCTTTCCAGCAAGACACCCGAAATGCTCTCCCAGGATGGGACATTAGACTCCCAAATTATTGAAAGCAACAACAGGAGAGTCAGAGATCTTCTCCTTCTATCTTTTTCTCCTTTATGCACGCTTGTCACACCGTCATCTTAGCGATTCCATCAGCGTCGGTTCATTGCTAATGGAGGAACCAAAGTTGGATCCTCGAGATCGGTATCTTAGGGCCATTTTCGTAGCCGTTTTCCGATAATCACGTTGGTCGCTGGAAAAGCCAGCGTATAGTGTCAGCTGGTGAACATTGTGTCGATCCTACCACCTGTCCTCTCATTATCGATGCAAATGCCTCGGGTGTCCTACAATCGGCATTGTCCTCGCTAATGCTGCCCGACCTATCATCCTATACGTTTCCCTGCGTCGATGTTAATCACATCTCTTCAAGATTAAATACGAAATACCGCGAAACAGTGGAAGGTGGGTCAAGTGTACGTTAAATACGGAATCATTTTTCAACGAAGCGTTTTATGGTCCGATAAAAGCAAGAAAGCCGAACCGTGAGTTCGCAGGACTCCTGATAGCGCAGGATTACCGTTAATATTTATGATCATTCGTGGCTGCTCGCTGTCTCGTACACCATTTCGTCCTGGAGCTTCATTAAGCTTTTACGATTAAAGAATCCCGACCTAATCGAAAGAGAAGACACTTTCAACAGATTCCAATCTGTTATACGAACAGAGTGGAATAGCATGGATTCAATGTTGATGGAACTGGTTGCTAATGCACCAGCGGGGATAATCAAAATATTGTGCTTGACGTTTACGCGGGTTCACTAATGTTCGATGTTTTCACTCAAAGCAATCATTCCTCGAATCTCCTTTTTATTTATACATCTGACTGTATCTTGATGTATGTGCATCCATTAATTAATTTCACGATGAAATATACAAAAATAAATCCCGTCGCAATGAAAATGGAAAATTTGTTACAAGACCATTATGCAAAATCAAGAATTTCTCTCTTTGCCCGAATCGCGGATGAAATAATTAATCACTCTCGTTATCGTCAATCGTCATATAGGAAAATCGTTTAGCGGACCAAGTTGACCCGATTCGAAAAGCGTAGACCAACGATTTGGATTACGTGATTAAAAGCCGTAGCAGGGGATTTTAATGAAACGCAAGGGAACAGATATTATAGCGAGCCGCTTTTAAATAATGGTTCTCGATGTTTCACCGTGAAAAGCGTCCACGGTCGAGCGGACCGGAAGAAAGAAGAGTAACAACGAAGTCGATCAAGAGAGAGGGAAAAAGCGGATAGTATAGCCCCGTGGGTTAATTTAACTTGTTCCCATCGAGACACGCTCGGTTCCTCGAGGAGCAAGGAAAAAAATGGCACCACTCCGGGGTTAATTTGTAAGCGGTGCTTCGACTGAAGCTGGAATCGATGTCGGGCATGAATTCGTTGAGGGTTGAAAAGCGGTTCGAAAGGGGGATGGAGGGGGTTGAAAGTCGTCTCGAAACACGGTTTGCCGGTGGCATGGGGTTATTACACGTCAGTCACACTTCTCTCAAAATTGCGAAAGTTTTATAAGACACAACGATCCTCGTCCAACCACATCTCACGCAACTTGCGAGCCCTGGCTCTTTATTATCGCTCCAGCTTTCACTCAATATTACACCGGGAAAAACAAATTACTTTAAACTTTTATCACCATCCGGAGATACCTTATGCACCCCTAGATTCTTAACGGTAACACTCTTAAATCAGGATTTTCCGTATCGTTGAAATCAAAGAACAATTTCCCAAAGCTATGCAATGTTTCGCCTATCGATTGAACTCGAAACGTACCGGAGGGGAAAAATATATTCCTGGTCACTCGAAATGCAAGGAAAATAGATTTCCCGGAGCAAGCAGGCCGCGTTGCAGTTAAATTAACAAACGAGAGAGCCATCCGTCGACCAACGTCCATCGGTGAATTCCAATTATTCCATCGACCATTCGCGAAATTATTAGATCGCAGATGTAACCATCGAATTTGCTCCCATATTCGTGACCCCATTTGTTTCTCCATTTGGCATATTACGTTTCTCACGCGATATTGTACATTGGTGGATATTTAAATGAAAACATTTGAAAAACGAAACGAGACCGCAGGACCTCGGGGTACGGACGGAAGGGGTTGCAGAGCGGGCCAAGTTTCGTGGCAAGAACCGCGGCCGGATGAGAATTATTCAAGGATTTTCAAGATAATGCAATAACGTAGCGGCGGCGTACTGCCGTGAGAAATTAGCGGCATGAATTATGAATGAGACCGACTTCGTCGGCCGTTTATCTTCTTTAATGTTTCTTGGCATCTCTCGTCGAGCTGAATGACTCGCAGTGTCTCGACGTACCTTGATTTTTCCTTCCTTCGAACACTCGGGAACGAACGGTTTCAATGAAATTATTTTCCAAACAGGTTGAAATTGAAATTCTAGTGTTTAGTCAAATATTTCTGATTCTTCAAAAACTCCAAACCCTTCGATTGTCCACTGTTCATCGGTGAATTCAAAGCATCATCACCCGAGAATTAATCGTCGTCCAACTTGCGAACATTCCCTGCTCTCCTTTTTCTCCACCTCCATTCACGTTTGCCAAAAATACGACAGATCGATATTCCGTCGTCTCGCGAAACGTCGGATGAAAATTGTACGCGAAGAGCAACGAGCGCAGCGGGTTTCTGGTAGAAACGAGTTTCCCTGTTTAACGAGCCACGGCTCCCTGGCTCGAGTACTATAAATTTTTACGCCCCTGAACGATCGTTCGAAACCGTAAATGCAGGCGAGCAAAGCGACGCCCGCTTTAGTCCGTAAGATGCTGTTGCATCTTTCGCGGAAACGATATTAGTATCGGTTACGGTAATTCGCCAGTGAACGACCGCCATTACGTACGAATTGCTTCTGATGCAGCCTATAAGCAGCCACCTTTGAAATCGAACACCCGTTAAATGCAATTAGACAATTACAGCCGGAGACTAGCAGGATGATAGGGAATAGAGGTAGTGCTTCGTCGACGCTTTTCACCCTTACTCGCTCGAGAGGGCCACTAGAGGGTGGTCGTCGAAACGACGACGGCGACGGCGACGAGATAGGAATGTTCATTGTCACGGCACGCACGGCTCGCTACTCTTCACATCTTTGCACTTTCTTTGTGGCGAACCAATTTCTTCTTTCGTCGTAGTCGCCGAGGCGAGTGCGACTTCCTTTCGAGCTAGCACCTTTGCCCGTTCTTTGACTCGCACCCGATTCGACCTCCGCGCCATTAATTAGCGGGAAACACGAGTCCCGGAAGATTGGAGATTTTTCTAACTAGGACGAAACTTGTCTGGCCCATTGTACGACTGACGGTGTGATTTCTGACACTAGTGGTTCTTAGGTAAGGGTGATTGTGCTTTTTAGACACGATTTCTCTTTTGACTGAATTAATTATCTTGACGATTAATGGACAAAAATCAAACGAAGAAAAATTTTCTATTTCAATGTAGTTGCGTTTACTTTCAAGATGATCCGATAGAAAGTTTACTGACATCTGTGTACTGTTATTTCCGAGTTGTCAAGTGTCCAAATACTCGACTGTGTGCATTTCCTTTCGGAATATATTTCAGTGTCTCCCAGTAATTGCATTGGCTGTCCCTGATTCGAGTGGAAAACTAAGTTCACGAATAGCTGATGCCCTACAGTCTCGTCTGTGGATTTCGCGAGCGAATTAGGATGTCGCGGCGGTATCGAAATAACGTTTGTTTCGCTACGTATTTTTCGGGAATTCCGTGTGTCGCGTAGCGAATACCGAATCACCGAACTTTCTGCAGTTGGAAAAATTTGGCAACTCGATTTACTCGATACGACAGCCTGCGAGAGAAAACATACGCGAAAGTCTCGAGAAAGAGGAATTGGTAATTGAAATTGAGGTGGGTCGTAGTTCGATTGATTCTGATTCTCAGTGATAAAAGTTTTTCGAAACTTTTTCAAACCAGCCTAAGAAAATAATATCGGTAAATTATGAAACTTCCAAAGATTCTGACAAAATTACATTGAAATGAAAAATAGAAACAGCAATGGAAAAAAATGGTGATTCGATTAACCGAAACTGTTGAATCCGTAATCGAACAATTCCGCGAGGATATTCGAGGAACAAAGAAATAACGTAATTAGAATTATAATAGATTGTTGTTCAAGTGGCAATTTTATAGATGTTGAACACTCCGATAACTGGATTTCTCCGATAATGCACAGTCGTGGAATCGTGTGATTCCAAACGAATCCGGATAGACGAAAGAAGAGGAAAAGAAAAAAGAAGATCGTAATTGGAATTGCGATGGCTCGTTACTCGATTGCCTGTAATTCTATCCAAGTTCTCCGGGTGAAAGTTCGAACTTGGTTGGAAAGTCTTGATGAGCTTCGTGTTAACACGAATTATTTGGATAATTGCCAGAATGGTTATTAGTGGAAATGGTCGTCGCCGTCTGGCAATTGTTTCGCCAAAAGTGTTCGCGCTGAATCTGCTCGCCGGAACTTGTAATTGCTTTATCATCGAACAACCCGGCCATCTCGATGTGAACGATTCATTTTAAACTTTTATTCCATTCAATTACACAAAATCGTAGTTAATAACGAAAGCGAAGGTAAAAATGCTTTGACAATTATTTTTCATTAGGAAAAGGAGAAACATTCGCGTGATTAAAGTAACGTGAAAGGTATAATAATTATTGTTTGCAATATGAATATTTAGAAACAAACAGAACACCGCGTTTAAAGCGCACCGTGTTCGTCGTTCTACCATCGCTGTATTTCATATTGCATCATTTTAAAAGCGAGCCTTTGTCTTTTGAAACGCGGACGCTTCATTATCTGTGATCTGAAAAAATAAAAAACAAAAAAGAAAAGGACATAAAGCACACTGCACGATATTTGTTCAACGTTCTCTGGCCTGAAAAATACCGTCGACGAAATGTTTGTCCCAAGAATTGAGATGAAATGCGGTTGCGTTTAACTAATTCCGAAAAAAGAGTGGCTTAACGAAAGATTCATTTTAAAGGTGACGCTAACGAGAGGGCGTACGTTGTGCTTAATTATTTGCTGAAATGCTAAACGACTGTTTACGGAAAAAATTGATTTTTAAATTGATAATAACAAGCTGATTATGCAATAACGTGGGCGTGTCATTAAAACTATAAATAATTGATCGTATGGAGGATAATTACTGGATTCACCTGATATTGATTTTGATTGCGTAATTGGCTTAATTAATAAATTATTATTAGCTGTTCGTTGTGAGCTGCAGGAAAGTTTAATTTATCTAAAGTATTTTAGAATAGTCTAAATGATTTTTTTAGTCTAAATATTAATTAAAGTTTCAGTTGAAGCAAACAGGACACGTGTTAAATTTATCAACCAGCTATCAGATAATATTCAAGCGTTTTTATAAACGAGTATAAACTAGATTTTAAAACGATGTGTATACATTGTTATCATCTTCGAGGATAAAGGCAGTGTTCGCAGAAAACTCCGCGTTCATAAATTGCGATTTGTGCATTCAAAATGCGATAACGCGAATTGTACATTCGGTGATATACGCCCGTTAAGCCGAGCATTCTAAATTTCTCGTAATCTGCTGTTACAATCTGTTGTAGGAATCGCGTTTCCATCCATCAATCACGGCTGCGATTCTTTTCGTGTGACAAACTCCCTTAATCGTGTTTAAACGCAACTGTGTATTTATATTTTAATTTTCTGACAACTCACACGTAATCGGATATAACGTCTTGATTGACCCAGATTCCGCTGTTCAACGGTTAAATGATTTAAACGTTTCTTCAAAATATCACCCCTACCTTTAACACTTGAAAAAAATAATGTTTGTAATTTATGAATAATCATCGCTCTACCACTTTGTTAAATTATTTCGAAGGTTTCATTTTTCATCCAGCTTCCTTTTAGCAAGGAAGCTTTATATAATAAAGCATCCCGATCCATTCGTTTTTAAAACAATCATCCCCTTTTCATCCTTTCACGTTAACCATCTCGTTGCTCCTCCCTCGACGCGTCTGTATCATAAATCAAAGAACGGTTTCCCTTCGATTTTTACACCGCTGATGTTCTCATTGATGAAAAAACATCATTTTTAACGCGTTCAATCGGCTGGCTGTTTTCGTACATCTACCGATACGTCGGGAAATTAATGGTCTTATACTACTTGTACTGTCAGACGTTCTCTGCTGTATTTTTCTCTACTACTAATTTTCAGATGTTTCTATAAAGTTTTTGTTATTCTTAATAACAAGTCCGTGGCTTCGGACTGAAGAAGAATTTCGAACTCTACACCTGTCACGATGCAAGATTATTGTGAAACGATCGAGGTAAATCGCGAGGGAAAGAAGTGACTGGTTTTACGCTCGACAGGAGGACTTCCGGTCGCGTTGAAACGGAATAAAATCGCGAAAAGGGAAGGGTAAGTTATGCTCGAGGGGTGTACTGAGCTCGCGAGTGCCAGCATCGTAAAACTGGTCGCACGTTTTTTGAACGTTTCGTGTCGCCACGGTTTACGAATGCATACCGCGAAACTCGACAGGCGTGATGACACTTCCGGTCGCGGCAGAGGGAGATTTAATCGCGTCAACGCGGGGAAACAACGTTGTAAAGTTCGCGCCCAGGGAGACACGGAGCGTTACGATTTTTCCAGTGTGCTGGTTGAATTAGGATGGATGAACTCGCGAGAGAGAAATTTCTCATTTTTACCAGCTTAATTTTCGTTTCATTTTCATTCTCTCTCTTCTTTCATTTTCTTTTTCTTTTTTTTTTTTTCTTTTTTGCAACGAATGACCACTGGCAGTGGTCGCTCGCGAAATTATTCCTGGTGAAAATATTCAATTTATATCAATTGCTTTTTTACTGCAAGCAAATGTATATTTATCACTTTTAATCTAAAAATGAAAGAAGATTTATGTTTCTAGAATTGCCTATTAATTTTGACCTTTTATTAAATTGAATTTATAGGGCCGATCATTAGTCCCCACGATAATCAATAAGTTGACGTATGATTTCGAAACTTTAGTTTGACAGATTCATGTTCAAAAGGTTTCTTTCATTTTCAATGTAAAAGGAGGAAAGTTTTAATTCATTTTTCCGAGGGATCGAAAATTAGTTAAGCGGCGAGCGAGTTAAAAGGGGCGGAACTTTGAAAGGGTTGAAAATTGTTGGACTGACCTACATACAAACGACCGGTGTTCCCATTTTTTTTTTCTTTTTTGACTATAAATAATTTCATCGTTTCAGGTGAACTCATTTAATTAATGGATAATTTTCCGGATTAAAATTAATAATACAAAAATGATATGTAATATTAAATATAATTAGACATGCATACGAATCGTTGTATTTTTTCCTAATTGCTCCAAAGAATGTAACGATTAAAGTAGAGAAAATGAGGATGATTACCATCCTTTTGATTAAAAATCAATAAAAGAACAGTACAAAATTGCCACATAATTCTAGTTTCCAAGTATATACCGAAGTATCAATGGAAATGTCGAAAGTAAAGGAAAAGTATCGATTTAGGGGTTTGAAGTACTAGTCGACCGATATTCAAACCGTGTTTCGGGTCCAACAGGAAATATGAAGAAGCGTTACACGTGTATCGACTGCGGTGCATCGCGTTCCGTTTCGTCTCGTCTTACCGGGATGGAAAGTAGGCCAACGTAGCAGCCTCCGTGTGCTCGAACCTCTCAAGAAAAGTGGAAATTCTCGGGCGAAGAGGAGGAGATGCTGTCAACGCGGCAGAAAAAGACGTGGCTAACACGAAACGTCTTCGGGATCGCGAAAAAACAATTCTCTTGTAAATTTTCCTTCGATTCGATCAATAAGATATTCATGAAGCTCTCGAAAACTTTCAGCTCGATAAATTTAATAACCGGATGAAAAAATTGAAAATTGTTAGCTTAGAAGTTAACTCGGGTCAAATAATTGAAAGGAGGTCGCTCTGTGAAAGGGTAGAAGGGACAAGAATTTAAAGCGAAATTATGTAAAGCGGACAGCAGGTGAAGGAAAGGGGGAAAGGTGAACGTCCACGGAAAGGGAAGCTTGCATTCGCGGTCTATTTCCGTGTCGTTTCGCGACTGCATCCCGGAAAAAAAAGCGACGCAAGAGTGCGTCCGTAACGTCATCTTGAGATTAGTGGAGTCGCGGCAAGACGGCGGAAGGACGCGTTGACGAACCGTCAGCTAAACAGAGCACGAAAGAGCAACGAGAAGGCCTCGCCAGGCGTAAAAGACTTTACCACCAGTGTGCACCGTCTGTTTCGTCGAGGGAAAACAAGAAAAATATATATAAAATGTTGGGGAAAAACAGAAAGAGGGAGCTTTGCCGGGGTTCAGGTTGGATGTAACGGTTTCTGCGACCTATTTCCGGCTGGCTGGCATGAATAAAGCTGTTTATTTTTCCCGCAGCTCCGGCGACAACGTCCCTTATTCTTTTTAAAATCCACAGGTACCAGAGCGTGGTACGCGAAAAACAGATGAAATATACCTACCCTTGTTCCCAGTGTATTTGCGTTCCAATGAAATTGGTGCTTCGATTTGTTATAATTTTAACGATACTTACTACAGAATTTCGAGTATCGTTCAGTTTATCAAGTGACTATTGGTCAGCCCCCCTTTTTAAACAAGTGATTTCGATGAAATCATACAATCGTTTGTCGAATAGTGCTAACGTTATTGAAATAATTCTAAGTAATTTAAAACAATTACAGTAGCGCAATTATGGAGGATAGGGAAAAATCAGATGACGTCTTTATTGAAAATATATATTTTTGGATGTTTAAAATTCTTACCTGATCTCCTGAATCCACGTCGAGGTTGTTGTTGGCTTCTGATACCTCTGAAACATCCTCGATGTTCGAATCACCTATGGTACTGTTGTCGCTCACAACGAGGCCCAGCAGGCATATCTGAAACAATAAAAAAGACAATTACGTTAGCATCATTTTATAATATCCTCGTTGCTTCGAAATGAAAACTCCAATTTAATTTGGGAACTCTGGTATTTCAGAAATCTACAAATCACTCAGTCAATGTTCTATTTCAAATAAAAGTTCGGTCTTTTAAGGTGTTACTATTTTCGATAACTCGGCAATCATTTCCAAATTGCTCACGTCCTCCAGAAGAAACACTCCACGTATTCCGGTACTGTTTCGAGTCTCGTTGAAAAATATCGGCACACGTTTCAGCCCGGGGAAAGGCAATCGAGAAGTGGCACGACGTGGTTTTCCCGTTCGTCGTGTCGTCGAAATAAAGGAAAGTCCCTTCTGGAGAAGTACAATTTAATTGTAGCCGCGTTTCCGGCCGAAAACGGATACCCACTTTCTGGCATTACCGTGCAAGCCGGAACTTTTATAACAAGCCCGCACCGCGGTACGTCCGCTTTTCCACCGCACGTACACCTCGTTCCAGGAAATTTCCAGCCTCTCTTTCTCCAGCCAACGACCTGGACCGACCGGCTGATCCATATTTCACGACAGTTTCCGGTGTCGCCGGTTGCGTAATATATTCTTGTCGAAACAATCGCGATTCGCTCAATTTTACTCCCCCCGAGAAATATCCGTTATGTCTAATTAATTACATTCCATTTGATCGATAAAGAACTATTTCCTTTCCTTGAAAATGATATTCAATCAAAATTATTAATTCTTATCTTCTTCGTTTAATTAAATTTCATCGAATTTCTGGCACCCGTCACTGATTAAATCACAGGCGTTTTAAATGACCTCATAGACGTTCCCTCGTCTAATTGAAACTTTCATGATTGATGGTATCTGGATTTCTGAAGGATCGTGAAAGTTAGAATGGTTAGATAGGTTAAATTAGGTGGCGTTACGTTTCACGTACAAGGATAGAAAGTCGATTAAATTTGTAATTTATTTTACTTCACAAGATTTCAAATAGGCATTTCTTTAACGCTAATTAGATGCTACTTTGCGATAATGTTAATGTAACTGTATAATTACCACTTTGTGTAAAATCCTCTCGAAGTTTGGAACGATTCTTCTTATTTTTATAATTGTTAATCGCGCACTAATTGTAAAAATTGGTGAAACGTGGAAAGAGTCCGTCTAGTCGGCTTCCCGATCGTGTACTGACTCAACGAAGGCACGAGAACTAATAAACATACGATCGCGCTTCGGCACGCCTGCCGCGTTTGTTGATAATTCGAATGTTTATGCAAGGGGATTATCTGTTTCTCGAGCTCGGGATTAACACCGGTTTCGCCGGTAGCCTAGTGGCCACGCATTGATCATAATAAATCAACAAGATAATCTTTTCTTTTGCACAAATTTCCACAAAACACGTAGTCATAGATTTTCTAACGACTTTTCGGAATGGCTAAAATACATTGTTGCTTTATCCAGCGAAGAAATTCATAGGAGCAGCGTCAAATAAAACAGTCTACCGTCTGACGAGCTTTATTAGCGATAAATTTAGACGCTTGTGCCGCCCTGTAATTAAACGTTAACGCCAGACGTGTCGGCTGATCAGAAAATGAACTCGTACGGATTGGGATTAGCAGAGCGAAGCAGAGATACACCCAGCTTATGGATTTTACGATCATGACGTTGCGTTTACCGACTTGTTATTAGCAGACTTGATTAGATCCCGAACACCATTAAGATAGTTTGCTTCGTTAAAATTTTTGAAAGATTACATTGTTCGCAGTCTTATTTATGACGATAAATCAAATAAAAAATAAAAACCGTAGAAAAAAATGAAAATTTATCGTTAGTTAATAAAAGCGGGATTTAAAAAATATAAATTTTATCGATATTATAGTTTTATTTTATAATAAGTTCGAAAAGATAATATAGGGGTTCATAAATCAATGAAAACTGAATTTTAATTTACAATTTTAATCAAAATATTGCGTAAGGTTCTATGATTATTCATTACGGCTGAATGAGCTCGTTAGGGTTGCGTAAACGAGCTTCAACATTTACGCGTAATCGTACGACCCGATCATTAACAGGGCTGAACGAGGAAATTTCAAAATATTCGAGAGACCATAATTTCCTCTTGAAATTGATCAAGTCGTAATAGTTGGTAGGGGCTTCCTATTGAAACTGGAAAGTCATTATTCATCGAACCGATCATTGTGATTAGCCAATCGACCACCTAGCGCGTTTGCCGACCAACGTGTACGGTTTACCCTTGAAAAAAAAAGAGAAAATTATAGTGATCAGGCTGCTGAGATCGATTAGCCGATCACCGTTATTATCTTGATAGTAATACGTAAGTACTCTCCCTATCGTTCAATCGCGACGAAGCAGTCAAAGCACTTGAAAAGCTTCAATTATATCTTGGATATTAAATCGTTCATCAGTCGTTGAATTTTGAAACAGCTATGATATTAAAAGCTCCTTTTAAGGGTTATTTATAGGAACGTCAATTACAGTCTAATTTAGGCTTTCATTATTTATAGAGTTCTTAAGAAATATTTAATGAATTATTAGCATATGTATTTGTTCGAATAAACGTTCATGAAATTTTAAAATTTATTTAAAAAAAATATTTTATATATAATTTGAACGGTTTTAAAAAATGAACCTGCTACAAAAAAGAATTCTTTTTAATTAAAAATATAGGTAGATGTTCACTTCGCTGAATTCAAGTAAATAAAGAGAATTCCTCGTACCATCGAGATACGAGCGAGCAATTAATAGCAGTGACGGGTCATTAATCGAGTCAGGATCGATTCAATTACGAAGTTGCGTTTTTGATCGAACCATCTGAAGTTTCTTGGAACTCCGTGTCGATACGGCAATTCGGATCGTGTTATGGCGATACTAATTGTAAGTTAATTACCAGAATTAATGTAGACCGGCGATGTTAATCGAGACACGGCACGCGACCCAATCAAGACGCTCAGATAAGAATTAAACGACATCGTAAGAGCGCCTCGTTAGTCCATAATAAACTCGAATCTCATCATTCACAATTCAAAAAAGTTACCTAATCATTTGAAACCGGTATCATTAGAAATCATCATATTTTAACCATCTTTAGACAGGATCATTTTTTATAATCTTCTCAAAGGATAGAAACCAGATTTATCTCATTAGTATAGAATATTTTTACCAGTAAAGAAGGATAAAAAATGATATTTGATTACGGTTACTTGTGCAAACAAGCAGCTTCACACGAATGAAACCCAGTAGTTTGGACGAAGAACACGGGACGCTACTTTGCGTTGCGGTGTGAATCAAATTCATTTTCCCCGCGTGAAAAAAATTAATATTATATCTTGGATGCACGTAACAACAGCCCCGCTAAAAGGTAGCTCGTGTAAGCAGATTAGATGTTCGACCTAATCTTGCTTCTGTGACGACTTTGAACAATGCTTCGTATTCGATCTACACGGTGCATCGCTTAAGATAACTTCTTTATTTATGATCACAGGTATAACAACAAAATTCCCGTTGGCATTTCTCGACAATAATTCATATATTCTGATAATATTTGACGAAAAAAAAAAAAAAAAAAAAAAAAAAAAACTAGGTAATTCAGCTCTATATCTATACTATTGCCTTTGATAAAAATTAAAGGCACTTATTCCTCTCAAAAGCCCTCGTTCGCAGCTCGAAGCGTTTTGTATCGCGTGCAAGAACGCGCAATAAATCCGATCGGCGTTCTCGAACAGAGGCGTAAACGAAGAGGTTCACTTATCATTTTATTCCTCTGAATGACGCACACCTATCCTACGAACGAGTAGGTTGCCAATAATCAACGCTCTTTACCGAGCAGCGATGAATCAAACACAGCCGAGGTTCGAAGTCTAATGAAAAACGATCCATCGTCAGAAGGAGGAGGATTGATTTAATGCATCGAGTTGCTGGCGTTCGTGTTGAACCTCGACGGTGCACCATTGGTACGCGTGATTGCATAAAAGCGCACGAGCCTACTGATAAATGGTCGTGTGCTACTCAAGGAAACCATTTCCTACCGTACCGATTGTTTCGATCGATCTTGAAAAGCGATTCACCCTCGACTCTTACTTAATTAACTGCTTCTTGAGTGCGGCAGGAAGAAATTTGCAAATGTCGGTCGCTGAGTTGAGGGAATTGTTTCCGTTTCACAATGGAAAATGTTAAAAGATGGATTTTGAGCCCAGAGCTGAGCACCGGATCAAGGAAAGATCTAAGGGGAGTTGTAGCCCTGGGTCACGTTTTAAGTCACGATCAATAGTGTGGCAATTATCATTGAATATCAAAAACTCTTCCCCTCTTTATTTTCTTCACAAAGTGGAATTTAGATGTACGATAGGACTGAATTAATTTATCCATCGCGTTTTTGGCACAATTCTAACACATTAACATTCGTTTTACTCCAACAGTCATTAGGGAACAATAAAAACCTCGATTAAAATATAATCTTTATACTTTTTCTTGAAACAAGCAATTAAAATTCGCTTGAATTTCCGGTTCGTTTTTATGACCAGCTGCGAATATAACAACGAGAAAATTCAGCAGCAAAAAAAAAAAAACGCTGACTCGAATTTTCCAAAGGTGTGTGACGAACCGTAAAAGAAATGGGGTTGTTTACTTGCCATCAGGGTGGTCGGATGGTGGTGAAGGTATTAGAAGGCGGTGTGTATGCTAAACTCGGTTCGATGTTCGTGCACACCGTAACCGCCCAATAGTTACGCGATAAAATCTCAACGCCCGTGGACCTCCCGGGGCAAAAGGTGTTTTTCTGCCGCTAAAATGGGGTTAAACTCGCTCACCTATCTGCCGTCATCTATAAACCTAAACACCTCCCGTTCCCTATCCCCATAAAATAAGATTGGACCGTTCGGAACAGCCTCTAACCAGCCTTCTATTCCATACGACTTTTTCTCTGGTTACCGTTTCCGGTTCGTTCTCGAATCTGCCATCGAATTTTTCCAACCTTCAATTCTCTTTGAACGTTGAAGTAAAATTCAGCTGCTTAATTATTCATTCAGTTTCCTCTTATCAACAATTGAAATTCTTTCATTTAAAAATTACATATTTAACTTT
Source organism: Osmia lignaria lignaria (assembly GCF_051020975.1). Lineage (NCBI taxonomy): Eukaryota > Metazoa > Arthropoda > Insecta > Hymenoptera > Megachilidae > Osmia > Osmia lignaria. The sequence goes on along the minus strand of NC_135047.1, from coordinate 8,335,477 downwards.
AGGTTAAATATCTTTGATCCTGGGGCTGGATTCACCCAGACTCCGCTGTTAAAGGGTTAAGTAACTCGAAAGTAATACAAGTAACTTTTCAGAAAAGTTCACTTTCCCATCCACTTTCATCTCTCGAATAAGTTATTAATTGTAATAACTACTTTGATAGGATTAAATTAGGAGAGCTCCTTAAATCAACGAAACGAACTTCGTCTTTTGATTAAAATCAACATTACAAAATTGAAGTGAACGACACTAAAGTGGAAGTAGCTTTTTATTTTCTCTTATAAGGTAACTAGAAAGGTGCAAGGATCATGATTATTCCACGACCCTTATCACTCTCATTTACCCTTATCTCGGTTCGTAGACTAAGCCAATTAAAGTGCCCTCTGAATTTTCCACTCGAACAAGCTGCTTCGCGTTGAATAATATATTCGAAAGGATAGCTGTCTATTTTCTGTCAAACTTTCCGACGTTACTTTGTCTGGATTTATCTGAATAGATAGATGGCCTAAAGTACCCACGATTTTATGTGACATTTAAACCAAGAATATGATCAGAGATTTTTGAAAATACCGAGGCAGAAAAATTGTTAAATCGCGTTGTAATTCAATAATTTCTATGTTAAAGGTTATTTATTAAACTGAAACATTCAAATTTTATGTTTCATACGGAATATGGAGCGCGAAGAGCATATAACTTGGGAAACGACATCGATACATTGGGAATTTACGCGATGTGAAAATTTGCATCAGCCAGGTCAGTTTCTTTCGCTGCAGAGGCCACTTCCGGTCCCATGGGGTTACGCGAACGATCGGAAAAGTACGTCGAAACGGTTCGTGCAATATTGAAAGTAACGTTTATGGTGGTTTCATGGGAGAACCGATGGTAACGCGTTCGCGAAATGTCCCGGTCACGTGTACACGACGGTGTTGTGAAAATCCTTTAACATCGTGAAATGTTCCGTTTTACCAGCTGGATTTGGGTTTAAGTAAAAGGAACCTTCTCAAGAAATAAGGAATCATTCAGAAAATTCTTTTAATATTGTAGCAAGCGTTTGGTAGTAAATTTTTTTTACTTCTTATCATTGTCATCCGTTGTCTCACCGTCTTATTTTATAGAGGATAAAGATTGCTGTACTACACAGCTGAATATATTCTTCTTATCTTTATTTCCATTTACGTAGATCCTTCTTACATTGTCTCATCCTCTTTAATCCCTTCCAGGGTTGCTCTGATTAAAATAACGAATTTGTCTTCAGGCATGATTTTGAACTCAGAGATTCTTATTTTATCCTTGTTGACTTACGAGGGGAACATTTCAAGTTAAATTAACTTATTAATTAGTTAATAAGTACTCTTTTACTCTTGTTAGTAATTATAGTTTCTTGTATTTTTTCATATATTCAATTTATTTTCCCTTATCTTCACCCTTTTTTCTTTCATTCACATCTCCCTAAACATCCTTCACCGTTAGTTCCCTTCAAAATCATCCCTCCGTCCATCTTGACCCTCTTCTCCTCCCGAAGATTCCATTTCCTGGTGGTTTCGCAAGTGCAGCCGCATTTTTCATCGCTGCAACTCGACAGCCGGTTATATCTGTCCGCTATTCTTCCAACCACCCCTCGGTGTACTGGTTTACGGAAAGGGGATGGCGAGAAGCGTGGAAGAAAAGCGGTTCGTTTAATCACGTTGGCGTCGGTAAATTGAATTATCCCGAGGGGCGGGAGAAAGAGGAGAAGAAAAAAAAAAATGGACGAGGACCGAGTTTGCAGGGGGTGGGTTTATCGAGGAGGCAGCGCGGACCAGATCCGCTAATGATAGGTTATAATGGAGCTGCCTGCACCACTGGTTAACCTCGAAAATGGAACGCCGACGAATTTAAGTGGAACACCCTGGCATGGAATTAATTCTCAGGTAATCGGAAGTCAACCTCCGAGCCTCGGCTGCCATCAGATCGATCTTCGATGAAATAAGCGCAGCTCTCTTTCGTTCTTCCTCGTTTTCTTGTCCGTCTTCCGCTTCTATCTAGTTTACGACTGGTTTATGGATCGAAACCGAATTAGGTCCTTCCTTTGGCCGAATCAATTGAAGATTCCTCGGAGAATGGCGTGCATCGTGAATTTTTACTAATTTTCTTGACGAAAGAAATAAAAAAGTCTTATCGAATATCGTAACTATCGATTCAAAATACAGATTCAATTCTGAACCATTTAAAAACCGATTCCCAGCTTGGTCATCGTCGTAAATTTCACCGAGCTGGAGGAACGATTCTGTTGGTGGTCCGACCGTAAATTTTCTACAGGCGGTTTTTTGAAGGAAACCGTGAGAATCGAAACAAATCTTGCCCACCAATTAGGCGTTTGTCCAGTGGGATACACGGGATGTTCGGTTCTTCTTCGTTCCTCGGATCTCCCATTTGGATTAGAAATTTATTAGAGCCCTTGACGCGAGCGTGGGCGTCAACGTGGTTCTTTTACAATTTTCGGGAAGGCGTGGTACAGGGTCTTCTCGACTCGAGTGGACAGCACAAGGGGCAAAGAAAAACGATCGAATTTATAACCTGCCCTTTTGTCACTTTTCCGTGTAACGGGGTGGGTTTACAACGTGCGTCGCACCGTAGGCGATCGTGTAATAGAATCTGATTTTACTTAACGACCCTTGTCCGAAGAACGCGCGAGCTCATAACTCTAAGACGATTCTGTTCCTTAATGTGTGATAGAGAAAAATAATTTTCCATTTCTATAAAGAATTGGTGGAACTTCACTGATCTATTTGTAGACATAATCGTTGCATCTACATTTCTAGGACAGCAGGACATTCATTTAGGCCAGATATCTGGCTGCACGGTGAAGGAAAATCCCATCGGGATAGCACGAATCGACTTAAATACCAAGAGGTGTTAAGGCGCTTAAGTCATCAGGCTTTCGTCGAGCGATCAGGGCCGTATCCAAGAACGTTTTGTTCGAACCGGTGATCAGATAAGGTAGAACGATGAGCGCGGTATTGCTTTCAAATTGGTTTCCGATTCGAGCGTACGATAGTACCGACCCATGCCTCTCGCTTATACTCGCGCCACCCTATTCATCTACTCGACAGAGCTCACGTTATTAGAAGCTTGTCCGTTTTTCTACTCGTTCCACTTTTTCTCTCGCCGTCTATTTTTTATTATTTTTTTTTTTTTATTTCTTCCCGTGGTTCGTGCTACGATTCGGTTCATCGCGTCGCTCGATTAGGCCGACGATCGATCTTCGCGATCTGCCTGGCTCGTCGGCAATCACTCACCACCAGAGAGAACGTTACACCGTCGAAAGTGGGCTATCATCGCGAATTTTCTACCTCGACGACCTCGACCTCTTCACCCCATCCCAAACCTTCGCGTGATTTACCGCGCGCCCTCGAGGAATTCGTGTAAATGATCAAGGATTACGATTTCCCCGCGATTCGTCAATCGAGAACGCGACAGATGCAAATTTTGGGTGAATTCATAGGATTGGTGTTAGCAGAGATTAGAATTTTTAACCCTTTACTTGCTGGCTGATTGAAAATTGATAAATAATGCGATGAAAGGGTTAAAAATTAAGTAATGCTTTGGGTTTTGTAATTCCCATTTCTCAGTATCAATAATCTAAGCTTAGAGATATCAATCAATTCCGATAATCCCCGAATTATAAAATTTAATATCAATAATTCCTATAGAGTACCACTCAAGATTGACAGTAAAACGATTCTAAGGCACCACGACCGAATCAATGTCCTCGGATCATAAATTCTACCACCTCTTCCTGAAACTTTATTTTTGACTTTAATTACTCAATCATAAAGTTCAACATTAATGTTCCTTCAATCATAAAACGAAATTGAGAATTCTACAGTCGTGAAGCATTGATGAACTCGAGGTAATAAGACATTATGAAAAGAACTTTGTTTGCTTAATTGATATTATTATGTATAAGAACATGAAAAATGTTATTGTTTAGGAATGCAAGACACAACGAGCCACCTATGAATCAACGAACTTCTTGAAATTGCTGATACTTTGATTAAGTCTCGGGCAAATTTCAAGAGCACTTCCTGTAGATTGCTACTTTGTAGTTGCAACGAAACTTGTTGCATGCTGTTCACGAGAATGTCGAAGTTACGGAAGAAAATTAAGAACAAAGTTTTGATTAGTGTTTACAAGAGTATTACCGAAGATAAAGTAAAACAGACACACGTACGATTCGAGTATTTTCAATGAAACAACTTTGGCGCTTCAAAAGTGTAGAGGAATATAATATAAGTTTCTGACAAATCAAACTATTTCTAAAAATTCTTCTCAACACTTTACCTATCGAGAGCCTATTAATAAGGCTGGTTCCTTTAAAAATTTTAGAACATCGATTTCATGGAGAAAGATTAACACTATAATTTCTCAACCCACTTATTCTCGCCACCCTTTCCGTTGTTCCATTACTATACTATGGTGTCGGTGTAAAATATCGATACCTTTGCAGCTGCAATCTCGAGGCTAACGAGCGTTTTAATTGTAACATCGGCTATGGAATCCTACGAAAAGCTTTCTGAAAGCAAATAGTCAACCAATTTTTTTATCGTTAAAAGCTCGATAACGATCTACCAGTTACGTATCGCTGATACGTGCTGAGCAACGCGAAACAAGTATATTTCCTTTTTTAATCAATCAATTTGTATTAAACGATTTTTCTCATTTCCATGTTTCTAAGGACAGTAAAAAAATTAGTCGTGGAATTTTTACAATTTTCTTCACTAAAACTTCGTTCCGGTGCCCAGTTAAACGGGTCCCGTTTATTTTTTCGAGCGTCGAAACGCCGTGAAATCGAGGGAAAAGGAAAGAAAGGCATTGTGTTGCACGCACGTAACAATGACTACTTGACAGCAGAAAAGATTCGAGAAGTTTCGCAGCTGCAGTCGTTCGTTGGCCGTTCTTCTCTTGGCTTTCGCCTTTTCATTCGTGCGGTAAGTTTCCGCGTAAGATCTCGAGAGGGTCTGCCATCCGACAGAATGAGAGAGAGAGAGAGAAAGAGAGAGAGAGCCGATGTTGCCTCGTCGAAAGTCTTAACGATCCCCTGAGATTCCGGACTTTACCTTCAGGGATCCTCCTCCGTAGGTGGTTCTCCCGCGCGAAACTAACAGAAGTGCCGCGTCCGAACTTTTTCCTTTTTCTTTCCCTCCCTCGCAGCTGTTTATTTTACGGTCTGTCCTAGACGCTGATACCGCGAAAATTACGGAAATCACGATTCAGCGATATGTAAAGTGTAAGTCCGATGAGTTACCATGGAGATTTGAAAGAGAAACGCTGTAATTTCAATTTACAAAAATTTGGTTTTCAATTGAAACTCTTTTAGGAAATAAATTTAATTAATTAAACCCCAAATCCCCAGCAGTACGTTCCTGGATTTCATAGAAATTCGAAAGCGTAATCAGGCGTTTTGGAAAGTAAAAAAATTCTGGAAAAGACTATCGAACGATCGGCAAACTGATTGGTATTGTGTACATTGGCTTATTGGCATCGATCGACAATCCCCCTCAGACCGTAGACACCAAACAGTGTTTATCAGTTTACTGGTCTGCGGAAGTGTACCAACCCGCCATGAGGTGTTCAACCAGCCTGTGCGTGTATTGCATATTTGCAGCTAATCCGATCGATATGGAAGGGATTATTCAATTTCAATTCCTGTTTAGCGGCCAGTCCACATGGTTACGTCGCGTTTCACAAATTTCACACCTTGTCAAAAACTGCAACTCTCTGCTTTACATCATTACAATAATTGATGATACTAATGTGATTGTACTAAGGATATTTAGTACGTATTCTTGTACACCGACGTTAAGAAAATTGAAATTTATCTAACAGACACAGAAGACGCGGCAAACATTTAGAGGCGAGAAAGCGTCCGCTAATTATATTCGGCTTTAACGCGGGGGATGGTTACGAGCCGAGAAGTGAACTTATTAAAATGCTGTCCGCGCACGCTGCCATGAAGCACAATAACATTTGTTCGTTATATGTACACGGAAGAAAACAAATTGAAGCCAGTCGCGCGACCGTTTTTAACTTTTAATTGGATCGCACGGACTCTAGTTCAGCCGGTAAACACGCCTCGGACCCGTCTAATTAATTCGTAATCTCATTCGAAGCAGATTCTCTCGGCCAAATAAAAAAAAAAATAAAAAATAAAGAAAAGGATGTTTGTCCGTTTTCGAAGATTAATCGACATTGTTCCCATTAACGCTATCGATATCCTTTTAGGAATTACACGTAGGTCATCAATAATCCACGTGGCACAGTACGTGTGAAAGAATCACGTGTACGACGATCTCCCGTTGAATGTCAGGAATTTCCTTTGAAATTTCATCGAACAAGCTCGCGGAATTCGCAGAAAGACGCGAGGAATAAAAAAAAGAACGATGCGAAAAATTCTGTTCGATAGGTTTATCGCGATGCTATGCCGAGCTGTTCGAGGCAGCACCGTTTGAAGCGATGCCAAGGATAATAAGATTTGCCGCGGTCGACGATTCGCGATGACTTCTCGCGTTTTCATCGAGTTTCGACCTATTTCGGGGGAACAAGGTCCCCGTCTGCAGCTTCGTGCACACGAACCATCGATAACATGGTTAAAAATAAAAGTCCCGTCAAAAGCGAATGTATCGTTGGAGTGAAAAGCCACGATAGGTATCGTGGAACTCGATGCTTTCGAATTCACGTGATCGCGTTTCTTTCATACTGTACTTTCTTCGCGTCCTCGATACTTCAATCAAACTTTGCTTTCTTCTATGTAAATCATTACCAACGCAATAAGCTTCAACGAATTTTGAAGACGACCCACGTCAATTTAATTTCGATACATTTTTAACTTTTTAATTAATTGGTATAAAAGATTAATGATTATGGTACATCTACTGCTGCAGTAGATACAGGTTTGATTTTCAGCGCGACAGAGTTGTTTGTAATTAATACTCGTGCTCGATATCACGGTATCTCTGATGTTCCCTGCCGCAGAATTTGCAACATCAACCCCTTCCGATGCAAGTTCCCGACGAACAATTAGCTTCCTCAAATAGAATCTTCGTTCATGCGTTGAACGTCCTGGTATTTACCCTCTGGCTTTAACAGTCGAATTTGTCATGGTCCAAGGTAAAATCTCCACGGACCAGTAATTTCTTTCAAGCATTAAAGTCAAGAATACACAAGGAAATTCGATGATGTTAGCATATGCGATTCTATAACGAGAATCGGAACGGGAACAGTTGGTAATCGCGAGAAAATAAACGCGTTTAATTGTCGTGTATTGAATATGTGGGTCTGGTAAAATCGACGATGCTGCACGAACGTGTAAGCGCTAATTAGGCCGGCGCGACGATAAATTAAGGTAATTAAACGGTAATAACTATCGCGCGATAACTGGCCATTAGGTATGCATGGTTTGTCATCGAATTGGCTAATATCTAGGTATAATGATCATTCCGGTTACTGTTATAGCGTGTCTTCGGTGGCGACTCGCGTCTCGCAAACGGTGCTAAAATCGAAACGTCGTAAGTTACGCTCCATAAACTATAATATAGATTCCTAACTTTCTATTACTGCTGTTTCCTCTATCCAGTTGAGATTTTCTGTCGAAGGAAACTACGACTGTAAAATTTTTATTCCTTAATCCATTTACTATAGTAACGTAAAAATCGTGTTGATATCATTTTTTAAACAATCTCGTATCAATGAACCATTTCAATTTGCTATCGCGATGATAAGATAAGATATCGATAGGATGCGGCAGATCATTGCTGGGCAATGCAGAAAACTCACGTCGCTCGGCATTTACCTGATTGCTCGAATTGGCTGATATTATACCCGCGGCGAATTCGGTATTACTTCGATACACCATCCTCGTGCCCCTCGTTTCCCTCCAGCTACGTGCGGAGACGGTATCGATACGGTGTATCGATATCAGCCGGATGGAAACGCGACGGGAATTCCGTATATTTTCGGTCGATTCCTTAAAAATTATATTCGGCCCAATTTAGCAGAATTGCCGTCTCCTTGGACGGTGCAACGGTGCACCAGCTGCAGCTCTGTGTTACGTACACGGATACGTGTTCGAGCTGCGATCCTGGAGATTCCAGTAGTCCCCCTGTTTCCTCTCCCCGTGTTATAGGATTCTCTTCCACGGAGAATCCCATTTCGCGAGATGATCAACGAAATTTCGTCGCCAGCCTCCGGGGGTACTTCTGAACGAACGAATAAACGGGGACGCGTTAATTTGCCCGTCCATCTGCCATGATAAATCGAGGATTTTTATCGTTTTTTTTTTTTTTTCTTTTTCGTCAATTTGGAGAAAATTTCATTTAGGAAATGAATGTTACCAGTGTAATAAAATTTTGTAATTACATCGCTCTGAGAAACAGAATCCAGCAGTAATTTTCATTTATTTGACAAACAATCGTATTACTGCAATTTCGCGTCAAAACTTAGCATTGCCGGTGCATGCCCAGTAATTCCGGCATCCAATTAGTCCTGGACGCGATCCATCGAATTTATCATCGCGTGGATGCGTGCCACGGCAGGTAGCAGAGCAAATAACGGCCAATTACATAGATCGATTGGTCCAATATCCGCGGTGAATCACGATCGAAGGTTTAAAGACGCATTACCCGTCGCACGAGGAACACTGCTTTCCGATCACATCCAGCCTCGGTAGGTATCTCCTTCGCTTGTGCGTCCACGTAGAAACGTATGCGAAGGCTTAAGGTTACATTATCGCGAGACCAGATGCGCGGTGATATATCGAGCATGTATTCCGGACAGATTGTCGACGTCTATGCTCCTCGCACGCGGTTGATTAACGCGAGATCAAGCCTGTCGTCCGCAGGCTTCCATCTCGGATTAATATCAAATTCCCTGGCCACACCGCGGCCAAGGGGAAATCGATCGGATGCTGGCTTCGATGGTTCACATTTTATGTAGAATATGAACCACCAAGTAAATGTGAACATTGAAAAATATCAAATCATCCTTTCTGACCTATAGTTGCATTCATAGACTCATGGGAGATTCGTAGGTGTTACTTGTGAACTCTGCGGCAAGTGTAAGCACACATACGAAGATAAGAGTAGAGTAAACGTGGGGACTCGGTTAGTTTCGTAAGAGCTCCCTAAGGTATATCCCATGTATGGTAGGTACTGCTCTAGACTCTAGTACTAACTCCTAGATTACGTCTCTTTTTTCCATGCCATTTACCCTGATTTATTCTTCTCGGATCACTGGTCTGATATTACTTTAGAGAACGCGTCCTAGGTCCAATCTAGTCTAAACATGGTAGACACGTCGATAATGATACTTAGGAAACCTGTGTGTTAGACTTTAGAACGGTGCAAGTTAGGTTGGAAGTCCTATATGTAGAGACATATAAAGTTACTCTAGTACGTTCAGCTCTTTAACCCTCAGACGATAGACCATGGAGAGAGACCATTTTCAATTTTTCATTTTCTAAACTCTACACTGTTCCTTCAAAAATGACTCTTCCAATATTGACGATTGTTAAGAGGAAAAGTTTCATCGAGCGTACATAGTTTCTCATACATACTAGAGACACATACATAGCTTCGTGTACGACAGAAGGGAACATAACCGTGGGACCGCGTACATCATCCAAGAAACTGGAATAGGAAGGCAATGCTCCCGGTTATTCGCGCGCCTATTCGACTCGAACGCTAGATGTTCCATATTTTTATCGATTTCGTGTAAATCCAGCGAAACAATGACGGGATCCCCGTAAAAACGCTGGGCATCGTTGCTATGACGTTTGTTGTGCACGATGAAAACGTGTGCTTTCGCGATAGATCGTTCACATAAAAAACATCATCTGACCCGATTTCTCTTCTCTTTTCCACTAAACTGTCCTTTGTTTTTATTTTATTTTTTTTTTCCTTTTTAATTCATATACGAGATCGTTACATCGATCGAGAGTTCATAAATACACTCGCGTCTCGTAATCCACTCGTGTTGACAGTGCTGGTCGCCAGCCAAAATTTGCAAACTTTACCAGGAAAGCCTGGATTATTCGTCGAAGAACGTTCGTACGAAAAATTAAACAGACATTTGATTTTCGTTTTATTTAAAAATTTCGTTGTTCTTGAAAAAATATTTAAACGAATCGAAGGGGATTTCCTAACCCTACGAGTAAGTAATAACCACCACCTACGCAAATGATTTTCAATTCGCTCCCTTGGCTGTCATTCTGTTTTGGTAGTGTTGGATCGCGCATAGGGGCATATTGTTGCACCTGCAGCTGCTGAAGCCCGTACGCTACTCGAATTTCCCGATGGGGAACCGTCGCGGCGTCTAACCTTCAGGACTACCATGAAAAGCTGCTCGCGATCCTTGAACCCTCCTCGATTCACTCCCCATTCCTTGCAATTGAATTCGCACGGGTCCGATTTCCTGGCCACGATTCGCGCGGCTCCTTTCAGACTCGACAAAGGCCAAAGGATTCCTTTCGAAGCGGTCGAGCAAGGATAGACGCCAAGGCTGATGGATGCCTTGTGCGTGCGTCGGAATATCACCGCTGGATTTTATGGGGATCGTGTGGCAGGGGAAACGGTGTTGATGTCGATGACAGGGATTAAAGGATATCTCAGTGAAGCGTTTACAAAAATTACACCGAGTCGTTTGGAAAGGGTCCTAAACAGAGTTAAGTTTAGGTTTATTTATGTCAGGTTATTTCTATAGTTACGTTATATTAGTATTAAGAGAGAGATTCTATTATCTACTTATAAAACGGAATCGCTAATGGGTTAATAATTAAGAAGCTGAAAACGAAGCTTCGTTAATTTTGGGGTAATTTTACTTCGAAACGCGGAGAACATCGAAATGAATTTCAAAGTAAAATATAGACGTATTGATTGTTAAACGAATTATTACGTGATTGCTTAATTCGATTCGAACGCCATTAACAAGGAAAAACCTCACGATCGTTGCCGGTTAATCGAATTCGACGCTGCAATCAATTTCGTTCTGTTTCAACCGGCGAACCGACACGTTTTACAAACGTGTAATTATACCATCGATAAACTGTCCATCAAACGAAATTAAGCGCTATTATCCTGGGGCGGTTCGAATCGGGGCTAAAACAACAGGGAGGATAAAAGGAAGAAATCTCTTTAACCGAATTTTCGTCGCAATCCTTTCTGGTTTTCTATTTTTTCCTCGGTGAAGATTTCTGAAAGAATGGCTACATTTTTTTAAAACGCGTCAACGTCGACACATCGACCTGAAAAACGCACCTGACCGGTGACGGGTCGGCTAAAAACGAGATCGAGTGTAATCGAAAACGTTCAGAGTCCGACGAACCGAGAACGAGCCGTTCGAGCGTCCTTTGCGATTATACGCGAAAACTCGTGCACACGACACGCTGACACGTGCCACATGCAAATCGTTTGAAACGAAAATAACGGAGAGGGGTGTCTCTCGAAAACGGGAAGAGGATGCAATTTTCATGGACATGTAATAGGCCCACTTCCGTCTGTTCAATTTTATGCATTCCCGCGCCGCATATGTTAATCGATCGATCGATCGATCGATCGGCTATCGCGTTCGATATTTTGCCCCGGAACGAAAGCGTTCCGTCATCTGGCACCAACTTCCGCGCGTCGACGATTTGTAGATGGAAATTCGAGCCGCGGAACGAATTCCAAATTTTATTTCTTTTTTTTTTCCATATGAATCAATCGCGAATTCAATATTCCGAATTCGTTTTGAAATAATCGAGGGAAATTTCAAACGATTTTATGTGTTTCATAGCATGATTTTATTTTTGATAAATTATTAAGGGAAATTGAAACCTTTGATACCTTTGGAGGTGTATATTTAATGAGCTAAATCAGAACTAATTATTAGAAATTGTTGGTACCAACGTGTTGTTAATTAAATTACGCTAATTAGAATTTGGTAAAACGTCATTAAATATGAACAGAACGCATTAAATAGAATATTCCATAGAGACAACGTAATCAGTAATAGATAATCAAATAATCCCGAAAGGGAAACCGGGCTAAGCACTTGCCGTGATTAGACAAGATAGCGATCTTGATTTATCCTTCGCCATCTATCCCTCCACTTCAGCTTCAGGCTACTTCGGCAATTAGTAGCAGGTAGAAGACTGTAATTGTCTTTGCAAAATTTTCGCATATTTCATTAAGAAAATAATCTTCGAAAGATTTAACAATTTTAAAATCGTCAAAAAGACTAAAATTCCTTAATATTTAATATAAAAATAAGTTGAGGATAAATAAAGGATCGTGGTACATGTACCACAGCTTTGAGAGGAAAAAAAGATATCAGTCTTTTGGAGATCAATGTCGGTACACGTGTATGTATCGGTAGAAAATTGAAGGTAAATTGAGAAACGACGATGATGCTTGCACAGTACACACTTCTTGATCTCGAAAAACGAGGTTGATAGAGTTTCACGACGCAAGAAAATTTGGATCCGGCTGGATATAAAGAAGATAGGGAAGCGGATACGCGACGGGGATAGAAAGGCTTTTGGAAATGAGGGCGTTTGAATGCCACCCTGAAAACGGGTTATCTCGTTATCTTTAGGGGTTTGTTTCACAACCTTTTCCCTCGCTTTTGCCTGTCCTCCACGGGGGATATACGGTGGTTGTACGGTCGAAAAAGTGTATTAGTTCTCTGCCTCTGTTTTGTGCTTTTACTGGCCGACCTCTCAACCCGAGTGGATTCCAAGAAATTTTTCAGTCTGCTTTCTATTATTTCAGAGAGTGTTTTCCTTTTTTTTTCTTAGATCAAATTTAGTCATTTCTGAAATTTCCCTCAGAAAAATCTACATAACTATGCGAGTGTAAAATCTCAACCTAAGTGAAATAACAGAAACACGTTCAATTAATAAATAGCTAAGGATCGTGAGTGTTCGGCTGGTGTGTCTCGAGGATTTATTCGAGCCGGCTCTTCCGTCGGTGCGCTCGAGAAATAAATTAAACAGAATTTTCGGGAAAAGAAGTTTCGAACGCGGACTCTTTGAACGCGAGAGATATTGTCGGACGAGAAACGTGTCTTTCTCGGATAAAATGTACGAGCAGAGAAAAAAAATTGAGCGAGTTTCTTGTCGGTGATAAATTCGCTTCTCGTTCGTTTCGCATTCTATGGGAACGAACGAAAGTTACTCGTATCAATCGTTCGCATTAAATGTTCCGAGTCCATCGATAAATTCCGACATCCTTAGAGTCGTGACACGGAACGTTCGTACCGTTTTCTGCTTCGATCGATGGCAAGCCCTTTTTTAACCCTGGGCCAATCGTGACTCAAACTTACAAAGTGTATGCAAGGATATTAATCTATATAATTTTTAAAGGAACAGCGTAAAATTTAGAACAGAAAAATAACAGGAAATACAAAATTAAATTAAAATTGAGACCCCAAAGGTTCGAAGGACCATGTTTCTTTTTCGTCCGCGAATTAACTGGCGCCAGGATGCTTGTTCCTGGGCCAGACCTGGCAAGAGGAACTGCCGAATTTACATTCGACCCTTCTCCTTCCTGGAAATGGCCATTGAGAAGCAATGAGAGGAAAGAAGAAAGGAGACAAGCAAGAAATATCCAGCGATATTAAAAAGGAAGCCTTCTAATGATACGGTGTTGTAACGCGGATGGATAATAAAGAAAGGTTTTATTAGCCTCACGGTATACTTTCGTCACTGTTATTATCCAGTCAAAGTAATTTAATATCTTCATTTTCTTACCCTTTAATAGGTGTAAGGTTATTGATAAAAGAAAGATCGATACAACCTCGTTACACTTAATATTATAATACTTTGCGACTATTATTATGCAACAGGATTAATTTAACACCTGCTTCTTTTTTCAATTTATAATCATGGCTTACCTTATACAGATTTATGGGACAAGGTTATTTAATAATAATTAATTAATCGCGCAACGACTTTCGCTTGTTTCATTTTCACGATTCGCGTGAAGCATTTTTCTTTTGAAATTTGAAATTTTCTTTAAATTGTGGTGATTCAAGTTGTCAGAGGAAAATCTTGTTACTATCAGAAAAATTCCTAAACGATTTTTCCGATAATCGAGAGATCTTTGTGGTAGCTTGAACGCTGGAAACGACAGTGAAACGTTCGCGAATCGTATGACGGAAGCGAGGACGGAAGTTGATCGACGGGAAATAGGCTTCGTGAAAGATTGCATTCCGCGTGTGAAATTCGGAGATCTCACGATGACACGTGTCAGAGGTTGCTCGTGAAACGACGCGACGTTTGTCGTGATCGGGGAATGGGATTTGAGTAGCATTTATTGAAATTTGTCACTGTTCGAGATCGAACGAGTCGATCGTGATCAAATTCGACCTCTTTAAAGTGGTCTTATCGTGTTCTAGAAGGAGATCCAACGATATGAACCAGTGGAGTGACATTTGGTACTAATGGTTGGACAGTGAACTGAATGGAGGTCCTTTTTTGCGAATTTAAAAAGAAGAATTAGTTTCTTAACCGTAGAACTGTTGAAGAGAGGAAGGCACAAGTTCAATAATAATTAACTTTATCTTTAAATCTGAAGCTGTCAATAGAAATCCGTGATAATCCGATTTCGGCATTCGAGAGGTTTACCATACACTCGTTAGCAATTTAGCTTTCCAGTTAAGTTCAGTTTATCGTCAGGCTGACGGGAAAGTATCGGTAAATGTCGTTTCTTTCTCAGGTAGCCAATTGGCTGCGATCCAGGTCGCTTTATCCGTTTTCTTCATCTACGTAATTATATCAAGTTACGTAAGATACACGTATTCTCTGAGCGAGGCGTTGATGAACCGCTCAACATTTCACGTGAAAATCCTTCCAACTTCTCGTTGAACTTTTCCTAGGATATTCGAATAAAGTTCTCGAGTAAATTAACTTTATTACCTTTACCCTCGAAATAGTATAAAAAAATGGAGAATATTTTAATAAACATAATCTAATCAAATTCAATTAAATCTTTGAAGTTTGATGAATTTTTTGCCT
This sequence comes from Osmia lignaria lignaria, assembly GCF_051020975.1. Classification (NCBI taxonomy): domain Eukaryota; kingdom Metazoa; phylum Arthropoda; class Insecta; order Hymenoptera; family Megachilidae; genus Osmia; species Osmia lignaria. Next base: position 8,320,449 of record NC_135047.1, on the reverse strand, counting down.
TGATTAAGTAGTAAAAAGTTGAATATTTATTCCTTCGAAAAGCAATCTCCACTATTCGCTGAATCCGCATTCATAGTGGTTCGGGAATCATTTCGGTAGACTTTCAATCAAGTTCGCCAGCACGCGCATCCCTACGAGCATAATCTCAAGCTAAACGACGCTTTTGCAAGCTCGCATTAGAACCGAAACCCTATCTCACGTATTTATCGAATCTCCGTTTGCGCCTAAAGCAATCAGGCTCTGTCGTAAACAGTGTTCGATAAGATTTTAATTTTCTCCTCGTTCCATTTCTTCCTGGAAAATATCCTTTCATCTACTTCGGTACGATTCGTTGAAATCACGTTTTCTTTTCAATGAAAATCATTCTCGTTTAGTATTATGGCCCATCTCACATAGCACTTCGCAGTCGCAGGTAACAGCGCTCGAACTGTTAAACGAGGCGGGTAGAAAATGTCTTAATTGGTACACAGGAAGCCGGAAACTCGGCTCCAGTCGAGAAATCGTGATACACTGGGAAATTCGTTTGGCCCGGCTGGGCATTAATTTTCAGAAACAGAAAGCCAGCCGGTTTTCTCGGTTCTCCTTCCGGCGTGTTTCTGGCTACGCACCATGCACAACGCCCAACGAGATAAGAAGTTGGCGAATTATTCAAAGTTAACGTCAACATAAATGCAGCAACTTTCGAGCGTTATTGCGAACTACCGGTGAAGAAGTGGCCGACGCCTGTTCGAGAATCGCCGGAACTCATCGGGAAAATTATTATGAAACAGAGGCGGCAGTTCGCTAGAGAACATGAATTCTGTGAAGGAGGAAAGTTCGAGGACTGTTCAACGAGTTCGCAGTTGATAATTGTCCCGAATCGAAAAAACAACGTTCAGGAAATTGTTAGGAAAAATGCTGTTGCTAAACGATTTTGTTTTTCCGATTGTTTGGTAAAATTGCATTGATGGACAAACTTTGAATTAAGTTTGAACGCTTCAAATCACAGTCTAAGGTATGGTTAACGAGGTGAATTTAATTTTGATAAGCAATCAGGTTACGATCTTCCATTCCCAGAAATATCCCATAATGGATAATAGAAAATCGCTCGAAGTGCCAAGAACTGGTCCACGATTCGTCATCACGGTGTGAATTTGAGCGAAATCGAAAGAACGAACGATGAAAGGGGTTGAAATGCTCGATGTCGGCGGAGGAGGTTTCCCTGTGGTCGAGAATGCATCGTCGCGAACAGCGAAGCCAACGAAGCGTCAAATCCCGAGAACAGGTCGGATTCTCTTGCACGCATCCGGCAAAACCGTATCGTTAATATTGGCCAGCCCATCTGTATTAAGAAAGAACCTGGCAATAAATCTGGGAACAGTTGCATCGTGCATCATTTGCTTCTTGTTCGTTCCTCCTTTCTTCGTGAATTTTCCTCTACTATTGGCTGGAAACAGTGGTGCAACCATAACTGCTCGATAGGAGAGACAAAAAATATTTTTTCCAACCCCGAAAAGTATTAATAAGGGGTCAACTGACCCTTTTGAATCCCCCTCCCCTAATTGCGTTTGAGTTGAAATACTTGAGAAAAATAATTCATCATGAGACTCGTTTACCTGAGGGAAAGTAATAAGAGGGAAAATAATTTAGGGAATTTTCTCGGTCGCGTGCCGTTGGCAGTGGTTCAATACGACGACGTTCGCGACATAAATCATCGTGGAGTACATCTGAGTCCTCGAAGAGAGAGAAACAGTGAAATGGGCTGTGTTTTAACCGAACGAATAACCAGCGATGTTGCTGGTCGTTATAGTCTGCTAGCTCGTTTGCGAAAACGCTCGGAAACTCTCCAGACGAATAATCATTTTTTTTTCTTCCGTACCTCGATCCTTCTTCTTCCTTTCCTCTCCCACGTTTTCTCATTTTTTCCCCGCTGTTTTCTTTTCCGAAAAGAAAAACGACTGCCTTTCGTGGTCGCGGCGGCTCGATTCGTTCGCCGGAACATCGCAGAGTCATTTTGTCGGTATAAAAGGGAAATTCTCCGCGAAGCTCAGGGGTTATTCATTTAATGCACGAGGAGAAGGTTTTCGCGTTCGAGGGCATTCGAAAGTAGAAGGGTGGTCGGTGGTCGTTTGTTCGGGAACACGCCGCGTTGCTGGAAACTTTCGCGGCAGAGCACGGGACCGGTAATGGGGTAAAGCGGAACCACTTTTCCCTCTTTTCCCTCTTTTCCTCTTCGACCGACGAGAAAAGAAATATCTGAAATTCATCCCCCGTTTACGAGAACGTCTCCCGTTTCTGATCCACTTTTTCTTTCCCTCGTTGCCTAACTCTTCAACGTTAAAAATCAACAAGAGATATTCCTTACGTTCTCAGGATAGCTACTTAGTTTGCTCCGTTTCCTTCTTACTAGGGCTGGACGTTAATTATCTCAAAGTCAGTGGGTCAGTTAGAATTTTATACATAGAAATTCTATGAAAAATTCCTTTAGGTATATTTCTTTTTCTAAATAACATATTATTCGTTGCACAGATTTCGGCGATAAAAAGTTTTACACGGCTCGCGGGACGATTAGGTCAGGATCCGGTTGGAAAACCGCGAAGACTATTAAGCGGAGGCGATTTACCGGCCCAATCAGAAAATCCATCACACGGCTCGAGGATTATAATATAATTTTGATCCATCGCATCGGGTAGATAATATCGACGGGAAGTTGCTCCGCGGATCACTCGATATTTCTTGCACGTGAACCCTCTGCTTCCATCCCCGAATTTATATCGTGGATCGAAGGGTAAAATTAAAGCTTGCTCGCGATCCCGACACCGATGCCCGCGAGGGTAAGGAAATCGCTCCCGACGTTTATCGAAGCAATTTTTTGAAAATCATGACCCGATATCTGCTAAGGTCTCGAAGGGTGAATTAAATTTTTCCAAAGTGTCGTTCTTTTAAAATATGCTGGCACAGGAACACGGAGTCAGTGGGACGAAAATTCGTTCAAAACTTTCGAGCATCCATTTTCTCATAAACGTTAAGCATCCTAATTCAACATCGTTCGAAATTTTCTATAAAAGATTCTTCCTTCGAAACAAGCTTGAAGAAATTATACCTATCTCGTAAATTATTCCAGGATTATTTCTTTCGAAAAAAAAAAAAAAGAAAAAAAAGAAGTTACAGTAAAATTATGCAGCTGCGCCTTCGTGGTCGCGATAAGGGTGGAGCGAAAGGGTTGAAAGAAAGAAAAAAAAAATCAGCTGACAATAAAACGAGCTTTATCCTCGAACTAGCTTGTAGGAAAACAATTTCGCGTGGGTAGTAGGTACTCGACCCTGATTACGATACAAGCATAACACCGTGCTTACGTGAATGGCTCGTACGAGGAAACGGCTGTCGACCGGAGCTCGAATCGATAAGTCGATTTGAATATAACCGGAGAACGCGGTGCGACGAGTAGGTTGTTCGTGAATGTTCACCATTTTCAAATCTGTTAATTTTATAGCCCGAACGTTGAACATTTTGCAATAATAACGTACACGTGTTTAAGTAGAATAGAACAAAGACCATTATTCCATTTTGATATTTCCACAAATGCAGATGTTCTAGATATAAGAAGCTCGTAGTTGAAGCGAGTTTTCTATAAAAGCTCTTCTTCATCGCTAAATGTACGTCGTTCAAGCACGAGCCGTTATTCTTTTTGTAAAATGAAAAAGAAGAGCGCTGTACAAGCTTTCTCGGGCAAGAAACAAAGAAATCTCGTTTAGCCCAACTACGGTCTGCATCTCTCGCGGTCCGAAAGACAAAAGCAGGATAACGTTTCGTCGCGAAAAAGCAGCGCGGTCGATCCTTTAAAGCGGACGTGTGGAAAACGTTCCCGGTTTCACGACATTCTCCAAATTCCAGCTCTTTTTATTCTCACGCTCGTTGTTCGCCTACGAACGGGAATGAAATCCCGGCGACTCGTGTGCCTTGCCGGACGACGAATCGCTAATCGAATGACGGATACTCGATAGTTCGATATTTTTTTAATGAATCCAATCGAGATACCACGGGACGCGTTTCAATCGGTGCCGATCTTTCCGACGTTTTCAACAGCTGAAAGTTCAGAACGCGACTGGCTGTTTGCTGATCAATCGAATTAGTCGCTTGCCAATAGCGGTTGCAATCGATTCACTGATAATTCGATAACACGTGTCGATCGTTAATGTCGGCTCTATAAGTTTCCACCTAGTTTTCGATGCTACCAAAGAATTTCAACCGTTTTAGTGCTATGAAGAACGCTGATTGGTGTCAAAGGTTAAAATCATTTAGCACTAAAAGCGACACGATTTTCAATTATAGGTATCCAGGAAGCAATAGTTATAGAACATTCCCTCCATTCCTATCCTCGTAGCGGAACAATATCCTCATTGGTGGTTCGCCAACACGTCGTAACAATACACAAGAATAAACGCGCAGCTCTGGACAGGTCTGAAGGAAAGATGAAACAGTATGAGAAGGCGCGATCTACGCAAGAAGCGCGAAGGAAGATGGCCGATAACGAGCAAAAGCTCGACAATAAAACGCAACGATGGAGAGATATCTTTGCAGACGCGTCGCGTCGTTCGTAAGAAGGAGCCACGAGGTCGGAACGGACGAGAAAGAAGCAACGAGCCAGGAATCGGATATAAAAGAAGGAGGCGAACGACGAAGGAAGCACCGTCACGGACGAGGGTGTGGACGAGCCAGGGGGGTTGAAGAGGGTGGGCGCAGTGAAAAGTGGAAGAATGAAGCGGATCGCCGGCGCCAGAGCGGCGTGCTGGTGCTCGTGCGCCGTCGGCGAAACGCGACGACCGAAAACCAAAGGTGCATTAAACTTTGGCAACCGTACCGGGGTAGTTTCAACCCTCTCCGGGTGCAAAGACGACGCGGAGCCGCTGTACGAACCGCACCGCTATGTATATACCGAAGTCGTGAGAAACGATTCGCCGCTCTTCTGGGGGCTGTCACATCCTCTCGCGTCCTACACCATACGCGAGAACGACTTTACCCCCATGACGATCGTTTACCCCGATACTTGGCCACGCCAAGTAATTCCGCCGCTCTTTGCTCTTCGCCTCTGCACCTCACCACTTTTCCTTCCTATGTTTTTCAACTAGCCGAGTCAATTATATCTCTGCGATCTTTAATTATATTTTTAACCTCGTTAACTCCTGACGAAATTTTAAAGATTGCGCTCAATTCTTTATCCCTCTCTTATTTTCCCAATAGGATCCTCTGGAATATCTTTCTTCGCATTCCTCGCCGCGTTTACGAGCGCGAGAACATTTATACGCGGCTAGAAGCGATCGCGAAGACTCCCTACAATTCGGTAATCATGCTGCGGTTCGCTGTTCATAGTCTTCTACTTTGTTACCGTCATCCTATTTACGATTGTTCGACAAGAGCATTTTGTAGAAGCCCCACGCGATGTGTAACGCCGACAGAGTGGGCGAACTACTCGTGTCGGGATACCACGAATAGCCGTGTGCTCGACGGCACGAACATTCACTGGCTATGTCGGACCGAGTCGAGGCACGCGTGAACATCGATTCCTGATCGTTTCGGTGCCAGACACCAGAAGGTCCTGTCACGTGATCGTACATCGCATGGAAGAACAGGACAGGATGATTTCCATCGTTCCTGATAACTGTTCCCAACGTGCACCCTATCATACGTTATCAGATACACCCAAGTGTATCAATGTACTTCAACGGCAATCTATTGTTTATTTTTTGTTTGAACAGTGAGCAATTCTTTGTGAGATACACTTGGATTAAGTGGAAATAAAAATTAAGTAGAGCATGCATATAGAATGCAATATTATCAGAATATATAGAGAAAAGTAAATAAATTTTTGTGTCCCAAAGTAAAGTTTAACCAGGAGTCTTAATAAAGGAAGTTCCAAAGTAAGATAATCGCGTGCAATCTTCCAAGTTTGACCACGATATTCATCCAGTCTCATCATTCTGAAGGAACACGTCGTTCCCGTATGGTTCTCGTATGGTTCCCGTAAGTTTCCGGCCAACACGAAAGCTAAGCAACAGAAGCAACAGCAGAAGCCACGTTACGAGTCCGAGTACTGTCAGTCGCACCTTCCGGGTGCACGCGATTCAACGACGTTTACAATTTCCGGCAAACGTCGTGCGGCTCGACGTTCACCTACCCCGCCCCGAGTAATCGCTCGTGCAACACCCCCTCAGGTAAACCGCTTCTATGCAATTCTGCTGCAATAAACCGGAGAACCGAATTCGAGGAAGATGTCGAACATATCAAATTCGCTTTATACAAAACAATTCCCTGGGAGATTTTCGGGCTTTTCTACAACTTTAGAAATTTGGAAGCTAAATTTTGTTCTCGACTTTTTGGAGATGTCGAATTAGTATCCATTCATACGTCATAAAGGTTCTGAAGCAACCTGTTTCGTTTTACAATTTCCATATTTTTATTCAAAGTGGCCGTGATTATATATTCCGTGTCCTGTTTGCATTGCTAATTCGCCACGACGAATATATCGTCGTCAAATTACAAGGCAGTGACGTTCCTCGGTTGGAAAGATAATTCCAACTCGCCAAGACGCAGAATAACTTTGTAACATCGTAGGAAACGCGCAAAATCCAATTAACAGAAGATGACAGCTGTCGAGGACAGAGAGAGGGCCACACGGGGCCGTCGATCGCAGTAGCGGATTGTGCGTATCGTAGACGATCGATGAATCATTAACGTGCACCGCGCGTGTTCGATTGTCGTAGACAAGAGCTTTGTTCGTTGCTTAATTGATAATCCTCATTCGATGGCAGCCAAGTCGAGCGAAGTGAGCCACCTGTGCGATAGCAGTCTGACAGCTTCTCACTGGGACCAGCTTCCGATTAACTAAACAGCAATCAGGCGTCACAGTATGTAGCCTTTCGTGCAAGATTATAGGATATCATGTCTGTGCTCTGTTAATGTGTCGTGTCTATGGATGACTGGTGCGACCAATGATCGACGGGAACACGTTTTCCTGTTCCATTGCCGGATACAATCGTTTCAATTGCTACATGCACGAGATGCGCTAATAAACGCGACTCGAGCCGTTCAACCCTGAAACACCTATCTCTTCAACTATCAGAGCTAACTCGAAGAAACTTCTCGAATCTCCTTCAAGTTCATGGTCCTTGAAATTACTGTTAGAACATCTTTATTGATTCGAAGGAAGAATTTATCAGTGGCTGTATTTCCTTGAAGAGTCTGCTTTGTATTAAAACGTTTTAATATACTGTAAGGTTTTCGATATGGGATGCACGTTAGGAGCTTCAATAATAGAGATGCCATCGTATCGTTAAAAAAGAGCAGTGCACATTCTTTGCTGAGAATATTGCAGTTTAAAAATTTTTCCTCGCGAGTTAAGAAAATTCCCTTAGCGAAGGATGGGAAGTTAACAACCCTTAATGGATCAAAATATCTCACGAGTTAATGTTTTTCAGGATGCCTTTAAACGCGAAGATACGATCTTTCACCTCGGCAATTGTGCTCGTTAATCCTAGCGATGGAAGCAGGTGACGTTGCATCCTCCAATTTCTCATCGAATCGGTCTTCCACCTTTCATCGTCTAAAACCTAATTGCGTCCTTCTCTTTCCATTGCCAGGACGCAAACATTCACCCTTTAGTCTTCTTTCTCCTCTCTGTTCCGCCGCTCTGACGAAGTAATACCATCAGAGAGCAGACACCCTGGCGCCAGTAAGCTCCATACAAACAGTCGTGTTGATGGGCCGACTACTTCCATAAATGTTCTGGAGAACACACGCGCAGGACTCTTCAGCTAGCCAGTGGTCGATGATAGTCTCATCGAGACTCGCGGTCATCTATCTATTTCTCCTGCTTCCTTTACCAATCGTAAGAAACGGATGCAAGCGTGATTTTGCAGAACCGATGGCTGGTTTACGGACTGGATGCGAGCGTCGTAAATATCGAGAAATTTACAGGTCGCTTACGCGCGGCCACTAGAAATCAGGACGTTCCGCAATCCCGTAGAGGAATAAAACTGGACGAAATACGAGCCGGACAGCCGACAAATCACGGTGACTAAGCTTCGTCCTGTTTGTCTTTTGTCATTTGTGAAACGTCGATGAGATTTGAACGTAGATAATATACAGGGTGTTCACTCTTTTTCACTCATTTTCCGAGTGCAATGTAATTTTGCTAAATTTATTTTACTCCGTTTGATTGTTAATCTTTTCCTCAACGTTCTTGATTAATCCAGTGTGTGGATATCAAAGAAGAAAGCATCCAAAGCTGGCACGGGAAGTGTAGGGTACAGGAACTATTCTCGAAGATTAATGGGGCGGATCAGGTCGCGTTCACGTGAACAAGACGCGGAATTTTCAGGCTGGAAGAGTACTGGCCGCGTTTGGAAAGGCTACGCGGATAGGTGTATCGGTCGTAAGAGAGGCTTCGCCTCCGTGCTCATTTGAATAAGACGGCAGTTAGTTGTGTTTACGGTGTACACCGGCTGACAAACGATTACAAATTGTTCCTGTGACAAATCGCCGGGCATTATTCGTGCACTTTTGTCGTGGTCGGTTACCGCTCGTCTCGTTCGTTCCGCCACCCAACGTGTAACCATGTGTTCGATGCTTTAACGAGAATACAAAGTGACGTTACGTGACACTCTTGTTCCTGTTTCGTTCCAGTTTTGTGCATCGATGACGCGCCGGATCTTTTACTTTTTATTTGAGCAACATAAATTTGCTCGAGTACCCTTATAATTTCAGAAAATTTCTTTGCGGGAGCGATCTCCTAGCGTGTACAAAAGTGTTAGTGAAGTATTACTTAACAAACTTGGTCCATTCATCTTCAAAATTTAAAAGAGTTTTTAGATAGCTCCGTTAGCCACCCCTTCGAGTACCGTTTCACGAAAACAGCACCAGTTTAAAGAAGAACGATCGCGAGCGACGCATAAAGAGGACACGAGGGTGCATCTCGGTTGCATCAATATCGAATATTTATGAAAGTCTAAGGAGCAGTGTATCAATCTTCTTTCAACCCGTCTTCTATTTCCCGCCCCTTTTGCATTCCGCCACACGGTGCAATATCATTTATCTTCCATTAACATCGAGATTCATGTAAACTAGACAAATTCTCAAGCTACCGTCCTCCCGGAAATCTTCCTTTTTGCATTTCGCCAGCAAGCATGATAGATACATCGCGATACAAGGAGCAGGCTATTGATGCAACGAGCATTACTCACGTGCATCCTCGTCGTCGAAAGACGAAATGCATCGATATAGATGCGGAGAGGATGGAAAAATATGTTCGAAATCCTTCTTGATCCATTTAATCCACTTATATGAGAAATATCTACATATTGGTTCTATTTCTCTGGAAGCTTCTGAGAGGCTTATGGAAATTTATTTTCAAAGATAATAGAATTTTTCGAAAATATTCCGGTATATTTATTATCACCCCTTTCGAGAAAATTGCAAGGAATCCTTCGACAATTGCTCGTGAGTATTTCACTCGAAACAGGTGTCAAATTCTACCCCGTCCAATGAATAGGAAACTTTGCCGTTGTGTCCTTTCCAGTGAAACTTTGCAATCGAAACATCCAGCACCTGACCAGAATTCTCCGGCATCACGTAGCTAGTCTGGAAGTAACGATACCCAATTCCTAGCTCATCTCTGCTGGAAGCCACGGATCGACCAACTCTCGGTACCGACAAAAACTATAGCCCATTAATCGATTCACGTGCGGCGGCCATTCAGCTAGCCGACCCACTTTCGCCAGATAATAGTGGCGTCGGCCGGGCCGAGTGAGTACGCAAAACTGGTCTTTTCAGCGTCAGAAACGGAAGCACGTAATTTAGCAAGATGTAGGATGCGGAGAGGGATGAGATAGGATGGGATCGCGATATCCAGCGGCAAGACGCGTGGTTATCGACCTCTGAAGAGGAGGATGTTCGCAGTGGGGTAGCCGTAGTGGCGCCTAAAAGAGCGCCGCTCACCCTTCACCAGCAAGGGTTTGGCATTGGGGGATGAAGGTTGGCTCGGTTACATCATCTGATACACAACGAACCTAGAGTAAAGTCGATGATGTCGGCTGTTCTTTAACCTTTTTCAGGATAATACACTTCTAAACTTTACATTGAAATAAAATACTTGCAGAAAGAATAATGTGGCATTGACTATCATTTACAAAATACCCTGTTATCTATTCTATGAATATTAAATCCCAAATATTTAAAAACGTATCCATGAATGAATAAAGTACTGTGATAAGTTTCTTTGAACAAATATAGGAGTTCATCGTCCTCAAAGGGTTAAAGGAGACTCTATTACACCGACGAGACGGGACGTAGCCCGTGAAGAACGGTCTGGTTAGCCTTTATGAAAACGTTGAATACGGTTTGTCTGTGAACGTATGGAGGAGGTAATTTTTTTCAACGTCCACGTTTTCATACATATTTATGCATATGTAACACTGGCTAGATAATTTCCATTCACCGCGGTAGGCAGAATCTTTCGACTTTTCAAACGGATGGAAACGACTGCGGCATGGTTATTAATACCTTCGAGCGGAAGGAAAGCTGCTGGTTATTACCAGCGAGATAATTGATTCCCTCTTAAAGATGTTTGTTTCTCGATCAGGACCACAGATTGTTCGTTTAATTACATTGCGCGATTGTTTGATGTTGTTCGTGCTTGGCCGAGAATTGATCCTTTAAGACTGTTCGCAGAGAACGGAATCTTGAAAGAGATCTTTAATAGAAATGTAAATTCAAAAGTAGTTTCAGCTCTAAGTGAGATTCCTAAGAGCACGCGATCAGAAAAATGGACACTGATTAAATTGTGTTTAATCTAGCATCCCTTAATTCAGAAATGTTGTTTCTTTTTACATTTACGGATTGAAGGAAATTTACTAACTCCTTAACAAAACTGTTCCTTAAAGAGATTCATAATCATGCCTTTAATTACTTCGTATACCAAGTTTGAGCAACGTTGGAAACGTTCCTCCTAAGGGACACTTTAAATTACTACAAATCTTTAATGCTTCGACTTATCTCTTGTTCCAAGTTCAACGACGTACAACCAACGCAAGAAACTGTGATTTACAGTTTGATTTACGCGGATGCTGGATTAAGGCAACGTCGTTTAAGAAACCATCCCGTCAGATTTATCACATTTGTTTTTTTTTTTTAAAAGAACACGTATGGAAAGGAATAACTATTATTTCACGATTATTTTAATATTTTGAAATAAAATATCGAGAAGAATTCGAGGATCGTGTATGTATACGGTGAAAAGAAAAAAAAGTAGAGAAAATCGAACATCGTAAAAATTTTCCACACCTAATTTCCCTTCGACGTTTTCCGCCGCAAAGAGGAAATTGGCCGAGCGACGTGCGCCATGTTCAAACGACGTGGCCGTTAATGGATTTTCCATCAAAATTTTGCAACTAATTTAATCGCTTGCATATCGTCGAACGTCGGACAATGTTACCACGACCGGTCGAACTTTCTTGCTTAAATTACACAGTTTTATTTTATCCGCTCTGTTTTGGACAATTTGTTCGATTACTTCGGGATAATTTTATCGATTTTACTGCTGCTTTATATAGTTTCAAATGTCCGATGATTGTCAGAATTTATTTGCGAGAAAGAAGTAAGAATTGTTAACTGATACTTGGTAGATAATTTAAATATCTTGAACTGAAGAAAAAATTTGACATTCTGTAATTTTAGTTCTAAAATTACTTACTAACAATTCCAATATTCGTCCAATTGCTCGATAATATATCTACTTGTTACAATAAAAACAAATTACGATGGTGCACACTGAATAATCCTATAAATTACCCGACATATATTTTCAGATATGATCTCAAACATACACGTACAATTGATTACAACTGCAGTTGGCAATAACAGCCGCGTAATCGATAAAACTAATCTACTTTAGATCGGAACATGTAAAAATTCCGTGCTGTACTGTAAGAAAGACAAACGAGCGTTAAAGCTGGTACACGTGAAAAGAAAAATCCATAAATTTTCCTGCAAATTGATGAATCCACGTTGAATTATCCCGACATCCGTGATCTACCCACGGCGGTCGGGTAAATTCTATTTACACCGTCTAATAAAGATCCAGCCGTCCAAAGTAGCAAGGTGTTTTTAAAACGGACGGTGATTAATCGGCGAGGCGAAGCGAGGAGAGGAGAGGCGAGTTCTAATGAGCTCGCGTCGACAGAAAGCGCGGCCGACTCGGTCGCCGGCGAGAAAAGTGTGAATTCGTTGAAAAACGCGATTAATCAATAGCACGTTATTAATTACTAGTCGGTGCACGAGACGTGCACGCGAGCTGAAACCTCGCGCGTGCGTGCGGCAAATCGATTCGCGTGCACTTTCGCCAACCTGCTGTTCGCCTAACAATAACATCCACGCGAATATCAAACAAGAAATATTTTTCTAATTATCTTCTAATGGATCCTCGTGTATCGATTACGAATAGAGTAGACTCCCGTTATTTTGCCGCGGACGATTTTGTAAGAGCGGAAAATTTGTCAAGCTTTAAAGCTCTTATTTGGAGAGGGTAGAAGAGATAGAAGTGGTATGGTTGAAAAGCCATGTTGAGGTGAAACCGTGGCAACATAACGAGAGTCTACCGCAGTAGAAAAAAAAAAAGTGGACATTCTGAAACAATGTCATACATTCTATTCAACACAAGTGAAGAGCAATCATGCCGTAAACGAAAGCAGCTAACTAACCAGCGAAACTTTATTACCGGCAGGCCGATGGCGAAGAATGAAATGAAAAATGGCAAAAAGGAAAGAACAAGAGCAATCACGATATTCTCTCTTCGTGGAAACAATATCGAGATTACCGCGAACGTTGGACGAATAATTAATCGTCACGGACAGTATTTTGCGGCAGGAATCGAGCCATTCACCGCGGACATCAAAGGTAACGATCAATTATTGCGTCTCGATTCGAGCTTATTTTAGCTCGCCATTGTTACCTTCGCGAACGAAGACCTTCTATTTCACTCTATAAAAGGCTGGAGGAACGATTGTGAAAAAAGGCAATAATCGATGGTAGATTTAGAAATTCTAGATAAATAATGAGGATTGATCGAAGTTAATATCGAAATAGTTAACAAACAATTGTGTAGAAGTATTGGTGGAATAGTGAGATTTTAATTGAAGTGCCAAATGTAATTTACGAAGTAACACAGAATATTTCTAAATTCAACTGTAAATAACTAGTTTCAGAGCAATTTCACAGTATATATTTTTAAACATTTGTAATAATTTCTGAAAGTTCTGAAAACTACCTGCAGAATTTTTTTACAATATTTCACACGTTTTGAAACGTCACGTAACCAATTCGATAAAACCTCGTTGTCAATAATTAGTATCGTACCAACCAACAACCGAAATCTCTCTGATGGCCGCGTTGTTTCTCGTAATCATGGAATCGCGAAAAGTTCGTTAATTAGCGTTCTCGGGTCGACCAGCCGCCGAATTGAGTTTCACGCGTACCCCTCGAACGAATTGCGTGCAACAATACGGTCCATGATATGCGAGAGCACACGTAACCAGAAGGGAAATGGAAATTCGCCTGGCGAACGGGTTGTAGTTGTGATATCGCGTCTCTTGCATTTTGCATCGCGCGCTACCTGTTTACGTAACACAACCTCCATGCTGTAATTCCCTTTAAACCCGTTTCGCGTGCGTAGCTTTTCCGTTTTTCACCCGTTCCTGTCATGCACTTCCAACGCGCTACCGTTAATGGAAGAGGAGCAAAAAGAAAAAAAAAAAAGGATGCTGTAACCCTATCATTTCAAACGCGATACTCTAACAATAAATATAATTTGTTAAAATTCTGCCACGATATTTTTCTAATTTCTCAATGATGCAAGTAGGTTAATGGCGAAATCGTGCCGTGTTCATGAAAGATACAACCTTGCTCGAGCTTTCATCAATTAAAATCATTAATGAAATGGACATGCATCGCGAAATTAACGTTTGGTTATCGTCACGCTCATCGTGACTTTAATAGAAATTTCTGCGAATCGAGCTAGCTCGAAGGTGACTTCACCCAGAAAGGAATTAATACCCTATAAAACTGATTGCTCATGATAAATTTAAATAAATAAATATTTTCTTTTCTCTAATGATTCTCAAAATAATTTCGATCGCAAAGAAAAAGATTAATATCGAGTACCTACAACTAACAAAATAGTTGCTTCATTTCGTTCAAAGCATTCGAGGCTTTGTTACGCTTTCCTGCCAGCTATTACAATAATTATATTGGCACTGCACGGAAACACAATGGGTTCAGATGCGCACAATCCGGCATCAATCATATTTTAGAATAATTCCACGTTCTGTCCGAGGAAGTGACTGAAGGGAATCCAATCGAATGGGCGCGGGGTATTAGCCGTAACCATCGATGGTTCTGCTTTCACGATATCATGATTATCTCCCTCACCCTATGGCCTCGCGTTTATAATTACCTGACACCACTGGAAAATGTTTAATGCGCCGTTATAACTACGTATCTTGCAATCTATCAATTAGGGGATGGATGTACGCTTTCACAGTTAACAGAAATTGTCTATGTAAACCACTGTCATGATCAGACTTTAGCCGCGAATAAAATATTTTGAAAAATAAAAAAATGGTAGATAGAATGTTTTATCTAAGGACAGCAGAATATCTCTCTAGATTTTCTTACACAAAAATTCCCTAAGAACGGGCACTTTACAAGCTTACAAAAATGAAAGACCTCTTAATTTAGACGCTTATTCCGAGCAGCAAAGGAGAGATGGTTTCGTAAATATTAGGAAGAGAAACAGCAGGAATGGAACAGCGAATAAAGCGAACGAATTTTAGTGCTCTTCTGAAAGCGTACGTGAACATTTTCATCGGGACACTTAACGCGTATTGTAGCAGCCACGATAAACGTTCAGGGAGGGAAAAGTAAAATAAAAAAATAAAAAAAGACGAACGTAGACACGATCGAAGGTTGTTTGATCGTGGTGGAAACTCGATAACGGGAATGGAAAGGGTATCAAAAAAATCGAGTTAAAAGTTTGCTCAAGCTGCTGGTGACCCGGCTTTTAATAAAGACTTTACGCCGGAAGAAATCCGAAAGAATAATATCGGCGAAGTAACGGTGAGAGGAGAGAAGTTGGACGACCAGCGTGGCCGTCGAGCTTTCGACCACGCTCGATTTCTTCTATTTTTTTCTTTTTTTCTTTTCTAGAATTATCGATCGTTTAGAGCCAGCGTGCCCGGCCTCGTGAAATCACGTTACCGAGGAGCTTGCCCTGTTACGAGATAAAAACCGTTTTAGATCGTTTAACGGAGCGTTCCGAGAGTGGAAAACGATGTTTTTAGTAGAGCCAAAGGAATCGGACGAAGACGATCGGGAGAGAAGTCACGGCACGATCGTAAAATCGTGTTTGAATTGTTTTAAGCCGAGCGACAGGAACACCTTTCTGTTACCACTTTCTTCGTTTTCCTACTTGTGTATACGTACGTGGCGAACCCGTTAAAAGCGTGGGATTCAACGAGAGAACGAGGGCTACGAAATTCCTGTAAAGCTGTTTAATCCTTGTCCCCTTCTGCTCGAGTTACGTCCATTTAGACTTTAAGCTCGATCAACACGTTCCTCGTTCGAGTGAATACGCTTTTTCGAATGAATTTCCAGTGGAAATTCGACGATTAGTCAGACGGATATTTAACGCCTCATTGGTCATCGACGTGTCGAATTAAAAAGTGGAAGACTACCCCCGGAGGACATTCGAGGATTTCACAAGCAAAAACTTCTTGAATCGATAGAAGAACAAGAGCGGTCAATCTTTTCGCCAGCCGTTACAAATAAAATATTCGAGTGCAGGGTGGGTTGGTTTGCGGCGGAGGAAAGGGGAGGATAAGAGGCAGGGGAAAGGGTGGAAAAGAGATTGAGGAAAGAGAAAAGTTGGATGACTCGATGGTCGGTTTGCCAAACGGTGCTTAGTATTCCGCGAGGTGATCAGACTTCGCGAGCAGCAGGGTACTGTGACGGAAGTGCCAAGTACCTTCGGGGCGGCAGCAGCAAGTGCTAGCGAGAAGTGGACTAAGGGGGCGGTTGGCTGACTTGAAAATAGGTAAAGAGATGTGACCAGCAGTTTTAAAGCGAACGGGAATTAAGCAGGCTAAACGAATGATTTAGGTGGCTGGCAGGGTTGCTTTCCTGAGAAACTCGCAATTAAATTAACTTAACGGGAAGAGGGCTGGCCGAAGTACCGGCAAACTTGCTTAACATTCGAACAACGTGGTGAACCGGTCTACCGTATCGATCTGTGTGCACGTGTAAAACCAATCTCCATATTCATACACGCACGCTAATACTCTTATAAACGGTCCACTGATTCCCTGCGAGAAAGGTGTCTCTCATACTGGTGACTCGTGCTTTAATTAGCAAAAGTGGATCGCTTGTAACGAGATGGTAAACGTTTGCTGAAGAAACCTTCTTCAACGGGTTTAACTCTGTACTTTTCTTTTTAACCTCATTCACTGAGACGTGCATCAATCAATCAAACTGGGTAAATAATTTATTAATGGTTTTGATGCCCGCGGAAAGAAGTAATATATATTTGATATATTTTCCAACTGATCATGGGCTCGATAAGTTTTTCCTTTTTACTCTTTCTACGGTTAATGAATGGGTAAGAAAACCAGAAGGAAATTACAATACGTTAAGAGGAATTTAGACGCTGAAGAAGCTTAGCATGTCAGCGAGGACAAAATCGAATATTCAAGTTCACGCAGAAGTAGATGGACAGAAAGGAAGATGTACAAAGAGACGTAATCGAAGACTAAAGGGTGGATGGAAAGGTGGAAAGTTGCTGGACCATCGGTATGTCTCTCAGGAGAGATCCTGTCCTAGTTGGACTATATCGGCTGACTCGCAGGTTAGCGAGTGACTCCCAGAACGGATCTCTCTGCTTTTAACTACGTCCCAACGCTGATTGCTTGCAAATTGCCTTCCTTTACTGCAGCCAACCATCTTTCCCGTAGACGACGCGATCGTGCCGTGACGCCTTACGATCAAAGTCTCAGTTCAAAGGTAATTATACGATCCACGGGCTTTGATGGTTCGATGGGAAAAAGTTGAGAGAGAGAGAGAGAGGATAGGAAGAGAGAACTCTTCGAACCGAATATCTGCCTCCGTTTGTACGTCGCTTTATTCCGGTTACGGAGCAATGCGATCGTTAACGATGTTTCGTTGAAGAATCATATTTAGTTAAATTAATGATAAGAATTAATTATCGTTTTCTTCGCGGAAAAAGTGAGGATCCAACACCGCTTAGGATGTTCGCAAAAGAAAATACAGAAAACCCTATCGTTTTTTGTTTAAAACTCCTTCTAAGACACGGTTAAGTACTCCTAAGAAAACCGAGGACTAATTAAGGACTAACTATATCGTGAATCCTCTCCAAACCCTTAATCCAGGACCAAACTTTTGAAAAGAACGAAAAAACTGAGTTTCACTTAAGCGCACATGCTTATCCATTCCAGGTGCATTCGCCAATTTAAATCGTACTTAATCGGCGAAAAGAACTGTAGGAAGTAGAGTGAACAAGGAAGAAGACCGAAGTTCTTCTTTTTTGAGTAAAGAAAGTTCGAATTCCAAGGGACTTTGGGTTCTATCGTTTCTTTGGTGAGAAAGAAACCTAAGAGGATGGTTGTGGAAATGTTAAACTTAACACATTTCAGTGGCTTCGTTTACGCTCAACTGTTCCTCATTTTTATCAAACGATTGCTTAACATAAGCTTCCAATAAACTAATTACAAATGCTCGTGCAACGATTCAGAAGCCGCATTATTCCAATAATGCTGCAGCAATTTCCATCGACAACGTTTCAATGCTTAAAAGCGCTTTTAATTCATTTCCCAGCGTCGATTCAATAATTTTCACCGGCTTACAATCGGAAACACGTTTTTCTCGAACATCGTAAAATTGTCTGAAAGCTCAGAAACGTTCGTTCATCCCGGATACAGCGATAAATTAATTAACCAAATTAAAAGTCCATCTTCAAAGAAGCTGAATCGAACAAGATACTAATGTAACTTTAATGTCAAAATGATTTAATCCATAATCACCCTTATGTATCTTTCACCTTGGTTTGTGGCTGAAGAAAAAAAAATTTATGATATCACCCGATCATTAATTAACATCGCTAATATAAAAAGGAATTATGGAAGAAAAGAACGAGAAGCGAAGTATATTTTTCATGCACGCCAACCTGGACGCTTAAATCTTCGTTGCGGGGAACAAAGCCGCGGAAGGACCGCGATAGACCCTCGACAAAGCTGGAATCCGCGTACAGGCCACAAAATACGAATCGTTGGCCCGTCGAGGCTCATAAAACACTCGACGAGCTGCGGTGCGATTCCAGAGAGGTGGCCCATTCCTGCTCGTTCGAGCGTTAAGATCGCCTGCTCAATTACGAAGAGGACGAACCACCAAGCGGAGATGACGTAAAGAGAGGAGGCGAGAGCTAAAACGCGTCGACCATTCGCCATGTTCACTGACCCCAGAGGGCAAGGACACCGGATATCGATGCTTGCTGTCCTTCGTAGACTGATCTGGTCGAAAATTTAATGGAAATACAATAGAAGCAAGGAATTCGGAAATAGTCGCAATTTATAAAAGATGAATCGTAATAGGATTCGAATACTTTTGTACAATTCCATTGGTGCAATCAGGTCAGATCCAAAATAGGATTCTAAACCGGTGTTAATCTGATCAGAAAAACATACGATTATAAAAAGAGAACTGGCTTATTATTAGAAACAGCAAATTACAGATTTTTCAGCAGAAGTCACTTTGCTACTCTAAAAGAAGACGCAAGAAAATTTTCTTTATTACGTACACGTCTACGATCCTCTTTTTCTGTCCACCCTCCTTCCCATTCCGTTTGCGTTTCGCGAAGGCGTTTAAGTAGAAAACTGCTCGAAGGATAATTGCAGAGAGGACGGTGTTATTTGAGAGCCTCGCCACCGGTGGAGAGGACAAAGGTGACGCGGAAGTGGTCAATGAAGAAAAGATGAGCCAGCTGAGAAGAGGGAAGGAAGGAAAGAGGCGGGAAGAAAAAAAGGAATGCAGGTTCTTGTAAAGGGTTCTAGGCCACAGGAACGTCCATGGCCGTTCAAGCCCAGGCATTCTAAACGTCAGGTATAAGATGTTAAGACCGATCCACGATTCGACCTGTTCTGGATTTTATGTAATTCAAAAACTTCCGTAAATATTCCTAAACATATGGGAATAACATTTCACATCATACTTCATTTTTTTTCATCTGTAACTCGTGTCAGTGTCGCAGAGAAGAGCTGAGATTTTTCCCGTCTAGTTTGCAGACTCAATTTGCGAGGGTCCTCCACGTCGTGTGTCCAATTGGATCCTAATGTTGACCGTGTCGGCGGAAAATCAATTAGAACTCGTGAAAGCGCGGACGAACGTTCGCTCGTGTCGCGTTAATGAAATTAAACGACGCCTGAGATAATTGCAGGTTGTTTCACTAGGCGACACGACGTTTCACGCGGAGCGTGAACACACGTCGGATTGGCTCGATTCGCGCGTACTCTTACGATAATCGACGCGTGGCACTCGATTCGTTCGCTAAAATCTTCTCTGCCTCGTTTGAAAGGTGAGCACGAAACGAGAGGCAAAGAATGGGTCTCGAGGTAAAGGAGCTCGACGATGAAAGATTTCGCCAAGTTTCGCTCGTTGACACGCTCTTTCTTTCCCGGCTACGTCTCTCTTCGTCTGTTCTCTTCGCGTCGTTTGAGCGCGCCGTTTTTAAAAAGGAAGAGCACGACTGCTGAGATTAGCGCGATTCCTTCAGACGAGCCGATTACTTTTTGAAAAGCGAACGAGACACTTTGAGTCTTCTGCCTTTTCACCGTGAACTATGCTGTTTTTTTTTTCTTCCCTCTCTGTTGCCTCCCGATGTCTTCCTCTCTGTACATCTCGTCAGTTTCTGCATCGTTTTATCCGGTTCGTTTTTGCTCCTTTGATATCCCGGCGGAGCGTACTCGGCTCCTTCTCATTCCTTCGTCTTCTTATTTTTATCGAAATACTTTGGATGATCGAGTAGGTATCCGGAATCTTCAGCGATTTTCAAAGTATTTTATATCGCTACTTTTCAAGGTGTGCAGAATTCGATATCTTCGGATTTTCGCACACCTCTAACATGTTTGATTTAGAAACGTTGTACTTGCACAAAGTAATTGTTTCCTCGGCATGTTTTTGTTCTGTATCTGTCAAGCAAATTTACTCGAACCCGTGTTCCTCGCTCGGATTAGCGTAGACTTAAGTCGGTCTGAGTCATGGCACTCGTACGAAACGAGAACCGCGAAACTCCCGACTGTTTTTCCGGCGCGCCTTGTAAAGTTCCATTTGTCTTGGCGCGGAACTTGGTCCCGTTAGCTGGCGAGACAAGACCCGAGATTACGATGCATGACGAACTGAAAATTTCACCCTTAAACTTGGACGTTCTACTGATAAACGAGTGAGCACGCTTCTATCGCGTTCAAATATTCAAGCCAGTGAATTTTTCATTAGCCTTCGATGCACTGTTTTGACGTATAACCACGGAGAACTTTGAGTGAACTTTCTTCTTCGAGGAATCATTTAAAGACTCGTAACGTGTCATTTAAGGTGGTCAATTTTTAGTTATAATTCTCAATTCAGTCAGACAGTTATTTTGTATCATTGCAATCCCCGTTTACAGTAACAGGATAATTTTCCCCTCTGGATTTATCTCCATCATCCAAGAGGACCGGTGGGACCATGCCGCGAAACTATTATATTACCGAAACGCTTTGAATCGTTTCGCAGGGATGACAAATTCCACCTGGAGGCGACGTATTCTCATACACGAGTTCTATCTTAATCGGATACAAGAGGTGGAAATTGAGAAGGTGAAGAAACGAGATGAAAGTCGTTTAGTGAACGGTCGAAATCGCAGATCCGTGCCAGGCGAATTCGTCTGATCGCGTATAAAAATCTAGGAAACACCGCGAAAATATTCAGAGAGAAATTTAATATGCTCCGGGTCGACGTTGGAACGACTGAGAAAAAGAGGACACGTAGGTTTTCGGGTCAAAGGAGATAACAAAGGGTGAAAGAAAGAGGGATAGGACAAAGTAAGCCTCTCGTTACGATTTCGATCTGACCGAAGAAAATGGAATCGTGGGACGTCCGTTCAATTTCCAGTCAGATTTTCATCGTGTCGTTTTTTATCTGGTCGCCGCCGGTGAAAAAGTTCTCGGTTGAGAAAAGCTTGAGAAAAATGTGAGGGTGTTTCGTTTGATTATCGTTATCGTTCTGCCGATGTTTGATATTATATGAAACAGAATTTTGTCTTTCACCATTTACGAGTAAAAGAAGCTTAGTAACAATTTGTGTAACTTTGGAAATTCCGGATTGTGCGTTGGTAACATTTTGTACATGTTCGTTGCGGATGCCTTTCGTAAATAAGAATCCAAAGAACGTCGGAAAGTACATTAAGTAGTTGGCTAAGGTTGCTTCCGGAGATTTCTTCTCTTTTAGTACTTGGCATCAAAAATTCGAGCTGATGGAGTACGCTGTTCCATTTCGAACCGCATTGTGCCGGACTGCCGGTAAAGTTCATTCAACTGACACGATTCTGGAATTCACTTCGAGCAGAAATGTATAACAAAAGCGTTATGCAGTGGGACGACTTTTAACGTAGCTGCTTGAAACAACTCGTTTTCCTTGTTTCTCCTTACAGGAGGAGATGCTTCCGAAGAAAGTTACGGGGAAAAGAAGACCCCCGATACAGAGAGGGAGAAGCGAACAATCAACGTGCCTTCGCAAAACGACGAAACTTCATTACACTTTCTTCTATAAATTCGACTTTTGAATCAAATTACATTCCCTTAAAGAATAGAAATAAACTCTCGGTACGAGTCTCGAATCGGCTATAGAATAACTTGAAATTCATTTTCAAATATAAGAAATATTTTATCAAATTTCATTCAGGGCATCAACTTGTCGAAGTTCAATTACAATGTAAATTTTTTAAAATTCATCACAAAGAATAAAAATCTCACCCTCTACGATATTTCACAAAACACTTGGTAATGTACTCCGTAGGAAAACTCGGAGAAAGACAAAAGAATCGATGGGAAACGACAAAAGGATACGGGATAAAGGACGAAAAGGGGTAAAGAACGATAGTTTACACGGCTTAACCCCCGGTTTCCATTCCATGCAAATCCTTTGGAGGTTACCACGGAGGAAAGGCGTCACGGTTTTATTTTAGCATCGATGTTTACCGTGGATTTGCTTGTTTGCGCGGCTTACCCCTTTGTGGCCGGCCAGGGGAACCGGCAAGGGCGAATCGACTACGAAGGGGTTGTTCTTCCAAGAGAGACCAAGGTGGTCCTTGCTGGAAAAGGGACAGAGGACACGGGCAGCGTGAATAACTCGGGGCTGGATTATTCATTCGTGGGGAAAGATATAGGTCGAAACGACAAGAACCTTGAAAGAATAATATCAGTCGCGGCGTTTTATTTTAAACGCGCTTCTTCCCTTACCTCGTAAATAAGTGACGATGGAACAGCTAAGACTTTTGTCTAAAATTGATCGAGCTTTTATATGTCGTTTATCTTCATAAATTTATTCTACCGGTTATGAATTTGAAATAATTCTTATCTTTCCTATCTCACATTTTGACAGATGATACTTGAGGTAATTATT
The DNA here is from genome assembly GCF_051020975.1 of Osmia lignaria lignaria. NCBI lineage: Eukaryota > Metazoa > Arthropoda > Insecta > Hymenoptera > Megachilidae > Osmia > Osmia lignaria. The sequence continues at coordinate 8,297,703 of NC_135047.1, read as the reverse complement.
GATAATTTGAAAAGAGTAATAAATTATAAAACGTGGGTTAATTTAAATAAAGGAATCAAAGTTATTCTGTGATAACTGTAAATTTGTGAATTTCTAGAAAGTGAAAGGGTTGTAAAAGTTCTCGCCTATTTTCTACGTCTATTATTGTAGAATTTGAATAAAGCGAACGTGTAAGGCAGCGCAAGGTGACTATTTTGTTCGTTTTCTAAAAAAACTCTTCGAATTTTTGTGGGTGGTATGAAAAATACAAAGAGCCGGTAAATAATTCATGGCTGTTCGCCAGCAGCGCGTGGCAAGCGGAGAAGAGAAAAAGGATCGATGAAAATCGATTCGAGGTAAACGTTGTAGGATCGATTCGTGTATTCAATCGTCGCGCCGTCGACAACGAGCGAGCCATAAACATTTTTATAAGCGAACTTGGAAATATTTTACGATACGACACTCGTCGCAAGCACCCTGTCTAACGACCGACTCCATTGCTCCCGGATGAAATCGTGAAAATCGTTGAAATCAAAGGAGAACCGGTTGAAATCACCCTCTTGCACCGGTACGACTCGACGCGTGTTGCTGAATCACTGGGCAAGGACCTAGGGACTCGTTTAATATCAGAAAAGGGAAATCCAGTAGAGGAGTTCCCAGTAAACGACTCGATATCAATTATGAAATTCTTCTACGTTTTATTCTGTTCCCCCGTGTTCGCATGAAATTCTTGGATTTCCGGGCAAATTTTAACTCTGCACAGGAAATATCGAGTGATCGGGGAAATTCCTTTGAAGCCAACATCGTCAATCTCGATGAGATCCGATGGGTATACACACAGGATTTCGAGATATTCGAGTTGTTTGACGTTCTATCTGGTATTTCAACCTGATGAAAATGCCCCTTTATGAAATTGAACATTCACCTTTATGCGATGGCCTTTGAATACGGATATTGAAGAAAACAAAAGTTCTGTGTGTATGATCGAAATCATAATGAAAATAACAAATTATCTAATGATCTGCTCCAGCTGCTCCAAATAATAAAGAATCCACTACACTCCCCAGTTTCTCGCGTTTCTCACAAAACACGTCTCCAGCTTCATTGTTTCTTATTTTTCAACTCCCAAAAAATTTCGGTGACTCAGGAAAACTTTCCATCAGATCCGCGCTGACGCACGTCCGTCGTTTTTTCGTTTGGATAAACCTCCCCGACCATCAGATAATCCAGTTTTTAATTACGAGATGCATATCGACGAACACGAATAGTGACAATAATTAATTGTTCTGCATCTATTTTATTCGACACGGGCACGATATTCAGCGCGATTCGATAGAAACGAAGAGCCGATCGGACCAGCTGGACACGCGCTGATAAATCTTACGGCTATTTGAACATCGACCGGCGATTACTGCCACCTCGTCGGTAACAGGCGAAAAAATAACTTGTTGCACATTGCACGTGCCGCTTGAAAAGCTGCCGGAAACGGGTAAACGTGAAAACGTTTTCATTCGTTGCGGTTGGTCGCGTTCGCGTCTCCCAAGCGCAACATTTTATTTCGAACCGTTCAGCTGGTTGCATAAATTTTTATTCTATTGTTTAGAGTTAGGTGGTAGATAATACGAACCGTTGAATAAACGTTCCAGTTGCTTTTCAGTTTGTTTGAAATTTTTCATTGCAGTATTCGATATTCCTGCAGTTCCAGCGATGTTTCCGTATTGTTTCTGCCTGCTTACCAAGTTTCCTTGCTAATTCCAAGCCGGCCATTCTGTTCGTTTGTGCAATTTCACGCGTCAATTTGTTCTAGTACATCGACGAACGACGCTGATTATGAGTAATCAGGCTTGCGCTAATGACAACCGTTCATTATTAAATAACGAGAGCTGCGACATGTCGGGTCACGAGCACGAGATGTTACAGATCTGTGGGTACAACCCTCCAGGAAATATTTGACGATAAATATTTGCATGGAAAATGGAGCTCGGCTGTATTCGGTAGCAATCAGGCGAGCTGTGTTAATTGCGTAATGGCGCGAATAAATGCGACATGGTACACGCTCGTCTCTAGGATGAAACGTTTACCTCCTGCGGATAAATCACACTTTTAATCCGTTTATTTTCAACTTTAACGATTACGAAGCATCCTAAAGTGTAACACAATATATTTTGAGGAAGAATCAACAAGCGAAAAAATAAACGTCTACGTAGTCTCTTAAAATTAGAAACAGGAGACAGGCGACGTGTAAAAGAACAAAAAGAATTTCACTCTGTCAAGATTCTATTTCACGAGCGCATAAATCCGGCTATCAGAGCGGACAAAAGCTAAGCGGAAATTATTGTCCACGACTAAACATCCTGGAATAAAGTGAAAACAACTGTGAAATGAAAACAAGAGAGGCGGTTAGTCTGTGATCGTGAACCTCTTACGAAACTGGAATTAAAACGCGTAAAAACGGTGAGAAAGAAGAAAATTAGATGGCATCAGGGGATTAAGCGTAAATAAAGTGCGCCGCTGGTGTGTCTGCTTTCTTCTATCACGACCTATTGTTACTCTTATAGTTTTCTCTACTTTACTGTAAGTGTTTTTATATTTAATTGTCACTCGAAAGTTTCTATAGCCGGGTGGCTATAGTCATTCTCAGGGAAAAGGTCAACAACGTCGCCAGGAAGTTAAAATATAATGAAGTGGCGAGGAACACGTGTGATTGTTGAAGAGAAATTCAATCGTTGGTGGGAACTTTCGAATCACCGACAGTCTGGTTCGGGCAATTAAATCACGTTGATTTTACGCTAGAAAGTACTTGAGAGTCTCGAATATGAAACGACCATTGAAAGCTTTTACTTTGCTTCGAATGTTTTTATTTTTTTTTAAAAGATATTGCAGTAGCGCCGATTATCTTTTCATAGCACATTTAGGAATTCCACGAATCTCGGAATTCTTTTTGACAAAAAGTTTTACCATCGTATCGAGGAAGGTTTATTTGTATAGCATTATTACGAAAGCTGAGAGAAGCCGGTGATCTATTGCGAATAATTGAAGTTATTGACACGAATTCAAGGGGTTAACTTTTAGATGAAGTTTATCCGACGTCGGCACACTTCAAAGATCCCGTTCTGCTCGCGATATCCCACCGATATTAAACTCAATTTTAAAGGAACCGGAGTTTTCTTGCACTCGGATAACTCTAACCAGACCATCCGTTAAACTTCAATAATTACTTCGCATTGGAATTTACAATGCTAACGTTAACAACTTCTCTTCCGCCCTTGTTCGAGCATCGTAACCATCCTCGTGAACATTTATTAAATTCAACGCCGGTAATAATAAATACTGTCCGGTGAGGTGGAAACGTTTGTACTTGGACAAACTTTAATTGACCCCCACGAATGCTAATCAGGGAAGGTTGTGGTGGAACGAAGGAAAAACTTGCTTTCAGCAAACGACCGATCGTGTTGCAGAAACGACGCGTGAACCTGACCCCGAGGTATTTTGTCTCCTTTTTTCTCCACTAACTCGTGTTTTGCTTGCGAATGAAATTTACAGAAAGTTTTAAAACTCGTTCGCGAACGATAACAGAACGGAGACGGCGGAACTAGGAAAGTAATTAAAACACGGAATGAAATGTGCGATTTTTTAAGAGATCAATATTGAAAAAGCGTACATGAATGCTGAACGTATTTATACGTCGTTCTCCAACACATTTTGACATGTTCAATTTGATTTTAAACAAGATTGTTTATCAATTAAACATTGAAAAATAAAGAATGCATCAGATATACCGTATCAGTGAAATAAGGAGCGGATTAGCACCCTTTCATCTGCCCCTTGGTGAAACTGATATTCTGATATAAAAATCTATTAATATTTACGAACTGTAAACAGAGTAAATGAAATAATATCAATTTAAAATTTCATCTCTGATTATCAACATAATCCTCGTTCATTCCGCTACCGCCATTATATTCAAATGACTCGAGTGATCTGGAAGCAATTAAAATCAAATATCCATCGCACGAATCGGAGCGCGTTGATTTCGATGCATTTTAAAATGGTCCAAATGAATTTTTCTGTATCGTGACCGAAAGAAGTCGATGAGATCCGTGATTCAACTTCTGTCGAGTCGCGTAGAGAAACTCTCGCCATCGCGGCATCTAGGTAATTTTGAATCTGTATGCAGCCGAAGAGGAATCCACGGGCCAATAACGCCCGCGTATTATTATGCAGATTACACCGTAACCCGTATTAGTTCGTTATCACGCCTACATCTTGAGCAGCTAGCTCCAGACATCGAACCCCCTACAGATTGCAGCGCCGGAAAAAAGGATCGAAAGAGGAAGAGTAGGAGGGTTGGGAGTCATGATGAAGACACTGGCGTGGAACGCGATCAGCATTTCTATCTGATTCCTTTTCGGATCGAACGTTTATCGAAATGATTTTTAAGTATGGGATGACAAACGGTATTTCTGATTTCTTTCTGATTTTGAAAAGTAAGAATAATTTTCAATGATTTTCATCGCGCTGAATACTTTTGACTTTCGATGAAAATATATACACCATCGTTGGTTCGCGTTTAAAACTCCAGCTACCCGATAATTGTGTTTCGATTAAAAGTGCTTTCGCCCTGTTTTTCGTCGTGATTAAACTACCGGGAGCATTCTTCTAGCCGGGCGCTACGTAACTAAGGAAACTTTTAAATTAGTTTGATGTTTCTGACCGAAACTGCGAACCGTTTTTATATACAAAGTGGAGTGGGTTAACCGAGTTTTAAAAAAATTCCACTTATCTCCTGATTACACGCGAACCATAATAAATTAATGTATTGATTGCTAGGAGCTTTTTTATTAAAGTATTCGAAGTAATAAACGCGCAACACCGTATTCATTACCCGCATCGATCAATCAATCACACTCGGTGATCGATGACGACGTTCCAGTGACAAGACAGCACGATTTTTCAGCAAAAATTTTGTCCAGCGTGTATAGGATAACGAGTGGCGCCGGAAACGATACCACGATCGTAGTGGTCGCAGCTGTTTCCGCGAACGTGTTTGCTCACGGCGATCGCGTGTTTTTCGATAATGAAACGTCCTGCGAATGCAACGGACATCGATGATCCCACATATTTGTACAGTGGCAGCCGGGAACAATTCTGTTGTGTAAATTCGCCGTGCGAACGCGCAAATAAATGATCGTCGAATGACAGTTTAAATAATTGCCACCGTGATGAGCGACGAAGTTCCGATCGTCCAGACAATGAGACTATAGAATGTTAAAAAAAAAAAAAAAAGGTATGAAAGTTGCAAGATAAATGGTGTCCATTAAAGATGAAAAATTTCGGTGATTTTTTGAATTTTGGTGAAAAATTATAATTAATATTAATAAATGGATCTTTTATCAAGCAATTTTCATTTAGTCGAAAATGAGTACCTACTATTTACCCTTTAAATAAACACTTCACGCTCTATAATGAATAGGAGAATTTTGAACAGGCAATTGTTCCTCCCCTCAAAATTGCCCGATAATTTTCACATTTCCAAACAGCTGTCGCGTGTCGTCGAACAATAACCATCACGCGCAAATTTCTCGTCGAGCCGTACGAACGTTTTGTATCGACATTCTCGAACAGGTTCAACCGAGTCACTATCACGGCCGATGAATCGAAAAACGAGAAGCGTAGCCCGATAAAGCGGAATATAAATTTTCCCCGCGACGAGGCTGTTATATTTCAAAATGCGGGGAGAGGGAGAGTTGAGGCATGATTTAGATACTGCTCGCGTATCTCGAGTGAACTCAATAAAAAATTCAAATTACAGTCTCACAATCGATATCGTTGAAAATACCGTTCGAAAATTACCCTCTTTCGATTCCTCTCGAATTGTACCAGATTCGAATTTCAATAAACTGCCACGATATACCGAATCGGAGATGCATTTTTCTTCTCGATTTGGAATAAGTTCCTCTTAAAAAATATCACTATTGGATTTATATTTAAAGAATTTCTAAGTACCATGGGAAACAGAGAGTTAACGGATCCTTGATGCCTACAGGTGTACTTGTAAATATTCCTACTCGGATCACATCTCTACGCGACAGGATAAACGTCGAGGTGATACAGGACATTTACGGACAGGGAGGTACCGAGCACGCTGAAACTCGGACGTTTTATTAACGTTCCGCGGTTAAAAAGCAGAGAACGGAGGTCGAAGCTAGCGTTTCCGACGATAATTAAATGTTTCCAAGCTAGCGTAGCGGTAATTTCAACGCCGCGAGCACCGTTTTTCTTGGCGCGTCGCGAAATTTAATTGCACCCTACGGAAGAACTCGAGTAAAGATAAGGATAAATTGTAGTCGCGCGTAGGAACGAGGAGACCGATGTACACATAAAGCATGGAAGTAATATTTTGATACGAGTTACGAGAAATCCGCTTGATTTCGAGACTTTAAAACCAATGATTATGCAAAGTTAACTCGACCGTGTGGAAAACTTGCGGTTGCTAAAATAATTCGTTGAAATCGATTCGTTAATCGAGCTAACGCGGTGTCCAGCAGCAACACGATGGTCCATAAACGTTACACCGAATGAAGCTAACGCCCTGTTCTCCTGATAACTTTAGCATAGCGGCTATCGACACACGATATTTCCATTTGGAACGTTCAAAAGCCGAAATTTGCAACGAATCGATCCGTTAATCGAGTAGTTCCGCCAGTAAGCTAGGCCGGAATCGGAGATAGTGGTCAGACTATGCGTCCGATGAAACCGACGCTCTGTTCTACCCGTTAACTTTGTTATGAAAACGATCGACGCTGATATTTCCATTACGATATGCAATTGGCAAAATTTCCAGTAAATCGATCTGTTATAGGAGAAGTTTTGTCTCGTGTTACATTCGCCAGAAATGAATATAGCATTCGATAAATGATAATCGTGTCACATGCAAATACATAAATTTTTACGATTTTACGGTAAGTCGTCTGGGAAAAATTTTTTTTTCCCTCGAAAAATAATTCAATTTACGTGAATCACCTTACATGCACTTGTCGCGGCCCACGAGTGGAACCCGTGAGTGCCTCAGCAACCACGAGTGTGTTTACATTAGGGGTTGGAAGAGAAATGGGAAACTAAAATGCGTGGGACCATTCCCCTGAGTAGCGCTACTCTATTTCTTGCTCAATTCCAATGTTATCTATGGGAGACTATACATTTTTAAATCTAAGAACCTTTTACAAGGGTAGACGAGTGTTAATTTAGTCTCTGTATGCTGAGATGCACTTGCTGCAAGGTGCATCAATGCAGTTCATAAGTATCCCAGGTGTCATTGAATACAAAATTCCTCAGTTAATTCTAACGTTACCTCCAACTTCGAATGATTTAGTAAGCCAAAATATACCTAAGTTTCATATCGGGTCATTTCAGAAACTACCCCCATTCTATTTCCAACCTTCCATTCAGAACGATTGACCTACTTTATTTCGATCGTAAAATTCAATTACCAAAATCTCCGACAAATTACTGGTTTCCAATGATGGAAGAAGTCGCTTCAGATGGTTAGATTACACGCGTTACAAGTAAGACTACTGACCCTTAACTCTGTTACAGCAGCTATTGTTCATCTGATGATAGGAGGGGTAGTATCGATGCAAACGATCCTCCTAAAGTAATGGTAGGGAAATTGTGGATCGGTGGATAGCAAAGTTTCGTCGAACGTTACATCGAAGACGTTTCCGACTTCCCCGCAAAGTAACGTTCATCTGCTCTGCGCGAAACTGCGCGCTGCACCACGAGGGAACGTGCAGCCTGCGACTGCTGCAACCGCAATGCAACACGGACGCGGGACGAAGGCAAATGTCCGCACCGGTAAGAGGCTGAGTATCGGCCAGTAGTTGGATTTTCAGAATTGCCAGTTGCTCAATTGTGAGCTTTCGAGTTGTGAGTTGGATATTTGCGAAATTCCGAGTTACGAGTTCTCAAGTTGTGGGCTGCATATTTGCAAAATTCCTACTTATGAATGCCCAAACTCTGAGTCACCCAAATGCATAAGTAAATTGCATTACAAGTTTATGAATTCCTGCTTGATTTCTCCGATCACATTTTGCAATTCAACAAAGATAGATTGATTTTAAATTTTAAATTGCTTGATCACCGTGTAACTATACTTTCTAAGCTTCCACTTGATACTTCTTTCAAAACTACGTGTAACTTTGTTCTTATACGTACAATGCCATTAAGAATGATAGTTTAATAAAAGTTTAAAAGATCGTGAGAAAGTTGTTTGCATTTTAAAGGACTTCTTAAAGAGGCTCGCTTCCGTGTGCCGCATACGAGTCGAGCTAAGCTCTTGCGTGAAAGGATATTGATTTTTCTGCTTTTAATTCAACGAAGCTTTCTGCGATGCACGATGGTTAATTTAATTGATCTTACTGTAAATTTTGTATTCAAGCGGCGAAGGAGAAATTTATCTGGAGATTGTTCAATAGCTAAATAGATTCTTATTATAAAAATAAAATGTCTGAAATATCTGAAGATAATTGTAATCTGTCTAGTTGCAAACGCGATCATAAATTAATAATTACGGACTAAATATGAATTCTTTTTCTTAGAACATCATATCTTAATAATAACACATTCAATACTATTACATTATTAATCAGTAACATTAGTACAAGGTAGCACTTTGAAAAATTAAATAGCGATTAAATAATCATATCCTTAAATGCTGAATGTCGCAGTGGAAATACTTATATTTAATACGACACACGATACTATAAATTATATTAGGAACATCACAGACTGATCCTTCAATCAAAAGCTTTAATTTTGTATTTCCGATAACTAGTGCATTTTTAGTGATGATTAAAATTGAATGAATCTTCCATCTTTTGCATTATTATACTGATCCAAATTGGGGTTGGATTGGGGTTAATCCGAATGCCTATCAGTAATGTTATCTAATTGAAATTTATTTTTAATTTGAAAATGGATATACCCAATGCACAATCGTTTCAGCATTAAAGAACTGGCAAGAAAGAATAGAAATCACGCTGTACGATCTAGAAAACAGAGGGCAGGTACATCGACCAGCCATGTCACGAACAGCCTTTTGGAATACAGGACGAGAGTCGTTGCTTCGTGATCGGACTCGGTGTACAACCACGATTCCCTTTGCCCTTTATATCGCGATAGAGGGGTATGAAAAAGCATCGAGAAACAACGTGCTCGTATCCACGCAATCGGCAAACATTTTTCCCGTCAGGTTTTCGTTGGCTCGACATCGATTCCTTTGGCGTTTGAACGAGAATCCCCTGGATACACGCAGCCGAACGCAGTCACAAAAGCGATGCGATGCGACGCGACCAGGTGGTCCACGCACAGACGTCAATTTGCCTTGGCACAATGGCCCAATCAGAGCGCAAACAGCCAGTGCCGTTTCGAGCTGCATTTTAAATCGCGTCGACGACGCATTGATTGCAGTAGCGGTGCACTTCGCGTTGACGATTAGATCCGCGCGCGGAAGCAGCAAGGATCGCGCGACCCACCTCCACGGCCGAGTGGAAGGCCGAGTTTTTACGGGGTTGAATTGTAGCGAGATTTATGGGCGAGCTTTCTGGTGGCCAGTGCCGAGTCGAGGATTAATTAAAGGGCGTTAATTAAAATTCGCAGGGGAAACGTAAAATCGGGCCACCGCTCTCTTCGCTTGTTGTCGCATCGATTTTATTCGTTTCGTCGTTCTGTTTTTGATGCAAGTACTTTCCATAGCCACGGTGTTTATTTTTGTTTTGATTAAGTACCACTGATCTAATTTCTTAAAAAGCTTTTCTTTCCTTCTTTGATAATGATATTTTTGTTCCGTTGTATTTTTCAGCGAAATTAAACTTCATAGGATTATCTTAGGTAAATATGTTAATTTTGAACGTATATGGACGAAGTTATTTTTATGTGGAATACTTTCCGTTTAATATAAAACCAGTGGTGGACGTGTGCCCTCGGTGATCGGTTCATCGATCGACCTCTTCTCGAATGTCCGCAAAACCGAGCAGCAGAAGAACGTTAATTTTATCGTGGTGGCTTCGATCCGCCACGAATTCCTTTCTACGTAACGCCCCTCGAACATCAGGGCCTTCTTCCCTTTTTCCTCGGAGCCAGGCTTCTTAATCGATAATTGATTTACGGGACGACGATTGGAAGGAACGGGACCAAATAACCGGAGGAGTTGATCGAATCGAGCGCATAACCGCGTTATTCGCGGGAAGAAAAGGAAAAAAAAAAAACAAAAAATAAAAAGAGAAATGCCAAACCCGGTTAACAGTTTCTCTGAACAACTGGTTACCCTGTTTCGTGAATGTTATTCGAGGTTATTTCCAGGGGATGCCTTTATCCTCTTAAAGACGTTGTTCACGGACTACGCTACCATGTAATTACGCTTAAGTAGCGAGAACAATGGAGAAGGATGAAAAAGAAACAACGGATTACAATTTGCTAGCTTAACCCCGCTAGTTGCAATTAGTCGTCCTCGATTACCGAAACGGTGAGGGAGAATCAAACTCGATAATGGGATTGTCTGATAGAACTAAGATCGTTTGAAAAATTTCATTTCAACGCTTTGAAGAGAAATTTTATAACAGTTTGTCGGAACTCGGTAAAATCAAGAAGAAATGATTTTCGATGCTATCCTAATCGACAACGATTTACCTTCTCGTGACTAGAGCTCGTGTTCTGCGATTCTTGCAATTCTTATATCGAGATTCGTGAAACAACGAGCGTTACTTGCTTGATTCGACTGTTTCGTTGCTTATACAGGCACGCTTTATCGGATTTCGATTTGATCGAATCGCGAGCAAATGCATGCTGCATCAGCCTGGCGAATCTCGATGAATTTGTTTTTATTTCAAAGATTCGAAGAGGGTTTAAAATTCCAGGATGATTGGTATCTAGGAACTGTAAAATCGCAAAGAATTTGACAAGAGTTCGAAAATACGAGGTTTCTCGGCTCGATACGGAACGTCCCGGGTCCCGAGCGGAAACGATTTCATTTGTAAGGGTCGAACTTTCGATGGAAATGCGGCGTGAATCGAGAATCGTATTCATCTTTCTATAGATTTCGATCATTTAACCGTCCAAGATTTCGAAGCTCTTCCAACGGACCGCGGTGTTAATATTGATAAAGGAAAGCATCGTTGGTCGTTGAACTGTTTGCAATTCGTTTCGGTTCGTGTTTGTCGCTGACAAGCCGGCGTAATAAGAGCCGAAGTAATTGTGAAACAGCGTAATAAAGCCGGTTAAACAAACTCCGACGGCCGCTAATAATCAGAATCGAATCAGGAAACCCTTCGTTACCCTATCTCCAGAGGGATTGGCGACTTGTTCAACACAAGATCCACCCTCCTCCTTCCCTGTTCCTCTTCGCTCAGAGGAATATCGTCCACTAACTGTTTTCCCGACGGTTTAAGAAGCTCCTTCCTGAATTGGCCTCTATTGATTTCCCGAAGTATGATTGCGCGCGGCTATAGAGGGCCGATTTGCTTCTCCAACGAATCCTCGACTCGGTTCGAAGAGGCAGCCAATCGAGCGTTGAAACGGGACGATGGAAATCCTCGAGTCAGAGATACGCTTTATATTTAAGAAAGAACGAGTTTGATAAATATTCCTGATCGCTTGAAACTCAGCCGCGAAGAATAAGGCTGACGTTGGGATAAGGGAAATTTTTCTTCGAATGGATGTTTTTAAGACAAATAAAGGCGCGGTTCCTTTTTTTCTTTCGCGGTAGACTGGCTGGAAATTTTTTAGGATTCCCAGAGCTTAAGGATGTCGGAGGGTGAAACTTGCCGCTGGCGAAGCATTGAAATCGCGGCTCCTGCAAACTCCTGAAACGAAATCCGGACTTTTCCTTGAAAAGATTTCGCTTTCAATTCTTCTTTTGCCGCTCGTTATACTCGAAACTTTGTGCATCGATTAATTTCTAATTGATTATTTTACTCGTTTCTAAGTTGAATTAACTATCATATTTCATGAAATTCAATTTTATCTAACCCTCGGACGTTGAACCACGGAGGGAGCCACAATTTTAATCACAGTATCATGGAGCTCTTCTGACGTTAATTCTGCTCGTGTGAGAAGACAATCAGAAAACACGACTACCTCAGAAATGATAGCAGGCGTAAACGCAGCCGTACGCGTATTTACGACAGGAACTCGAGACGTATTCGACAGAATGTACCGAACTGTTCTACGTTCACGAGGAACCTTGCACCGGGAACGTGACACGAACAGCCGAGTGCTCCGTCAACATTGATGAATTCTATGCGGACCGCTTCTGTGATTCAGTTCTCCAAGATGCCCGTTAAAACGCGTAATATCTTCGAAAAAGACGATTTCGCGACGATTTTTCAATTCAAACACTTCTGGGAGATCAATGTAGTAAAATAAAAACTGGAAATTTTAATCACCAGAGTTCAGAATCTATTGCATCTATTCCTTGTATATCAGGTTTCCGGTCGATCTGTTCGCGAAACACGGTTGTTCATCGCGCAGCGAAAATTGTTCGGAAATTGCTCGCGTTCGCGATAATTTGTCGCGCGAATGTGGGGAAACGTAATTGAACGGACGAGATGGATGTGTCAAAGCCATCGAGAGTGCGAGACGCGACCAAGTGTGAGCGCACGAGCCACCGTGAACAGATGTAATAAAATCAACTCGAATGTTTATTTTCATGCGGTGCTCTTTTTTACTTCTCTTCCTATTCTCCGCTGGGAAAATTCGTCGACCAAACCATCGCACGATTGGTGACGGCTGCTGGGGGTAGTTATTTAACGGGCACAGCCACTTCGTGTCGAGGAATAAAAAATAAAAAAAAAATATACTTCGCTACGGCGCGGCATTAATACACGGGCCTGCCGTTTTTTTCCATATAACGAATCGGCGAAATCAATGTTGAGAGAATAAATAAAAAAGATAGGAAAAAACGAACGGACGACAAGTTGAATGGCCTGAATTAAAAAGTAACGTGACTTCTCTGTCGTAGCATTTATCGAGAAACCTGCAGGATGATTCGGCAATTTCTTAACCGAACAAATTCGTTGCAGTGATGTATGCAGAATTCGAGAACAATGATGAATATTATTTTTTGATACTGTACGAGTACGCTTACCATTTGTTGAGAACCGATGACCTAGAGAAATGTTTAATAAAATCGATAAAATGATATAACGCGCCTTCGTCTAACGCAAGGTCTGACATATTTCAAACCAGATCTACTTGCAACACTGCTCGAGGCTCCGAGCGATCGGAGGCTTGATTTTTCCAAAAAATTGAATCCAACGCGATGACGTGGAAACGGAAAAATACCAAAAGAGAATAAGAAGAAGAATGAGAAAGATACAGGGAGCGTGTAACGTAGCGGATAAAAATCTCAATGTTCCCCGCCGAGAGAGAAAAGCTCGTCTTCCTGATATGCCTGTATACATAAGACAGAGAAAAAGGGATCGAATTTGTCCGATAAAAAATTGCGCTTCCATCCATGCCCATTCAGCCTTGTTTTCCAGTCTTTTAAACAAGATAGGGAGAACCTTCTCTGAGCCAGTCGTTGGCAATTCCCCTTTCGTTTTTTCTTCCTTCCGATCAAAAAATATCGGTGTCCATCGCGATAGATAAATCGTTCGCGGTGTCAGCGAGCATCTCGCTATTCGAATTAGCTGCGATTAAAATTGCTGACCCGATAATTAAGCATCGTTAAAGGGTTATGCATCGAGTACGCGGTTCGATGTTCCTTGGTCCTTGGAACAGGAAGGATTCCTTAAAGATTGCTTTTAGGATTATTTCGAGCCAGGAAAGTCCTTCGACCCGGGTCTTAAAGTATGATTAATCTTTTCCACAGGGAGCAGAATAGACAGCCTTTCGAGACACTGTTAATCTTTATCAATATGATTGGGCGCAGTGATACGCTCTGATAGCTTCTTTGAACATTGTAATCTGCTTCAATCGAAGTTTTGTAATTTTAAATATTAAAAACACTCGATGCAAATCTTACCAGAATCCTTTAAAATATCTCTCGACGTTATTCTGTCAATAATTATCGGAAAAGAAAAATGAATGTCAATCACTGCAGAGATTATTCAAGCGGAAAAGCCTCAGTCTCGCTGCTTTTCCAGCGAGCCGCGTTCACCTGATGGAAGACTGCGACGCCGACGTCCGTCGCGACGGTAAATCTCCTTCCGAAAGCTCCCCCTGCCCGTAGACGTTCAATCGTCGCGAGGGGACAAAATTTTTACCCTCGATCCGGCCATGGCACGTTTCGTCGCATTTATCTAGATGTATCTTCTAGTTCGGCGCGGAGTAAAAATAGGGAAGCGAGAATTGAGTTTACCGAGGGTTGCTGGCAGTCCTCGCGATTCATCCCCTAACCTTCCGACACGCGTTCAACATTTTAACCACCACTGGTGGCTGCGAGTGATAACCCTTACTCAACGTCTGCCGTTGCGACGAGCAACCAATTGCGTTAATTAACCACTGCAAAACGCGTTAATTTCCTCGACTAACCATCTCGAGCATTTACCTCGGTATCAATGGTACACGACCGCGTTAAATTGGTGTGAGTGTGTTGCGATTCGAGTGGCAAATGATTCGAACGCTGCTACCCCGACGATTAATTGTAGCACTCTCATAATAAGACTAAACGAGAAGGTATTTGATTGAAGTGTGGGAGAATCCGTAAACGCCTCTAGTATTTCACTTAATTTTGATTTACTGGAATTGAAAAATAAATAGGAATATACATAAGCTACATCCGTGAGAAGAAAATCAGTTGAATATGCGCTGCGCGTTTATATAATACAAGAAAAGACGTATGTTGATTTGAAAATTGCAGAAGAATAGGGGCGGTCTATTTTTATGCGGTACACGGCTCTCGACAAATTCTCTCGCGAGTTTGCACGAGTTATGTATTGGTATTTCTATTCGAGTACGTAGAAGCGATTTCGAGACCTTCTTGCTAGCGGACGGAAGCGAAAGGGAAAATTGTGCGTCGGCCAAGGGAAGGGATTGCGAATAAAAGACGGATCCGCGGGTGCCGTTTTATCGCGACCTTTTATCCGTTCATAAAAAGAGAAAAAGAGCGAAGGAATAACAGAGGCGAACTGGAAGAAAAACACGCCAAGATATACAAAGCTGTAACAAAACCGTGAGAGAGTAAAACGAGCGTGAACGAACGAGAAATGTTGGAAAACCGTACGTAAACGAAAGAAAGCATCCGTCCAATTTCGTTGATTAAAAAATCATCGAAACCCGTTGAAGTTGCGAAAAGGAGAAAGGGATCGATCGACGGCCGTTCAGTTTACCCGGGTTGTTCCGCGCCAAACGCGCGTTCCGAGTTTCCGAACATCGGGGTTGAAGCGTGGGACGACAGACGGTGTGCAAGGAGTGGGAGAAAACGAAGAAAAAAAAAAAGAAAGATAGGAAACCAACACGAGAGAGGGAGGATGGGGCGCAAACAAAAGGGAGAAAACGCGGACAGAGAAAGGCCAATTAAACGGGAAAAGGAAAAAACCAAGGGGAAAAAGTGAACGGAAAAACAAGAAAGGAACATCGAAAATGGAAGGAAATATCGAAACTGATCGACTCTGCAGAAAGCTGTTTAAACGAAAGGGATGATGGAAAATCTAGCATCAAAATAGAACTGTAGTTTAGAGATGCGCGAATACTCGAATCTCGTTTAAAAGGAATCCTTTCTCTTCTCCTTTCATCCATTCGCTCCGCGAAAATTGTCGAATTTCCATGAACGCGATTTGAAATACTTCGCAGAAATTATCGCGAAACGTTCCACGTTATGGAAAAACCAATCGAGTCGAGAGAAGAATCGCAAGAGGAGCAAACGAGCCGCGAAGCAGTCTGCCTGCACACGATTTTACTGTGCCGCCGCGTACACGGAACAAGTATTGACTTCATCGAGGTAACTCCAGTCAATTGAATCGATCAACATTCGTCCCGTCGCGTCGACCGACTGCTCCGTCAAATATTCCTTTCAACCCCGCGAATGCGGAACAGTTCCTCCGCGCATTCGCCGCGATCTTTCCCGTCGATCGCCGCTAATCCAGCGATATCGAATTCTTGATTTCCAGCCGTCTTGTCTCACGCCTCGACAGATATCCGTCGCGACAACCTGTGAACGAATCGATGGTTCCACTGATTGAAAAGCATCCGAGTGTCGAGCGATGCGATTACGTTCCACGGAATCCTGAGATTCTTAACCCTTCAACTGTACAAGTATCCTTACACAGAACAAATTAACAGATAGACGAAAACCGTGTATAATTTTCTGAAATATTTTCTAATCATCGATCAGCCTCAATCGAGCTCTATCGTGGCTGCTGTTCATCAGGGTGGATAGAAAGACATCGAAATGACGTCGGTTCGTCTACGTCTTGGTCGTCATAGCGACGCCAATCAATGAATGAAATTGCATTTGCATCTCTCCTTCCGTCATCCAGCCTTCCACGTTCCCAGAAAGTATATGTAGACTAAGACAATTTATCGGATGAAGCAATCTGGGATCAAGCTGAACGAATAAACAAGACTCAACGCTGTCGGTTCGGCGACGTTCTTCGAAATATCGACGAGAATTCCGCTTGATTTCAACTTCAATATAGCAAGGTAAACAGCGGGAAGAAGCGAGCCGAGTATTTCGAGCGGAATTTCTAGCCGGCTTGCGGAGATTGATGGACTTGTCCGTGGTAACACGGTATGCATGATGCGGCGAGAAACGATCGGCTAAGATCGAAGAAACCAACTGTTTCATACCGTGTATCGGCAGTTTGAATGGCTGCCATGTAACACGGGAACATTGCTATCGACACTTGCCAAGGAAAAATGCAATTCACCCTGTGTAGAAACGAAAAAAAGCTTGCGCTACCGTTCTGCAATCGATCGCCTTGACATTTTTCAACGTTACCCAACTTCCAAAGATCTAGCTTCGCGAGTAACGTAATAAACGGTTAATAAAATGTTCGAAACCAACTTTACTTACTCGATTCAGTTAGCGGCACGAAAAATCACGACTGGACGGGAAGTTGTCGCGTGACTGGCGTTAAGTACACGAGTGTCCCAAATAAAATTGGATTAATAATTTCGCCGAACGTATTGCACTCCTGGCTTACATTTAACGCGCGACCAACATTTTTCCAGGTGTAAACACCTGTCTTAATCTTGTGCACGAGGTAAAAGTGTAATTCAAGACGCGAACCAGCACGAGTAACTTTATTTCAGAGAAATTCACGAACGAATGCTGAAACTACGTGGCTCGTTTATAATCCCCCGGCGCGGCACACCGTGCGACTCCGCTTATACAGGCTGATCAATAAACGGTTCTCTCTCGTTCTTCTCGGCATCCGCTAGCCGACCGAGCCATGGCGGAATTTAGAACGAAGCCGCGGAACTGTGAACGCGCGAAGCGTGGAAACGAGAAATGTTCGCAACGCGCACGCAAACGGTGCCTCCTGTTCAGGGAAACACACAACCCCGGGCGAAATAACGCGTCGACGTTAAAGCGTGTTAAATTTCTCTGTACAGCCACGAAACTTTTCGATACATGCACTTTTCTTCGCGAGAGGAACTAGAGGAACAAAAGTGTTATTTAATATCTACACTTGATAATTAACTATTATACCCGAGGTCCTTTGTGAAATATTCCTCCGCAACTCGTACGGTACAGTGAACAGTTGGGTTCAACCTTACTTTACTGCACATCAAATTATTTACTTTTCAATTATCTTAATTTAATTATTTAATTATCCACTAATTATAATATATGTAGAATTCTATTTAACGTTTTACATCGGACTGTCATCAACATTCAGGAATGAAAAGCATAATGGAAGAAGAATACGTAGAAAGAGGAAAAAAAGGAACGCGTCTCGAGGTGTCTCGTATCTCACGAATCTCATTAAGTGGCGGCTCCATTGTTCGCGTTATGAAACTGTCAAGTGTCAACGTCTGAATTACTGCAAGGCGATGTAAATGCTCTATTCTTAGAAGTCTGACGTTTGAAGCTCGATGAATATGAGTGAAAAATGTCACGGTAAATCCACTGATGACGCTATCGAATTCTATTAATTGCTTATTATAAATCAGCTATTTTTACCGACGTAACCAGGACCCTTTTCCTCGGGTGGGCCAGTTCGATACAAGTACAAAATTCGCGTTACTTTACAAGCACTGTCGGCACGGTAACTAAAAACGTGCTCAAAGAAGAAAAAGCTCAAACTTTTCCCAATACCTTTCTGCTTGATCAGAAAGTTCCAACGATACTGCTAAATACTTTCAAGAAATGACACAAACGTTCTGAAGCAAAGTTTGGCAAAAGTTAGTGATATAAATGCGCGCATGCAATTTCGTTCAAAACCGGAGGAGGATAAATAGAGGAAGGAAGAAGCGGAAGCGGACGCGGACTTTGCTCGTCCTCCGGAGTCGGTCCGCGTGAAAACGACGATCCGGGATAGTTCGAACGGAACACGGAGCCGGATACGTTTCGGTACGCTTGACAAATTGACGCAAACTCGAACAAGCTTCTTTTCCTCCTCCCCTTCATGTGACACGAACTTAGCGCATTACTTTGCGCGAGTTCACGGCACTGCACAGGATCGCGTTTCTTGTTCAACGTCGCGAAGTCTCGGTTATTTCCTCCACTCGGACCAGTTTCGATGTCCACCGGCTAAAGTATGAAAGCCGAGGAGGCTCATATTGTGCAAACTTGCGTGCAACTTGGATCAGGAACATCGAAGGAAACTGATAATAAATGCCAATCAATGTGTCTCGATCGATCAAACTTACTTTCACCCTTTTATCTGTCGTTCCAAACACTATTTTGTCGAATAATTGAATTATTTTTCAAAATAATATAACTGCCTGAAAATTTGTTCGCTATTGGATCGTAACACTTCAACCAAATTTTCCTCGATCGCGCTGCAAAGGTGGAGGATGCGCGCGTTTAAGACACATTTAACCCTTTGCACTCGAAGCGTTAATTAGGTTGGCTTTGAGCAGCCAGGCATTCGGTTCCAGGCGACACAACGTCGTTCGCTTCGTCGTTGTTTAGCTACGGCAATCGACTTGTTTATATGTATAATTATCTTCCAAAATATGCTTTAAATTAAGGAGAAAATAAAATAAAAATCACTTCTTCAGGATAAAGAAAATTAAAAAATGTATATTTTGAAATTTTAAATTTTAAATATTTAGGTCATAGAATGAATAGTATAAGAACACAAAATTGAAAATTGATAACTGAATGAAATCTTTGAATAGCAATTATGAAAGATGAATAATTTTCAACTGAGCAATACAAGAGCAATATGATCGAAAGCTCGTCGATGGTCGACGAGAGGTTGCTTCAGCAGCAGGTTACGCCAATGTGAAGTCATTTGCGTAAAGGTAATTAAGGTCGGGCAAACGAAGAGGATCGAGCACGAAATCCGATTCGTCTCGGGGTTCCAAAAGGGTGCAGCGGTGGTCCGGGTGACAAAGAACGGTTCAGCCATTAATAATTCTCACAAACGAATTTTTGACTAATTAGGTAGCCTGTGATGAGCCCTCTGCGAATTTTTAACGTTCGTTCACGAGTAGAATCTCTTTGCTCTTTTGCATTCATCAACCGATATAACTAATCGTTCCGACGATATAAAAACACAATTTTAATCAACAGAAACTGCGTAATCGAAGAAATCAGATCACGACTTCCGTTCTCGATAACCACGTACACGATCGGGCGATTCCGATTATAGGAAGCTTTTTCTCGGTGGAAGAAATTTTGGTAAGATATTCGAGATAAGGAAAGTTTCCTTTCGACGGTGCTGATGATCGGGCCGAAACACGAGGAGGAGTTCGATGGAGTTGAAATTATAAGAGGATGGCGGAACGAAAGAGGCCACTCGAAACTAGTAGAGGTAATGGTGGAACGATCCTCTCGCGCGAAGATTGGCCGATCAGCTTTGGCCAATTTCGTGCTTCTTCCAAGACTACTGTTCACAGACCGACTATCTCTATTTCGACAGGGTTAAATCGTACCATCAAAGTGATTTCTTCCTCGTTGTCGCGTGGGAAGAAGAGCAAAGTGGCGTCGAAGACAGCTTTTCACAGCCAGCTTCAGCTGATATCGACGAAACGATTATTCTAGTCTGTCCCGTGTTTCTAGCCGCGAGACACGAACGTTTCTCCGAAGCCTCGTGTCCGAGTAATTGCTCGAACGAGCTTCTTGCGTCGAAAGATCGACGGAACGAGCCGAGAAACTTCCTAATAACCGGCCAAGTAGCCGCTAATGGTGCTCCACGGTTAACCAGTAGGACAACTCAATCGAGCCAAACTGATCGATACTCGATCGATCCTGTTTACGTGACCACGATAATTGTCTCCGCGGGTTAACGAGCCTCGAAGAAAAAACTACTGTAATAAGACGGAAGGCAATCGTTATTAACCCTTCCCGATCCGGCTCCTTTATCGGACCAGTCTCGTCCAATTAGCGAGTTGCTGATATTTATCAGCTTTATCTGGCTAGTTTGTCTTTCGCCTTTCGAAGAAACGACAATCTTGTTGAATCGGAACACGGTTTTCTCATCCTTTCTGTGTTGTAGACAATTTAGTAAGAAACTGCAGGTTTTAATTTACAAATTAATTACTCGTATCCTTAACGCCTTGATTGTCGCAGTGTTTCTATCTAGTACGCTTGAAAATCTAAAAAACAAAAATGTATATTTCGCGACTCTCCCCCCAGTCACCCTAATAAAGTTCATAATCACGATGCAAAGTGGATGGTTTCGTAGCGTTTCACGCACGCGACCACCAGTTGTGGCAATACTTTGCATACCATAAGGAAACTATGAAAACCACGGAATCTCTCTTTCACGTGGATATCGGCATACCGTTTAACATACAAGAGGTTCCCTCTTCTTCAATTTTCTATACAATGGTGATCCATCGTTGGAATTTTAAGAGCATTACAGACGCGATACCAGTTTTCCATCTGGATTTTGAAAAAATTTGTGTGAGAACCTAGTGACCCCATTTATTATGCAGATTCGCAAAACTTTAGTATCCGAAGATTAGAAGGGAAATCCATAGAATATAAACGGGTGTTTCGCGTGTATCGAGCAGGGACGCGTCGTTCAGAGCCGTATTAATGTCGTAAAATGGTCGTTCAATCAGAAGTTCACTATAAAACTTTTATACCGCGTACCTCAATCTTCTCTGAAAATACTTGTGTCTCTTGCTGCGTCATGTAATCGGTCGGTTCAAGCGACCGTTCCACGTGCCGCGTTACGAGCTCCTCGAGAAATATCAACGTTCATGTTTGCCAGGTAGAAGTTTTCGCGAATTCATTTGTCATTTGGACTGCCGTGAAAGTCTCGTGAAGAAAGGAGAAGGAGAAGAGAGAGAAAAAAAGGAAGAAAAATCAATGGCAAGTACCCGCGAGAGCCGACGGTGGAAAGTAATTAAGAGAAGCAGCAGGCAGTTAGCAACGATTATCGCGATTGAAATACCTCATGGAGTAATCCGGAGATTCGAATCGAGTCCGACGATTTACATAATCCCTCGAAAGACAAGACGAAACTCGACTCGTTGAATTATTCTTTCCATAACTAAGACGGCATAATCCCGTGAATTACCTGATGATCGCGGGGGTGGAATTGTCCCGTGAGTAGCTGGTCGATTCAAAAGAAGCGTAACACGTTACTTCGATGAATGGCTTTTTATGATTCACCTTATTCTTATTATGAAAAGAGTTAACAAGGTTAAGAGTTCTTTTTCGCACGATTGTTATGCCTCCCACGCACCTACAGTAATGTATAGCGTTCTGATTTTCACTTGAGGACACTCGAAAGCTTCTGACCTTTTTACGTATGGTGCGCTCCCGATCAAATCAGGCCAGGGAAAGAAGGAGTCCTCAGAATCTTAATTTTCACGATAGTGCACCCTATTTATCAAATTTTATGCATTAAGCGGTTAAGGAAATTTGACGACTAGGAAGATGCTCGAAATGAATTCAGAGAACCGCGAGTATAACCGGTCGATGAAAGCTTTTTGCCCACATTATGGAGCAGTTGCGCGATAATAATGAAGCCAGCCGTTGTAATCGTGGACCAGCAGCGTGTTGTGGTTGCCGGATTGTCGACGACGCGAACCGTATGCGACGTCGAACGTTAATAAAGTGCACACGCTTGAACCTTACAAATGCCGGCCGAACAATACTTGCAGGTGTTTCTTCGCGTGCAGCAGCAAGTACCTGCTGTAAAACTCGACGGGAATCTTACCGTCGTCTAGGCTCGTTTCTTTTCACTATACGAAGCTTGGAATTCAGAAAAAAATATCTCACAGATGAATAGAGTTTCTATCTCATTCGTGGCATTGACCAGGAAGTTTCGAAATGAACAAAGTAGTAGCTGAGAGGCAACACGATGCAACGGGTAGACATCCGTGACTACTCGGGTATTCGCCATCACGCTCGTGAAATCCTGATTTTACGCTGTAATTCTATTCGTAGCTTCAGGGACCTGGCTATCGACCAGCTTGTTAATTATGTTTTGCTGCGCTTTCTCGTTACCTGGAAGTAAATAACCGTGTGTTACGACGGAATCGTTTCTAAACTGGCTCGAGAGTCCATCTAGAAACGATTTCATCGAGAACAGAGACGCGGCGTGTAATGTAAAAAGTTAAATAGAGCATCGTTGCAGCAACGAAGATGTTGTAAATAAAGGTCAGCAAGCTACTTCTCGTGAAATTTTCAACTTTAATGATGCAATCTACCCTTCGTGGCCTATCTTGTTAGCCTGACCTAAGTATTAAGTACATTCCAACGACATATCTTTACACATTTGATGTTGATATCATTGGTGAAATTTTAAAAGTATAATAAAAACTTTCATTTAAAGTACTGAATAATTAATATAAATTTTTAGCGCATTGAATGTGTTCAGGTTAAGCAATCAAATATCCTCGCTTGCAATTAGTTCACCGTTATAAAATATTGATCCTCATTCACAAAACAATCAACTACGTTTAATGATTTCAAATAGTAAGCACACGGTGCACAAACAAATTGGGTAAACATTGACCACCTGTTCAGCTATCGGTGACTTTTGAACAAAGCTTTACCGAACTGAAATTTTGTGCTTTCTGAACATATTTATTTTTTAAGATAATTCCTACCTTTTAAGCAGAGAATATCCTAAAAGCTTTGTTGAAATGGTTTTCTAATGAGGGAAGAGAAGAAGCCACGGTAGTGCTACGAAACAATCAAAATAACAAGCCTGCCGATAGATAAGGGAGGATTGCCCCTCGATAAAAGACCCTTATACAACCCACCAACTAAGCGTGCACGGCTACAAATTCTCGAGTAGGTAGAAATCATTTCCTTGAACTAGCACAACCGTGGAGTTGCTCTGGAATACTTGTGTAGACGCGTGTTATCGCTGGTATCGGCCTGCACCCAAGGTGAAACCCTCGTGAGATTAGGTCTACTAGTTACGTGGCTAAGAGAACTGCCGTCTTTAAGGCTGCTTTCTCACGACTAGACTTTATCGCCATTATAATGCAACCACTGTTTCTTCCTTCAGAATTTCATCTCGATCGAAGACTATTTCTTTTATCGAGCGAGTAAGAAAAGGAGTCACATCGACAGGAAAGAAACACATTGAATGCAAATTTCTCTACAAGCGTCTAAAGAAGTTACAGAAAGGGTTGAAAAGGTCCTTCAAACTAAAAGCTTAACCCAGTTACCAGGTGGATCGAACAAAGTAACAATAATAGAAAGGAAAAGAGTGAAGTACGAAATTTTATAAGCCGTCTTTTCTATAACCGGACACCAAGTATCGAGCTTGACTTTTTAGATGGCAGTAAACGTTGCCACGACAATGATCAACATTGATAACAGTTTCTGTGTCAATAATACAAGCAAACCCGCGTATCGAGAGCATTTCCATTTTAAAATAGATACTGCTTATCCGTTTGCTCGAGCTATTCCGTTTCCATCGAACGTTCGTCCATCGACCGGGCAAAATATCGTTTCATCCGCAATGCGTGACATCGATGCAATCGATATCTAATCTCGTCCTCGTTGCCAGCCGTACTCGGGGTGAAAGGCCGAATTGCGCTCGGGGATCGATCGATGATAAAAGGGGAAAATCTATGGAAATGGTCTCTCAAGGAAATCAGAGACATGCGTGATCTCATCCTATTGTCTGAACACGCTTACTACCGGCTAAAGTCTCTCGAGACGCAAACATTTTCGTAACTCTCGGGGATGGAAGAGTTCCGAGTTAAAAAGTTCGAGGTAAATTCCATTTTCATAATACATTTCTATCTCTCTCTCTTCTTTTCTTTTCGGTCATCTCTCGGAGGGTTTTCGCTCTGTGCGCAAACATTTGTCCATAAACGTCAGGAAAATACTCTCCTTTTGTAAATAGTACCGTGTATTTTTACAACTCACCCTCGGATCGTTACGAAAGCCACCTTATTTATAGATATCCACTCGGAATTCCCTGGTGGAGGAGGTAGACGGTCATCGGGACGAAACAGTCGTAACTGGCTACGAGGTCGAGCATGACTATCAATCACGTTGGAAGAAGCACGACGAGACGAGGGGTGAGTTTCTCTTTGGCTCGGTTGTTCGCTGACTGGTCGACGTTTACGCGGCTAATTGCTTCCCCGACGCGTGTGTTAATCGTCTTCGCGGTCGGCACGATCATCTTGAACGCGAACCGGTGTATTAATCGCGCGCGATTAATCTAGTCACGAGCGTTATGAATCGTGTATTGTTACGGGAGAGGATCGCAGCGTTAAATGTCGTACAGATAGGATCAATCGGTGACGGACATACCTTGGAAACATCTGAAGAATGACCTTTATTCGCGAGTATAATCTTTCCTCTGTATTGGTGGTATCTATCTAACCCGGATACCCGAGAAAATCATAGCTCTACTTCGGATCCGCTAGTTGATTAAGTATGATGGATAGAGTGGTGCAACGTAAGAGTTGACGTAAATAATTATTCCCTTTGTTTGCAACAAAGAATATTCGTCGCGTACTGCAAGAGAGTACGCTGCGAAACTTGGTGAATAGGAGGCTTCGATAAGCTTAATTGTTATTAAGACTTAACTGAAACAAATGAAGGCAAGTTCGTTTGTTCGTTTGCGCATCGATCGTTCGTGTAACACAATGAAGAATACGAGGCGAGGGAAGATGTTATATTTAGAGGAAGCATCGGTTGCATCTACCAGACGCGAAACTATTGACTGGCGAGCTAGGCGGAGGAATTGAGAATACAATACACAGAATATCCCGACGGTACTGGCCCATTACCAGCTCGAAACGATGAAAGACACAACCACCGTCTCGCTGTAATGTACTTGGACCTCGTCATCTGAAACGTCTTCCTCTTATCGATTGGATGTTAGAAAATCCATAAAACGCGAGAGAAGTTATTACCAGAGAAGAGGCATTATATTATTTCTTTACAAAATTAGCTACATTCATAGCTCCCTTTTATCATTACCTCGGAGTATTAATCACTGTACCATTCACAACCAAATTTGAATTTCAGACCAAGCTTTCCAAACTAGCAAACTACAAACTAGTACATAGAAACAATATAATTCGAAACAACGTTAGGGAATGATTCAGAGAAGACAGGTAGAAGAAAGGTCACGCGTACCTTCGACTATAAAGTGGTCCCTATCAATCGCGTTATTGTCCTTCTTCTCTATGATTCATAGATCGTTGGAAATCACGAGATGTCTACTCATCAGGTATCACTGGTAGATTGGCGGACGCGAACGAATCCGTAAAACGTGAGAGGTGGTCGTTAGCGAGATAAGCTGTTCAGGAGCATCGACGGTTAAATGCTGTGTCGCGCGTGGTCACGCCGCTTTGCCCGTAATCCTTTTAGCTTGGCAGCCTCGGTTGCTTCGCTTCTTAAAACATTTTCTGTATACAGTACCGAAGGCTTAACGGCGCGCTACTCGACGGCAATCTGTAAAGTGGCTGCTAGGACCAGGAAAGTCGCTCGTCGACCCATTAACAGGCCACTTACGCCGGCCCCGAATAAAGACCGATCGAAGGGGCGAGGAACAGTCGTCCTACAGCACCACGATTCCCGTTAATGAGCGCATTTTTTATCGCGAATCTGCAACCGGGATCCTCCAACGTCTTCAATTTGTATCTCCACTCCTGGGAACAGTGTCCCGATACGGTTCAACGCGAGAAGAAAACGCCCTCGGCTCGAACAACTCGATTCCAATAACGACCATAATATCGTTCTTTAGTCTCGCGATCGATTCATTAAAGGGTTGCTTGAAAGAATTTAAACGTACTGTATCTATTTAGAACTTCAAAGTTGAAACGCAAACTCCACAAAATTATTCATCTCGTAGCTTTCATTATAAAAGCTCCTAAATATAATCCTATCATAAAATTACAAAGATCAAGGTTACTAATTCCCCAAAAAGTTCCACGAAGTGCTAGCATAAACCTTGGAAAATCCAAGCAAGATAATTCGCAATCAAGTAAACATGCTCAAACACCTCGTATAGAAGCGAAAAAAAAAAAAGTACCAAAATCAGGGTTCGTTCTAGTTACAGTTACGATGTCTCGTAACGAGAACTTTTTTCTGTCCCCGTCGTAAAAGGTCCGTGTAATATTCGAGTCGAATAGCCCGACTGATTATAGTGGCAATCACGCGGGGAAATTACCTGCGGGCTTCGAGAAAATTTAACCCCTTGCACTATGCGGAAACTCGGAAAAAGCCAGGCCCAAATCGTGCGCCCGAATTGTGGTGAAAGGAGCCGAACGACATCTTACGACTGAGTGCGAGATAATTGCGCCCGTATTTATTTCACGCGATCCTATTCGAGATATTCATACTTGGCCAGAGATTAAGACCACGAGTCAGACTCGTGATATTCATGTTTGGCCTGAAATATCGATCACGAGTTAGACTCGTGATATCCACGATAGGCATGAAATTAAACAACGAGTCTGAC
Source organism: Osmia lignaria lignaria (assembly GCF_051020975.1). Taxonomy (NCBI): domain Eukaryota; kingdom Metazoa; phylum Arthropoda; class Insecta; order Hymenoptera; family Megachilidae; genus Osmia; species Osmia lignaria. Next base: position 8,270,713 of record NC_135047.1, on the reverse strand, counting down.
TGGTGATATTCAAGTTTGGCCTAAAATTTTCATCACGAGTCAGACTCGTCAAAATAGTGCAAGGGGTTAATCAAACGACTGAATCGAGAGGGACACGGGACCGGAATACATTTCGATTCGCGAACGACGGGGGTCAAGTCAAGTCAAGTCCAAAGAGACCTCTCGGAAATTCTCGAAGCCATTACCGATCTCGTTGCACTAGTCACTTACTGTTAGACCTGCATATCTACAGAATGTTTCCTTAAGCCTCGCTAGCGATTCGTGGCTTGCACTGTCGGAGATGCTCTGCTCAGATTTCCCATGGGCAGCCCTGTAACTGGGAGACCAACTCGCTGTTCCGTAGGCCTTTGACGTGCTACTTTACATAACGTTTCGTGTATCGTCGATAATTCTGATTTCAATTGCGGCAAACAAGCCGTCAATTAGGCAGACGGCAATCAGATTTTCACGAATTGGGGCCGAGCAATTAGACGATGTTTAATTTTCAAAACTGTTTCGAAATTCTTTGTTAATTGAAGTGTTATATATTTCTTTTGAAACAACCGAGTTAGTATCTGAGATCTACAGAATCTGCGTACCGTGAAAGATTTGATCGACGGAAATGACATTAATTGCACGACATAATTAAATTCTCGCCGGAAATATCCAGTCGCTTGGATGGGAACGCTGTCGATTCCCGTCGCGAAAACTCTAATTAGTGTCGTTTAACTGATGCCTCGATCGACGAAAGACAACAGATTGCGAAAAAGCAATGAACAAAAGAGAGACAAACACACAGAATCGTTACCAGTACACTGTCCCGTGCTTGTAATTCTAGTCGCGCAAGCTGACATTCCAGCTCGTTAGAAAACGAACGTGGTCGAATTCGTAGTTACTCGACAAAGCGTGATTGTTGTTCGTTGGTAGCCTTTGCCAAGTAATAAGCCCCCTCCTCCTTGCTCTTGCTACGGTTCATAATTTCCCCTAGTAAATCACTCTAAAAAATTCTCAGTAAAAATAAAAGAACATACGTCGAAATGATTCAGCAAAACCATCATGAATCATTTCGAGCTCGCAAACAAACGTAAGATGGTCACTTTCAACGTTTCCCCGAAGAATGCACGAATATTTGATGAATCACGAAAATAGCTATAGTTTGAAGTCGGATATAGTTCATATAGGTCACGTATCTAACGATTCTTTTTATCATCTTCCTATTTTCGTTTCGATGTATCTTCTCTCGCGAATCGTTCTCGAGGCAGGTTATCGATACGAAGAAGTTATATAATTTTTTACGTCTATCATTATTTTCCTCGGGATTTCACATCGACACCCCTAGCGAGAATCCGCGAACGTACTCGGCGGGTGTCGTCATTAACGCGGCAAGCACTCGAACGCTCTTCGCATTCGACGCCCTTCGACGTATCTGTTTTCACGCTTCCATTATCTGTTCATCTCGTTCTCGGTCACGAACTTTTATTTGTCCGATTGTTTGCGGCGGGTGTTGGCTCGTGCTGAAACGCCTTCCACGAACAGCAGGTAGGAGAAAAAGAGATGACAGGTCGAATAGGGGTCTGGGATGCTTTCTCGACCGCGACCAACTACGTCCACGAGGGTGGCCACGCAAAATTGGCCGGCAATAAAGCAGAGTCTCCTGGGTCTTCCAGCCCCTTTCGGCAGGTGAGAAAATTCCATGAACCGAAGCGACAGAGATCTATGTATTGTCCTCGAGGATGATGGCCTATCGCCTTCCGCTTGTTCCGTCAGGGTCGGAAGTACTTCGGGCCGAACAAGTAACTCGTCCCGACTCGTCCGACGCGATTCAAGCGTTCGTGAAATATTCATGCAGCTTTGAAACAAGGGATCGCGAGGAAGATACGATCAGTGTGGTTAGAAGAAGAAGATAGCGATGCTCGGTTAGCGCGGAAATGGTATTCGAACCGAAATACCTGCGTTTTCCTCCTCTCCTTATCTTTCGCTGAACTCGAAAATAATTTGAATCGTTTGATAATCATTCGAAATGACGCATTAAAATATTCACGCGTTCGTGGGTTCTTTCGAGGACGAGCGAGTTCTCTGTACGCTCTTTCCTTCGTATTATACAAGGACGAGGATCGCGAGCAAGTTTCGACCAAGTTTCTGAAGCGGCAAACAGCAACGGCCCGAAATCCGTACAATACGATCCAAAAGGTGTATAAGTTTCTTCGGGAACTAAGAGGATGCAGTCACGAATAACTACGATCCTGTTCAAGGCGAAATCCAGCTTGCGCCACAGTTAACTTCGTGACATTAACAGAAGAGTATTAATTAGAACGCGAGCGACGGACAACTTTTCGATGATAATTGGACGATTAAAAAATTGGAGAAATTGAAATCGTTAAAAATTTCTTGACTACAAAGTTTAAATTGTCATCAATCAAAATGGGAATCGTTCGATTTAACTTCCATTTTCCCTAGTTTTACTTTCAAATGCATATATAGCCCATTTCATGCATGCGACCTAAATATTACACGAGGTGGTTGGAAAATTTATCATTCGCTCTCTGCCTATAGAAGCACGCTTTTCATATTCTGATTTTCGGTAACCCACATCCGTGACCTGAATCTTGGATCGTAAACACATTCTACATATGTATCTGATTTAAATATTTTTTGGTAATTTAAATCAGAATATTCGAATTTTGTTAGGGACCAATTAATAGTTTGTTGGGAAGACCCTGGGGTTCGAATCAATTTTCAAAGTAGCCATTTAAACTTGATCAATGTTGAAGGGGTCTCAGGTGGCCTAGAAGAGGTTAAGTTCCGTTTGTAAAACTTCCGGATGGAACCCTGAAAAGTCTGGAAATCGACATTGTACGGGTCGCGTGCACCGACTGACCTCATTCCCTTTTTTCGAGTCAAGAGAGTCACGTGTTCGTTAATATCGCCGTTGCCCTACTACGAAGAAGAGGACCAAGCAAACAGGACGAAGGACAAACCTACCGGCTGAAACTCGAGGGACGATGGTATTGAAAAAGACGAATTTCTCCAAGTAGAAACGGAAACGGGCGAGTACAGAAGAAAAGATGCGCCATTGGCAGATTAAAGCGTCGTAGTCGGACTTTGATCTTCGAGGAGAAGGAAGAAAAAGCTAAGACGAGCTTGAAGCTCTCGCGTGGCAAAGGGTGACGAACTCTCGGGAGAATGGCGGGTCGTTTTCGCTGTCAACTCGCGAGTAACAACGACAATCGAGCCGAGCGTAGGAAGGAAAACGGACCAAGAAGAGAGGCATCGCAGCAAAGGCAAAGGGTACGCGGCTCCAACCCGGAAACACTCCAATCAAGCGCACGACGCTAGCCTTTGCGAGCCAGCAATAAAAAAAAGAATCTTTGAGTATCTACTCACAAAGATGAAGTAAGACTTCCTCATGATCCTCCCCCTCGTGGTTCTCTTCTGGTTCCTATGGTCCTGCTGCTTCCTTCCTCGCGGCTCTTCCGCTCCGTTCGATCCTACTCTGTCCCGTAAGCTTTCGTCAGAGATGTTCGACTTGCCTCCGCGTACAAGTTGCGCCCTCCGAAGAAGGGCGCATCGAGGAACCGGTCCAACCCTTCTCCGAGACGAATCTCACGTCGCAGTGTCTCACTTTTTCTATTTACATACGTCGCACTTTTCACCCTCCTTCGCGATGCGCTCTACGCATTGCCACTATACAACCGTATTTTTTCTACCCACGTGATCTATAAATTGTACTCTTCCCTTCAATGAAAATTAATCACGATTGAAAATGAAACGAGTGTTTGGAAAATTTAAACACGATTCACGGAAGCCCGTTTGAGTATGTCACGAAAACAAGCACGACCGAGTAAACAAGTGACCCGCGATGCGTCAACCTCGGCGGTCGCCGACGATCTAACAGAGGGATGTTTTGAGCGACGATGCTACCGAACAAAACGCACGTGTCTCTACGAAGCTGGCCGATGTCGTCGGGCCGAAGTGCGCCGCACGAGTGTCGGCCTTAACGTCTCGAAAGCGCTTGACGTTGGCGCCCGTGTGGCTAGGGTGGGGGCTGGAGGGGTTCGCGGAGAAACACGCTTTACCCTTTCCCCCCTCCCCTCCCGCCCTTCTAGTCTAACCAACGCCAACTCCAACCCTCGTACACCCCACCATGCTCGGTGCTGGTGGTGAAACTTCTCTCATCCTCTTTCTCTGTCTCTCTGTTTTGCGCGCTCTCACCCCCAACCCCACGTCCACCCACATCGCGACGGGGCCGAGGTTGGAATAAAGTGCTGCCGTAGGGGTGGTTTGGCTGCTCGACCAAGAAGGGGCACATAGCAAAGAGAAAGACGATCCGATCGAAGCCCTACAGCGATGAAACGAGACGAACAACGCGAGATCGTGGCGATTTCGCGGGCCAACATCGAGCTCGCCTATACTATTCGTCCGTTTGCGTTCTCAGCTCGGATTGAATACCGATGTATGTATTCTGAGCTTTCGGTATCATAACGATATTTGTTTCAAGTATTTAAAAAAAGAAAACAAATGAATTCTGTACTAATAACATCACACCTTTGGCAGAAAAATGGGAAAGAAGTAATAGAAATAAAATAGGCTATTTAATAACGTTAATGGCCTAATTAAATTAATTACACCGATTCCGTGATTATGAACAAACGAACCCTGGAAATTCAGCCTAATGTAAACGATTAAATTAGCTTTCGATTTGTAACGAAATTTCCAAGCGAACGAATCTTTAACCCTGTTAGTAGTATTTACGTGCTGGTGTAAAGTGGGAAAGAGCGTGGCTAAACAAGTTGTTCGATACTTATTGACATTACCGACAGGTGGATGAGAAAAAGCGGTTGTAAATATCCGTGGAAAGGTCGGCGGACAGAATTTTATAGCTCGACGAATTTCCTGATTCACCAAGGAAATATCTTTTGTGAAACGGTCCGGGAAAAGATGGATTCCGGTGACGGAGATTGAGGCGGCCGGAGGATGGAGATTTATCGATATTGAAAATCCAACGGGTAACGCCGGTATCCGGGGCTATTATTTGAAAGCTTGTCAATGCGTCAAAAAATCGGTCAGCGCAGAAATGATTACTGTCGTGTACGCGATGCGTTCGTTGTTTGATGAACGTTAATCGAAACGTTGACCCGATTCGTTTACACGTGTGTGCCCGTGTGCGAGCATTGAATCGAACGTCTATTTGTTCTGCGTGCAGCCTGTAGTACATGAGAAATGATGCGTGCGAGCAGTAGCCGCCAGTATTCGACAGGAATAACGGGACGAATTGTTAAATGTTTTTTGGGGCCAGATACACGTTGTAATACGAAATTTCAATTGAAACTACCGTGTCATTTTCCCACCTACCGATTCCACGAACGTGCCTGACTCGCGTTGGGCTTTTTACTTGTTTAAACGTGGAACACGCGCGGAATTCACCGCTGTTTATCACGTTCCGATAAAATTATTGCTGAAGAAGTCTATCAAAACTTTTCGCATAATTAAGTATTTCGTTCTTAAATTAAACTACCCTTATACAGTTATAAATAAAACAGATATCTCTTGAAGATAACAACTACTCCCTTTTTTCCGAAAGCAAGAAATTATTTTACCCGAATAGATTAAAATTCCCAGATAAACCCTTCAGAAAAATCAAAAGGAAGGGTTGCCGTAAAGTTTATTATTCCAGTAGCAATCTCGAGAGGCTCACAGAGGAGCGTACGTAGGAAAACAGATTTCGATTTCCATATCGACCCCAATCTTCTCGTTATTTCAAACTAACTGGCCGTCGTTTCGAAGGGAGGAAAGAAAAAAGGATACCACTTGGATCGTATCGATGCTCGAAACTGCATCGAATCGATAGGTATATAACGCATGCTCGAGTTTCCGCAGGACGTGTACTCGATACAAGACAAGGTCGTGCACGACATACTGGTAGACGAGATCCGTATACCACTTTGGATAAGCCGTATTCGGACGATCACCGTTTTAGATAAACGGTACCGGGATAAACTGGATCCTCTCCGCATCTTAAATCGAGCCTGCACTTGGTGCTCGCCACGTCCATCGATGTCCTTTTTTTTTTTCTCTTTCGACTTTCTCTTATTACGCTAACTACATCCGTGTCTAAGATAATAAAAAATATTCGCGTAGAATCAATCTCTTCAGCAAAGAAAATCATCTTCGCGCCAATTTTCCCGCGTAAACGTCTATACGCAAGTAGTGGGAGTACACGGATCTATACTTTTTCCGAGGAAGCCTGATTTGATCGCGACGTAATTGCGATAATTTATAGACGACAGTGGCACAACGCGTTGATTATTTGATAATACAGTCGGATGATCAATCATTAAGCCGTAATTAAATATCTACTGTTGATATATGTAATTAGCTGCAACCGGTTCACGCGCTATTTACAGCTGATCAGTCACAACCATTTCGCGCTGATTAATGTTTTTCGATTACTGAGATATTCGTATACGAGACTTGCTAACATGATTTATTATTTTACTTTTTCTGCATTCCTTGTAAAACTGTCTTTAACCTTACCCGCGCAACCTGAAGTTAAAATTCACTTTGAGCACAAAGAATCTAGCTTGTCCGCCAAGAGTTAAACTAAATAAATAATGGCTTTAAGAAATAATCTATGAGATTAAATAAGATCAATACTACTAAATTTTCAAGGCGATTTGATGATCGCTTTCATCGGTGAAAGGCGTGAAAATCAGAGTGCCTTAAAGCCTTTGACATCCCCTAGGGTAGAAAATCCATATTCCCTTCTTTAGGGCAGGATAAACGGTTAAGGGCGTCGCCAATCTCGTATAAAACCCTCTTTCTGTTTCCGCTGTATTTATTTCGATGAATGACAGCGTGCATTCACAACCGCGAAAGGGGGAATGTGACAAGAAAACAGAAACGCGAACGTTCGTGATCATTCGTCAAATGGAGATAGAAGTACCGGGAACGAGACGAAATCTTGCCGTTAAAGCTACGCGAAGTTTATTATATCGGTCTGAAAAAGTTTCTCGTTAAATCGTAGAGAGAGGGAACGCTTACCTGGGCAGACAGCGGGTGAAACTTTCGAGTAGATACAATTATCGAATAGAATTGAAAATCTCATTATATCTGTTCCTGCCTCTTACTCTCTCCACGGCGTTTAATATTAAAGTCAATACAGTCTCGTTTTGTTCGAGGGGAGAAAAAAAACTAGCCTCCCCATTTTTTTGATTTGTTACGAACAACGTGCGTACAATTGGCAAGAGAATTTACACGGTCGCTTTTAAATCGTGCAAACGGACCATTGTTGTCGAACAATAAAAATCTATATACCCTTCGTCAATCAACGTTTTTCGTCGTTTCATTCGGTCGGGCTAAAAATTTGCCGATTTCGCTTGGCAAACGTTAAGCCATTCGCGTATAACCACTTTGCTGTTGGAATGTATTCAAAGAATAAATGAAAAATCCTTTTTGCGGTGCACCGATGGAAATGTCCACAAAAGGCAAAAACGACGCAGCCCCAAGAGGGAGGGTGGAAAATAAAAAATGTGCACCCTCTTGCCGGTGCAAATGATCCCCCGGCCGCGTAACACAGATATAGAGTTCAAATAAAAAGTATTCGCATGCTTTAGGCGTGAAATCGATTTCCATACGAGCGAGACACTCGCCAATTCTCGACAAAGCAAATTTTGTTCTGACAATGGGTTACAAGCTTACCGGTGACGATGGATGAAAGGGGTAATGGGAGTATCCTTTGCTTCGTTCTCCATGTAACCAGGAAACGTTCTCCACCAAACACAAACACCTATTACGTGTACATATATTTTTAGATAACATTTTTTTTATTTTGATAAATATACCGAATAAATGACCTGATTTCTAGGGATCTCCTATTCGGTATATTTACCTTAATTTTAGTGAACTTGGTTTTGTATATCAAACTTACACTTTTCCTTTCTGGAAATCTCCCAATTGAAATTTCTTCAGAAGTCTGTATCCTTGAAGAGGTCAACAAAGTGGGCCTAGGATATTCCTGGAACAGTCAGGGGAAGATCGCATTACAATTCAAGTACCATATCCAAAACGTACAATCATTTTTATATCCAATTTAAAAAAAGGATCAGAAGTATTAATCAAGATCAGCAATAAAAATAGACGTTCATTCAAGCTCAATGTGACAGAGTTGAAAGTAAACGAAGAACGAGATGGAAATCAAAGATTCTCGCGTCACCTTCGCGGCTGTTTAAAATACCAAAAGGTGGTTGAAGGCGAGAATTCACCTTACGTTTCGACGAGCTGTTCAAATATAAAATTCCTTCGATCATCGCTAATAAAACGCTCGCTCGTCCGCCGTCTTATTTCCGTCACAGAAAAATCCATCGTCGATTTGTTACCCCTTTCCGTCCTCGGTCGGCCACGGAATCTTCGCGGCAAGAATTGATTGTCCTTGCCCGGAGGAAATTGATGTTGTCAAGATGGAGGCAGCGGGAGGATGGGCTAGCCGAAGAAATTCGCATCCTCCTGTAACCTTTCTAGCCTGACTGGCTGACTTCTCGTACACGAATTTTCTGACAAATCGTGCGCCTGAATCCGTGATTTTAAAATGCAGCTGTTCGCGCACGTGCACCGCATAAACGACGGCATTATACGGCTTGGTAGTCGTTCGTGTGTCTTTCTGCACCGTCGTCGTCGCTTCCTCAACACTCCCTTGTACACACGTGCGTCGCGTTACGTACGTGAAACGGCCAGTATATGACAAGACCGTCTGACACACGTGTAGATATAAGGAGATGAGGTCTATTGTTCATTGTACTCTGCTGGCAACGTGCTCCAGGTTTCTCGTAAACGGCCAGATTGCTGGCGTAAGTGAATTTCCGCAGGTGATTTTGTTCGACACAATGACCGTAAAGACATAGCCACTTCTCTACCGGAACAACCAGGTCCCGGACGTTTTGTAACCGGCTCGTGATAGAACAGTTAACGGGAATGGCTCATTTTCCAAAATTTATGTCCATCGTTAAAAATAAAACATTACCAATTCAATTCGTGTTTTTCGCCAAGCATTCGCTAACTAATATTAATGTTAATTTAGGATCGGAATAGATTGACATAGGGGGTGGTACCTGCTTAGAAGACCCAGATGCATTATTTTACACGAATTTCTGCAAAAGCAGGGTCGGATCAAGAGACAAGTCCAGGTCGAAAAATTCTAATTGAGGTGCGTTAAGCTCGACTGAGACAATGCAAGAGTTACCGCAACGCGTGTTCTACGTTGATAAAGCTCATCGCACGTAATTCGATCAGACGCGTAGTTACTTGCTGGCTTAATTACACGCCGCTGCTGTTTCGAGCAGCGTAATCATGAATTTTAGATTAGACTGCAGCACGAAAACAGGCCGACGACTGGTTGCGCGTTCTTTCGAACAGTATCGAGCATCGATAATTAAAATCGAGGGATGGGCTAGTGCGAACCCGGTCGGACGCGGATATAATTGAAGCGAAAGATCCGTAACAAGGGGAAGAAGAATCGGTGAATGCTAATATAACCGGCGTAATTGAATTTCAATGGAGACTTTTCCATTCGTTTCCGCATTCAGAGCCGTTTTTAATCGTTCAAGACGAACGGCGTGTAGGATAAGCGAATGGGATAAGAACAGAGGAGAAAAAAGGAGCGAAAGAAAGAGGGAATAATACAAATACCGAGGATGGTAGGTAGAACGATTACGTTGGCGGGGTTAAAGACCCCATAGGTCTTGGAGGCTCCCTTCGTTAGTAGAGCCGGTAATAAAGGACTCGACTTTTTTGCATTGAAAACGTTTACTGTTGCCTCGGCTAGCCTTTCTGAAAGCCTGAGACCCACTCGCGTGGCGAGACACTTGAATCCGCTAATTAACGTGGCTGACTCATGATGTCACTCGTCAGGTAGGTGTACGCTCTTGTAAAGGTCACGTCCACTGGTGTGAAACACTTGACCCACACTGTGCCGCGGCATTATTCTCCACCGAGCTTTTTCAACCCGTTCCTGAATATTCCGCGTTACCGGAGGGTAACAACACGACCGCGGAGATACTGCCTGCACTAAGAAATGGTACGACCAAGGAACTCGAGACACAGTCATATTTCTACTTTTCTCCACTCGAGTGTTTAGACGTTAGCTTAATTCGTTCATGCCCTCCACCTAAGGAGTGGCCATCGGAAGTTACAAAAAATTCCTGGGGAGGGGTCTGTAGGGATTCGAGGCTTAATTAATTAAAATTAGAACTCGTATTCGTGTCGCCAACATCTCGGTAAAAATTTAAGTCCAAGTCCACCCCTACTGATACACCTTGAAAATGATCTATATCTAGAAGCATTATTTTTTATGCTCATGAGGTATGCCCTAATTGCGGCTGTGTTAGCTGTAGGTGAAAAACGACAGGAGCAGGATCGATTCGAACGGAACGTGTTCGAGGATTTTGAACGAGGTATTCAATCAGTCGACGATTTGTAAGTCCGTCGGGATAAGTTAACGCCCGGATCATTTATGGAAGTCGTATTACACGTAATGGTTACATCACGCGAGTTTCAAAACTTGATTCGACGAAGCCGTGATTGCTTCGTGCTATCGGTTCATCCAACCAGGACGTGTTTGTCCAACAGCTAATCCTCGAACTTTTTCGCGTTTCTTGAACGATACAGTGTTGTAAAATTCTATCGTGGAATTCTATCGTAATTATTGTAGTCCATTTTTCATAGATTAAACATCGTTGCTGAAAGGAATGAATCTCGAAGAACATGAAAATGTGCCGGAGAGACTGGAACTTACTAGTTGTGTGATTAATGTTATAGCCAATGCCTGATGATACTTCGCAAAAGTTTCTGACAAATTACTTGACACTTTGCCAGCCAACTGGGTTACACAATATTATGGGATTTGCATATTTATACTAGAATTAATTCAACTTCCAAACTACTTTCCAGATTCGAATGAAAATCTTGTAATAAGCTTATCGAACATTATTTCTTCGCTATAATCGTCTGGTTTTGTCCTTGTTGGTTTCACGAATCTCTCGAGAAGAAAACATCGACAATTTCTTTCTGTCGAGTAGGAGGACGAGAGGGCGGCTTGGAAGAGTGGAACGGAGAGAACGCGACAATGGGAACATTAATTTTCATTCGAAGAGAAAATATTTGTTTAACAGCTCACGATGCTCCATAAAGGGTTCGCGTAACGACAAATGAAACGCGAAGTAACTATGTTTGCGCGTGACATTATTGGCCGTTACGTTGGTGCAAATTCATTTACACGTTAGAATGCTTCTCTGTCGTCGTTGAACCCTTCATTTTTCATTCCCTAGTGTGTGCTGTCTCGTGCCCTCGTGCTCGTGAACACGTGTACGACGCCCTTACCGGGTGTAATGTAATAAAATTTCACGTTGAATCGCGAGCACCACTCCATTCTCGGCGAGGATAATTTGTCACCAGAAACTTTGGCGAAAAGTTCAAATTAGTCTTGGCCAGTGGCAGGTTGCCGGCCTCTTGGAACTTTCTTCCAGATATTTCGTCGACCGCCTAGCAGGTATACCTTTCGAATTTGTAACGTGCACGTTCGAACATCAATTCTCCGCTTTTTTTTCAAACGACTTTACTGTTATTTCAAAAGGTGTAGTAGAACATCTACATCTAAATCTTGTTTGATTAGCTAATAATATCTTTAATTACCTTTAATAATAATTCTTGTCAACATTTAATTGGTCCATGTAAGTACCAAGTTCTCGTTTAAATAGAAGGAAAGGGAGATGAAGAAAAAGCTGTTAAGGGCAAAAAGGTTGTGGAACGTAGCGGAGGACGGTGAAAAGTTGGAGGGCGATCAAGGGCAAAATCACTTGGTTGTTCCGAACTGATCATGCCGCAGAGCAGTTTTCGGGTTAAAGATCTCGTTGGAACGGTGGCAAAAAGTCGTAGCGAGTGGTGGATCGATGCCACAGCAGCGACAGCGTGGCTCCAGCCAACAGACATCGTCGTCGTCCCGTACCGTACCGTCGCGTCGCATATATACAGCTGTACACACCCCCATACCCCTATCCACCCCATTGCCATTCCCATTCCAACCATCTCCTCATCTCCATCGCCATCTACGCTCATCCCCCTTTCACCTTCCACTCCTTTACCTTCGGGCTCTGAGGGCGTCCTCGTCGCCCTCTCCTCCCTTCCCCTCCTTCTTTTCTAACCCCTTTATACCCCTTCGCCATCCCCTCGTTCGCCTCTGGCCGCTCTAATACGGCTACGAAGCGCCACGGTTCTACTTATGAGAATGTAACCCACATTTCGACCTAATGTTACTTCCGGTTTGCTCGGCAAACGTATTGTGAGTTACGCTGAATACCGTCTCGATATCTGTCATTGTTAATGGCATTAGAAGCCGTGGAGGGAAAGTTTCTCGTTCGATCGTACGCGACTTTGAATAAGGGCTGAAATTTGACCAATGTCATTGAGAACAAATTAATGCTTTGGAAGCTGGTTGCTAGTCTAAAATATAATTCCGTTCTAGAGGATTTCATAAATTATCAAATAATTACATTAATTTTGAAAAGAGAAGGGTGAAGGAAAAGAGGTCGGTAAACTATGGTTCGGAGTAAGGTTACGAAGGGAACGAGGCTATTTTGCAAACGACACCCGTAGTGTTCTGTAATCCGATATACATTAGCCGAATATCTTACGCGGTTGCTACCTAATTTCGCGACACGTAAACCTACTCCCTCAGAGTGATGGCCCTGAATACCATGAGAAGTTTCATCCGTCCCTGGCTACCCTGTTACGTCTATATCGTGCACAGCTAGACGCATTGGGAATAGAAGTGCAATCCACATTCCGCAATGTTACATCCTCCCGACGAGCATTGTCGCGAATACGACTCTCTTATAACGCGCTTGTTCAATGTTATCTCGCCAAGTTGTGACTTTCTATAGGGGAGTAAAAAAAAATGACCATACCGATTAAAAATTGAATGCTTTGCTCGAAGAATGAACGTTCGCTTTAATGCTCATGACGTTCAAGCTATCATCGAGGAATTTCTTTTCTTCGAATTAACCAGATTATTGAAATGATTAGGGTTTTTTAAAAAATCTAACCGATTTATCCCGTGAAAGAGTAGGAACGAATAGCAAGAACGTTTATCGAAGAATGAAGCTCGTTTAAAGGATCTCGTTTCTAGCCTCCACTCCTTTTGCAATTAGCAATCCTTGTCACCCAGGTTCTACGTAATGCGGTCATAGTACGCATTAGGAGATAGTATTCTTAAGAGAAAAATGTAACCTACATTCTGACAGAACGCTCGATAGCGACCGCCACGGGGTAGGGATGGGATGAAATTCGAACGTTTCAAATTTAATGACTTGAAAATTCCAGTTAAATTTTTCACGATTCAAGCATCGCGCCGTAATCTAAAATGTATTAGTTACAAGAATTCAATTATTTTATTCGACGCTTGACGAATGAGGGAGAAATATATAAGATTCCCATTCAAGAAGGATAAAAGAAGTTTTAGATTTCAATGTTCAACCGGTCCCCGACAAAAACCCTCTGGTGTTGCTTCAATTACAGCAATTGCACCCTTGAGCAGCGTCATTAACACCGATTACCATTTATGGAACCGTAAGACTTTGACCGCAAAAACGAAGCTTGTCGAGCAATTTCAATCCCCTGTTAGCATACTTGGAACATCGAAAAGTTGTGAATGTTTCGCGAGAACACGATACAAGGTGTTGTAACAACGCAAGAAGAGCGGTAACAACGTCGTCCTTTACTTCTCGCCACCCTATAAATATAAACGTCTCACGCTCTGTACACTAGCTTTCGTGTAATGATCTTTTTTCCCACCCGCCACCCTGTTCTTCTTTGCTTCTGCGTGTCCTTGCACGGCGAGAAACTGGTGGAGTTTGTAATTAATTTTCAGGGGCTGGCAACGCGATATTAACCCTTCCCGCTGGAACGTTCTCTGCTAATCTCCAGACAGGAGAGAAATTTTGACCTTTATGGTTACCGTGCTAACACCAGGAAGGTAGGCTTCCCTAGGGGAAACAGCGATGAGAGGGAAAGAGATCTCGTCATTTTTATAAAACTCGAAAGTTAAAAAGTATTATGAATAAATCTTTTCATAAAATTTAAAATAATGAATGGAAAGGAGATTTAAAGAAGACAGCGAGAATAAAAGGACGAGCAGCAAATAGAAATCCTACGGTAATCTTAGCATGTTCTGGCTCATTGACGTTATCTAGCTGGGATCGCTATTTCGCGCCTCGAGCACGGATAATTTATTATTGCAGCCCCTCTTGGTTGCATGTGTTATCGATCGAAGATGGTGCTTTTAACGGGCTATCGGAGCTGCGATTCTGGCAAGCTTGTTTCCTTCGTTCGACACCGTCATTCTAACAAATAAATCGATTCTTCGTATGTCGTGTTCTGTTCAAACTTTTAATTCCTCGATTTTTCCTGCCCTATAATATACTTTCATCAATTTTCAACGACGCGTTAAATTAACGATGATTGAGGTATGTCAAATCCTACCTATCCAGTTAATGGTTAATATTTCGTTAACTTTAAATTATATAAGAAAACAAACGAGAAGAAAATTTATTAGGCTAATAAAAAAAAGGTAGTTGCATTTACCGATGTTAATCAGCACTGAACTCTAGAAAGTATGCCAACGAGAATATTTTAATTGTCCGTAATCACGGCAGGGCGAAAGCCGAGTTACAATTTCAACGGGAAAGTCGAATAGCAAACTTTACGATTACTCGTACACGATTCGACGCTACTTTGCAATCTTCCGTCGGATCTGTACAATTTCAACCCCCTTTACCTTGTCATTTCCACCAAACGAACCCTACTCTTTGATCATCACGGTATCACACGAAACTTCCATTTTTTCTATTACCATCGCATTTTTCTCTCCCTTTCCTTGTTACTCCATAACGTACGCGAAAGCGTTAAATCATTCCAATGTTCTATTTCGTCGCAATCAGATGCACAAATGCCTCAAGTTCCTTTTAAACGCGGATACTTTAATGAACGCGACTACTCTGATGCCCGCGAACTCCTCCTCCTACGATTCTTTCCCTTTTGTCACGCTTGTTTTTACATTTCGAGAAGCAGACAGGTCGAAAGTGGAAGACCGAGAGAGGATAAAAAAAAGAATGAACGAAAAGTAGCGACGATTCTTTCATCCCCCGCGAGCTGAAAGGTTAAAAAGCACAAAACCGAAACTCGATAGGCGTTCGCTGGTATCTGTGTGAACATCTGTCACAGATACGCGTCGAACGACAGACGAGATTAAAGAATCTCGTTGTATCGCGGATCGTTTCCTTTTTACCTCTCTGGCACACTTTCTCCCTTCTCTCCTTTTTTTTTTCTTTTTTTTTCGCTTTATTCCATTTCATCCGGGACTCTGAGAAAATCGAACAAACGGCTCCGGCCGGAATATTCGTCGCCGATTCTTTCGAAACGGCGCGAAGCTTCGAGCGGAATAGATTCGCGAATTGCATAAAAGAATCATTGCCTTCCTTCGAGCCGAGAATTTCGGTTGCGAGACCCGATTATATAATTTCGCCGAACTTTCAAGCGAACCGACTGAAGGTTGCCTGAAACACTGGCCAACTAGAATTTAAATATTCTCCATTGTGGATCATTATTTTTGCTATTAAATTCAACGAGAATGTCGAAGACAGTAGATCGGAATATAAGATAAAGGATTCCAGAAAGTGGGTGTCAATTCTTTCGACTATCTCAAATAGGATCCCCTTGGCTGGACGTTAAGTACAATTCGCATGGAACAACACTCGCGGTTCCATTTTCTTTATTTTCGCTCGGCAATTGTGCTGCAACGACAATACACGAATCACTGTCGTCTGCAGCGTAAGACGAGAACGCGATGAAGGGTGGTAGGTAGTTGTCGATTAGAAGAAAATCGAATACGCAACCCTTCGAAACGAGCGAAAGGGATAAGCACCATTGACGTGGCTCGGTTGAGTCGCGTTCAGGCCGGATATAATGACAGAAGTGTCAAAATTCAAGGCATTCGGAACAATGAACGCAGTGGTACAATGGGTGGAAAACGAGCACGCTTTTGTACTAAAATAAGTGGAAAGCATCAATTTCTGTCCGCCTCGCCGGTACGAACGATTTTATTCAACTCCTTCGAGATACGATAATGCAGGGGTTTCTCTTTTTCGAGTTAGAGAAGGTAATTAAATTTTGTCCATATAATGATTTTATTTGCTCCCCAGATAAAAATTCCACGCCACAAATCAACGAAATTTTCAAAGAAAGTCAGAGTTACTAAAATTTCCTGATTAATAACGTTTTTAGAAGTTGAAGACTCTGAACAATGAGCAAGATACCTGTTACGCTAAGTTTCTAGCTTTTACATTTATCAAGTAGCTCTTTGGTTTCTTCGAGGAAGAAGATTGAAAGAATACTGTTATCTGATTACTCGAGTAATCCACTCATTCATCCGGTGACTCGGGAAATCCATTAAACGGACACATAGTTTCGGACAGCGAAGATCAGCCGATCCTCTTTTCAACGCGAGACATTGAGAATAGAAAATTTAATCGGGATATTAACCCTGCGCGTGGTATGAAAATGGACCCCCATAGACGCGTAATATGTCTACGTCGAAGGTAACAATGTGGTCCTCCCCATAAAGAGCTTCTACATGAGTCGAACGCTTTGAAACGATACGAAAGGTCGACCAAAAGATATCGACGATATATTATAACACGTCGTCTGAAGAGAAGACACCTTGATACATTGTGTAACCATAGAGGATTTTCATCTATTCAACGAAACAACCTGTAACTGTTAGAGCAAGCAAAACACCGGCGAATCCTTTCTGGTTCGCATTAACCACCCGTGGTTCTTAGCAGGGTGGTAAGGAGATTGTTTGCACGAGTAGCTGAGTGATCGGCTGTTTTCATTTGTAAAACAGCAGGGATGTTATTTGAATGCAATTCTTCTAATGATGATATTTTCAATCCCATCAATTTGTAATTTTACCATAAGTATCGTGAGTCACCGGCACTTAATACTTTGGTGATACAGAAGTATCCGTAAAAGGAGATTTCCATTCGTGCCTATGAATATAAATGACTCGTTTTAGTCGAAACGATACTTGTCAAAATTGAAATAAAACATTATCTTTATTAATTTTAAAGTTCGTTCGTGTGAACGTTACTACATATATTGATGGGATAGCAGTAAACTGATGGAAGAATGGTAGAAGCGGTGATAAAAGTGTTGGATTTTCGATACAACGAATGGTGTATATGTCAAGGTGTCGATTTCATCGATCGTTCACACGTCGACATTGCAAAAGCATCGTGTTCCCGTAAATTTTCTACCGTTACAGTTGAAAAATAGCGAGCACACAAATTTCAGATCACTTTTTCCTATTGATCCGCATATTCAGTACCAAACTACTTTTTATATTTTCTAATCTACCTCTATTTAGAAACATCAAATTTTTATTTGATTATTAATGTGTCCGATTTTCTTATTAAGTCACCCCTTCCCTAACACATGTATACATATACGAAGTTTAAACACAATAGGAGTGTGGTAGTATTCCCGAGATAAGCCGTATCTTTTGATAAAACGCCTGATGTTTAGTGCGCTAATTATCGTTGCTGATTACTTCACGTAAAGTGTAATTTCCAATTTATATATTTTCATGTATTTTTTTAATTATTTACCAATTCGCGCTTTGAACGGTACCTTTATCACCATCTAGAGGCAGATGAAGAAACTAAGGCCATGAAAGATGATGGTTTATTAATAAAATAAACAATTTTTGCGCTATATTCATGGGATAACAATAAGTGGAATAATAGCATTATAGTTTCTTTAAATGTTGAGATCAATGAATAAAAAAAATTTCATCTTATGCATTTAGCAATAGCCCGCCCAAAACTTGCGGCCCAGATTTTGTTTACTTTTCCTGGATTATCAGACTTTTACAATTTGTTATGTAACTCATATACATTCTGTAAATGATATATTGCAAGAACAGCAATATAGATTATTTTTTATAGCCGTATAATCGAATTTATTGAATGGTATTCCAATGGGTTGCCGTTAGATGGCTTATATTCTGTTCCCTGTTGCATACGTCAGTGAACATACGCGTGGCGTTGAGGGAAGCTTTATAAGTGATGACCCATATCAGAATTCTTCTTAAAATTATACTATGCAGTACGATCACAATTTAGTCATATAATTCAGAACAATCTGATTGAAATACAGTGAGAATACAAGAATCTAATGACTGTGTCGTTTAAGAATGATGCATCTACAACATGACATTGCCTGTTGCATTTCAGTTTTATTTGTTTTAAGTGCTGCCAGAGCAGATTTCCAGGATTATCTGAATATTCAGGTAAATGAATATATTAATCGATATAGTTGTAGAGAGAAATAACAGTAGAATAATTATACTGACAATGAATGTGACAATATAGAATAAAGTAATGTGAATATTGTAATTTATTATAATATATTAAAAATGTTCAATCTGAATTTTTGCTATTGCAGCATCGTGCTCTGCATTTGCCTGAACAGAAATTTGGTTTGAACGAGTATTCTGATAATGAATATTCTGATAATGATGAAAGGGACAGAGAATCTTCAGCATTACAGTGGAATCAAATGCCTCTATTGTATAAGAATGGTCATGTACCCAAAACTAATCCAAATTCAGAAACACATAACTTAGATGTGCTTGACAAAAGTGAGTATAACAAATCTCTATAAATCTATAGATTTTAAAGAATACATGAGTTTACTGATGCGTACAGATATAATATGGGATTCTCATTGGGCCAATAATACAAAGTTTGGTCAAATATCAGCAGTGTCAATAGATCCAAATGGCAACATTGGAATATTCCACAGAGCATCACGTATTTGGAATGGAGATACATTTGATAATGAAGATAAATTTGATAGAAATAAAGGACCTATTCGGGAAAATACTATAATTCTTCTAGATAAGTCTGGGAAGAAAATATCAGAATGGGGTGGAAACATGTTTTATCTACCGCATGGTTTGACAATAGACTCTTATGGAAATTATTGGGTTACAGATGTAGCTTTACATCAGGTGTTCAAATTTGATGCTAAAGATATAGCAATGATAGAAGATACCAAAAAGTTGAAGAAAAGGCAATATAATCAAGAAAGAATGTTCTCAAACAATTATGATTCTAATAGCATGTTTCAAGACTATGTTCCTAAACCATCACTGATTCTTGGAGAAGCCTTTGAACCTGGTAATGATGACAAGAGGTTTTGCAAACCAACTGCAGTGGCTGTAGAGAATGATGGTGACTTCTTTGTAAGCGATGGTTATTGTAATTCCAGAGTTATTAAGTTTAATGCCAAAGGAGAGAAAATTTTACAATGGGGCCGACATTGGGGCGAAGGAGGTAAAATCTATGTTTCATATGTATTTAAAAAAGAATAATCTAAAATCTTTTATATCTGAAATCGATTTTATTTTGTAGGAAGCGTGGATGAACAGGTCCCTACAACATATGCATTTTACGTACCTCATTCTCTAGCCCTTGCTAACGAATTGAAATTAATTTTTGTTGCTGACAGAGAAAATGGTCGAATTTTATCTTTTTCTACAAGCGATGGAGTTTTTCATAAAGAATATAAACACCCTACTATCGGTACAAAGATTTATGGTGTGGCATATACTAAAGATAAACTTTATCTAATAAATGGTCCTGATCCAAACACAAATTATAACGTCCATATCCGAGGATTTGTGCTAGATATTTATTCTGGGAATATATTATCTCAATTTGCACCGAAACACGATATGGACAGACCTCATGATATAGCTGTGTCTAACGATGCTTCGGAAATATATGTAGTAGAATTGAACATACAAACTGTTTACAGATTTTTACAAGGTAAGATAAAGAGAGATAAAGCATAATAGAAAATGCAGTATTTGTGGTTTCTTCACATGAAAACGTTTGAGAAAAAATGTATTCTTTACAGATATAGATGCATCAGAGCAAACTGGGAATTCAGTGGCGCGCACAAATTCTCGTCATGAACTATCACCATTAACGGATACTAACTCTGATAATCTTTCCTCTGGAGGTACTACAACAGCAACATTAGTCTTATCCCTTGTTACAGCAGCAGTCATTTTTATTGCCCTCTGTGTAGCAATTGCTGCAGTTGTAGCAAGATGTCAGAAAAGAGGTAGATTGTTTCAGTATGATGAATCCGCTGTCGAATTCTCAAAACTAGTCGAATAAGAATATTCATTTGACTAATTTTGAGTTATTGAATAATAGCTGTGCACGCATGTTTATTAGTATAGCCAGAATCAAACGTTTGGTAGAAATTTGATCAAATCTAGTTAATTTTAATGACCTAGTAAAGCAACTTCTTGAATAGTTAGTAAATGAAGGAAAACTAATGATTTACTGTAGATTAAAATCCGACCAGCCGGTGCTTTTTTTCTTAGTTTCATAAGAAATTGTTAACGTTTTTGCTGTGTAAAATCTGACAAACTTCTGTACTGGCTTTGCATGTATCTCATGTAACATGATACTATTTTATGATTTTATAGAAAAATTAAGTATCAAATGTTAGCATTTTTATTTAAATTGTAAATAATATGTTGCTTTGCTTTTTATTTTCATACATTTGTATCATAAAAAGAGCTATGAAACATTGTTTTAAATTTCTGTTTCATACTTAATACCATTAAATACTTTTAATATAAACATAGTTAGAATCTTTTTATAAAAGACTGTTTTAGAACTAGGCCAGTACAAGAAGGTTGTGTATAAATGTATGATTTATTGAACGAGTACTATTCTGATATTTTGAATTTCTACTACAAGCGTACTTGGAAGTACCCTTGAGTAAATTATTAGCATAATATAATAATAGTATTCATCCTTCCTATTCTACAAGAAACTTTTATTGTAAAAATTAATTACATGATTTGTTCCCAAATTAGGAACAAGTAATCAAATCTTAACGCTCCTACTGTTTCACTTCCATTTAAACAGTAGAATATTTAGTTATCTATGTACTTATTATGTAAATATTGTTTAAAGTTTCCTGTGATCGCACAAATGTAAGAATAATTTTTTATTTATAGTCTTATTATTGAACTTTGTATTGTATACAAAGAAAAAGTACTCTGTACCAAAAGCTGAATGTTTGTTTTTAATGAATTTTTTGCGCATAATCAATTTTATTTTATACTTCACATATATGATTATTTATTTATTTTAGATGCCTAGATCTTGTAAAAGCAAATATACATGTTTTCATTTCAACAATGTTTTTTGTTATTCCCCTATGCATTATCCTATTTAACTTCAATAATATTCAACAATAATTGTGTAAGTATTTTATAATACATAGTGCATGATGCTTAAAAAAATGTATTTCAATGCTTTGACGCATTTTTGAGGAAAAAATAGATGATAAATATAAAGATAATGTAAAATAAGGGTGCCATTACTATCAAGTACAAGTATATTAAAATTCAACTATTTACCAGAGGTATTCTAATTAAATTTATTTGTTATAAACAGGATGTTTGTTAATAATGCGCAAACGAATGCATTGGGAAGCTGAGAGGCGAGGAAACTTTAAACTCTCAGGTCTGTTGGAAAACAGAAGAGGCAAAAGCTTCAAGATATTGGAGAAACGACCAAATCCGCGAGACTTTAGTAAATTGAACACGGAACCAGAAACATCAGAGGATGAACATCCCGAAAACAGTTTTACAAAAATCATTTAATTCCATCAAACAGTTTTGACAAATTCGCTTTCATTTTCAATGTATTACGTATACACGATGCAGATTTGAATTTGAGACGCCATGACGCTTACCTTTTATAACGGACGTTTGAATTCGAAGCCTCATCAGACACCTCATAACTGTTGTCCTTTGACTTCCAAACACTTGATTGTTCAGTTAAGTATGCTAAACCGTTTTAATTTAAACAAACCAATATAATGAAACCGATTTATATTCGCTAAAAATGTGATATAATATCAGCGCGGCACAATTTCGCCGTGTATTCGTACACTACCGCCATCGTAGCTCGCCAAACGACGCGTCGTCAGCCGTAACCGGAAGTACCCGAATACGTCATTATTTGTTTCTTGAATATTGTTAATTAATATATTTGAATTTATTTAATTATATTTAATGCAAAATATGATTATTATGAATTTTTTAAAAATAACTGCGCCAAAAAAAGTATTATAATCTTCCTTTTATATTTAAAAACAAGATATTGCGTAGTACGATATATACGTATATACGTCATTATTTGTTTCTTGAATATTGTTAATTAATATATTTGAATTTATTTAATTATATTTAATGCAAAATATGATTACTATGAATTTTTAAAAAATAACTGCGCCAAAAAAAGTATTATAATCTTCCTCTTATATTTAAAAACAAGATATTGCGTAGTACGATATATACGTGTGGGCGTCTGGGTGTTTTGCATGTTAAAGCGTTATTCAAAACGAAGTTCTGTTCCCGCTTTTTTCGTTGAATATTAGAGTTAAAAGTTGTCTTTAACAATTGCCTTTTGCTAATACGGTGCAATTAGTAATTTTAAAGAACTGCCGATATTTGAAATATTGCGTTTTTCTATTAATACATTATTTTCGCGATCAATCTTATAAATTAGTTTGTGACTAGTGCAAATAAGAGCTCAAACTTTTCTGTGAAGATATACAACAGGTAACATGCAACTGTTTAACCTTTTAAATATTTAATATTTTGTCACTTCGAACACATTTGATATTGTATTATATATTTATTCTCAAAAATGTTAAAGTTTGTGTAAAATATTAGCCAATGTATAGAAGATACTGAATATTCTATTTGTTGAAAATGCTGAATATAGCAAACCAATATATTTAATGTATGTTCAACATTTAAAAGAATTGATTCTGAAAATATTTATTTGAAAATACTGTAACTTACCTGATAATAATGGCCTTGCAAATAATATTTGAGAAGCGACCAAATTCTTGTCGTACCTACTAACTGTTAATATCTGTTTACAAAGTATGTCATAAACTATCTGCCATAAAACACTAACATATCCTTCTAAAGCTTTCAAAAATACATATAATTACAGCATTTGTATCTCATTTTAAATATGTTTGCATCTTTATAATTATGTTTACTTTAGTCTTTTAACATTTACTCTTATACAAATGTGTTCGGTGGAACCTAAAAAAGTATTTTCCTCGTACCTGAAGATATATTTTGTACTATTGAGTACAATGAAAGTTTCTATGCACATATTTGACTTGTCTTTATACCCTCTATTCTACTCTTTCTTCAAATATTAATTGAATATTCAATTAATGCAATTATTCCATCTCTTGTGAAGACGCTATGAATACTTTTATGTATAATACCATAAACATGATATATGTACTCTTCAATATACAAATGTATATTTTCAAATAAAAATGGTGTTTATACTATTATGAACCAATTAAAGATTTTCTCAGATGATTGAACATAGAATCATTAGTGATGCATGTGATTTAGCAAAGAAAATAACATAATTTTTTATTATTAAATATTTTAAAATTTTAAAAATTACGAATAACAAAGTAAATATTAATTAAGGCCACAGGTCTATATACATTCATATATGAGGTCTCCTACCCATACATTGGCATTCTCCTCAGAACCGTTTAAGGGGGTGGTCGGGGAACCCGTGAACTTGGGTAGGGGGGGGCCTACGATAAAAGCTAGGAATATATCGCTATTTTTCTCAGGGCAACCTACCATGTTCGGTATTGTACATACATACAAGGAGTTTGACTTTTAGATAATGATTTATTTTACACACTTAGTTGTCCTCTATACACAACTATACAACGATAAAAATTAAAATTCTTCTATTTATCACTAATTAAGGTCATCCACGATAATGATTTGTGTTGAAGATGCATAAAGTCAGTCCACTTTGTTGCGGCACATTTAATCAAATATGGTTAATTGCTCGCAAACGGTACGGACCAAGATAAAAAAGAAAACCAAAAACGTCCACGCCAAACATATATAATTGATCATATCG
The DNA here is from genome assembly GCF_051020975.1 of Osmia lignaria lignaria. Classification (NCBI taxonomy): domain Eukaryota; kingdom Metazoa; phylum Arthropoda; class Insecta; order Hymenoptera; family Megachilidae; genus Osmia; species Osmia lignaria. The sequence continues at coordinate 8,246,609 of NC_135047.1, read as the reverse complement.
TTGCAAAATATCCAGGCAATTCAATTCGATCGTTAACAAGCACGACACTAGATTCGATCCACTCACGCAGATGATAATAAATAAATATTACTGTCTTTCGCGTATTCAACGAGAACTATGACTCAATTACACTCGTAAGCACCGTGTTCGCGGTTCTTATTTTTAAATATGTATAAAAATGTGCCAGTCGGTAGCATAGAAAATATGTATTGCAGAAGAAAACGGAAGGGTACGAGAACGAAAAGGAAAAGAAACGAGTGAACGGTTGAAAGAGTCAGTTCGAGTATAAATTATTTCATCCCGAACACAAGTCACACCAGCAGGATGAGATACCATTATAACATCCTCGTCACGCGGTCATACTTCATCCCTTTTTTTTATCTTTCTTGTTTGTACATTAAAAATCGTATACGTTTCGTAGTGATACACTGACAACTGCATATTCGTTAATTTCATGTTTATCACTAAATTGTACCTAAGACTACCGTAAATTCGTAACTATAGTCCTTCCAACGAGACGAGTCTGTATATGTTTACAAATTCACGTGCTCGACACACGGGGCGGAGATCGCAGTTGTTATCGGTTCTTCAAACGCTTCGGTCGAGCTCTGTGTACATACTGCGAATCGGGTCTGCTTCGAGCACGAGAATCTGTAAGTACACATTTATTGTCTCGTCTCGTTAGAATAGTCGACGTTTTTATTAGTGGTGCCGCTTTATTTTTCCCTTGCAATATCATGTGCACGGCTGGTCACTGTCGAGGAAAAACGAAAAACGGGAACAGCGGGCCCAAAATATCACAATGTCCAAGTATACTCGCTTTCGTTCGTTCGTTCGTTCGTTCTTAAATGAGATATCGTGTTCGCTTACAATACTCGATTATTATTAATATTAGACGTATACTCTATTTACAAAACTTACGCCTCGGTGTACAACAACAGAACAATCTATATTTATAGCGTTCTAGGAAATTAGCCGGGAAATGCGGTATACGAAGGTGCTAACTTGTATTTTAATTACTCAAAGTACTGTTGTTCCTCTCATGCAAGACCTCACGGGTACACACATACGTTTACACATTGACCTTTTCGAAACGAAGATTTCTTGTTTTGAATTCGTTTCAACGTCTCAAGAATCTAAACCACTTTGTGATCGATATAGAAAGCAAAACAAAGAAAAACTAGCTCCTTTATCGTCTCGTTTAATCGTTATTAAAGCTTGATGCGATCGTTGAACAGGCTCGTGGTCATTTCGCGTGAACGTGTGAAATGTAGGTAAGTTAGGTGAAAATCAAGAGATACCCTTTGGTTTCTATTACACGGATTCGTGAAAGGAACTGCAAACAATCGGGGGATCCTGAATCTTGTAACCTTGCTAAATTGGTCAAGTAAAAATAACTTAGCCGTTTCATTATACGCGAAACTTATCAATAATGATCGTAATTCTTTACTATATTTACAATACCATACATAATTACTATAATAACTTGTCGTATACTTTTCGTTACACCGTGCAGCGACTCGTGAATTTCGTACGTGTAAATTCTAAAAATTTCGAAATTCTTGCTGAAACAGTACGTAACATAGAATAAATAAATTGTTCAAGAATACATTCGGATTGCACTTAAGCGAACCTCACATGCTTTAATGAGCAGTAGGTACGATTCTGAAGTAATGATAGATTAAAAGTAATCATTTAAAATGTAATTGTGTTAGAAATAGTTTGAACGTATAAAATCGTCCGACGAGCACCGGTGATAGTGTTAATATATGCATATATGACGTAACCACGTCAGTGTTGCACAGCTTCTTCAATGTGACACGAATCCTTTCGTGGAAATCGTTTTTCCATCTTCACTTTACCGCCTCCTGTTCTCGGAAACTTCCTCGGAAATTTTATAATATTTTTTCAAAATTCACCGTATACTTCTTGTTACTTCGAACATCGCGCGTTATCGTCAAATTGTTCCTCTATGATTGCACCACAGATCAATTCGTAAAATTTCCAATTAATCGGTAATTAAAATCAACATTTAGAACACGTAGAGAACGAGATAAAATTCGTTGTTGCTGTAGCTTCTGTTATCTTGTCCAGAGACTAGGCTAAATTTTCCATTGTTTTCCAAGAGTGTTTTTACTTCCGTAGTGGGCAACCACGAGCAAATAGAAATATAACCTCGACCAACGAGTATTATTTCTTCTGATCACGCGTTACCCTGCACGCGGACTGTACGGAACCGTCTCGTCGTCCACCAAGGGAATCATTGAAACGTTTCCCCGATAAAACCATTGAGAGTAGAGTTAATAGAGAATCCCGGAACACCTCAGTAAACGGAATTGTACTCGATGTCGTGGGCATATTGAGGTGGTCCTGCGGGTGGCGGCGGTGGCTGTGGACTGTATTGTTGCGACGCATCCGAGGCACGACGTCTCAGCGCCGCGATGCTATGCGCGCCTCTCCAATCCGACGCTTCGGTCGCGTTCACGTCGGCGGCCACGCAGGAAACACCACCGCCGCCACCGCCACCGCCTCCGCTACCGGAAGTCGTCCCAGGCGAGCCCTGACCGCAGTTCAAGGCCGATCCAAGCCCGCCACCCTGACCTCCGCCCACGCTCGATCCTCCCGGAGGCGAACCCCGGGACGCCGTCACGTGTACACCCCCTGAAAATCATAATATACAAAAGTTGATTTTATTTATAATCCATCGAATTTCTATGGTCTCAACATTGTTCATTCGGTGAATCGAATAGTCGTGTTTGAATCCCTTTAGCCGAGAGCCAGGTAGCGAAAGGGCAATTCACAGGTGCGATACCGCAGGTACACGGTAGAACGTTTCCTTTCTTCGCAGTAGATATTAATACGGTAGGCTCACAAAGTGTATGGGGTTGTGCTACCGGGTGTCGTAAAGTCGTTTCCGCCTCTTCGTACGCCACGTTGGTGGCCTCTGGGAGAGAGACAACGGGGAAAAGGGATCCTTTTTATGACGGTATCGTTGCGACTATAGGAGTTTGCGCAGGACTATCTTTTCAGCAATTTCTATGGCACAATAGAAATTGCTAATGGGTGTCGATACACGATTGACCCAGGCAACTCCTTCGAATTAGTATCAACTGATCGATGTGTTACGTATTCGGAAACTCGGTGGGGGTTGATTGCGGCTCGAAAGTCGGGCATTTTCAATCGCAGTCAATTTACACCTCGGAGACGTTCTTTCGACCACCGCCTCTCTAGACGAGGATAAACAAAATAGAGGCCCGTCGTAATCGACTCGAAAACCGGCGAACCTCGGCCACGCTACCGTTCGATGCTAATCATCGTTGAAAACCGAAAAATAAGACGTTTCTCTAAAAGGTGTTTGCCTTAGACATTACCGACGGGTAAAAGCGGATAACTGACTGCGGTCAGGCTCGGAGTACTGGCATCCACCTTAAACCGAGTCCACATGAACCACACGTATGATGAATCTCGTCTGTAGAACGGTAATTTTTTTCTTCTTCTACTTCTACTTATTCTCCTGTCGGTTGACGCTACCTGCCCCGCGGCGATAATACGTGATAATTGACACCTTGTACGTGTTACGTATGTACACAGGTACGCGTTCGCGTTTGAGACACGCTCACATTAGTACGTACATTGTGAAACTGTGCTACACCTAAAGACAGTTTCGCCATACGGCTTAGCCCTCTGCTTTTCGCAGTCGCCATTCGAGTCCTTTTCAAATCTGATTATATTTTTCATTCGTCGCTGTAAAAAGTCATTGTAAATGAAAAAACGATGGAATTCGAAAGCTGACAGAATTTCATTCCCTATTTCATCGAAAATCTATACCGGAAAAATTGATCTTAGGTGTTGTTGACCTCCTCAAATGATCGTGGATATACCGGTCAGAATTAATCTATTTAGACTTGTCAGTATATATTTGGTGTTGATGGAATTCGATATGATGTCGTTAAATATGAATAACTGGAACCAAGATAGAGACCAGTGAATGAGGAAGGGTGGTGATTAGGAAACTTTCATCAATCAATTATCGATTTCTGATTCCCCGTTAGAATTCGATTTTGTTTATCTTTGAAGACATGTTTTATTCAAACGAAACTGTTTTTCTAGCTATACTCTAAAAACTATTTCTTTATTTTTTCATTCTAATCACGATGCATCCTGCCTGAACATTACGAAAACGAAGCTCGACACTCGGGTCTCAACTTGTTCGCGCCTATGTTCTTTTAAAATCTTTCGACCGGTGTGTTCGAGGTGTTCGGGTAGAATTTGGTGAGACAAAGAATTTCACACACCTCTCGTCTTCCGAGGCATCTTCGAAGGTACAAGGTCCCTGGATAAGGTGAAGCGTAACTCAACCAAGACAGGTTGCATCGGGATGTTATGGTAAACATACAGCGAAAGATCTCGCACCTAGGTGCGAGACCAGGCTCGAAGTTTGCCTGCGTAAACAGACGAGAGGACGGAGTTTATGTTTCTGTCTCAAATTCCTTACATGCAGGCGCATAACCCCTTCGAGCGATAATGCACCGTAACGTTTAACGACTTCGTCAAAGAGGTACCGGGTTCCTCGATACTGTTTGCACATCGTCTTTTTTAGAGGGCCACGGTCCAAAAGTTTGGCAAGACGATTATCGAATCGCCTATAAGCGTCTGCGTTTGTCCGCCACGTTAATATTCCTCTCTCTTTTTCGGTACAGAAAATATTCCTCTCCTAAAAAGATCCGTTTGCGATCTAACCTGGTCCAAATCACGTTTTAAACACTGACACACAAACTTTTATTGCTCTTCTTAACGACCTCGTCGAATCACCGTTTGTAAGTGTCGAATCGTTCTTTAAAATTGCATAATTATCTCAGTGTTAATTCGATCCACTTATGACGATATCAGTTTGTTGCATATTAAGTAATTGTTTCCAAGGCAGTTTGTTTTGATGACTTATTTAAATCGAATCAAATTTCTCGGTAAATACTATTTACTATTTAGATAATTATCTTACCGAGGGAATTCAGTCCATAACTAGCTTGATAGACAGTCTGCGACGGACTGCTGATAGGGAGCCCGGAATTACCAAGACCCAAGCTCGAACCTAGGCTTCCCGTACTTTGCTGACCAAGTTGTCCTAAACTTTGCCCAAAACCACCCATCGTCATCCCTCCCTGGCCCAATTGTCCGAGACCTGTGAAACAAGTGTTTTCGATTAAAACGAACACGCGACAGGGGTCATTGATTTCTTTGTTAAAAATAGAATTAATAAAAGAAGAAAATGACATATAGTCGATACACTTGATAATTTAAACTGTCCTGCCCGGCGGACAGGATAGAATTAAAATAGTAGAATAATTAATACAAGTAGATGTAGAACCTTGATTAACAAGTCTAATCGGGAAACAGTGATCTGAAAAATCATTGAACTAATCAAAAGAAAGTAGGTATATCAATACTCCGGATGATTGAGATCGCGGATATTGAGGATCCGGTTAATCAAAGTCCTACTGCAAATATCTATGGATGTCTAACCTGTACCCATTCCCCATCTTTCAGCAGGTCCATGAAACATTCCAGCACCGCAAAGATCGGAGCTCATTGGACCAAACGGAGGCAGACCATGCGATGGTAGCAGAGTGCCGGTGGAACGGTAAATCGGCGCGGACTTCTTCCGTTTTTTCCACTTCGCTCGGCGATTTTGAAACCACACCTGAAAACGTTCAAGTAAGTGGCAGGCTATATCATTATCGTCGTAGAAGATGAAACGAATACTTTGTCGATACGAAAAAATGGCACCAGAAAATCTATCGAGGTGCAATGTTATTTTTTCTTCTGCGATGAGGCGATTCTTTTACGAAAGCAAATTCGGCGCGAGACGTTAAGATGTCCCTGGGTGTTACGACAATATCTTCGACCCCAGGGCGAGTAGCTATTAGCCGACGTTATGAGCTGTTGATTCTGGCCACGTAGTGGCCCCCTAAGCTGCCGGGGTCCCGGGGACTTGATTTATTGATATCGCATGCAAAGCCCACCCCTGTGTTCTCTCCGATATACCCTCGGCCTACATCCCCACCAGCCGAACCTCTTCCACCCTTGTTCCACGGACTACAGTCCCTTTCCTGGCACGGTAAAGCGCGCTATAGCCATCTCATATGTGCCCATAAATTAGTACTTTAGCATTAGAGCCACGGGATGCGCGCTTGCGCCTCCGACGCACACGTAGCAACGCGTTTCGTACCTGCGAAAGCATACCGAGTTTCGCTTCCGGTTAGCCGAGAGGAAACGAGACAAACCATTCGGCTCGAGGGGTGGAGACACCCTCTGCTAACATGCAGGGATTATACGAATCTAATTGGATATATGGGATTTACACGCTCCAGTGTACTCCAGGTATTGCTAGAAAGCGATCGTCGGATTTCTACGGCGAAGACGGTTTATTATGAACCACGAACTTTCAACAACGAAAACTATTGTGTTCACCTTAGTTATTAGCATCGTCTTTTGAACTTTGCAAGATTTCGGTAGACTTGAGAAACACGGCCGCTAGAATACGAAAAGGATTAGAATTTATTTTTAATTTCGCAAATTAATAATTAAGTATGAATTAAAGGAATAGGATTTTAGTCATTTACCCTGTTTCTATTATACTTTAGCAAAATAACTTTTTGACCGATTTACCGTCTATGGGGATATCTTGGTTCATTTGGCGAAGCTTAAGAACATCTGGCACGTCTGCTGCCTCTCAAGGATGAACGCTCGTGACGAGAGAGTAGCATTAGAGCTGGATGGGTGTTAAGTGCATTGGGATCGAATCAGTGTCTATGGATCGACCATTGGCGTAGCATTTAACGATAATATCTTCTATCTAAATGTCTAAAGATCAAACGTTTAGAAAATCTTTCGCCTTTGCAACGGAAAAGAACCTCGTTCGCGTCAGGGTAAAAATTATTCGGGCGGATCGGGTCGAGTTTTGAAATATGCAAAATCTGTTCCCCCTTTCGTCTTGCCGGGATGTCAATGTTTCTTGCCGCGTTCGTGGGTGTGGTTGCCACGATTTCACGGTACAACTACGGTAGAACTACGGCTAAAAGCCCGTGGATAATTTGCTGTTACACGCCACGTGAGCATCGACGATGCAAGCCAGAAGAGGGGAAAAAGCACAAGGGACTGTCGCACGTATATATCCCGCATTATCACTTGCACCCTCCCTCTTCTCATCCCCCTCCACGCGTGGCTGATGCATCCTGCATATGTACGTACGCTAGAACTTCCGTTAATTAACGCAGGTGAATGCTAATGACTCTTGTTACGAAATAACTGCACGCAAAACGAGAGCTTTCGTGCGTCGGATGATCGTTCATCTCTTTGCTTCTTCAACGCGTTCTGAATGCTTTCTAATGCATCAGGGCTGCAATCCTTGCTATTCCGACTTTTATTCGATACCAATGACATATCAAAGTATCGTTAATAATCATCATAAAGCAGGCGTGCCTTGAATAGTTAGTGGCGATCACGAATACCAATTAAATTGCTTTAATTATAAATGTGACGATACGAGTAATCACACAAATGGAACTATCGTCCTCTATGATGACACGCTGACAAAGGCGGTCAAGCTCAAATGTTCCTGCACTAATTGCATACCTAGTGTGATCCATAGATTAGTGCTCATTAAGTTGGAGGTATTTTAAAAATCATCTATAATCTATAGTTGTCGTTAAATAACCACACGAATCGATATATGTAGTTCGGCAATCATTAAATAGTAGCTACACGACTAATGAAAGAGTCAAGAAAACGAAATAAAGTTTGAGAAAAGGATTATCGAAGATGGTCAATCGACTATTAACGTAGAGATTGGAAAGGTAAAGGGTCTGAAACGGTTGGATCGAAGGCACGGTACACACCTTTCGATGACTAAGGTTGCCCGACCGATGGCTTTCGTGCGGGTCAATTAGGAACATTGCTTTTTAAAAATTGATCAATCACCGCATCGCCGTTAGCTAGGCGCGTGCGCCACGGCAGCTGTTCCCAGGAAGCACCTGGAATCACCTGGAATCACGGCGAGGGTGAAAACGAGCTGAAATGCTCTCGAATAATCAGCATCAGTCGCGATGACGGCCTCGAAGCGACGTTCGATTGGAACGTACGAGCAAATACGCTATCCAGAAACACTGTCCCGGTGTTTCTATGTCGGTAAGAGAATTTCTATCGTCGTTTAGCCGTGTTTCGCGTTTTCAACGATCCCTCCATGAAACACGTTTCACGTTTCGAAACGTGAGAATTTATTAGAACGTCCCATTCACGCGGTTTAATTACACTCTTCGTTAAACGAGATTTACTTTTTCGTCGGAGCGGATTCATCCGACACGACGCTTCCATCCGACCGCGAAGTTGACACTGAATTTGCATAAACGATTATTGTCAGTCGCGATTCATTGTACACGAGTGGTCGGAGAAATGGACCCACGTAAATTTACCGTTTCGGTGCGAGACTGATAACGCGTCAATTTTTAGAGGTGTGAGGGTACGAATGATAAAAAGCACATTCCATCATGTTAAATATAATTGAAGACAATCGAGGGAAAGAGTTGAGAAATGCATGATTCTTTCTATTTTTCCACGTCAATCGCGAATAGCTTAGCTTAACTGTAGAAAAGAGTTCCCGTGAGCTCTGAGGGGTCTGTAGGTGGCGAGAATCAAGGTTTGGCCGAGTTCTGGGGTGGCCTAAGGTTAGGGTGAGGTTTAGGAGGTGAAAGAGGCGGCGAGACCTCGTAAAGGGGGTTTCAACGGGCGTTGATATAAATTGAGCTTGCCATCAAGGCAAGCGGCGGGATCTGCCCAACACCCCAAGATATATAGAAGTAGCTTTCAGCACGCCATTGAAGAATAGTTCGACTCACTTCGCGGAAAAATGCTCGGAATCGCCGCAAAGCGAGATGACGTTTTTCTTTCGAGATTTTTCGTCAATTGCGCTTGATGGAAAGGAACGATGAAAATTTAATTCATCATCTGGCGTTCTCTTATCTTTTGACGATAGAGTCTTTTGTCTACATTTTCAACCCCGTTTTCATGCAGTTATTAAGGTTCTATTATATGTATTTTCGGTTTGTCAAAGTCTACAAGTAGAATAGGACAATCACTGGTCAGACGAACGAATGGTGTAAGTTAGCTCACAGATTAAAAGGATAAATTGTAATTCAAAAATTGCCAATTCTGTGACAAAAATGTTTTTGAATTCTTCATAAATTACACAGTCCCATGTAGATTGTTGCAAGCATACTTCTTTAGGAAGATAAATCCAGTTTGGTAATTCAGACTAATTTAACGACAGGCATTGTCTTAAGGCAACGGTATTGCGTTCGTAAAATAATAATAAAGCATAAATGGATCAAGTTTACGATTCTCTGTGCACGCGGGGGGTTGCAAGTATGCATTTTATCGGTAGTTACGCTCGTTTTACTGCTACCTGTATTTCCTCGAGATTACTGACAGTATCTTTAAACACTTCGAGGAAAGTTTATTGGTATTTGACATGTGCGTTGTAATAATTAATAATTTATAGATACGAGGGTAAAAATAAAGTTGAAATCAGTGCGGTTTCGAGGGTGATCCTAAAATTTTCATTCCGCGTGACATTAGATCATGACGATCCACTAATGGCCCAACGAAAATGTCCCTCCTGACGACGTGGCGCAGCGTGAAACAGTGGGCGGTCCGGGTAATGCGTCTTGCCACCCTCGGACAGGAGGCCAACCACCGTCATCAATCAGGCTAGCATCGTACAAACTTATGTAGTATTTATTTTCATTAAACATTAGCCGGCTAGCGCCATCGAATCACCGTTTTCTTTCACTACATTCCGACGAAAATTATCTATCCCCGCTATCGATTTGAAACCAATCAATAATCAAACCGTAGCTGTTGTTCGAACAGATGAATTATCAAACTGATATTGATCGAAATCATGCTCGTTCAATGATTTCTTAATGCTTGATAGTTTATTCAATGGTTGGAAGATCGAAACGGAGACAGGCATTTTAATCAATTTCGAATAGTATAAATAGTAGAAACATTTATTTGCTCGTAATAATTATCACTTTATTAGCCACGTTTCAGTTCCTCTTAAATAGCATTAGTTACTTCAAATTGTACGCGCTTTACGAATAACTTTTTCTACAGCACGAATATTTGAAAATGCAACATAGAACAGTCACGTTGTATGTGGAACAGAGTACGCATGCATTGAGGTTTGTCTGACCAGTGATCGCCTTATTCTACTTGCAGTTTTTGACATACCGAAAATATAGTAGAACCTTAATACTATTCTTCCTCTTGCAATTTACAAAATCGAGTAAAATTTGGACTTTTCAAAGCAACGATTGATCTCGCTCGATCGATGTAGAACCGTGGCGATCGATTTCACCCCGACAGGTCCTGTATTTTCGCGGCTACGAAATTATTCAGAGCCGTTAGACGTCATAACAAAATGGGCGTTAGATGATGCTCCCTGGGGTCATCGCGGCGACATAGTTTATCCATTGAGAACCCCAATTCTCCTGCTCCATACCAAGCTACCGCGTGTGTACACGGGGATGCTTTTCTCTTCGCGTGTTCATAGCTGGGTGGTGTTTGTGTGCGTGCAGCACCCGGCGTGATATTTTTCGGCCGACGACACGTAAGAGCTAATATCGTGGTCTATGCATATTTATACGGCATTAAAAATCACCCCTCCCTTAAAATGCATAGGCTGTTGCATAGCAGACGCGTTGGATCTTCGTCGAGTCGCGTAGGCTGAAGCGTTTGTCACGTTGGGGAGGAGGAGGAGGAGGAAGGAGGGTGGTTGGTAGACGACATCTCGTTCCCTTTGAACTTTTACTATTTCATCGAGACATTTTTCTATTCGTCCTCGAGTTTCATGTTACAGTTGGTGCAAAATGAAACTAAAATAACGAACAGAAGAACAGATCGTATGCAATATTTAAAATATTCAAATATAATATTGGACACGTTTGTTCCACGAAAAGTGAGTTCATAAAAAGACGTCGATATTTTCGGCACATTATCCCGATAGGATGCGCAACATGTTTGAATTTCACGAGCATACCTCCCGTTTAATGCGAGACTAATGTTAGGAGGCTAATGCCCGTTGTCCCCGTGTATTCTTATTCCGGGAGGACGTTGATTTATTTTCTACCGTACGACACTAGGCGTATTCGATATTCGTTCGATGCCGTTGCGGACGGCCAGAAACAATGTGTCGGTGATTTAACGCGAGACAGAACCGTGATCGAGAGTGATTCGCGTTACGGCGAAACTTGACGCGCGCATGTTTGATGCGCCATCGTAAAACACTCGATTGCCGCGTACACGTGTCTGGTTATACGCTGGACGCATCCCCGTAAATGATCAGTGATAGTTTATGGGGAGAAATTTTGCCGATGGAAATTCCAGATCGATCATACCTGACTTTCGATGCTTGATTCAATGCGTGCAACCGTGGTTCCATATCTGTCTTCTGCCATTTTTAATCATTCGGTTTGTTCCTTTTTTTTTTCTTTTTTTAACACATTCGTCGGGCAAACAAATTTTTGTATTATTTTAGAAAGAAATGGATCGATATTATTTATTAATAATGAAACATTAATAGCTAGATTTAGGAAAGCCTCCATAAAAATGTAATGGAGGTAATGAGAGTTTCAGTGGTTTTAGCGTGGTAGTCAAAGTGTTAAGGAAAGTGGTATTTGAATTGTTGCGTGGTTTAGAACTCTCGCCAGCAAGCACCAAAGTCATTTCCCATTTCTCAGGACGAGACAATAACAAACTACATTTACCCTCGGTGCAGTCACTTGTTTGTCCCAACGGATGGCCGAATGACACCGCCATTCGTCCAGCTCCCGTGGGATACTTTGAAAGCAATACCCGACATTCGCCACCGTGGACCGTCTCTCTGAGCGGCATATGTGACTTTTAGCAGTAGCGTAGCCGCGGATTCGAATCTCAATTATTTCTCAAAATAAATCAGGGGAAACAGAAATTTTCTATACTTCAATGCTACAAAGTGGGTTAACAAAATTTTTCCTGGAGAACCCTATTTAATCGCGAGTGTACATAGTCTATTTCCGGTGTGCTAATTAACGCATTAAAGATGTTCCAAATTAATATTTCACACTCAATTAATATTAATAATATTTATGTTATCATTAGTGTCACGATTAATATTAATATTATTTTTATTTATTACCCAGCCAGTAATGAACATGTTAAATTCATAATGAAATTCTATTTCCACAAAACGTAGGTTTGCAACTATTCAATTATGAAAATATGGTGGTATAAAGTTGTTTGACATTGTCATTATAGCCAACCGTAAGGGCCTGAGAAATGAGGAAAGGACGAAGCAATTATTACTTTATGATCACATATTTTATCTTGGGTAATCTTTATACGTTCTCGATGTTTCGTCTTCCGAGTCGAAAAATCGTTTATTCCAAACGGAAGAAAGATTCCATAAGGCTACTGTGTACGCAACGTTATCACCGAGAGAATCGTAAAACTGAAGCTCAAGTTCATAAACCTAAACGACGTTTCCTTTTCATTCGAGGCTACATCCATTAGTAGCATTAATCCATGTTTCGGGAAGATCACGATGGATAACGGACAACGTGAAAGGGCGGAAAACGAGCGACCGATGCAATGGGGTAGTTCGGAGACAACGTTTCACCCTCGGTACCCTGTTTTTTCAGGGTTTTTTTTTTATTTTTTGGTCTTTTCCTTTCGAGCTTTCATGCAAGTCGTAGCCATCGGCGGAAAGGTCGTGCCCCATAAAATTTCCGAGCGGCAGTAATCGAAAGGACCCTTCAGCCTAGAAACGAGCAGTTACCTGAGGCAGTTAAGTTAAATGCCTGTTAGCAGACGTTAACTGGCCGTCGCTATGGGTTCTATTCCGTGGACGATTGCAATTTTAATCGCCTCTTCATTATGATTAAATTTAAATCGGCTGTGTGCAGGTCTAATAAAGCTCGTTCCACGGCCGCCGCGCCGTTCTGGAAACAGAAAATGTCTCCTGGGCGGATTAAAATACGCGTAATTAAAACCGTAAAGCGCCGATACGTGTCCTCGAAAATAGACTGTCGGCTTTGCGATAAATGTTCGGATGAAAAAAAGCTTTTTGTCTCAGCGCCCGGGCGCACACGCACCGCTACGCTAGTTCGCGGGGGTGAAAGCGTTCGCCGGTGCTGGTGGATGATTGAGCTTTATTTGAAGCATCGAAAGCGGTTAATTAATATTCTAGATGTGATTGACGGTAAGGAACAACGAGTTTCGCGCGTTTCTCAAATCGTGTATCGAAACGAGAGAGTAAACGCGAGCGCGAAAACGAGCCATTGACCCCTGGTCGCCACCAGGATTTTGTGGAGGGATGAACCCAAAAAAAAAAAAAAAAAAAAAAAAAAAAAAATCCACTTGGACGTTCGAGGCTAGTAGCAGTTTTTTTCGCGGTTCCACGAGCCTGCGAAATTATTTATAGTCTTCGAATCGATGCGATGGTCTGCGACGAGTAATTTTCAAATATCGTCAGTCTTTTTCGATGACGCGACGGTTCTTTTTTTGCGATCCATCTTCGACACGGAATATTTGTTAGCAACCGATCTTTTTATTATTTTCAAATGATACTTATGACGAGCATTCGTTATAACGCTTGATGAGGGAAAAAGAAAAGGCTAACTAAATTTTCTATTTTCACCATTCATGGCGGCTTAAGATAAAATGATAAATACGAGAGATGCTTTTGTATACGTATATTTTATTCGTAATAATAAAAGCTGGTCTAATGTAGAATTCATTATATCCATTGCTACTAATTAAACGAAGTGAAAGGTCCGCGGGGAGGCGCGTGAATTTTTTAGCGATAAAGTCAGCGGCTTTTGATTATTTTATTTTTGACTGATTGAGGGGAATTTCATATAGGGGTTCGCCTCGCCTTCATTAAATATCTGATTATCGCGATAAAAAATTGCGCACCGACTTGTATCTCAGATAAACCCGTCCGCGAACAGTCTGGCCACGGTCAACGCTAAACGAGTGGTACAATTGAAAGCGTTATTACGTTAAAGCGTAATTAAATGCCTCGCATAATTCGGAATCGGCTACGTGATGCGGCATCGAAGTAATTGTTGATTGTAAAGCAGTTGCCCCCGACGATGCGTTATCGTGCAAGCAATATAATAGTTGTTAATTAACAGCAATTAGAGACGGAACGGCAATTACATCTCTTTTCGAGTAGTAATAAATTACAACAGATCGATAAATCGTAATATTTCAATGCACTATTTCGAGTATTTTGTTGGTAATTAGAAACGTTATATCTGCCCTCTCCTCTTCTCTTCACTATAACGCTATCATCGCGTTAATGCTGATCGTTGCAGACACCGATTTCTCTGATCCATTCGTAGCCTCGTAGCTACGTTCTCATTCCCTTTTCACCCTTGATTGTTTCGTTCGATTAAAAAGTCCCGATTGTTCGCGTGGAACATTCTGCAAACTTTATCAACGGAATGCAGCTTTTGGCGATTCTTGGTATCGCCAATTACTCGGTTAAAAAAGTAATTTAATAGGGCGTCCGGTTTCTCGATTCTAGCTCGAATCGTATGATTCGAGAATTTTTTTCTCTTTTCCTTTAATGGCAAATACGAATGGGATTTTATATAGCTTCACTTCATTTTTCAAATGTCAGTTGTACAAGGGAATATAAAATGATTAATTGATTTAAAACAGTTTCATTGTTATTGGATTTTAAATGAAAGGAAGGATTAGTGGAAGATGTATAAAATGCATTTAGAATTGCTTTCTAACAGTAGAGAACTACCTTTCGTACTAAAAATGAATACATAGAATAATTTGTTCTAAATGATTTCAAAACTTAGATACAAAGGTGTAATTCAGAAATTTGTGGATTTTCCCAATATTACTACCCTAGTAAGAATCTAAAGTGCTGCTTTACAAACTTCCTGGAAAAAGGATCATAAAATTAAAAAACAAACTGGGAAAGCAGAAACCGGGAAACTCAGTTAGCGATCGAGCAATGAGAAAGAAGACCCGGAAGCAATCGAGTAACAAATTGCAGTTTCAATTTCATAACAAGTACCGAGATCCAATAATAAAGGACGAGCCGCAAAGAGTGGAAGGGAAGCGATGGTGCACACGAGTTGCACGTGTGCACACGGCCAGCTGGAAAAAGAGTGACAGGAGTGGGCCAATCGTCGTGAAAACGTTCAGCGACGGATCCGCCATGGCGAGTTAAGAAATCATTGATAGCGACGCTCGATAGTATAGCGACGCTGGGCGCCGGCGCCTTTGCCTAGCAGCCCCATTGGTGCCTGGGCCCTCTCCACACGAGAGCCCGCCGCTGGGTTTCCTTGGAAACGCTTCGTTCGCTCTGATGTCTACCCTCGCCCACGGAAAACCTCTTTCAATTAGGCAACCAGCCACCCCGAGCACCGGTCCACGCTTTCTATCTCTTTCTCTTTACCCTCTACTCGTCCGGTTTGTTTCACCAACGCGTCTACCTGCGTCGAAACTCTCTTTCGCATCGACGACTTTTTCCCTCGGTTCTCCTGCTTGTTCAACCACTTCCCTCCCTAATAATTGCTGAATATTTGAATCCAACCAGACGTTCGACGAAATGTCACACACCTGAAAGAGTTCTCAAGATGCATCTTAAGCATAGAAACGGTAGAGGGTGGTAGAAAAGTTACAAGAGTATTTTGTATTTGAAGAAAAAATCGCATAGTTTCTGCGATAAAATTAAAATCCAATATCTATCTTCTGAGAAAAAATAAGACGGTCTCTGGACTTAATAGATCGAATTGTTTTTGGACGGTATATTTTTGGTCGCCGTCGATCGCGGTGTCACAGAATCGCGAGATTAACATATGAGAGGCAGTGGGTTTCCTGATAATCGGGACGAGAAAAGTATCCAGGATCGTGTATAAACGTCGCACACATGTCGACTCTTCCACGTGTTCGTCGTGAAAGAAGACGAGCAAAACTGTTTGATATGCAGCGCGACGCTTGGCTTGACTGACGCTTCCAAGTTGCGAATAAAATTTTCATGAATTTCTATTAGCTTCGTTTTTCTAGACGTGCCCCGGAGACTTAAAAAAGCTCCAGCCAGCTGCTGCTGATGTCTGTACGGGGTTGAACGCGGAACTACCCCCGTTGGTCAACACGGCTATCGGTTTTTATCAATTTCCACTTTAAAGTGCGGTCAACGACGTTCGTTATTTAATAACGACCCAGCTACGAATCTGCTAAAAAGATTCTCCACTTTTTATTGAAGAAAGTTGCAATATGAGGGTCTCTTCAAGATTAGGCCCCATTTTTCTGCCTACTAATTTTCATATATCATAAATCATACATGTAAAGCACCCGTTGAAATTTCATTAACGTTTCATCTTGAGCAATATCCCGTGGTCATTCCCGTGATCTTTGAATTTCGCGTGCTCACAGCGGAGCGGGGAAAGTTTGCAGAAAGTTTTGCGGTTGTCCCGTGGCAAAGTGGAGTCCACCAAAATTCCAGACCCCGTAGGGTGAAGGCTTAACGCTACTCCAAGTTTCAGTTTAATCCGAAAAGCCACGGTAGGCCGACGGAATTGATTTCGAGACGTTCACGGTACCATTTAGTTATGCTTGTTAAACGTATCTCTTATTCTCTATAAATCTCTATGAAATTTGGAATGTCTGTTTTCACTACGGTACTCAATGTGCTAACAAGAAAATCAGTAGATTTCTTAATCGAATGTTGACGATGAATCATGGTAAATATTCGTTTCTTCGATGACACTTACCTGTACCCGACTTTCCGTGAGGCCAATTTTCACAGCTATCTCCTCCCTGAGGAAAATGTCCGGATAGTGGGTCCTATTGAAACACCTCTCTAGCTCGTTCAACTGAGCTGGTGTGAATCTCGTCCGATGTCTTTTCTGTTTCGCGGGTTTGTCATCGCCTTGTCCGATCGCCCCCGCATTTCCTACAACGTGGTAATAAATCTTCAATCTCTTCGTTCCTTCGCACACTCATTCGCGCTGACAAACGAAACAGACTAGAAATTGCGACAATTTAAGAATTGACAAAAATATAAACTAATACTGATTTCGATACAAGCTTCTGCTCTCTCGAGTACACCAGATTCGCACGACAAGTTGAAAATGTATCGTACACGGAGACCGTATCAAGCTACGTGTCATGGAATGACAAAGTCAGTCAGTGACGAGGTGAAAAGAGGGCAAAAATAAAAGGGGAAAAAAAAGGAGAGGAACGGAAACGTTTCAACACGGTAAAACGCTTACCCGCGCCAGGCATGGTCATGATTAATTCCTGATGAAGCGTGAGGCCACCACCGGCAGACAACCCGGTCCCCAAATTCACTCCCAGCACGCCGTCCAACTTGTCGTGCCTCTTCAGGTCCTGCGCATGAAGATCCTTCGCTCCTGCGAACGCGAAACGTGAAAAAAATGAGCCATTACAGTTTCTCTGTTTCCCCGAGGAGCCGCCGCCAACACGGCCTCCTCCTCTTCTTCACGCTCACTCCCTTTTTCCGCTCTATGTAGTTTAAATTTGTATAGGAGCAGAAGCTGGCCAGCCGGTGGTGAGGGGAGCGCGGACCACTTAGCACGAAGGTGCGAGAATCGTCACCGGCCTCCGGCTTCTAGGCGAGCAAACACACACATCCAACCGTGTCTCGTGCACCCATCGACACACGTGTTCACGCGAACCGGCTACGTATTGGTTGTAGAAAATTTCTAGAATGCGTGGGAGGACGACTGAAATGACCGCTTGCCGACGCGACGTGACGCGAGGTTCGAAACCATGCCCGTGATTGCGCGGCCATCGCGCATCCTCCCGCTTTGTCCACGCACTCGCGCTTACGTAAGCTGGTAAACTAGTTTCAACCTCCCACAGCCGATCTAGGGATTTTCTGCGCTTTCGAAGAACGAAAGGGAAGGAATCACGTCGGGATTTCAATCTTGTTCCATGTAAAATCGGGAGACCATTTCAGCTAGGAATCGTAGGGGATGAATTTCGGTGGATACGATTTGGAGATTTATGGAACCGATAGAACTAAAAATAAAGTCAGATCACGGTAAAAGTTTCCAAAGTTTCATTTCATCAATTTTCAAAACTTTCAGAGTGTAGCTTATGTTACAGTAAAATAGCGGAATGGCTCTAATGAGTGTTAATTAGATACGATCTTGACAGAAAGTGTAACAGAAAATGGCGATCCCTTACAGAAAGGGTGCAAAACGAAGGGAAACTTAACATCGGTGATGCTCTCTGCACAGAAATTTCCATATTTCATAAACGATGGGTCATGGATAAGGGTTCTCGTTAACAGTTCGAACATTTCTTTCGATTTCACGCAACCAAATAATTAAGCATGAAGCGATGCATCAAGCGTTATGAAGTCACACACATAACAACGAAACGATAATGTGCTAACGAAGGAATTTTATCGGTTTCATAAATATGCCATACGGGCCAGCAGTTTTGCATCGATATTTTATAATCCACCCCTGTTAATAATGATTCATTTTCGCCGCCTGGCCAGCCTGTGTTCGATATGTTTAATGCGATCATACGCGCGTAATAACGTTAATAGTCTGATGTTTGAACGGGGCTGAAAATATTTTTCAAATAGCCGCAATTAAAAAAAATATTCAGTAAAATACGTGGATGGGGGAGAAAATCTGGTCTACTTAAGAATCTGATTTCCCACAAAATGAATAATTAGAGAAATTAAGGGATCGTAAATTGTGCATCGAGTTCACTGTTTCTTCCAAGGAAACATCGTGTGGACCGACCACCGTGCAGCAATCGTTTACTCAATGGAAACTCCGTATGAATGAACTTTATGACTGGTCTTTATTTTCGTTTTATTTTTATGGGTCCTGATGATTTTATTTCGATTTTGCCGGGAGAACCGGCATTTATGAGCACCTTCGCTCCTCTCCTGCCTGAAATTCGGTAGGTTTCTTTGATCTCTTCATCGTGATTTTTTGTTTCTGCCAAAAGAAGTAGTAAAGAGAAAGAACATCGAGGATCCATCGGTTCTTTCATGAATTTCCCAACAAGTTTTTGCTAAAATTTTGACAAAAAATGAACACCATGAATTGAATTGAATTGAGTTGTCACTGTGCAAATTCATTCCAAGTCTCGATGACATGTTTATGATATACGAGTACAAATGAACATTGATTCGTTAATTAAAAAAAAAAAAAAGTTATAGGCGTTCAAACAGAAAATAAGTGAGTTTAATTCTCTTAATTGGCCAACGAGGCTCGATAAAAAATTGATAAACGAGATGTACGATTAGCAGGCAGGTAAGGATTAGCGCCGCAAGCCTTTTGTTTGCTTCGCTAACGGTTTGCCTCTCATTAACGCCGAGAATGATTGTTTAATCCTATTCCTTCTGATTGGATTATCGGATTTTTTAATCGAATTAAACCAATAGCGCCTAAGACCCCGCGGAGAACGTGTCTACGTTCGATTATTTTCTCTATTCGATTTCTTCCTTTTTCCAAGTTATTCTTTCACTGAAAAACCAATAAAGAACACGTCGAACGATTTAATGTCTGGTGGCTGACGAAAGCGCATTGATGGGCATTTGAAAAGATGCCGATTGACGGCCAGTCGCTTGAAAGCGTCTGATTAATAAATTCATAAATCACGTTATTCTATCCGGAAACGGCGTGACGGACGCGTTTCGTTTGGACGTCGGAAAGCGTTGCATTGTATCCCGATTGCACCAAATGCAATTAATTTTCGTAATAAAATCGCCAGTCGTCTGTTACATTACCCATCACTGCGGCGTTCATTTTTCGAAGGGATGAAAAAATAATTATTTAAGAGGTTCTGAAAAATCTTCATTTCTGTGATTGAAATAATTTGTTTTAAAGAATGAATTTAAAATGTAGGGTTAATCCTGGCTTAATCAAGCCGACACGTCGCGCTTTTGCTCAGTTTCTACTACTAGCTGTGTCCCAACTCTAAATCGTTCCTTAACTTCCCGCCTAATGTAATCAGTGTTGAGGTAATTAAGGTCATCAAACTCGAGAAGCGGTTTCCTTGAACGGGAGAGAAGCGAGAAGCAGGTCGCCACGTGTTATCGGACCCGAGTTTTTCCTGTTATCGTTCGGACAACTTTTCCCCTTTGTTTCGCGAATGTTTGACTTTCTCGGGGAACCGACTGTATCGTCGGATGTCCACTTCTTTTTCCTATAATTATCGTTTTAGATAAACGAGAGCAATGTTAAATAATTTCATCATGATTTAGATATCGGGAGAAATAGAAATGGTAAATGGCGATTTGAAGCAAAGTTGTGATTTCATTATTATGAAAAATGGTAATTAGTGATAGAAATAAATCTTACATTGATGAACGTATTGCAAATTACTTTTTTATATGAAAATTATTGTGAAATAATTTTTTAATCTGTATAACTTTAAATAAGTGAAAGAACCAGCGCTAACGCGACGGTAAGAGTTCAATCGGTACCCAACTCGTGATTTTTTGGTAAAAATAATTATTTAAGTTTGCAAGTGCTTTTTATTTTACCATGTACGTAAAATAACGAGCAAGGGATATTTCATCGGTATAGTTGCTCAACTATGCTCGGATATCGCTATCAACACTTCAGATATTTTCGTAGTTGGGATTATATGGATACTCCTTTCATAATTAACAACTTTTTAAACGCAAATGAACACATTTTTCATGCATGTTAATTAAATGGTTTCTTTATATATGAATAAAAATAATAAAACAACCGCGAATTATAAGCATTTAGATTCAATGATGTTTTAATTTCAAAACAAACTTTGAAATAACGCTAAAGCGACCATTTATCCTTTTCAGAAATGGTTATTACCTCTGGCATTTAAAATAGATAAAATTAGTTTAATTAATCAGGCGTGGTAAAAAGTTTTGCAAATATTTTAGTGTGTGTAGGATATTAGGTTTCATTATTCACTCAGTGAATATGAAATGTATGTTTAACACGGAGATTTGACAAAAATCCTCTCATATAGTTGTGATTAACGCATAATTAATTAAGCATAACATGACAAGAATTATATTAATTGCAACTACAGTTAGAATCACGGTATTTTCAGAAGTACATCATCTACCGTCGCTAGAGGACTAATATTCAACATGTTTTTCAAATTATTTATTAATTATTCTAATTTTCTGTTGTTTAATTTTAGTACATTTAACCTCTTAATTTCCAGGAATCGAAAATATATTTCTAAGATAAATTAATACTTTCAATTATAAACAAGAATACATGTCAAAAGTTAATTGAGATAAATATTTGGTTATAACTACCAAAATTATCAAAATCAGAATAATTTAGAATAACCCTTTCAAACCTTTCATATTATTAAAAGATTTTCCAATTTCAAAAGAAACAGAGAACTGCTCTGTAATTTTCCGAAATAAGAAATTTTGCAGACCCTCCCAAATGCCAAATGCTTAACCTGTTAATTGAGAAAAACGAAATAACTCGTCATAGATTCTAGAATTTAATACGTTTATTGAAAGTAGGGGCGGACAGGGACTTAAATTGTTACCATGAGATTAGTGACATAACGGGCCTTAATTTTAACTAATTAGAGCCCAAATCCCTATCCACCCACTGGGAATTTTCCCAAACTTCCAATGGCCAGTCCGCCTTTGATTGAAAGATTTTATTCACTTCTTATTTCACGTGTGAAGAAAAAGAGCACTTTGTTGGTTGAAAAATGACCCAGTTAACTAGTATCTTCATCCTGCAACTTCAGCCCAATACGAGCTATAAACATCCTATTGAAAGTATCCTCCAAGTGAACATCCGCAATAATCCATAGAGAATCCCAGCTTCGAACACCATTGAAAACAGCTCCGAAACGCTTTGAACGAAGGGCACGGGGTAGTATCTACGCGACGCGTCAAAGGGATGTTACTTACCGGAAATACCGTGTATGGACCCGCCGGCGGAGATATTGTTGAGCATGCCGTTCCCGGGGAGTGTAACCCCGACACAAAGAGATCGCGGTTACCGGAAACCCGCGTGTCACCGCGAACCACCCTCGCGAGTTTCGTCTGTCTCGAAACTGAAGCAACCACCAAAGGATACTGCAAATTTAACGTAGATTTAACGCGATAGTTGCGATATACTCCGGACGTGCCCGAGGAACGGCCCGTGCCCCAGCAAGGCAAACAGCGGACTGCCTAGCTGCCATATCCGAGCTCCCCCACCTTGGACGATGGCTGATGGTATCCCTCTCTCTTTCGCGCGAAACACCCTCCTAACCTCTTCTTCTTCTTCCCTACTGATCCCGCTAGCTCGTTCTCGCTCTCGCAACTGGTCGTGGGCGTGATATGAAATCGCTCCAGTGCTTCAGACTCACCATCGGAGCCAGGAACGTAGCTAGCTGAAGAGGATCCTGAAAACAATCGTGGATTCAAGCATTTTGGGGGTAGTTTTTGATTCGTCGTGATGTTCGGAATCGAGGGTTAACAAAAGGTGGATCTTGTTTAAATTGACCGAGTCCTTCGATGGTGATAGTATAATTAGAAATAGATGGTTCTTAATTCTTTGAGGAGAAGATGACAATGATAGCAGTCGGATAATTTGTATTTTTTGAGAGGGTTCGAAATCGACGCGGTTCCTTTAGAGATCTTCCCAGGAAAATTATGTATTGGAAGATAAGGACAAATAGGTGAAGAGAACGGAAACAGGGAAAAAGGGAGAATAAGGAGCGAAGTAATAATCAAAAACAGAAAGAAAGTAGAAAAGTATGTGCTTGAAACGCGAGTCGCTCGGATGACGAGGGGGATGAAAGAAGCGAAGTAAAAGGGTGAGAAAAAACCGATGGAAAGAAATCGAGAAGCGGTAGTGGCAGAATTTTGCTCGCGGAGTACGGTGGTTGGCGGGGTTGTCCATATCCGAGGTAAACTCTATCCAGGTTACTGTAGTCTAGCTGTCTCTGTTTTGTGGTAGGCGGTAACCGCCGCGGACGCAGCTCCAATGAGCGAGTAGCCCGCCCTCTGAATGCCCCACTAGCTTACCCTCCACCGGAGATTTATTGAAATTTTATTTTTATGGCCGGTGAGCACGGCGTCCGGTGGATGCAGGGGGTTGCTGGGAGTTGCACGCCAGGGCCAGACGGGAGCGAAGGAGAGAACAGGATTCCTTCTCCTTTCCTCCAACTTTTTTTCCACCTTTCCTCCATCCTCCTTTCCCCAACGATACGCCGCGCCGCGCCGCGCCACTTTTCCTTCCCTCTTTCGCTCGTCCTCTTTATCTGGCCTGGCTGTGCGCTATCGCGTAGCCCGGCCGCTTTATTCGCTACGTCCTTTTAATTCAATAGCTACCCTTTTTATAAGGTGGCGGGCGAAGACGGAAGTCAGCCGAGCCGTTCCAACCTCGAAGAACGACGATATGCCAGCAAACACTTCGCCTCCGGTATTGACGCGGCTTTGCTCGAGCCTTGATATTCCTTCTACTCGCGACCGGTCGACCAGCAGGGGGTGTATAACGCGACTATTCGGGGAGAGGGGGCGACATTTATCTCGACGATTGGGAATTACGGTCTCGTTGGGCCTGAAACGTCCAACTTCCCAGGGATTTTAGGAAATTTTCTTATACTATATCCACGCATGAAAGAAAATGGCAACAATGATGATTTAATTTAATTTAAACTATCATCAGATTTAGGGCAAAATGCTTGTCTGATTGTCTTCCACTCAGGGGTGAACTGGGACTTAAATTTTTACTGGGAGCTTAGTAACATGATTACGGGTTCTAATTTTAATTAATTAGATACCAAACCTCCTACTGACCAAATGGCATCTACATATTCTTGTATTAATATTAATCATATATTGTTATTGCTGATCGATATCTATAGCAGTGATTTGAAATGAAAGCAATTAAGTAGAGACATCGATGAGACCAATCGAAAGGGATGAAAACTGCAGATAATAATTGAACCTTTCCTTCTTTATTTTATTTGCACACAGTAAACGTACGAATCATTATCGGAAATATTCAATTGTTGGATTCGTCTGGCGACGAGAAAAAAATATGTTGAATCGCTGTATATGTCGCTAGTCCAACGATGTACGGGGAAAAAATTTAGTAATAAACGGTGAAATACTACGAGCTTCAACAAACCAACCAAAATTCATTTTATCGGGAACAACAACACAGTTAATTGTCGTTGTTGTTTTCGTCAGCGATTATTCAACGCGTAGAACGCGATTGGTATCTGGGTACAGGTGGAAAGGGTGGTTGAAAATTTCAAAGGAAATTGCGACCTCTTACGTTGAGAAGCAGATCTTCGAGAAACGCCACGCGTAGAAGCCATATTGATTCGGGAAGCGAATGTCAAAGAAATTTAATAAACACGGCAGAAACGCTTCGTCGGTCGACTGTTCGGCATTCTTGCATTAATATGAAAATAATTTACAGCGCGCAGAGTTAATATCAGAGACGTTCGTGCTTTGAAAGCGACTACTCCTGCGAAGGAGCAGAAAGGGATTAGATTTTGAAATTATACCTCGGTTCCTCGAAGAAAATACTTTTCGAGGTTGCAGTTTACTTTTAAACATCTTCACCGATTGGAACTAAAAGTGGCTCAATAGGAAGAAACTTATTGACCAACTGGTATCTGTTAACTTTGGAGAAACTCATCGATTAATTGAAGAAACGTTCGTTTCTCAAACTAATGGCTGGTATGAATAAAAAATAAAAGCAAAAACTTTTCGGTAAAGGTTAATATTACAAGAATTCGACGGAATTTTCTTTATTTGTTTTTTTATCGAATCCATCGTTTCTTTCACTTCGGTTTGCATTTATCCTGATGCAACAAAAACATTCGAATCGGTATATATGCAAATACATCGGTAATCATATAAAAAATAATTAACACCGTTGGTCCGTAGTATTCGATCAGTGATCGAACGACGAAATTTTCGAGTGTATCGCGGCAATATGTGCGAACGAACGCTGTTGGTCCAGGGAAAATGGTGTAACTAGCGGTTTAACTCGGTTCGTCTGTTTCCAAAAATACGCTGGAATTCTCCGATTTAATGAAACAGACATAGCCGGGGAATGCGCGCTACTATTCCAGCTCGTACCACAGGAATTCTCGCCCACCAACACAATATACGTATTTCAAATATTCACCGTTCGTAATTTTTATCTTCGCCGTCATCTCGACTGCATAGGTATAGTTGTCGCGCGATCCGGTTGATTACGCTGATCGCACTAGTTCAATGCAATTTCCAACAGACAGATGATTTCAATTTTTCTCCTAGTTACTGACAACGGTCGCAAGCCTGATTTAACCTACTTTACAAAATTAATACATTGTAATACTAATCACGCTTAAGATCTTTATAATCTTTTTTTCAAATATTCAATTATTTAAATTTGCTTATATCAGCGTGACTAAAATTGAGGAAAGTTAAATAGATTCCTAGTAACAGTTCGTGTCGAAAAGGATTTTCAAATGACCGGATGGGATGAAAAATTCAAAGCCACTTTTTATCAACCGTCGTGATATGTGTATTTTTACACTCGATAATTGACTGTTTTTTGTTGTTGTTTTTTTTTTCATCGTTAGACGAGATGAATGGCAACGACGGAGAAACACTTAGGCGGCGGAAACACGCGGAGGCATATGTGCGTGTACGCGATCGATTTTAAACAGGCGAGACGAGCAGTGGCAAATTGACAATGTGTCGAATGCAGACAACCAATGCCTCTGGCTAAAACTACCCTTCCGTGCCGCGCGGCCGTGGTCCGTTTTAGGTACAACGGTGTTCGTGTTTCCCGGAAGCCCTTCCTGTCACCGATTCTCCGCGTTTTCGTTTCGAATTTTTCGCACTCTCCACACGATTTGTTAAACCATTCGAATTCCTGCGTTACCGTTACAATAATATTTTACATTTTTCTTCCATTTTATTTTTTCTGTTACATCTGAAGCCGAAGTATTCCCATGACAGTCAAAGCAGAAATTGAAAAAAAAGAATTCATAGTTCCGCAACGGATTCGTATCCACCATGCGAAACGCAATCTCCTTTCGCGATCCTCTGTCTAGTTAATTTTTCTCGTAGAACGCGCATAGTTTCGTCCTCCGAATATTCGACGAAGCAGAGGACGGATTCACCCTGCTGGGCCTCTCTATGCCGGCAGAAGTAATACCACTTTCGCGACGTGGCGTGTATCCCCGGCTGTTCGAATTGGAACAACGTGCACGGGCAACAGGCGACACACAGGTAGACAGGAATTTCTGATATTACATACCAGAAGCCGGAATGCCCCCATAACAATCCCGAGGGAGTGTACGAGCTTCTCCACATACGCCAGACATATTTCGCGTCTAGCACGCCTCCCCGGTTCTCGTCAGTGTCTCCTGTTGGCTACAAATAGGGAACCGTTCCGTCGATCTCTTCCCTCTTTACCTTTCTCTACCTTTCTCTACATTTCGTCTCTTCGATACCGATCCTCCGTGGCCGTTCACGGCTTTCTCTGTATCTTTAACGTTCGAGAAGCGCACTTCAATAAAAGAGACTTTTTTCCGATCGAGGGGGAAGAAAGTTTCTATCGAAATTGTTTCAGGCTGCTCCGGGAAATTCTGGACGAATATTGGTTGAATTTGTTCGACGATCGACCAGACTGCTTACCAGTTGTTTTAACATATTAGCGTGGTGCCCGTTAACCGCGATGGAAGTCGACTGTAACTAGTTAAGTCCACAAGAACGAACGTTTAAATGTGCTTTAAATACCGTAATCTGTTCTGTTCGACGATGGATATACCGTACAATGGGCCCAGGCGATCCTTTCTAGTAAAATGGAACATCTTACTGGGTTAGGCTTTTCAACATTTTAAACTTATAAGAATCGAATGGTTATGACTGTTATTTCTCGAATGATAATGTTGCATATGCTAACGTTATGCTTAGCTTTGAGTAAATATTAGGTTTTTAAATTAAAAAAGATCCGCTTTTAATTATACAGACGGACGAATAACGGAACACAGAAAACCGCGTTTCGGTTGAAATTTGAGCAAATGAGCGAGCAGTCGATGAGGAGGTAATCGGGATTCGTCAATGGTGTTTTCACCGCACGACACTTGCTCACTTATCACGAAAATGGGCTGTATGTTGAGATAGGTCGTTCCACAAGGATTTAGTGCCTTCGTTAAGCTGTAAGCTTCATTCAATTTTCTCCAATTTGTGGCAATTTGTGCTTACAGCACCCACATGCTCTCGTGCTCCCACCCTTTAACACCGAGCCACGGACGAGAGTGTGAACGCGCGCGCACTTGCAACCACCCATAGAGGTGAACACAAACGTTCACGATGGAGATACACGTGCACACAATCACAGGGGAATGGTCCTTCAACGAAATTCATTCTACGCGCACGCTTCTCCAGCTGGAACTCTTGAAAACTTTTTTCAACGCTGGCTTTCCGAAATGCCTGGCCGTCTATAGACGATTACAGTCGATCGTCGAAAGCTTTTGCCCAATAGATTTTCATGAAACCGGTGCCCGATTATATTACCGCCACGTGCGGCTCGAAAGACTACTTGTTACACCTCTCTTTTCGCTCTTTTTTCAAAGCGTTCGCTGAATTTTACCCCGTTCGTCGATTAATATAGTCCAATGTAAGGGTAGATTTCTTTCGTTATTCAAATAACCAGAATTGTTTATCGAAACGTCTGCCATTTAACCAATAGGTTGAAATGACGAGAGATTTTCTGCGTGATCCGTTCAAAGGTACCCAAAGTGACTATGAGAATCCGAAAAAGCATAAACATTAAACTATATAAAATACTTAGTTTAATTGAATAGAAAAAATCAGAATCTCTTTTCGTACTAAAAAATATTCCTATAACGAGTAGTAGTAGTATTCCTCCGAAAAAGTCGTCGAAGCGCGCTCAATTTCAATCTGTTGAAAACGATTTCGATAACGAGTAGGTTGTAGAATTAGAACGGTAACGGAGGTATCGCGTTGGAATCGCATAGAAGCGGGGCTGTTAGGCAGGAAATCGACTCGAAGTGCAAATTTTGATTTCCTGGCCGTTTCGGCTTCGGTTCCGTTAACGAAATCAACGCATCGGGAACACGATTTCACCTCTGCCACGCTCGGCTACGGATCATCGAACGAACTTTTTAATAAATCGCCTATACCTGACCCCTCTGCCGTAGTAGTTTTACGGGGTTGCGGAAGCCGGCGGGTGCTCGCGATTCCGGATAACTGCACGCGGGCTGAAACCTTTGTTGCAGAGAAGTACAGCCTCTCTCTGAAGTACCATTCCGAAATTATTACATTCTAGTGGGGTAGATATTAGCTCGGCGCGTATGCTTTCATTAGACGTTACCTTCGAGCGTTTCAATTTAACGCGGAAACCACCCCTCAGCCTCGTTCACAGGTCTATAATATCCGACCAGGCACTTGCTGACTCTCTAGCGTGCTTCATTTGGACGTCGATCGAGTTCCTGCCATATCTCACATTCCAGTTACGGCTAGCAACGAGTTCCCGAACGTCGATGCCACGTTTCTGCAAATATTTTGCCACTCGACAGGGCCGGCTTTTGCTTAATTGCCACAATCCCTCACCCAACCACGCGTTTACGCGTCGGATTTTCAGCGATCCTCGTCGTTGCTCGTCCATGTCTTCTCCGGCTCGTCGACCAACTCGCACTTCCGGTACCAAAGTTCCTCGCTTTCAATCGTTGCTCTCTCTTTCGATCCTTGGCGATGTTCCTCCATTGTATAAATTTAATCGAAAGCCGATCGTTGATACAAACACGATAAATTGAAGAGATGAATATTTTGTTGTATTCAAATGTTATAGGTTTTCATTAGGAAGATTTTGATTCACTTTATTTCGATACACTATGAATCGATGAGATATAAAGTGATTGAATTCAGAATTTTATCGAACAGATCGACGTAGTTGTTTAAAGATGCTGGTGAAATTGTGTAGCTAACTTTTTATCCAACGAATTGAAAAGGCGTCGACAGTCTCATTATTTCAGCCCCTTAATTGCATCCGCCTGTCGCAGCCTTCAGCTGCAAGCATTTTTGCGAACAAGACCTCCTCCTCGTTCGATCTGCCCCTGAGAAACTTGTGGTCGAGCCTCTTCTTGCGTGTGTCCAAAGTTTAATTACTTTTTAGAATGTATTGAGCCGAGGGCGAGAAGGAGCAGGTTAAGTTTAGTGCAAGTTGTAGTGGCGAGACAATTTTACCGAGAAGTTTTTCAATTTTCTCGGCTCACGGACCAGCCTGGAGAGAATCGGGGACGTCCCGACGCTTCTCTCGTTATCCCAGATTTATTTATTGTCATCTCATGGAATCCGAGAAGAGATTGGTTGTTAAAGAAGTTTTTGCAAAACGTTCGATCAGGGGTGTCGGATCGATTTTATCCGAAATTTTTCACATCAAAATTTCAAAGATGATTCGACCGAAGAAATAATGTTCTCTCGTTTGTTCGGATAAAAAATGCTGAGAACTCGATTACAGAAGCGGAGCCTCTTTAGATTTGTCTCCAGGATCTCGGTTTTTCTTTATCTCCATTTCACCTTCCGTTTTCCTCGCCCTCACCTCGCCTCCCCTTTCCCTTTCCAGCTGCTCCGAGACTTCGTTAATGGAAATTGATTACCGCAAGAAGACGATATCTAAATCACGTTGTTCTCTCTTCTAGTCTGGCCAAACTTTACCCAACCCTCCATTGCCTCTTCGTCGCAATTCTTTATCCGACGATTTTCAGCTTCCAATATTCATTAAATTCGCACAGATTTTCCTCGCGTACTTTTACAGAAAATCCGATGCACCTATCAAAATCAGCATAATTCTTTAATTGTTTAATTCAGGCACGATTGAAAAACAATTTATTACATTCTACATGATGCGATTATATTGATCTAGTTGTGGCATGCAGTATATCGTTTCGAAACACGTTATTAACGTAAATTTAACGACGTGAATTATCTTGTTTTATTCGTTGGTGATTTACTACGGAAGCCAACCATTTATTGTATAAAATGTAATCGACGAACGTTGATAATCTGCGCTTTCGACGGGAGATACGTGTACTATATTCGAATACATAAAAAACTACTCAAGCTGGGCAAATATTTCGAATCTGAATTTCTTTTTTTTCAACGTGCTAGGAATATTTAATCGACGGAAAGTGGCCTATCGGGAGGCTTGAAAATTTGTGAAAATCTCTTCGAGAGACTTGAACCGGTGAACTGCGCGCGTTCGAGGTTCTAAAGAAGCATGGATTGCGTGCTTCCTGGCTGGATTACCGGCGAGACACATCAGTATGGGCGATAGTGTCGTTTTTAAAACTCGTCACCAAGTGGATTTAGCACCTTTCCTGGACTACGCAGCCAGGAAAGCGTAGCCGGGACACGATGCAAGCTGTTATCCAGCAAGTCGCTATTCTTGATCCCGTTCCGCGGTGAGCTCTGGACTTACTGCTAAAACGTGGCAAGATTTACTTCGAAACTTAAGTCCCGTCTAAAGATTTATTACCGAGCCTCTCGTATCTTCGAATTCTTGACTACTGCCTCGTACCGATGCAATGTTCTGCATTTTGATGCACTCGCTTACGGTATCGCGCAGACGATCGTTCTTCAACTTGAACGATAAAAGTTGTGGAAACCAGTAGGTAGGAGAGGGGTGGTATTTTTCAAATTTCGATCCACGAGTATCAAATTCAATAATAATTTGTTGAAATTAAAATTTCTTGTATCAATCGAGTTCCCATAGAAACTTCAGCTTTAAATTCCATCTGATCGAGCAAGTCGGCCACTCATCGCGTGAATATCTCGCGAAAGATACACTTTCGTACGCGTTGCGTCCCGCTGTGTTTGGCTTTACAGGCACGTAAGTCACGCGCCGAGGGATGATTTCGCGTTGCGTGCGTTTCAGGGCAAACAATGGGCCAACCCCGGTCAGGGTGCGCCTCGCAAACATAAAACGGCCGATAAAGTTATGTCCGCGTTGCTCGATCCTTTTCGAAAGAGTCTCGCGAGACAATAAATCCACGGTACCGTGATCGGGTCAGTCATTCTACTTAATTGGGGCTTCGGGCGTGAAACGTTCACAAAGTCAAGTCGGAGGAAGCGACTGTCCCTAGAAAGCCGGCCTCCGGTTCGTCCATGGGAAAAGCACGGGGAAAGAGGGTTAACTCTTTACACTTTGTGTATCTACTTTCGTTAATTTCACGAATAAACAGATGTGTATTATTTAATTATATACATCTGTCATTTGGTTCGAGAATCTTGTGTCTACGCTGAAGAATATGTCAGGAAATTTATCAGAAGTTAATCAGTGATCTAGAGGTGTTTTAGATCATTTTCTTAAATTGTTGTCCCTGTTGCTTAGGAAAATCTAAGAAATTGCGGTTCCCCGATACGTGTACAATATCAAACTTCGATTCGACTCGAATTCGCTGTTTGAGCTCCCGTATCGTAGGGCGGGTAGCTACCCCATTGGATTAGGAGACCCCATAGAGGGAAAAATGTAATATAAAAGGCTTACCGGCTAAGCTGTTAATATGTTGTAGGACGATGTGTCCGAGCAGGAACTATGTATATATTACACTGCTCAAACATATGTCTTTACTGATCGTGTTTGCACTGGGAATACAGAGATTGTGGCTGCGTTACGAGTAATTCGATTTAAATTCTGTTTAAAAATGCCTCTTAAAACAATGAACAAAGCTTTCACAGAATTTTCTCAACGTCAAAATATGTGCATTACAGAGAGAAGATTAAAGTAACAGACACTTATAAAATATAATTTGTCTATAAAGTTTAATCTTTGCAAGGACCCACGTTTTGAGATGTTATCGAAGTAAGTTTCTGATGTACCGTAGCGAGTTACAGGTACGTTTAATTAATCGACCGAAACATTGTGCTCGTAACGTCGACCCGTGCTCATCCTGTCAGTTAGAATCGTGTCCAGTTGGAGCAAAAGATGCTTATCTGGCTAAATGAAACCGACACACTAAACGGAACTTTGGTGCAGACAACACTTAATATATTTGCGTTTGAATTACGCCCCTGCTAGCCGTCGAAGAAGCCGAAGGGGGAAACAGGCCGAACTGCAGGGTGAACGGTGGCCACGTGACGGCGCGTGGCCGAAAAACTAATTGAGACATGAAATTTATTTGGCACCGCGTTGTCAGCTTCGATATTCTCGATGAAAACAATATATAATTCTACCTTTATTTTCCTTGTTATCTACATACTTACACTTTTGTTTATTTAATGGTGTTCATTCATATCACACCCCTTCGCACTTCATTTCCTGCGTGTACATTTAAATTTCCACCTACACATCAGTCTGGAGTACAATTTTTCTCCGCAATACGGGTTCGCTCGCAACCCCTTTTCGCAACGCCTTCGAAACCACTATCAAACAACGATAAGTAACAATATCAAGCTTCCTGCTGCTCATAAAACTCTCACAGCCCTACGGTCTCTACTCTTTCAACGTCTCCCCGAAGAAAGGTCGGAAAGCAGGGAATTCTCTCCGAGCGAACGATCAAAAATTCAGGGTGCAATTAAAAGGAAGCCAGAGCTAGGCTGCTCCCTCCTATCGACGCCTCTCTCGATCACCTTTCGCGAAGACACCGGTGCGAACGGAATCGAGAGGGTGGCTCTGTATTTTGGCCCGCGAAATTAATCGTCGTCGCTCTGTCATTTCGATTTTGATCTTAACGAGCGAGAGCAGCGAGGCGTTATACGAGGCCGTTCGATATACGTAGCAATCCGGTAGTCTGCAGTTAATTTAGAGGCCATTTCCTCTGTAAATAGCCAATAAAAGCACGGTGTGCGCGCGCGTGCGAGTGCGACAGCGTAAGGGGTGCGAGTTAGCTAGGTGTAGAACCAGCGAGAGGGGTCGCCGGTGGCCGATGTCGAGGAGGGACGGGAGCGAGACGGGACGCAATATTATAAAATTTAATGTCTTGGTTTACGGGCCGCGGAGCCGGCTATAACCTCGCTCCGATATTTACTGGGCAATCGCGGGACTATATTGTACGCCGATCCAAACCCCTAGCTTCCTCTTTTACTCGTTGTTCCACGCTGTTCTGCGTCCTTCCGACCTTTTCGATAGGATTTTCGCTTAGGCTTGCGTCGATCGAAGGATGTGCCTCGATTTTGTCGCGAAATTCTATCAGGTTATCTCATAAGTGACAAAGTTTTTCTGAGAGCAAAGTTTCAAGCACTGTAATTAGGGGTTGCACTCGAATTTTTGGTCCCCCCTTTCGGTCTTGCATAGCCTTAACCACGTAGAATTTATCAGTTAGAAAAGTTTCAGTGTAATGGAAATCGTACTTGGAAGATTTTATCAGGTTCTATCAGTTCATCTTGTATTTTTCTCGAGAAGAAGCTTTTATACTTCCAATAATAAACGTCTCAACGTAACTCGTTCACTTAAAACCAATGAACGAGTCCACAATCTATCTCTCGAGCTAGTGAACGAGAAGAAGGTATCCTAATTCAATTCCACCAGGATCTGGAATCTCCATGCAATTTACAATCGTTCTACAAGAAACCACTCAAGATCACAGATAAATATCTGCGGTTCTTTAACGATTGAAAGCTATCTGACAGTATATTTGAGATAAACTTCGGTCTAATTTCCACTTATCTGACGCTCATTAACTCAAAAGCAGTGCTTAATTAAAAATCGCTTACACCGTCTACGTCCATAGCAAGCTTTATAACCTGAAATCTCAAATCGTCCTACACCGTCGATCAGTCCTCATCGTTGAGCAAACTTTCTTCCGCGGGTGGACGCGAGCAACGAGCCATTCGTTATCAGTCATTTAATTCGTCAACGGGTCATTACAGTTCGGGAGACGCGGCCAGGTGAAAAAAGTTAGCCGTTCCGAGTGTCCCTTAATTTTTTAGTACTCCTGTGTAACACGGTTTCGGGTGGTTGAGATGTTTACCGTGATATAATGGCCGCGGGCGCAAAGGCAAGGAAAGGCAAGGCTTTTTCCGCGCGCGACAAGCAGAAAGAAAGGGTACCAGCGTTGTGTTCGTGGGCAGGACGATATAGGTAGGGCGCGAGAAAGGATCTATCTCTGCCGGATAGTCCGGGTGGTTGCTCTTTCTCCGTATCAGGACGGGCTAGATGGGCGGGGTGGTAACCCCATCCCCCCGCATAGAAACGGCAAAACACAAGACACGAAGGAACGAGGGTGGAGGAGAGAAGGCAGGAGGAAGAAGAGACGGTAGCAGGAGGGAAAGGGCAGCCGAGGTAGCGACGTCACCACGGAAATCAAGAGTAATGCCAACACGAAACTGCACTACCCCTCGCACACCCTTGCCAACCTCTCCTTTCTCGCTTCATTCGTTCTACAGGCTGTCTCATATAAGGATACCGTAGAAGAAAATTAAAAATGATTTCAAGCGATGCATATCATGTAATTAAGTTCATGCATTTTTATGCATCGGTGCATCAGAGAAGTGCAATCATCGCACCGTCGTCATTGGACCTGATATCCCTTAGGTATTATGTCTTCTTAATTACAGAATGGAAGAGTGAATTCAAAAATATAGAATTGCATTAAAAATGAAAAGATGCAATTGCACTTTTCTGCACCGATGCACCGATGCACAAAAGTGCATAGGTAATCTTAATTCCATAATATGCATCGCACAATATAATTTTCTTTCATCTTGAACCATTTTAAAGACGGAGCTTGTCCTAATTACTTGCAACACCCTGTATACCCTTCTCATTCGTCCCTTTGTCTCTGTCTCTCTCTCGTTCGTTCTACTCTTATGCTTCTCTCTATCCTTCCTTTCGTTTTCTTCGTTCAACCAGCCAAATTCTCTCGCTTTTGCTTCTCTTTCTCGAGTTACCACCCTACCGCCTCCGCATCTCACCTCCCGATCTCACCTACCCCCCGGGGAATAACCCCCTTACCGTAGCTGCTATATGGAGCAGCAGCAGCGGCGAATAGAAGAACGACAGAAAGCGTAGCCGGCTATATACGAGCGTGAGTCGCGACTAAGGGTACGCTCGAATCCGAGAATTTCGCTTCTTTCAGCGTTTCTCCTCTTTTTCTACCTCCATCCTCCACCATCCGCCCCCGTGTCGAGCTATTTTCGTGTATCGCGCGGAGTAACGCGCGCATCCTTGAAAGACGTCGACTCTGAGAACAGGTTAGGGGTTAGATTTGTAAAAATAATGCTCGCTGGTGGCTAAGGGTGGCGACGAAATGCGACCAGGATCGTTTTATGCCAGGTTTGAATTCTATGTCTTTGGTCAATCGATCAGTGATTTGTGGGGTTACTTAAAAACGGGGATTTTTCTCTAAAGATTTGCTCAATGGTTTTAAATACTTAAGTGTCATAATTTTGCAACTCTTGTCAGTCGTTCGTTTGCTATTTCTAATAATTAGTACAAGTTCGGTGGTACTCGATTTTTTTTTTTTTTTTTTTTTCATTTTTTAATTACATAACAGCGATCTTCAGTGACCTCCGTAGCAATGAACGTGTTAAACTGTTCATAAATCCTAAAGTGTCGAGTTTACAATATTCGTGTTCACCTTTCAAGGTTTCCGAATAACGCGTTTTTGGACGCAATTCTCTTTGGGCAATCGTGGATCGTAAAGTCATAGAACTGACCTCGATGATCCCCATACAGAAAATGAAAGTGAACTGGTTTCTCGCCAAAATCCTACTCCTGAAAATGTGGCCATTCGTATGATCGGCCGTATCTGTGCATCCCCTGTAACGGCTCTCAGAAACGTCTTTTAATATACACTATATCTTCGAAGGGCCCTGGGATTTCCCTTCGTTCTCCTGCTCGGCAAAATACACGCAAGTTGCTCCTCTTAAATCCGTCATTAGGTCTATATTAACCTGGTTCACCGAATCTTTTTCGCACCCTCCTTGCTGATAAGCGACGTAACTTCTTTGACTTTGGTCAATTTACCTACTTTTTTTCGCATATTAATTCAAAATCATTTAGGTATTTTGTAATGTCGGTAGGTGGTATTTAAAAAAAGGACTGAAACGATGTTTAAAAAAATTACAGAAAGTCAGTTTGAAGTCTGTCAACTGAAAATTTTTGCACCTATTTTTATCTCGATATTTACAGCCAAAAAAAATCGAGATGAATAATATTCGCGCAGATGGACAACAGAACTGTCATTCATTTTGAAAATATTCTTCATAGGAAATCGATATTAATGCTAATAAATGCACGGAAATAAGCTGTGTCACTCTTTTGGTTTATTCTGGTCGCGATTCGTGAATACTTGGCTGAGAAGCGAAAACGAAAGAATAACATTTGTCATCTTTAGCAGTGAAATTAGTTTGTATATATTCATTTTTAATAGAAAAGTCTGTGAACTAGAGAATTTATTATGCGAAGAACAAACTACATGCTGGTTTGACGTAAAGGAAGCGTACAGGCCGCAGGATAGATCCTTCTTGGCTTATATTGCAGCAGATTAAATTAATTTCGTTCAATTAATTGGCAGTTAAGGTGTTTAACGTTAAGTGAAAGAGTCTAGTCCCTGTCTTTCTCCCCTGTTTCTTGCCCTCTACAACGTTTCTCTTCTCCTTCCATCTTTCGTCATCCCCTAATTACTTCATCACATATTCGTCGTTTCATTTTGTATTGAACAAATTTACATCTAGACAAATTTCCAAAGACATCTGTCTGTTAATTAAGATTGAAATAATAGAAGGTAGGAAACAAACACAATGATATAATAACGCAATTTTATTTACAAAAACTTGGCCGATTTTTTGATAAATACACGCGATAAAAACGAATTTGTACAAGAATTAAGTACATACAAAATTTACATTGACCATTAAACAAATGTGAATTACATTAAATGAAATGGAGGAGATGAAACAATGATTTGATGAAATTATGAAGTCAATTGAATGAAATGATTCGAATGGTACAAAAGAAAATAATTATTATACAATTATAAATATTAAAGCAATTCGGAAATTTGTGACTTTACAGTCATCTAACAAAAAGCGCAAGAAATATTTCCAGAGAATTTTTCAATGCATCAATAATGATTTTCTATATTACTATTCATCGATGAATTCTCTTCATTTGATGATACTGGTACCGTTCTTACTAACGCACGGTACTGCAGTGTGCATCATCGTCATAGAATTTTTATTACTAAACGTTGGTAACAGAAATAACCACAGGTACGAGGTATACCACTTCAAAAGATATACTAATACTACTAAACTACGAAACTAACACTGCTAATTCCCATTCATTATTGAATAATTATTACATAACTCGGATTTGATTAGATATGCCAACCTCTCCAACGCCTGAAAAGAATCATAAAACAAAGGTTATTAGATGCATAAAATACTAGTAACTTTTCGTGATTTGGCCGGTAAAGAAGAAATTTACTTAGCATCACGTGGTGCTACATAGATTTCAACTTACCAGATCCATTTCTTCGTAAGAAGCTTTCGCAAAACTCGCTCTGATAGCGTTGCAAGGTTTGCTAGGATCTTTCATGAAGGCTGCTCCAGGTGCCATTATGACACCCTCTGTGACTCCTCTCTGCATGATCATTTTCCAGGTATCTTTGATACCTCGGACCTTGATCCAGAGGAAGAACCCTCCCATCGGTATTGAGAAGTCTACTAGACCTTAATTTCAAAAAATAACGTTGAAGAAATGTCAATTAGGGTGAAACTTGTCGCACTAATCGTACTAAAGAAGTTAAGTCTAGTTGCGAAATGGATTATTTATACAAACCTCTTAAGTGTTTTTCAGCCAATGCGGCGATAACGTCCCTGCGTTGCTTATAGAAGCACCTTATCCCCATGAAATGATTCATTAGTCCGTCGTATCCCCATACCTTCATTAACTTGTACAGTATCACCTAGAAACAAGCGCGTAATCGTAAAGGAAATGATTTCCCTTTTCGCTTGCATTTATCATTAACGATAATGCCCAATCACCGTGTTTATATTTGCGATAAGAGCGGACACGCGCCATCGTTGGCACATCTCGCTCGTTCGCGAATGCTCGATAATAATTACGCGAAGCGTGGCTCTAGTATTTTTCTTCTTGTGTTTCATCATACGGGGAGAATAATATTTACGGTCGACTGCCGCCTCCTTTTCTGATAATTCATTATCTTTACGAAGCGTGCAGTGACATGCGTTTTATTGGCGAATCGATGTGTAATTTATGGAGGCGATTCTTTCTTGTCATGAAAGAAGACAAGTTTTGCATAAAAAATTACATTGCAATTCTATTATCATAGAAAGAAACATCTATTAGCTCAATTTGAGTTTCATTGCAATTTTTGTTTTGGAGAATAGATTGGTTCCTTGACACAATAATCTAGAGCGGTGGTTCAGTGCATTTCCTTAGACTTCAGGACCCCAAATACCCAAAGATAAATTAATAAAAATTATGGGAAAATTCTACTTCAATATTTTCCAGTCACTTATCGTGTATCGGTGAAATCAAAATCTAAAAGACATTGACCTCGCTTCGAAATATACCCACGATGGGAAATATCGAGATTGCTGGAGGGTTAAGGGATGCGTCCCTACCAACCTGCGATAACGTAGGGGCATGCAGATGACTGCTCTGCAAATGTAGCTCTATGCTAGCTATCAGCGGAGCTGCTGCTGTTATGAATCCCAATCTGATACCACTGCTGATTATTTTGGAGAAGGAATCCAGCCTGATTACTCGGCCTTCCGTGTCCAACGATAAGAATGACTTCGGTTCCACCTGTGCACACGCGACTCAATTAGTAACCTGTGAAAGCACAGCTGCAATTGTTCAGACTATTGTTTCAAGCACTTGACGCGTAGTTATACTATTTAATTATTAATTCATATGAGATAAATGATGGAAACGTTATGCCACGATATTATGCGGTGATTAATATTCAATCGATGGTATTAGAATTTCGATAAATTCACCGGGTATTAATGGTATTTCACGGGAAATTGAATTATTCTATGGATTAACACTATAGAAGCGTCATTTGAGAGAAATGCCACATAGATACTCACATCATCGAAATGCATAAAATGGTAAGGATCATCGTCGAGAATCAGAAAGTTGTACTCGCAGGCTATCCTGTAGATCTCCTTCCGCCTTTCCAGGGGAATAACGACTCCCGTGGGATTCGAGCCCGTGGGATTTATGTACATTATTTTTGGCATTTTCTTGCCAGAGAGTTCTCGGTCCTTCAATGTCTCCCTCAAAATCTCTGGTACCAAACCGTATTCATCTTGAGGGATTGGTATCAGCTCTGCCTTGTGAGGCGTTACCTGTAATTAAATCAATGCTCCATTTTGAATTCGCTACATGCATTTTATATTGTATCGACTATTCATTATTTATTGAGTGTAATTATTTAGCGCGTGGATGCACGATACCAGAAATTGTATACATAATCTTTATACAGCGTAATGTAAGTGATAAGGTGACGACAAAGCAATCGGTCGAACAGCAAGTCAACCCTTCCCGATCAGAGAAACTTGTCATAAATTATAGATAGTGAAAGGATGATAAAAATTGTCACGCGAATGCAGCGCACGCGAAAGATGAACCCCGATGATTTTTTCCACGATTAGGGTCATGTTTTCCGAGATATCGTAAACATTTTGTTAAACAACACGTGGCAGTGAGATCTTCACTTTCTTATCTTTCTATCCTTTATTGCTGATTCGAAAGCTCACGCGTCAGGAGTCATCCTGTTGACATTTATTTAACCCCTTTAACCTAAAGTTAAATGTATAATTTTTAAAGAAAAAGTGTAAAAGAAATAGAAAATTAAGGAGCAGAGGATCGCTAACCACAACTTCCACGCCTGGGTAAAAAGGATCATGCACTAAAAGCGGCTCTCCAGGACCGATTATGGCCTCGAGAGTTTTGCTTAATCCGTCCTGAGATCCGGAGACGACCACGATATCGCGGCTCTCCCATAAGGGTGGTGCGTGTGCCCTTCTCTGAAACTCCCTCAGGCTCTGAAACCAATTTAATATCCAATGTCGTTAAACATATTGAAGGCAATTGCATTATTTGGGAGTTAAAAGAAAAGAAGAAAAGATGACGGGGACGCCATTATTCGACACCTGGTCAATGATAAATATCATCTTCTATCAAACATCATTCGATATTATTTTATAAAATAAATTGTTGCAATAAAATCAAATTTCCACTTACTTGAAGAAGTGGAGGGTAACCTTGGGTGGGAATATACTGCAAAGCAGCACCCAATTCTCTGTCGTCGAGGGTGAAAGACGATCCATCGTTAAGTTTGATGGAGATTTCTGTGAATGGGAACGTCTCCTCGTTCGGCATACCCTCCGCCAGTGAGACAACATTTTTCGCCGCGGAATAAGCTATTTTCGCTGCAACACAAACAGTAAAAATCACTCTAAAATCACTGTAAACGTTCTTCTAATTATCACGAATACTTTCGATCACAATAGCAATTAAAATCGTTAATAAAATCTTCTTACTTAATTCCCTGGTTGTCGCCGACCGTCGTCGCTTCGACACTTCCGTCGTGAACGACGAATAATCCATCTTAAACTTATCTTTATTTTTATGCATTTTTATTATCAAATTCACTAGCTATACTTGCTATGTTTGGTAACAATAACGCGAAAAAAAAAAATCGAATTTTATCTCGACTCTGATATGCTGGTAAACACACCCCTAGGATAACGAGACAGTCAGGAAACGAGAGGATTCTTTTTAATGAAATGCCAACGCTACTACTATCAACACTGACAGCGCGTCTCGTTTACCCAGCTTTTATATTTAGCGATAGCTTTGGTTGCGTCAGATAACATTAACACGTTCTGAAAGGAATACGCGATCCGTATGTTTAGATGTGTTTACTAATACTCTCATCAATTCATTATACGTTGTCTATGATAAAGAGTTTAAGGTAGGATGATTCTCAGAATCGAGAAAAAATATGAGAATGAAAATAAAACGGTAAGCAGTAACAATTGTAATAATATTATAACCAATAACAATCGGATTCAGTTAAGTAGTAAACAATCTTCGTATAACGTCACATTTGTGCAAACGTAAAATATTGAACTAACAAATATATTTTCGGGTAAATCATGTGACAACTCGATATTAAGAAATTTATTTTCCTCGAGGAAAACATGCAATCAAATATGACAATTAAATATGATTAGATGTATTCAAGGAAAATCAAAATTTTTTCGTGTATGAGAAAATCGAAATTGAATGAAGACGCGAGGAAAACCGGGATTTTCATCGGTGAATCAGAATTACACGCGACGCGAACATCTATCGAAAGATTCGCAATATCTGTCAGTCATGATGTAACACTATTCAGTGTTTACATAGGCATGAATGAATGACGAAAATGACAGTGACACTGACCCGATTTCCATCGAAGTATCGTCACTAAATTTTCAGAGATCCGGAAAGAATTTTCCTAAAATTAAAAACATTTTATCCACATCCTTAGTTAATGAAAAACACACTATTATACATTATAAAATTTTCTAATTATGAACGACCCTTTTACAATAAAATACACGCGTCGTCGATAAAACTTAATGTAGAATCTTCTTTATTTTCTTTTTGGATAGATGTCACGTTGACGGGGCATGTTGTAGAGATTACTTTACTCGTTACGAAATTACTGATAGATGTTTCGTCTTCATCAACAGTTTATCTATTTCCGAAAGAAAAAATGCATCCTTCTACAATTGTTTCTAGCCCTTATCAGCTCGTTAGAAGGCGGTAGAGGTTCTTTGTTGTCGTCTATAATATTGTCGGCGAGGGAGAGTTTAAAAAATGCTACATTTGCGAGGAGTCGCGGAAACATTGATAAACAAACGATTGACGTCGATCCGAATCGACGAGGACGCGAAGATTCCCCCTTCAGTTTCGTATGGATTATTGATCGTACAGTAAGTCGAGCAAGAAGGACGATTAGCGATAGATCTTCGACGAACCGTGACATTCGATTCTCGTACCGGGGCTGAGAAATAAATGATAATTAATCTGGCTTGATAAATTTTTTCT
Source organism: Osmia lignaria lignaria (assembly GCF_051020975.1). Taxonomy (NCBI): domain Eukaryota; kingdom Metazoa; phylum Arthropoda; class Insecta; order Hymenoptera; family Megachilidae; genus Osmia; species Osmia lignaria. Next base: position 8,204,478 of record NC_135047.1, on the reverse strand, counting down.
CTTTTATTGGTTACTCCGTTTGACGTAAGTACACTGCCGTTCGAAAGTTTCCCATTGCTCGTTACGTTTGTATCAATCTTTTTCTCTATTGACCGTGAAATAAAACATTTCACGATGCAACATAATTTTATGGAACATTTTTAAAAGGGTATTGAATTAATTAGGAGTAACTTCATTTAATCCAATCCATTTTTAAAATATGGTAGATTCATCAATGATGCCAGTAATTTTATTATTTTGCATAGAACATACTACTATGCAATAATTGTAATTACTTAAAACTTTTAGCAGACAGTGTATGTATCTTTCGCGAGTCAAGCTACTCCCACCCGAGAAACTTGGGAGCACGCCACTTTCTTTATTTTTTCTTTGCACTAATCTGATATATGAAATTTCGTAAGCGAGGTTCTGATGCAAGACACGACGAGGATTTACTTTTCTGTGTTCCTATTTCATGATCATTATTTTCCTCGACAGACAAGGCGGATGACTTTACTTAATTAGGCTGCCAATGTTTATGTATTTAAGTATAAATAAGATACAAAAAGTGATGTAAAAAAGACAGAAATATGCAGAAGTTGTAACATGTGCAAAGGTAACGTGACAAAATGACAATTAAACAATGTTATTGTCACGTATATGTGAAATATACATCGTTTTTGTATATTAGGAATTTAATGTGGAACGTGATGCAAAATGACTGATGCCATCACTTTATCTCTCCGCTACTAATCCATTACGCAATCAGAGAAAAAACAGAATATCGAGTTCGTCATGTGCGAAACACTTAGTTTATATTTAAATTAAATTGATTGTATAGCACTGAGAGAAAGATTTTAATTACATAGTAAGCTTTGTTCTTTCGGTATCATAGAAACAGTAGACGAATATTTCGAGTTCAATGACGTTAAATGACGCCGTGGATCAAAGGAATCCCAATAAGAAGAGCACGTGGTTGATTACTGTATATCAGTCTGATAATGTCACTGTTGCTATCCTGTTTTTACTTTTCGTTTTGCTAAACAAGCGTCAGAACGATAATGGAGGGATAACAGACGACGTTTATTCGTCGGTGAAAACAATACAATTATAGACAATCTTCGAGTATTATAGGATTATCGCATTCTTTTTATTTATAATTTTCATTTTTTGAAAATTTTTTAGATAAGAAAAAAAATCTATTTTAATATCTTGTAATTGGCCCCCTCCTTGTAATCAGCCACTGTAATATTTTCAAAACGCCAATAAAATCAAAAGAAATAATTATCTTAGAGAGATGGCAATTAGCAGACGAAAGTGAACGACTAATTTACAATGAGTGTTCAGGGGTTATCAGACTGGTCAATGACAAGCCTGCTATGACAAGGTGACGACGTAATTGTGACGTGATTTCCTGGGGAATAACAAAAGCAGAGTAACGAGTAACAAGCAATTCTTATCAATGACCGACCATTGACAATATTTTAAACGCTCCCATCGGTCGGGTATATTTTTCCATTTACATGATGCAATTGATATTTAAAGTGGCATCGACGATAGGCCTCGACCGTGTTCTAAAAATTGTACCATTAAAAAACTTCGTCTATTAACGATATACAATCTCCTTCTTTATTCGATAATCGCCTTTTTATTTCACGAACTCTGCCAGTACTGTGCTCTTACGTGCTCGATAACGAGATGTATATATCTGATATCGGTCACAAATAGAATATATATCTAATTAGAAAAAAAAGAATTGTAGATTGTTTTTAAGAGAAATCATGGTAGCGACATCTTGCACCGATGTACCAACTAATCTAAGAAGCCACTCTGCCAGTTTGCAAATTTTCAAATACAATGAAACATGGTGAAAGTGTCAGAGAAAATGAAGACTAGTCAAAGATATCCTTCCACTCTTAATTTCATTAAAATCCAAGCAAACCTCTATGGGTTTGGAGTGCCCTGTTGAAAAATCCTGTCACAGTCAATCGGATGCAGTAGCAAAGAAGCCGGTTCGCAGATTGGCAAGACGGAGATGGAGAAACGTACTTAACGAACGTAGAAGTTCATTAAAAGCGAAACGACATTAGCTGACGTAAAATCAACTCTGCGACGATTCCGCTTACGCCTGCTTCCCACCTGAGCCTTGTCAGCTCCACAGGTGAGGCAGAGAAGCGGATGGATGAGCCTGAAGAGTCAAAGGAAAGAGGCAGACGATTCGAGAGGGAAGGTGTAGAAGATATAAAAGGAGTGGGAGAGGAACTGGAGGAGAAATCGTGTCGCAGTTCTCCGAGTAAAGAGGTGAAAAAGAAAGAGACGAGTCGGCCGATAGGAAATAGATCCTCGCGATTGGCGGTAGAGACGAGGAGGGATGATAAAAAAAGACCCATCTCCTCACGGGAGATTGTCTTCCTTCGAGTACTGGTAGAGCCCCTTTCGGTGCTGGTTGTCGTTAGCCTTAATAGAAACCACTCAGCGACTATGAATTGCCTACCGATTATCCTGCAAATTTCATTATTTTCCCGCTGGAACGACGACGCTGCACGACGACGGTATTGGTCCATCATCTCGGGGCTGATCGAGGCGTGTTCCTCGGGACCGGCTGCTACAGCCTCGAGGAAATTTCCTTCGTCTCGACCGCGAGATTATGGCGAGGAATCGTGTCACCCGGTGAACTTTGTTTGATCCGTCACTGTACGACCGCCGCCAGCCCAGATAAAAAGTCCGCTTTTAATCGGTTCCACGCTTGCACCTTCTTTTACAACATCACTGCCGAGAATCTCTATGATAATTTCAACGATTCGCACATCCAAGGAGATAAAGTTTTATCATGGTTTCTAGTGATTCGTTTGAAGTTCAGCGATAAAAGTTGAACAGAAAAAAGATCGTAGGGTTTTAAATAGATATTTAATCTAAGGAATTATAGTAACAGCTCATTAGATACAGAAATCTTTATTAGTTAATTTTTAATAACATCCGGTTGGACACTTGGATAACAGAGATGGAGGAGAACCCGAAAATTCTCGGGTACCAGTTTTATTGTTTAAAATACTACAATGTCGCGCGAACAGGGGTGGAAGAAAATGTTTCTAAACATCTCCATTCTGCCGGTAAGAAAGATCCTAAACGATTCGTTGAATAGGGTGGGAAGTTTTGGTGCATTGAACGTGGACGGGTGCCGTTCACGAGATAGTTTTGTATCTTATTCCCGCCACAAAACTGGGCCCTTCACGCCCCAAACGTTACCTAATTGGGTGCACCCCGTGGTCGTGGCATTATACGGGGTGTCAAAATACCTCTCTCAACCTTCGCTAATCCTCCTTTCGTGCATCGTACAGATCGAGCCTCTACCCCTCCGTGGTCTGACCTTACTCGAAGCTCGTTGGGACAAAGAATGTGCATGCTTGTATCTCAAAGCGGCCGACCGAATGGAATGTACAATAGAATTGTCGCCACACGTCGTTTCGAGAAGTAAGAGACGTTTCCTTCACCTCGTCTGGCATGTTATAAGCCGTCTCTTAGAAAGAGACCCTCCAACAGAAGTGCTTTCCCAACTGTAACATGTGTTTACGTATGTTTCTCCTCCCTCTTCGCGAACCTCCTGCTCTCACCCTCTCTGGTCCACCGCCCCTTACCCTTGCCCTCCTCCTTGCATACCCTTTGTCGCGTGTTAGGTTCTTCAACATTTTCACATTCTCCTCTTCTTGCCAAAGATTCGCTCTTTCTTTCGGTTTCTCTTGATTCTTCATCCCTGTTTGCTCGCGAGAATCGTGTCGCGAGCTGTGCTCGTTGAAAGGGCAATTTTATTGTGCTCGAAGGCGGAATCAACGGATCTTGGTTTCCCTTACAAACGTATCGGTTACAGTCATTGGCGTAACTGGGATTTTTATAAAATTGTAATAAGATCAAGTTCCTTAACTTGACTAAAAATTTTAAGCGTCTAGTATCGCCAATTCCTCAAGTTGGTTGTTATGCACTGATAATTACTTTGTCGCAGGGGTGGTAATTAATTGATATTTGTATTCTACTTTACATAGAATATATGAGAAGATACATTAAAAATAAGGCGTGGAAAATTTAAATGTAGCAAAGTTTATTTTCACTTATTTCTGTAATTTCTGGTGGAGTTAACCCACTTCAGTTACGCCAATGGTTACAATTCGAGCATGAACGGGACTCGATGCCACATTGCTCGAGGGTGGATGGTAAATTTCGTGGTTCCTTTTATAGACTTCTCGTCAATGGCTCCACTTCACCTTTTTCATTTTCCACGATTTTCTTGAGAGTCGAAATACATTCGCTCGAGGAAAATATACTCGATGTTTAGTTTCTCTTCATTGTTGGATTAAGAAGCCGCGGAAGAGAAAATTCTGATTTAATCGAGAGGATTCAGGTCGGACGGTCGGGGTTAAAATCTGATTTGACCTTTTGATGGAACACGCTTTTAGTTGGCGCCTTTTCCAACTTCAGCCTGGCTAACAGAATTACACCGAAGGACCGATAATTGCTGATAATTCGGTGGAACTTCGTTAAGACGCTCATCTGGGTCGGGACGAAATGCTTTCATTCGATTATTACTCGATTTCGATAATGCGATTATCACGTTCGCGCCGTGAATCGATTACGTTTTCGTCGATGTCGACGAGAAGTCGAGTCACGAATGACCGTGACTTAACGCAAGAATCAAAAATTTAGTAAAATTAAAAACTGAATTTATTCACCTTCTCTTCTGTTGGGAGAAAATGAAACCGTGCGATCCAACTGTTCGTTAATTATACGAAATATTACATTCATAATTAAACGGTTAATTTAGAATCAAAATGGGCTAACCTTTACGTCAGTTTATTAAATTTTCTTTAACACTGCACCGGACGTAAATTTTTCATTATAGAGATTGGTTTGAAATGGTAGCAGAGCATTAAACCATTTATACCGAAATAATGAACGAATCGAATTAAAATGATATTTCCTCTGAAAACGCATCTGGGCGCAATAATAATTTCGTTATAACTAAAATTTACACCCTTAATGAACATCTTCGCTTTGAAAAATCTGAAGCAACGCGAGGCAAAAATAATTTTGAAATGATCGTTATTGAAATAAAAGAAATAAATTCTCGTTTTAAGTGCGTATGAAACCGCGTGCATAAGAATCGCCGTGCGAGCCACCCCTCGGAACGTCTCCGATTGCATTCTTTATCCTAATTAGGTTTACGAGGCTTTGGGCCTCGACCAGCCACCAATTATTGGTAATTGCGTAAAGATGTCACTTGGTAAGCGGATTGCCAGCGGTTTTACAGCATTGTACTCTTCTAAGCCACACCACAAGGCTGACAAGAGGAAGGGGACCGTTGCTTCACGCTTACCCCTCGAGCAATGCCGACAATGAGGCAACACGTTTCCTTCCAGCTTTATTTTTATCCCCCCTAAAAGGGCAAGAAACAGTTTTCCTTTCACCCATTGAAAGGGTGCGATACTCGAAGAGTACCTACTTGAGAATTTCAAATTTCAAAAAAATAGATTTCGAATAATTTCAGAGGATAAAAGCTATCATCCATAATTAACGAGCCTGCAGAAAAGGCAAGGCAAGGGAAGGCAAAATTGTAAATGCTCGCACAGGCACCCTGAAAGATATTTACAAGAGCAGGTTGTGTTTACAGTGTCGTTTTAATTACACCTCGAGCCATTACGGCTCCCTTGAATATTTAATAGTTCCTGAAAAAAATAAAGCGAGAAACGAGCTGTAACAAATTCACAGTTGCTCGACGACTTGTCTCATCGGCTAGATTGCATCAACCGGGAGTCAATTAGCAACAGTGTATACAATTAAAAGGTCGTAAAATCCTCATCGTGGATGCAGTTCATTCGGTGAATAATTCCTTACGCACGTCACGTTTTCATCAAGCGTAACGAACAAGTGTCACGGATAACCGGTCCTTTGCTCCGCATCGGTCCCGTTCAGAAATTGAATTAGCTTCTCACGGTGAAATTGAAAAATCCCTTAAACCGAGGCAACGCGGGTAAAAGTGGCTGGAATAAGAGGGACAGCGAAGAAATACGGGACGGTAGGATGAATAAGGAAGAGAAACGAGAGGGAAAGAGAGGGCCGGGTAAAAAGTCAGGGCACCGCGAAAACTCGTTTAAAGATGAAAGGCCAGCTAACGACTTATTTTCGATAAGGAAAAGTTAAGGCACTTGCCCCTCGCTCTCTGCGGTCCGCTCGAAAACGGAGGGGCGAAAACTTGAACGTTTCTCGCGAGGGGTAGCTCCACTCGACGAATCGAGGATGTTCCTTCGCCCCCGCCGTACTCCTTCTCGTACGTTCCTCTCTCGCTCCCGCATACCGGCAAAAACATAACAGTTGCGCGGGACTCAACTCAATTGCCATGTCAAAACGATGTGAAATGGGATTGATGTAATTTGGTTAGGCGCGCACCCCCTTCCTCCTCGTTTTCTCTGTTGCTCGCTAACCCCCGCGGTGTACCGTTTATACCGTTGCGTTGTCCTCACTGTCCTCGTCTGGTTCTCTTTGTACCGGGTGTTTCGTGACAAACGATTCGATTCAGGGTTGATTCTAATGACTTATGAAGTCAAGCCAAATGACCGAGGCTCACCCTCTTATGTACCGTTTCTCGGACCGAGCTCACCCCCCGCGGGACTTTCGATAACTTTCGACTTCCACGTCGGGCAAATCGAATAATTTCGTTCGTTTTCATAGGGAGGAAAGAGGGTGGGTATGACTCGCGACAGAGATTGCCGGGCGAAGAAATCGAGAGACAGCACGATTTGATTGTTGCTCGTTACGGAAGCCGGTTCCATTATCTTCCCTTATTATATTTGCAGCGACTACTCTGCCACCCTTGCGCACACCACGCTCGGAAACGTTTTCTGTTTGGAGAAACGTTCCGTTGTGGCAATATTGTTAGAAACTCGGTGATGTGCAATCTCGACGAGCAACTTACCTTATTGGGACGCTTTGATTAGGCTAACCGTTTGTCCTCGTAAACTATGATCCCATCTTTTTCTAAATTTATTATTTATTAAATTATTATAAGGAAAATAACGGCACTGTTGAAAATTAACATTTTCGAATTTCGTTTTTCGGAGGTATTTGTGAAATCGCCCCTATTCTCCGTGGTAAACCTGATTAAACTTCTATTCCGGTTAGCCGGTACTTGCCTCAATGGCCGATAATAGGTTGGCCCGATGGAAAAATGGCGGCGACTAATCAGCCGCGCTGTGGAACCACCGGGAAAAGAAGGAAAAAGCGAACAGGGAGAAAAAACCGGAGAAAAAGGAAAAACATCGTCGAGGGCCGCTTAAAATCGAGTATCACGAACAATCGTCCCATTAATCGTGCGGTACGATCTAATTAATTCCGGCGATGCTGAGCGAACGCGATTAATTAGATTCTCTCGTTAAGTATCGGTGCCAAAGTAACTCGTGAATAAGGAAACTAATAAGACCCGATTCCAAAGTGTTTCGCAGCTTTGCTCGAGGATAGTTTGATCAGCACTTCGAGAAGCCGTTCGAGAGGCACGTTTAACCGAGTTAAGTTATTTCGTGCGGCAATTTCGCAATTCCAATCTTGAAATTCCCTAAAAGTCACGTAATTCGATTCGAAGATCCTGCAATATCATACATCATTCCGAAACATCTTTTAAACGACGACGTAAAATCTGTCGAGTAATTGTTCCGTAATCTGCTTATGTTAACAAGTTATACTGAAAATTTCTGTTCGAAAAGTTTCCGCGAAAACTAGCCTTAACGAAGGTGCAAGTGCACGGCAATGAAAGCTGTACCGTAGCGATTACCGAGTAATTGCATTCTCGTCTCAGCGCTTTTTCAGCCTGAATTATCCGATTCGTTACTGTACTTTCTTCGCGAACGGTTATTCTTCTCAGACAGTATTAAAGGAAAAGATAAGGAGGACATCGCAGAAGCTGAAGAAACGATTGGTGACGAGAATTCGTGGAGGCTGGATTGGTCCTCTGAAAACGTAAGGATGCCAGGACGACGTCGGCGGCGACGACGACGGCACTTTGATCGGTAACCTCGTTTATGGTGACGCTGGACACAGAATGTAGGAAACACCGATAACACCGGTGACGGAAATATCGACTTTTGAGAGCTGCTACGAGCATCCCCTCCCCTTGCCGGGGTACATCAGCCCCTGGCAAATCACCCCATCATAGCGGACCTCTCGTTCGTTCACGAGAGACGAGGAGAGAGGAGGAGGAGCGGTAGCGAAGGGGTGGGAAAAGAGAGGAAGAGAGAAGAAAAGGGAGAAAGCGAGTGGAAGAGTACATGCACGAAGAGAGGATCGACGAGAGTTCGGGGAGAGTGGAAGGCCGTCGGTTCTGAAACGAGGAACGTGGGCTGAAGAGAGGTAGAGGGTAGGACCAACCGCCCTGGTGGCGGTTGAAAGAACCAATTTTGTCCTAATAGAAAAATCCCCAGCGCCGAACCCAATTTATAAACCCGCAAACATGGCTGGCGGAGGGCGCTCGTCTCGCCTCGTCTTCCCTCGTCTTCCCTCGTCTTCCCTCGTCTCGCCACCACCGAATCCCAACACACAACGTCGTCGAACATCGGATTTATAAAGCCGAGTCAGCCGTGCACGTGAAAATTCCGCTCGCATAAACGACCACGACCACGTTCCAGATGAAGGTGAACTACCACCACCACCACCATCGCTACCACCCCAATGTGTCACCGTGAATGGGTGAAAGGAACGAGGAGAAAAGCGAAGGAAAATTGTCTGATGCCTTACGCATCACGGAATTTGATGCTCGTGCAAGCTGGAAGCTCGTGCGCTTGATAAACGAGCCGGATGAACTCTGTTAGCGTGATCTCGTTACTCGCTCTTCGCTCGACTTTCGCGGATTCCGGCTGTCGTTTCGCTTCCGGCCTCGTTCGTCAGACATTACTCGACGCCACCGCTGTTCGCCGGCTATTTAGACGAGAGAACCCATAGAATTTTATAATTGACGTTCGTCGCGTCTTTATTGTCCGCGACGCGACGGTGGGAAAAATTGTTCGTTTCAAACGAGCACGTATTACCACGGGGAAAATTGTATTTTCAAGGTGACGCTTTTCAATAACATTTTTCTTTATTAAAAAAAAAAAAAAAAAACAAAAAACAAAAGACCAGTTGATACTGGAGCTGTGACTTTTGAACTGAAAGAAGATACTCGTTGACAAAAATCGCATTGCAATTATTGCAAGCACGGATCACCGTTGGTAACAAGTAATAATGATCAAAGGGAAAACGAACGAGTAAGAGAGAGAAAAGAAAGACTCGGTAAACGGAACACATGGCCCGAAAGGGTACTCTCGTATCGGCTACAAAGGTATCCAACAGGGATAAATACGTGGCAAGTTGCAGCACACGCCTAGCGCGTTCCTGCCGGTGTATCTTGCACATATGCACGCAGCAGGAAGCGAGGTTGGTCCATCTGCAGCGATCCGATTTTACGACAAAGCCCGTAATCGATTTCAAATTTGATAACGCCTAACAGTGGACGCGTATACGCGAGAACGTACCCTCAGCCACCCTTATCTCCACAGTTTATCGTTCATCTTTGATTGATCCGCTCTTGATGAAATTAGTACCCTCGGCGTATTGACGAAACGTTTCAGACACGCTGAAATCGAAAAGTAATAGAAATGACGGGATGCTGATGACGATGTAATTGCACAGATAAAACGAATGTAATCGAAGGATTTATCGTGGAAGCGGGTGCTCCTAAATGGTTTCTCTGGATTGACGTTTCGACGAATTAGCTTGTCGAACGTTTTTTCTTGTGCAGCTCTTTTTTAAAGATAAAACTGTGGTAGTTGAGGATATCTCTAGATATTTATTTTTCTACTATAGTTATAATCTATTTTTATAAGTTAGGGTAGCTTACTCATTCAGAATCTGTAGCAAGATTACAAGCTAAATGGGCATAGAATAAGGGATTTGTTTGCAGTCCGATAACAGAAGGTCCCGGTCCGAATGATGGCGTTCCTCCAAGTGGTTCCCGGTGATGGTTACGCTTTTAATCGCGCGTACGACTGTCTGACCCCAGGTCTCGTCCCCGTAGTTTATTTAACAGCGCCCTGGGCATCGGTAAACACGGGTTAGCGAATTGGCCCCAGGGCGAGACCGAATGATAGTTAACGTACCGCTAAACGCCATTGGAGAGGACCTCGCGTCCCTTCCCGGCTGGAATATACAGGCAAGCCTCGTATATTGCGTACGCGAGGGGACCGAAATTTAATTTTGTGCTTTTTGTACACGCCAAATCGTTGTCTCTCCCACTTCGTCGCTCGTTGCCCTCTTCTTCTCTCTACCCTCTCGCCTTCGCTCTGATGAAACGGGGGCGATAACGCAGGCGTCGAGGAGATTTCGCCGCGATTTTGGCCGTTTCCCGCGACACCGTTCCGAGGGATCGACCACCACCATTGCGTTGCTGAATCTCGTTCGTTTGTGCATCACGCTTGCGGCACTCGGAGACACGTATTTTTTTTATCCTGACGAACACTTCATAGAATGCAATTTTCTTTGGGTACCAATACCTAAAATATACTATTTCGATTCTTTGGTATTAAAGGTACGGTGATATTCGTCTTGGATCTCAACTATCTTCCTTATCCATGTCAAATGGGTATCTTACTATGTCAGATCAGAATGTTCCGAGAGTTTTGATAAAGTTGTAAGCTCGAAAGCTTCAAATCGTAATCCTGTAGTTTCAGTTCTTCAATCGTATCAACGATATCTTCTCGGGTCGTCATAACCGAACGACAATTATCCATCACCTCGGCTACCAATAGCAATTCGATCGTTCCTCGTTCACACGATCACCTCCATCCAATCAAAACGAATTCTCGAAGCGGGTCTGTTCAGCGAACACAATGATATGCCAATCGACAATCGGTGGTTAACTAATTTGCCCCGGTGACATGACGTATCGGCCGTCCTAAATTGACGCGGACTCGCTGAAACGAGTGAGCAAGGAGGAAACGGTGGAAGCGGTACGAGCGAGACGCAGCTTGGAGATGGTTGACTTGATGAAATCATGCCGCGAGAATTAAACGGGGGATACCCGTGGCGTGTGTCGTCGTCGTCGTCGTCGTCGTCGTCGTCGTCGTCGTCGTCGTCGGCGGCGGCGGCGGCGGCGGAGCACTCGGCTCGAGCTCCAATTGGCGGGAGCAAGACAACGGTAGGAGTTGACTGCAGTGTATACACAGTTAATTAAGCCGGAGTACCACGGAGGACGATGGAACCGGGACGAGGAGAAGGCAGGAGGGAAGAACGGACAGAGAGGTGTACACCGGAGAAAGAGAAGGGGTCAGAGTGAAAAGAGACAAACGTGCCCGACCGGTCGACAGCGAGAGAGGGACGAACAATTTTGTCCTGTGGGCTGCAAAGGTAATTTGCTCTCTGGATATGCAGTCTCAGTGGTTCTCAACGCGATCCATCGCGAACGACGCGTCGTTGATCCTTTTTGCTGGTTGATTCCGAAATTTCGTTTTCTCGTCTCGAAGAAGGAAAGAGTTCCGGTGGTAACCCTTTGCCGGTATGGCCGCTTTGACGACCCTCTTCGCTCTCTTCATCGATATTAGCGTAAACAAAATCGAACGCTCGATTGGCGGTGCTTTTTCGTGGCGTGGCCGATTTTTCCCGGCTTTCCCGGCCGGGTTATTGCGCGATTGTCAGCCATTGTCGAAGAAATTGCGAACGCGAAATTGCGTTTCGCCGGGCTGCTATTCTTGCGAACAGCCGACCGTCGGCTATCGGTGAATTTGAATTAAAAAGCAATACGAACACGCTCTCGGAATTGTTAGAAATGCGCATTGTACTGAACGCGTAGTCGAGTTTTCCGAAACTTTCCTAACTCGATTTCGACCCGCTTCCCTCCCATGACAAATTTTTCCCCTTTTTTTTTTCATTTTGCCAGCGATTCTATTCGAGTCGTTATCATTTCTGTGACACGGACTTCGATCGCTGCCTGCTACGCCACTGGGACTGGGACGAACGAATCAAAGCTGTGGAAAATGTCAAAAATGAAACCTAAATTCGAGGTATTCTGTGGACCTCCGCGGTTTTGCGCAGGCAATGAAATATAATTCATTGAAGTTTTCCGTAACTTCAATTAACGTATTTTTGCCTGGTTCACTGCAGATTGATTCAGTTCTATAGAATATGAACAAGTGCAAAGCTGAAAAGAAATAAGTAGGGGTATGTGGATATTCGAAAAATCGGGACTGAAATTAATATTCTTCAAGAACCGTATCGTTATTTCCCACTTCTGATACCTTCGAGTTCCACCTTCTTCCAGTACAATTTCAAGATTACTCGAACGCTTACATTGACGTGCGACGGATTAACCGTCGGAAATCTGAAGATCCTTCTCGAGTGGTTTTCTCACCGGACACCCCGCTGCGAGTTTTCCCAAAACCTGTCGCGAAATCCGTCTAACATTAACAATAGCGATACACTCGAACAACGCCACCCGTGGCTACCGTGGGCCAAACATGCTTTTCTTTCGCGAAAACATCGACGCGCTTTGGATTCCTTTCATCTTTCCGTTTCGCACCTCGTGATCGTCGCGCACGAAGAAGCAGCGGCTGAAAAATCGTCCAAGGAAAATTGGAGCGGATTCAGCCGCTGTGAAACGGTCTCAATGCCGGGACACAACGAAATTAGACTTATCTCGGTGATCGAGGCCCAGTAGAAACGCAGCTGCGTGGATTCGCGTGAATAGGCAGCCTAGTTTTCCTTCATTGTGCCTCGTTTTCGAAGGCTCGCGTCCGATTTGCAAACAATTTTCTTCTGTCCACGTTGCTCCTTTCGACGGCCAGGACACGCGCCATTGTGAACGACCGATCGATCCTGATCGCTGATCTACGAGACGAGCGCCACAATGAGCAGCCCCGTGCTCCTAATACACCGGCTATACAGATTTTAGGTAATTTCCAAGAGATTCGATTTTCCTCCCTTTATCGGGCCAAGAATGGACTACCTTACTCGTATGCCGCGTTCTTACAAGCGTATAAATTTCTTTTAGATCGGAGAATATCGAGGGTGCAGGGCTCTTATCTGGGCTACTTCCACAGGCAAGAGTGGTTTAGGGAATCCTCTGTAGAATCCTCTTTTAACTTTTGAAACTGAAGCAACTTTTCATTTACCTCCCCTTAAATCAAAAAATAAATCTTCCATAACAGAATACGTCAATTTTGTCAGACAGAAGGTAAACATTAGACGAGGAATTCGCTTATCTGTCAGCCGGGACGGTATCAGCTGCTTCCAATACGTCAAACAGGTTAAAACGTTTAACCGTTACGACTACCTGAGAGTTTTTCGAGCTAACAAGAGAGACCGGAACTCTGGGATCCCCTGAGTTTCGTCGAGGATCAACGCTCAGGAAATTAGCTAAAACTGGAGCTAAGTGCTCCCGTTGCTTCTTAACCGGGCCAGGCACCAAATAATCGCGCCGATCCAACTCTCGAGCTCGGTCCCTCGATCCTCTGGCAGATATTTATCGCGGTAAGTGGGATCCGGTTAAATGCAACTTCTGATCTGATTTCTACGGGACCTAAAAGCCTTTTCCTCCACCACGAGCCAGATTCCTGACTCAGATTACCCCCATGGAATACGCTCGGTGCTTGTTAACGCGTGTATATTCGACGTACGACAGCCTGTGCCACGTGGGAATATTGTACGAATCCTTTCGAGCGAATTAAAGATCGATAGATCGCAAAGGGTTGAAATTAAATTTTCTCATCACAGGAATACTTATAATTTCCAATGACTTCAGTTTAGGCGTTCGTGAAATACGGTTGGCGCGCTATTTCGTAGGACAATTATAATCGGGACGCGTGGTCCAGGCGGTAGGCTTTTTCTGCTAACAAAAGGAACGTGAATCGGTCCGAAACGTATAATTTGGCTGGATTTAGCCAGATCGATTTTGAACAGCTACTGTTTCGCTACAGGCGGATATCTTTTGTGTCGCGGTTTTGTGGGCGTACACTTCCCCCTGGGCTAAAACGCCAAATGGTAACGACGATACGCGGAATCGAATGTGGAATGGGGAAAACGGGGATTTGTTTTGTGCACGCCGGTCTTCGGTTGCGCGAACGAAAAAGAAACAACTTCCATGCCGGACGCGGCGAGCCGTCCCAGACGAGCGAAAACCGTCCGTTCTCCTTGTCTCTTTGTCACGAAGCTAATTCCGAAAGTTTGTGAAAGGAAATCGAGATAAAAATCTGTCGCAGTGTCTGTGGCTCGGCTGCGGTTTCGATCGACCGCCGAAAACACGGAATATCGAGATCGCCCGGGAAATAACATTGTATCAACTATGGACCGATGGTTCACGCACCATTTTCCTTTGTAATAGCCAGATACCTAACATTGGAATTTTACATTGGCCGTTTTGAATTTAATCAAATAATTGGATAAGACCTATTACAGCAGCATCAGTTTGAAAATAAAAATATAAAAGCAAGCTGCAGGAGATCGAAACGAAGCAATTAGACAGAGAGGCAAGCTTGGTACAACGTGTTAACTGGTTTAGAAACAATTGTCTTCGAAAAGTCGCCGATCTCGCTCGGTGCACGCATAATACGTGTGGTAACACGAGGGGGTAGCGCGCGCCAAGTCGTAGAAGCGTAGAAGGCTCGGCGTAAGCGGTAAGCTTTACCTCATTTCTGGCAATTACAGGGAATGCCAGAATCCGCCGCAAGAATCAAGCCGCACCGGTCTCGCGTGTGTGCGGCGTCCGTTTACGGGAAGCGAACCCTCTGTGTATCGCGCGTGTGTATCCGTCCCTCGAAGCGTTCACACAACCCTATCTACCCTTCTACACGAACGCGAAATTGGCATTGTATGCGGACGGTGTCACAGAAGCCCGACGAAAGCCACCACCTCCTCTACCCCTACGAATTAACCCCACCCAGATACCGCGAGGGAGGGTTGACGCGTTCGTCCAACGATTTGAGCACCACTGTCTCGCCATGTTCTTCGATCCCTGCCCCGATTGGCTCCGCAACCAACGAACAGCGAAGCGGATTCGTGGAACCAAGCCACGCCTCGTTCAGCAAATGCTGGACCACCTCTTTCCAAGCCTCGCTTCTTCAAGGTGGAGTAGTTGTGTGCTACTACAACAAAGGCCACCCCGCTGCTGCTTGGCCAACCGACTAGTCCTCGTTGGCACGACGCACGCTCAACAACTTCCACCTTAGCCGGCCGACTATTACTATTTTATTTCCCTCTGGCCCACCGTGACTGACTTGTCTCGCCTCTTCCACGGACTTTCGACTTTTCATCCACACCGATCGACCTTTCAAGGGGTTTCTAGATCGACCATACACCGTGAACACTATTTACAAAATCAGGGATAAAGAATGGTTCGTCGAGGGTAGAGTCTTGTGATGATACCGGAGATGTTTACACTGATTCATCTGATATTGAATAGTGTTGAAGAAATTGGAGCTTAATAATCAGTGTCGTGTGGCAAGGATCAGTCATGGAACGCGGTTGGAGTAAACGGTACCGTTGTCAGGATCGTGTGCCTCTTCGCGTGGAAATTGTCGTTCATTAAAGATACTCTGATTAGAGACGCTTTGTGGACAGTAATTAACAAGATAGTGACAGAAGAATCGAGTGTTCAAGAGGACATTTTTAACAGAAACAAACATCGCCACGTGGTAGGGGGTGAAATCTTGGAAAATGCATTTTCTAGTCGAAGACACGTGTCCTGGACAATCGTTTCGTGCGTCGATTCAGCACTAGCGCGTTTGCGAAGGATCATTCGACGGATCCTTTCCTCACTGGCGATCTAAATAGCGGGCGATCGAGTTTCTGGATTTTCTACGATGGATTCGCAGCAGCTCGTTGATACAGCCTCTCAGAATAGCCAGGACATCGTCCTGCCGAAACCAGCGAGTAGCACACCCAGGCACAGCATCGACGCGATCCTTGGACTTGCAAATAACAAAAGGAGCCATCAAGAGATGGAGGATAACGCTCGAGACAGCCAGGAAAACACTGGTAACGTTTCATTCCATCGCTTTATCGGTTTAGAATAATTGGATTTCAGCCAGTGTGCCTTTTATTCGAATTGCATTTGTCACAATGCATCGCGAAGAGATTTAGGGCACTTGTAAGATTACGCAGTGATTTGTTTCTTGAACTCTCCTGTATGTTGCTATTTAATTAGCAATAATCTAGATCTCGCGCTAATGTTTGCTTGCAAAATTGTTTTGAAGCTTTTGTCAGAGGGACTTAGGGAAAGGTTAGGAGTTCATTTAGAATTTGGATAGCAGAAAATGATGTAAAATTTTATACTGATTCGTTAAGAGGATCAATTTATTCTAATGATCTACATACAGTGATTGTAAACGTCGCACGATCTGTCCGACGGACTGATTCA
The DNA here is from genome assembly GCF_051020975.1 of Osmia lignaria lignaria. Classification (NCBI taxonomy): domain Eukaryota; kingdom Metazoa; phylum Arthropoda; class Insecta; order Hymenoptera; family Megachilidae; genus Osmia; species Osmia lignaria. The sequence continues at coordinate 8,188,082 of NC_135047.1, read as the reverse complement.
CGCATGAGCCGACATCGATTCTCAAGCGTTCCTCTTGCTACCCCTGCATTAGATCCAGGACACTGGATCCCAAATCCCAAAACGGCTCAAGTTACCCTCAGAGACTTATTAACAAAGCAGCTTCGATCAATCATTTCATCCAATTACTGGTTTCGCTATTATCCTGCGCTCCAATCGAGACTTCAATATAATCGGCCGTATCAAACCGCAGGAGTTTCGATCAGAATTCTCATTAACTTCAGACTTTACATTTTTTAATGGCCTAAGAAATTTTGAAACTTCAATTTACCGCCTTTTAATCCTTTCAGTGAACGTTCAGAATGATTGTTCCGATATGTCGCTCATAATTAATGGAACAAATAAATTGGTATGCGTGTACCGTGCCGATCGAGACAATTAATAATACGCTAGTTAAGGAAATTGAGATGACGATCCTGATAATTCTATCCTTAATGCGTCTTGGGCGTTCGCTAATTGCTCATACGCATTAGCACTTTTTTGTCCGCGTTAGAAATCAGGAAATAATTGCTTGCAAATCGAAATTTCTCAGTATGTAATGTTCCTTTTTAAAATAATTTTATTGCATAGCTTTCACATTTTTCTTATTTAATAATAGAGGTTTGTCCAAAATCAATTGCAATACAGTTGAAGATCTAACGCGTAAATCCATCATCTAAATCCGATAATGCAATCGGCTACTTATAAAACAGAACACCTACTCTCGACCAATGCATTTCGTCTGCTTCAGTGTCACACTGAATAATTTCTTTGATATAGATTTGACGAATTTAGTACTTATCAAGCTTTGTTTATTAATTCACAAAATAAGCAACCTTAAGTTTTTCCCTCGAATCACGACTCGACTGGCATAAGGTGTAATTGAAAAATCGTTAGTATCGCGAGGATCTGTATGGCGGTGTTAGTGGCACGTTGTCGTGCACGGGCGCTAATTAGTCGTCCGGGACGAGGTGAAACGCGAGCCTGTCTCCTGTATCGGCCCGTCTAAACGTATATCCGATAATTCCAATTTCGAGAGCGAACCGTTGCTTCTCTCGTGTCGTGCTGCTGGATACTCGGTTGTTGTCTCGGCAAAACGCTCTAGCCACCGACTGTCGTTCGCGATGTCACCGATGTAGAAGGTATCGGCTGCACGCGGCCGCACCGCTATCGACGCGACGCGACGCTCTCGCCGGAAGGGTCGAAATCGACAAAACAATTTCGTACGGGCGCTGGTTGGTTCGTTGCTTTTTTTCGCGTGTCATCGAAAGCCGCTGTTAACGAAAAAATTACACGGACCCGAAGAGGTTGTATCAATTCGACGGGCATGGAGGGTGGTACACCACGAGCATTGGCAATCGTTTCCATTGGACGAATTAACCCTTAGAGCACGGGACATCGCGTAGCTGAGCATTTTATATAGAGGGTGATTATTTAGCGAGATAATTATTGGATTGTATAACGGAGGTTGATTTTATCATCCTGCCAATTTTCATTGAGGACCACATCTGCAACTCTCCTCTTAAAGGTTAACAGACTCGATCCTCTGCCGATCTTCGTCGATGTTCCGTTTGTCGTACGACTAAGCTCCGTGTAATCTCGTTGCCCTGGCCACAGTGATCGATAACCGAAACGCTTTTGCATAATGCACTTGTCGTTTGTCACCGTGTTTGGCTGATCTCGCAGCAAGAAGAGAGTCGTCATCGGTGTCTGATTTATCTTTACGGTTTCTCGACCCACTGACGGCTGGCTCTCCCTTTTTCCACCGATTAATGCGTCGCGATATCGACGGATGCCTCTGTCGCTTGACATCTCTTGATTAAGTAATAGCAATTAAACCGTCGATTTTCATCGCGTTCGATCGGAACTCTATAAGGGAAACCTCAGAGTTTGAACTATACTGATGCGAGTTGGAAAATAATCAATGAAGTTCCATCAGCGTCTGTGGACTTTGAATTCTAATTACTCGAATATTTTCATTTTTGAAAGTTTTAAGAGGAAGAAGAATGAAAAGCTTGGAAAACAAAGAGAAACAGGGCGAGGGAATGTCTATAATTTCTTCCGCTAGCTCGGAGCAGTAATTGAGCTACTTAAGGGTTCGCGCTTCTGGACAATTCAGGATAGTCCATCGTCGTGACGGGATAATTGAAAGGAGAGAAATGGAGGAGCGATGGAGAGCGAAAAGAAAAACATAAAAGGGGGAACGGAGAAGAGAGGGAACGGAGGCTGCTTAGCCAGAGCCCAGTCTTGTCCCGCTAATCGAATTATCATTAATTATGATACCGTGCGCGAGAAAGAAGAAAAGGTAAAAAGGGAGGTCGGCCTCCGCTAATAAGTATGATGGAGAGCAGGGAAGAATGAAGAGAGAGAAGCGGCCGAAAAAAGAGATAGATGGAAGCGGCTTTAAGTCAGTCGCTTCTTAAGAACTGAATTGACGTGTCTACTAATGGATCGCGCCTGCCCCATCTACTTTCTTCTTCAACTTCTTTTTCGTCGTCTTCTTCCTTCCACCTTATCTTTTTCTTCCTCTTCTTCTTCTTCTTCTTTTCATTCTTATCGCTCCTCCTGTACCACTGTGGCTACTTTCGTAGCTTTAAACAAGCATCTATTATCCTGCAGTCTTAAGAATTTGAAAAATTTCTTAAATGAACTACGTATAGTCCAGTTGCGCGTTCGTAACATTTCTCTCTCAAGGATGTACGTAGGTAATTCGAAATGACACGCCGAGATAAATCGGTCGGATAAGAGAATCGACGGGGAGAGAAAAAGGTGACGAGGAGTAGGAAAGAAAAAGAAGGTTGCAAGAGAAGCGGTGAAGTGTGCCGCAATCAATCTTACCTTGTACGCGAGCCAGAAGATTAATGCACTTTCAAATTTCATTAATTCCTCGCTGCATAATGAAACGCGGGGCGAACGAATAACTTTCCTTAACGCCGCGATAATGCCGCGGAGACTCCGCACCGTAATTGCATCAATTCGTTCGGTAATTCGCACAATTATCCTTTCTGATTTTCCGGCCTGCAACGAGCTAACTGCTCGAGAGCACGCTTCCAATTAATCACACGCGGACTCCACAAATCACCCGCGTAATTAAAGTATGTCGTTCCGTGGAATCAAGACAATTAATCGTTTGTCTTTCTTCCCTACCTCGAGAGGTATCGTGAACTCGGCTTGTACCACTTGAAAGTTGATCATTGAACTTTTATTATGGCATTCGATGATTGGGATTTACAGTCTGGTGACAGCCTCTTTTCAACAAAAAAGAAAAAAAAAAAAAATCCAAACTTTCACTGTGAGATCTTCAATTTTATCCGAAGCAGCTCAGCCAAAGAAACAGCCTTTCATTAGCGATCGCTATCTCTCTTAAAAAGAAACTAAACGATCGCTCTTATTAAATCGAAAAAAAGATTGAATCCGCTCGTATAACAAGTATAAGAACAGAAGTGCGAATAATTAATAAAACTGAGATGTTCTCATGAGATATTCTGCAGGAAATCACAGCTTCACTCGTCGAATGAAGAATCTATAATAATCGTTTCCCTGGCTAATTAATCTTTCACTCCAATTAAACATCTTAACTGACGTGAACGCGTTGCTCTTCCGAGTGAACCGTAAAAATAATCAAAAATAGAGGTGCAAGGACGGGATGAACAATTAATGGGCAGAAAATATTTGTATTGAAAGGAAGGACGGAATTAAAGCGGTCGGGATAGATGTAACGGCGTCGCGACGTTCTGAAACGCCGCAGGTAAAAGTGCTTTGTTAGGGGGAGTAATTTCGATCGCGTGACAGCGGCAGTGTAGCGCAAAGGGGGAGGAAGGCACGGGCAATTACGTGTAATTTCATACTCATTTATTGCCAGGATAGCTCGTTTTTCGAGTCTCACCATCGACGATCGATCGAATCGATGGATGATTCGAAAAGGTTTCAATTATTCACCGTCGATTCATTATAAAACAGTAAAATTATAATATTAACAATTTAACTCTGTTAAATTCATCCGATTCTACTTTATAAAATATTATAATATCTCCAACCCCGTATTCCATCATTTCTTTCTCCATAAAGGAGGGCCTCTAACCGATCTTCGCGAAGCTACGAAATTTTCTTCTTTTTCTCATGTAAGGCGAGTCACGAAGACAGAAACGATGTCGAGAGAGCGAGCGAGAGGCGCGCCGATTTAACCGAATTACCGTTGGATCAAAGCTCGCGAGTGGTAATTGGCGCACAGGTGTCGTCGATCAATCGTACACCGGCCGTCAGGGAAGCTATTTCGCTCGGATACCGAAACGTTTCGTGATCGATCGTGCAAGCAGACGGGCTCCGTGCCTGGACGAATCCAATGAGACACATCATCGAGCCACGATACGGAGACAGACGAAACCGATAGAAGGGTTGAGAGAACAGGATGGCGGAAAGGAAGTGGAAACGCTCGTCGTCGGGTATACCCTGTGATTTGTGCGACATTCAATTCTTACCAACACTACGAATCAAGATTTCTATCAAATTTATAGAATTAAATTAACCTGAACCCTGTTATAATCAATTAGAATTAATCTATGATTCGCAGTGAGAAAAATTGAAAAAGAGGCCATCGCAGGCGGCCAGGTCGACTCGAATCAAAACGCGAGAATTCGTATTCGTGCCTATGCGACGTCGACGGAGAGATTGTAATAAGCCTCGCATGCTAAAGAACAATTAAATTATTAGTAGGTACATTGTGCACGACGGGGTGCTCTATTGCGTGGCGCACTCTTTGCTTCCGGCTTGCTTTCCAAGCTCGCTGGCAATTGTGAAACATTCAATTTCATTCGCATGACCACGTGTTGTACTTGCACAGTTTATTGAAAAAGACGTTCGGTACGAGTAAAAGGTTACGAAGGATTCTTGAATTCATCGATTTCTTTACAACGCCTTTAAAATTCTTTTTTAAACGAATTTATACGACGAAAATCGCACAATAGCGATCGACCGTCGCACGATGAAACCAAAGATATCCCAATAAAAGCTGCACGCTACCGAACAATTAAATTATTAAGTAGTAACGATAACGAGGGGCAGCCGTGTTGATTACTATTATAATGAAGCCGCAGTACCGACAAGAATCGTGAACCATACGCAGGCAACTCGAGTCAAATAGAAAGTTTTATTTTTTTTCCATTTCAAAGTTCTCAGGTAAAAAAGGTGGATTACACGAAAAGTTGCATGACGAACTTCTAATGTTAATTGATCCTCGACAAAATTGAGACGCGATTTTCTAAATTCCACAGTAAATATTCGACGGTGCTTGTCGCTTCAGACGTTCAATTAGGCTCATACTAGCCCCCCCCCCCCCTCGACTCAATTAATAATTTCTAACTCCGGTATCGTTTCAATTAACGCACCTCGAGATGATTGCCGGTACGTTGACCCGTTTAGATGGAAATTTTATCCTCGTTGCAAGAACTTGATGACAGCTTAAGAGCCTTTCGCCGAGCGTTCTTAAGGCTCGCTTCGCGCTTTCTCTCTTCCTCTATCGGTTTGCTCGCGTTCTCACCACCGCTTTGACAATTTAATAATTCGATACCGGTACGCGAATAATCGACGAACCCGATACTCTCCTGTTGCCGATCAAGGAATCGAGGAGACCGTGTTTCTCTTCGCTCTTCCGGTTTCCCTTCTCGTCTCGAATCGCGAGCAGGCAATAAAATTCATCGGATTAAACGCGTCGAATGATTGCGAGAAAAATAATTATCCGATCAGGCTGACTCTTGCGAGCATGCAACGGCTCGTCGAGTAATTTCATAAGTCTGTAATTAAATTAATGACTCTGCCCGGATAGTGATAACGTCTGTGAGCTTGATTTTCTATTCCGTCTTTTTATTTTAATGTTGTTTAACGAACGTTGAACATACTTTATCAAGTTTCACGTTGAATAGAAAGATAAAAAGTACACTTGATTTGCGCTTTTACAACATGCTTGATATTATAATTTTTCGTGTTACCATTAACAAATTGAATTGATAAACTTCATCCCCGGTGTTGGCGTTCTTTTTACAGCAAAGCTGTAAAACCTGCTTAACAAGTTTTAGCTTGTGCAAATTTGCTGTGTTTATACAGTTAAGGAAGGATTTACAAGGATGTAAAGTTGAACTATTTTTACCCTACGAAACAAAGATTGATACGTTGCTCGCTAAAAATATCCGTTGACCGAATGGATACGCTGAAAAAACGGATAACCCGACAGGGTGGAAACACTTTTCGTGGATCGATACGTTGCGTCGGATTAAAGAGTGCGACAGGTGACAGTGGCTTTTACGAAGAAATTTCCGTCGAAACTTTGTGCCGCGCAAAGTGGCCATTGCGTTTCGTTCCGGAGATAAAAAGCGCGGTGAGAAGCCGGGAGGAGCGAGCAGAAGAAGCCCGTAGAGACGGGAGAAAATAAAGATGAGAGAAAACGAGCGAGCGAAAGAGAAGGAAAGAAGCAGGGAGAAAGAGAGAGAAAGAGAGAAAGGTGCGCACCGGTGACGGTCCAGGAGAAGACAAATTCTGTAATCCTCTTTGGTCGGCGAGCTAAGCCCTCTGTGTGACGGCGTATCGTCTTCTTTCTCTTATTTCCTCCTCTCGTTTTGCCTTTCCTTCTCTCACCCCTGTCCTCCTACGCCGATCAAGGAAATTCGATTTCGAATCGACAGCCGTGCTTAAGTATAAACGACGAAGCTACATCGAACAACGTTGAAAAAATGAGAGAAGGGGCAGGAATTCACGGATGAGGTCTGATAGAAGAGCAGGATCCTCTTTACCGGGAAAAGGATCGTTATTTATACCGATCGTTGCTCATTTCGTTTATTTCGTTCGGATGGAAAGTGGAAGATTGTCAGCGTTAAGTAATATTTAATTAGAGTACCAGAGATCGTCCTGATTCTCCTGTCAGCCTGCTACCAGTGAATTCATTAACTCAGACATCGATGAATATTAAATTTGATGGACTACAAGCTTGCTGCGTTAATCGATTAATTGTAATATTTGCGAGGGAACTTGAAAAAGAGAAGGTCGAAAGTTTAGCCGCATTGGTATTCCGCGTACGAGGGAGAAACAAGATGGTATCGCGTGATTATGAAGCGGTTCTAGTCCATTCCAGCTACTTAAGAGATTGACACGGAAAGATAGTATAATGGACGAAGCGGTCGAGGAACGATCGTGGCCTCCTCCCGAATCGGGCACCGGCTCTAATGGGCCAACACTGATCGCTGATAAATTTCAAAACGCCACGGGTCATCTTTCGATTTTTCAGACGCTGGGATCTTAGGGTAGAATCGATTAAGGAAGACAATACACTTGCGTTATTCTACCTTACTCTACTTTAATTGTTCTGTAGCTTTTGAAAATCGGTGAATGAAAATTATAGAGATAGGGATGATGATGAAAATTTCGGTGTACAGTATCGTTACAGATCGCCTAATAGAGGATGATTTTAGTCGACATTAGCGGTGAAAGGGTTAAATCCTCGAAAATTCGAGCCACTTGGAACGATAGGGATCCATAGGGTGCTCTTGATATAACGTAACCGAGAGGAACAAGAGCGACGGCGCATCGTCTCTCCGCAGCTGCACCTCGTGGAATTTAATCACTGATAATTACTCTGTCCGACCGAAACCAATTATTGCGCAGACGTACCCACACACGCGTTTACACCGGCTGCTTGTGTTCGCCTTCTGTACGCATCCGTACAGAAATCTCTCTGTCCCCCTGTAGATATTACCTGTCTACGTTAATTTCCTCTTAAACCTCGACCACTTCGCGTTTATCATTCTCTTATACAAATAAATACAATTATAAATGGATGTTAGTCCATAGATCAGCTATACATAGTTATAGAACCGAGTTTCCGATACGAGTTATCTAGGAAAAGGAAAAGATACGCGGTCCGTAATTTAATTTCCGCCGCTTGTCTATAATCGCTTCATTCGAAACAAAGCGGAAGTTTCGGTTCGAAACCATCGCCGATTCATCATTGCTTGTGTCCGTCTTATTACCAATCAAAATGAATCAACTGCCCTATTCTCCCGTAACCTTCTTCAAAAATATCCTCGTGACGTATCATTATATTCATCGTTAATCTCGTCAGTGCTTCCGATCGAAAGCCAGCAATTGAACGAGGCGAAATTTCGCTACCGTGAAGCGTCACTTTTAAACTGGTCAGTCTCCTTTCCCTGTCAGCCGCTATTATTTAACCTCGGTCCTCCGGCAAGTTCCTTTTCGTCGATTTCTTCCCGGCAAATTCGATCCGGTTGCGTTCTAAAACAGAAGTCCCTCCGTAGAGGTTAGATGGTTACAGCCTCGAGGAAGAAGGGTATTCTCTGTCCGTTAAGGTGAATAGAGGTGAAGGAGAGAGTGAAAGGGGTCGAAGGAGGACGATGGTGTTGCCACTCTCGGGGGCCATTATTGATTGTTGTTGATAATTAGCCGGTACAGGCGCGTCAATCACGAGGCAAGGCGAGGTTATTAGGCTGTTGGTTAGCACCGACCCGATGCCACACAGACACGCACGAACGGTACGTACACGTTGCACAGGTGTCGGTATGCACTAACCCGTGTACGTGTGTGTGTCTATACACGAGAACGCCGCCATTGAGCCACCCTATTACCCCCCACAATTCGATCTAATGCGCTACGCTACGATGCGAGAGAAGGTTAATTATGCAGTTAATGAGAGCCTGAATATATACAGCCCACAGGGTGTCGGGATGGGCCGTCGAAAAGAGAATCACTCGGAGCTCGAACCTATTCGATTGTTGAATTTGGTTATGGTCGAAGAACGCCGGAAAACGGCCCCCCATTTCCTTCCCGTGGCAAATTAATCACGTTAGGAACGGATTTGTACATCGTAATGTTACCGTGTTTTCTATGCTGAGAAAGTGTCTCGGAATTCGCTACAGAAAATATGTGTTCGCCAATGTAGTCTCTTTCGTCCGCTGTGGCTTCATAGAATCAATTTCTTCCTCGATAACGGCGTTCGTGCTCCTGGATACTATAATAAGGACGGATAATGCGGGAGATGGCGGTAATTTGCAACGAAAAGGAGCGTGTAATAGTTTGCCGGAAGTACAGGTTACGCGGTTACGTGTTGTAACTTGTTTAACGATGACGAAATGTGTAAGACGATAACTACTTGTTGTTTAACAAAATTGCATTTACAAATAACGCGAACGACGAAGGGTCTTTCAGATTGCAATTTTTAAAAGTTAAAATCAACAAATTTTTTTCATTTTCACTCGTTTGTTTGAAAGTACCTAAACCAAAAATCCGGTTTTTCGCTTTTTGCAGCTGGCCCCTCAATTTCCGTCGTGCTACACCGAGCAAATTGCGTTCAAGCGTTGATTTCTATTGTACGTAAAATTGCCGGTTCGTGCGTCATGGAATTTGCTGACGACAGACAACACGTTCCAAATTATTAAAAAATTTTAATTATCTGCAATCCCTGAAATAGATAAATCGCGCTTAATTGCGAAGTATGTTAAGTCCATTAGGAATGCGATTCGTAAGCAAATCTCGCGATAACTTTAACATCGTAAAACATCGCGAATTTCCCTTTTTCCAACTCGTTGCTCTTTCAGCGATAACGCGTTACACTGCCACAATACGGTTGCTACTTTGTAAAATGAATGATAAGCTTCGTTTCATTTAGCACGAGACCTTACAAATATATAATCACCGGTTCGATCTCCGACACGGCACCTAGTATACAATATAAACGCGCGTGTCGATGCATATTCGAGCTTTTCCAAGGCGATTGCCTTTTAAATTTCTATCGCATTTAATTAACCGTTCGGCATCAATAAAGGAACAAGTAGAAATAAAACATTCCATCATTTTAATTCGTACTTCAATTATTCATTTCTACAGGACAGATTTCAAATTGTATATTCAAGAAAAATCGATAATTAATTATTAAGATTCGGTGATATTGGACGAATGTATTGGATTCGTTACAGCTGTTGTAATAAATACGTCGTTGTACAGGGTATAACAGAGGCAATAATTACAAATCCGTGCGAATCAATAATAGTCCACACGTAGTGTGTCATTAAATCTGAATAATACAACGACGGAGGGAATTAGCGAACCTTTGGAAATCGTTCGACTCACGCGACTTCGAATAAATCAAGTGTTCCACGTTTCGCAACAAAAAGAAATATCATCTGCAAAGAGAAAAAGAATTTCAGTTGTTTTTACGGTCAAAGAGAATTAATTTTTCAATCAGCTAGTTTGAAAGCGACGTCGAAAGAGAAATTCGCGAATATATGAAAAACGCAGGGGAGGGTAGGATGCACGCGATCGCGAAATTCAGCTTTCACAATGCTGATGAGCGTTACAACACTTGTAATAGCTGGCATTATACGCGGATAATAGAGGTAATAGCTGGGACTGGATAAATCGATCACCATTACCGTACCTATTAACCGTAACGACCGTTTCCGAGGAGACCTGACCACTCCCGTGGGTTCCAGGTGAGAACAGCTGCAACTCCACCGGCGGCGGCAGCGACGAGGAACTCGGCACAGGCTGCGGGGACGATTTAAACGGGAACGGCGGCAAGAAGAAGCATCGTCGAAACAGGACGACCTTCACCACCTACCAGCTGCACGAGCTCGAGAGGGCCTTCGAGAAGTCTCATTATCCGGACGTGTACTCCAGGGAGGAGCTCGCTGCAAAAGTCAGTCTTCCGGAAGTGCGCGTCCAGGTGAGTTAATCGTAGATTGTAAGTTAAATTTACAATTTTTAAACGAAAAACTTTGATACATTCGAATAATAATAATGAATTGTGGCTATCCAATTTTCTCCATAATGAAAAAGATAGAAAGTTTCACGAAATTTGAAAATTCGCGACGACGTAGGCACTTTCTCTTCGTAATCGTAGATCTGTCGGATTCTAGATTAAGAAGAATAATTGCATAGAATCGCGCTGTTAATCGGTACGAAACGAAAGATCTCTTTCTCGCTGGCACGACGAATATTCATACATTTTTAAATAATCACCCCGCCGTGCGGAGTCACGCAACTAACAACGTATTAACTCGTTAACCCTCACGACACCGGTGGCCGATCGTGTTACTTTAACGATTCCACGAAAGGAGAGCTCTACCCAAGCCGATTTTCAACAGAGTTTATTAAAAACTTACCTTTCGTTGTTGACGTAATGAACTAATCAAATTCTCCTTCATCGACTTTTATGCCCCGTAAAAATAACACCTCGATCGACCCTCCCGAAAAGCAGAAGGGTGAAAAACGAGCGGATGTCGTGAAAACGCGAATTCGCATGGAAAGAAAAAATTCGTCCGATCGATGGAGAATTAGCGTTCTACTTTATTAATGGTAATCGACGCGATTCGTCAACACGATCTCTCGCAAATATGTGTCTCTCTGTTTTGCTTTCTGTCTCCGTCGAATCGAGCGGACACGAGTGTCGTGCGCGACCGACGAGCGGGCCGAGTTTAATGATAGCGTTTCCGTGCAAACAATCGGAACAGCAATCGCCGGCTGACGCTGGCCCCGTCGTATTAAACTAAATTAAATTAATTATGTGCGTGACAGCGATAAAAGCACGCAGTCGCATGCGACGACGCATCGATTAGGCTCCTAGGGGTACGCTTTTCGACCGGTCTACACGGACTGTGTAGTTTAACGAGGGCCAAATATAACAACCTTCCCTAGCACCTGCTTATTTACCTGTCAAAGAAACTGATTTTTTGCAACGGACGGAAAAATGTTTTCTAAGCCCCTTCTATAACATATCCGAAAATCTGGGAAATCAGCGTTAAAGCCCTTTCTCCATAGTTTTACCAAAAAATTGAGAAATTTCTATGGTATCTAAAGGGTTAACGTGTGTTTTAAATAATCGAATAAAGTCTCGTTTGAAAGATCCATTTGCACGATAAACGTTCGAGCTACTACAATCACCAATTAATAAGGAAAGAAACACAGAAGAGTTTATATCCAAGTGGATAAAGCGTGATCGCGTGAAAAAGGACGAAGGATAACGCAACGGCGCTCCTCGGCCAGAAGAGAATCGCAATTAAAATTTTAAATTGCGTTTAAAACCTGCCGGTGCTGCCGCCGCGCCGTGCTCCCCGACCCATCCACCCCCTTCGTTCGCTCTACTTTTTTTCAATTTTCTCCAGAGGGGTTTGCCGACCCAGCTCGCTCTTTCTGTCTTACCTTTTCCATCTCGTTCGTTCCCGTTGCCCCTTTCGTTACTTTCAGTGTCGAGCTGGAAAGCGAACGAGCAACCTGGAAGGTCGAAGAAGGGAACGTTGCTGCGCCCCTAAGGTACACCTAATCGCTTAAGCTTATTACGCGAGCAGACAAGGCGAAGGAATCAACCGCGAGTTGAACAAGCAACGGAGACGGAGCGTTAGAAGAAGAACCGATAAAGAGAGAGATAGAGGAGGAAAACGCTGGTTGGTTGCGATAGTAGGCGCAACGAAGAGGCGGACGCACGTTCGGTTTCATCATTTTTAATTGATAGCGCACGCCAATCCTATCTGTCGGATTTATTAGGCCGCTCGACGAGATGGTTTTGCGGAGGGGTGAAACGGGGGGTGATAGCAAAGGGAAACGGAGCTTTTATTGGACAAACCGGGTTGTTTGGGTGGTAGGGGTCCCGGTCGGCGGTCACCGTAGCCCGATTGTGACCGGGGTTAAAGCGCGTTTTCCAGATTTTCATGCATGCCTCCGCTCTCGCGCATATACGGCAGATTGATTGCGGGGATTAACGCTGTTTTCTCGCGATAATTATCGTCCGCGTAGCGCAGAGATTTTATTGGACACACGATTCCACTCCGCCTCGGCCCCGATATCGAAACGTCGAATTGCTTGTTAAGCTTGTTATTGTAACTGGGCGTCGTTAAAAAGCATTCTGAAACACGGCGTTTCTGTTGCTTCGTCGAATTACGCAGGACAGTTTATTTATTTGAAAGGTACTCGATTTTCACCAAGAAACAATTTACGTCCAAGTTCCTCGGACGAGAGTTTGTTCTTCTTAACGAGTGGGATAAGAAAATTTCACTATCGTACGTTATACCATTAGGGAGCATCGTCGACTACGCGTTTCGCTTTCCCGTCACGCGATCCTAAGGTTTGCTGTAAAAACCAAAGGATAACGCGACGATTTGTTAGAATTGAAATCGATACGAGGGTTGGTTTCGCTGGAAACACTTATTAGAATTAATTCTTTTTCAAGACACCAGCCGAAACAGCAGTAATAAATTTCCACAAATCTGAATTTGTAGTCATTGGAATCTACGGTTATGGGAATTAATAATTCATCGAAGTTCGGGGTCGGATCAGGAAAAATCGGGCGAGTGATTTAACACGGCTGAATCGAGTAGTGTACGGAAATTCATTGTCGAAGGAATAGAGGACACACGTGTCCGACTGGTAGCTGAAATCGGGTATTTTGCCAGCGAGTACGGGGGAATGGAATCGACAATCGGCGGAAAGCACGACGTGGTGGGCGGAAAAAAGCGGGCAGATTGATTTTTCGCGGTAGGCCAACTAATTTGCCGAGAGAGACGGCCGCCGATGGCCATCGTTCCGCGCGGCCGCTCGCTCGACGATTGCCAATTGGAAAAATACACCAATTCGATTACAATTTTTTTCGTCGTTCGCGCACACCGGCCCACGGGAAGAATTTCAAACCGTTCGCCTACGACGAGAAATACGCTGGTCGATTTTCAATGGGCAGCCAGACGCGGAGGAGGGACGTAAAACTAATATCGAAGCTGCAATCGTTTCTGAAAGCTTTTCAGAGCGCAATTTAAAAGCGATCTTCCCTGTTTTCGTTCCATTTACAAAGAAAATCGGTACCGATCTACGCCAGTGAAATATTTTCACCGCGCTAACGCGGAAATTATCCTTCGAATCGCGCCGCGTTGAACGAGTTATCGTCAGTAACGAAGGTTGAACAAGAAAATCATCTTGCTTGACTTGGTTGGCAAGAGCGTAGAAAATAAAGCCCTTTCAACTGGGAAGGTGTTGCGCGTTATTTACCGTCACGTCGGCATGGAAACCCCGTTCAAAGGCAAGAGACACGCGTCGTTCTACAACTATTTCCTTGCGTACGGAACTACCTTGATGAAATTCTACTCGGCTACCCGGTGAACAATTACCCCTCGTTTAAAACAATAATTCGCCCTCACTCCCTGTCGGAACGACGTTGTTTGATCTTTAACCCCCCGTAGAAGCGAGTTTGTTTCGTAGAATGTGAACGCGATTTAACGGCTACAGTCATTTCGCAGAAAATAATTTTTCAACATTTACAGATGACTCCTATTTTGTTTTGGATCACGATGATAAAAAAAGATTGAAAAGATCAATAATTATTTTGTCCCATGAAATAATTAATAATTACAAATAAATTGAATGAAATAAAATTAGAAGAAGAGAATTACTAGAAGAGAAATTAACTCGACAGAGATATCTAATCCATTTTACCCTTGAACTAGATATCATGAAATATCAAAACGTTCGTCATGATTCAATTTATTATAGTATTCCGGGAATCGAGTAAAATTGAACGTCGATTAAAGCACATAATTGAATCGTAAATTTCGACGAAATCGCGAGACAAAATTGCAAACTAAAAAGCATCGAATCGAAGCGAATAAGCGCTGGTGGCTGGTTCTTTGGCATCGATTTAGGTGGGAGAGGGGCGCTTATCGGGCCGTTTAATTCGGTTTTATTAGGGGGGCAAATCGTGATCGTTAGCGCCGACACGAGGCCGGCACGAATCGCAGGTGACTGTCTGGGTTAGGCGCACCTATATCTACGGGGTGTCAAATTAGTCACGCACGCCGCCTACGCCCAGTCCCAGCGATCAACGCCCGGTAACCATGGCTACTGCCGCGAATTTCTCGCCACGCTTCTGTCCGCCTCGCTTTCCGCCGCGATTGCGCACGCAATGCGGAAAAACGCGCAGAAATTAACAACGAGCTTGGCCAACGAGCGCCTTCTTTAAATTACACCCTCTTTCAAAAAGTGCCACCCCTCGAGTAGGATGCTCCCGATGATCGTTTTCCAATCTTGTAACATTCCAATTACGCTAGCCACCTAATTTCCATCGCGTCTATGTAATTGATGAATATTTGGCACGCGTGTTTCCCGCTTTCCAGCCAATACCATCGAGAGCGTTGATAGACACCTGTGAATCTATTCTCGGTGAAATAGAAATTATTTCCTCAACGCGGTCGGCATAATGGGTCTTTTTAAAATAAAAAAAAAATACGTTTAGGCATATTTTGTTCCAAGTACATAAGCTCAATGACACGAGGAATGGGATTATAGGTTGAATGATACACACTTTTTATTCAGTATTCTAGTAAATTATGTATTAGTGGATTGACGCGAGTTCCGAAGGGATGTAGGTGTCCCCCATGGTTGTTCGTACCCCCTCGTGGTCACTAGACCGAGAGCCATAAGCTCGACGTTGCGATATTAATACTCATGCATGGCACCATAAAACTGTTTACCGAAGGGCACACAGTGAGAATTTTCGCACCAGGTTACGTTACGACTAATGGCATTCGCCTAAGTTGTTCGTTCGCAGATATAAATCAAAATAACACCTTGATGAATGGCGATTCCAGTTTGCCAAATTAGGTACACTTCATTTTGAACGTTCTGCTTTTCTACAGGATGTATCGAAACAAGTATCTCTCTCCAAAGGGAGGGCTAAATGTTTTCTTTATTAATACGTTTCATTTCTACATAAAACTATTCGTTCATTATTAACACTTTAAACGATCGAAAGAGGAATCTATAGCCGAAAAAAGAATTTAAAGGGGATAAAGAGTCCAGCAGCATCGAGGGAGGACGAAAAAGAAGATGCTCGCGAATACAAATGTTATTACACGCAAGCACCTCCGATCTTCCGCGTGAACAGCGAATGGCCTTTCTTCCTTCGTCAGTCTTCCTCCCCCGCGTCAGATCGTTTTTCTTGTGGGTGCGATGTTTCCAGGCGGAAAATAAGATAATGGCCTGGTGCTAGGCGCGAGAGCAGCCCCGTCGGCAGCGTGGAGAGAAAATGGGGCGGCGAGAAATAGCGAAGATCGTGAGAGCGGGACACCTGCTGCGCGACGAAGGCCGTCAGGATGGAAGGAAAGAAAAACAATAATGCAACGGAACGCGTAGGACAAGCGAGTCCTAGGCTGACGAGCGAGTAGAAAAATGTTGAGCGTGACTCTGGCCGATGAGCTGTCAAGTAGTAAGACACGATATAAGTCAGACAAATTCGTACGTCTCGGATAAAACTCGAATCTCCAGGTGTAGCCGCACACTCCTAATAGAGAGATAACGTGTTTCATCCCTGAAAAGCTTTCTAGTTGAACAAAAGTTACGATTACCCTTTAACTCGTTAACACCTCCCGTTTCATTAATACTGTATCTTCTGTTCCTCTCTGTTGGAATAATTGGAGGAAAAGGATCGAGGTAGGTTGCCGTCGTTTTCTCAGTAACAGACTGTCAAGACCCTTAAGTCGGCGCAGGAACACGTCCTTCGATCCTGCGGGTCGCGAGAGCATGCGAAGTGGGTAAACTCTTGCAGCGCCGTCTAACGAGTATTATAATTACTGTCGCGTAACTCAATATTGCCCCCTCGATATGCTAAACTCCCGCGGAATATAGTGTTAATAGGCGTGGAATGGCGCGGGACAACACCCCGCTTCTATTAATTGCACTTCACCCTAAATGCAAATTGTTCGAAATTGAGCGAGGGCTCCCCGAATATTTGGAAACTCCATTACGGCCCAGTGTTCGTCCTTTCGTTCGTTCGCTCACTCGCTCTCGCGCCCTCCTACACGTACGTGCCTGTACCCGACCATGCTGAACGCGTAAATCGTTAAGGTAGCTCGATTCCAGTGGAATCTTCGTGAAACGATAATTTTCTAATTAAATAAATTTTCATTTCTTTAATTACCCTTTAATAACATAAACGTTTCTTATTCAGCAAATCTCTTTTTCATTTCATCTTCAATCTAATTTTAACTTTTTCTAAAATATCTTCAAAGATAAAATTATCATCGGCTTCCGCTAGCGAAGAGATAACAGGCTCATCTACTGCTTTATTAGCCATCTCATTTCCGTAGATTTCAATTTTTTCTATTTTTATTAACTGTGCGATAAATCTTTGATGGATGTTAATAGACTTCTAAAGTCAATGGATATCCTTCAGGTTATTCTTGAGGAGTACTTTGTGCGCGTGACAAAAAAGGAAGTCTGAAAAGATAGCGAAGGCGTTGAACGGGCACCAATTACCGCAACAGCGACCAACGAGAGTGCTCGAAACGTGGTTCGGGAGACTGTTGAACATTAAACGTCCGGAAACGGTTGTCGCGGGCAAGTAGAAAAGCAGCCCGTCTCGGTTCAAAGACAAGCAAAGGAGTTGCACGGGGCAAGAAAGAGGCCGAGTCCATCGTTTTCCGTAAATACGTCCAGGAGATTAGCTGTCCGAGGTTCTGAGGTCTGTGGCTCAATTAAGCACTCCGTTTAGCGCTTGACTAAAAAGGGTTGCTCGGAACCCTTGGCTCTGCCCCCTCGAGCATCAATCATGTCGGAGCAACCCTTTTCCCGAGGGCGGTTTTGTTCCTCTATTGAGACGAAGTGTTGTGCTCAAACACAAAAACACTTCATTTGGCAGATTAGCCGTTAAACACCAAGGGTACGAGCACGCGTTCACGCTCTACGAGCAGCAGGATGAGCCGTGATGGAGAGAAGGCTGAAAAAAGACTGGTCGCGTTGGCCGATGTTAGCCACCGTAAATTGCGGACGTAATTACAAGGATAATTAATTGCGGCCAAGTCGGTCTCGAACAGTTAACGAGTTCAGAAGGACTGTTAGACTTCGATGGATAGGAGACGATAAGAAGCTCGCATGCGTGGAAGTTGAGCTTCCAACGATATACCGATTAACACGCGACGGGGGATTAAATCTTGCTAATTGCGAACAAGAAGTCCCACCGAGACTTCGCGTTATCGCGTCGCTACTTTCGTCCTGAGATACATTGTTTAACATCGCTGGAACAAAGAAAAACTCCGAAAGATCGTAACCTCGAAATATTCTATGGAAAGACGATTTCGTAACGAAGAAGAAGAAGAATAAGAAGAGGAAGAAAAAGATGCTTTTCCCACGAAGGAAGGATGCTGAGCAGGCCACGTTCACGAAGGCTAGCAAAGGACCTTCATGTAGGGCACACGCATAGAAAATCCACGTATGTGCCTGCTCGTTTTAATATTCCATATAATGTTATGAAACCTTTGTCGGCATATGGTCCTGAGGCCAGCAATTAACAATTAGCTGGCGGTCCTTGTAATCGAATTACGAAGCCCATTGTCGGGCTCAGGTACAAACGTATTCAGTTCCACTGGTTGCTACCCTCCCTACCTTTCTCTCTTTCTCTGCCGCAACCCCCAACCCCCTTTCCTCGCCTTCATTGGCTCGTCTCCTTTTTTTCCCCCGGAGTGGTTTAAGATCGAATTTCTTGCCGCTGCTGCATGCGTTCCGCTCCACGGTTTCGACGGCGCATAGATGCAAAATGCAACCGTGAGGGGATCCCTTACAAAGGCACGGACCGAGCCACTCTCTCCTCAGGGGATGAATGTCACTTGGTGAAAATATATCCGTTTCAAGAGTTTGAGATTTCTACTCTGTCAGAGTGGATCGCAGGTACCCCCTGACAGAGCCGCGAACCTGAAAATCGCGGCCGGGATTAGTAACACTAAACTGTTTCGTGATCCCACGCGACCTAGATCTTCCTCGTCTTTTTCCCTTCTTCGGATCGTTCAAAGAAACTTTCATTTTCCTTGGTGGTTTCGAGATATTACAAAGAAAATTTAGTTACTACTACCCCTTTCAAAGTAGCCATTGTCCGAAAACGGAGCGTCGAGAAGATCCCGGTAAAGGGCACTGTAAATTATCAATTCCGCGATCCCGTTCAATTAACCCCATTCGAGGGCCGCAAGAGGTTCGTTTGATCGAGATATCGCGCGGCCCTTTAACGAGTAACCGATGTCAAACGCAGCCAGAGACAAGGAGGAAGGAAGGCTGGCTCACTCGCCGGGGAATACACCGAATTCGAGATATATCCAGCAGAACTAACTATTAATTTGGTTCCCAGGCGGTAGTAGGAGGGGTGAACGAGGGGTGGTAGAGTGACGGTGAAGGGAGTCGGCGAACGGGAAGGAAGCAGAGGGGTGAAAGGCAGGACCAGAAAGCCTGCGGGGCAACAGATTACTGTGTACGGCCTATGGATCCTTTCCCCTTCGCCTTCTCCCTTTGCTACCCATCTCCTGGTCGACGTGGCTGGCCCGTGAAGTTAATAATCATCAAAAGTCACAGTGTTTGTCGAGGGCGGCCGACCTTTGTGCGCCCACGCGTGCTCCTGACGCTAATATGACTCCAGCCGGGCTTTATTACGAGTTATTAGAGTTATTACATCGGCGACGGATTTTCACGTGCAGCCACGTTGCAACCGGCTGCAAGTCGGTTCCCTTTTATCAACGTCGCGTCGTTCTCGCGGTTTTTCCACCCTTTTTTTACAAACTCTGCTATAAATTAACCTGATCGGCCTCCCCTAACTTCGTTGGCCTCGTTGCTTTCTCACAAATTTAACGGAAAAATGATTTCCCGTCGACTTTTATATCGATCAAAGCAGAAATGTCTTTTTAAAATAGCTGGTACAACGTGTCAATAAAACTTCTTATGGGTTTCTATTTTAATTAATGTGTTTATTCCCGGATAAAATCATGGATATTTCTAAAAGAGCTTCATCAGAGTGTAAAGGAAGCCAAAATAAACGCGTTCCATTTGTGTATGCATATCAATTGTCTCTATTTCCATCGGTTCACCATAATGGCGGCTATCACGGCTCGCCAACCTGTAAAGATCGTATCCAAGAGAGGAGTTGATCTCGCACGGGGTTACGAAGCATATTGCCGGGCAAATAGGTCGCCGAACAAAGGATGCATTCAGTCGAATCCGATTCCGCGGCTGGCGACGAGAAAGGGAGTCCGCGAAGGGGACAATGAACGCGCGGTGTCAAAATACGAGGACCATAAGGCTAATTTGCTGAATTTCTGCGCGCCTCATTCACGCGGTACACCCTCGCGTTTATGTTCGAAGTTAGATCCGTTGTCTCGGCTTCGGCCGTATTGTGACCGACTTTTTAAAACGAGACCAAGGCTAATGACAACCGGAGCTCGGGCCACGTGGTATAAATGATTTTCGAACTTTGATTTCAAAAAATTTTGTTTAAAAAAAATAATAACGATCCTACGACTTAAGTAGGAAAGTTGTAGGATTTTCATAATTTTGCTGAATTATTTTTGCCTGGCAACGGCCGGCACCCTCGTCTTTCGTTCGATTTAAACCCCTCTTTCCTTCGACGTCGACAGGGTCTTAATAAGAAGGATCGAATTTCAGGGCACGATTCGTGTTCTTGACACTTCCGTGTTTCTCCGATCATTGAGAAAGTCGATCGTCCGTAATCCGTCTAAAAAGAAAAAACGAAGGAAAGAAGAAAGGAAAGAAAGGAGGACGAAGAAAAAAGGGAGTAGAACGTTCAGCCCCTCGCGTTAAATGCCACTATATTATTCCCGCGTCTCACGGTTTTTCTTTTTCTTTATTTCCAGAATTACCAAGCGTTGCCTTCGCTTTTCATCCGTCTATCTTTAGATTGACCACAATTTAATAATCCCTTGAAAGGGCGCATCTATTAATAACGTTTATCCTCGCTCGTTCCTTTATCAGCGTCAGATTAAAGAGCGCAACTCGTGGAGGAACGAGGAGGAAAATAGAAGCATTTCGAACTAGGCCATTGCAACTAATTTTAAATGCATCGATTAAACGGCTCTTTACCCGCGATTAATATCCAATGACGGAATGCTTGATACTTTGCACAATTCCAACGTTAATCAAATAACTGTAATACTCGTATATTTATTCTCGAATCTGCCTCGATAAATATGAACGATCGCAGCTAACAAACATCCTTCTTCTAAAAAACATCATCCCCTGTTTGAACACTCGGAAACATAGATACACAAAGTTTCGATTTCATTCAGAAACATTCAACTAGTAGGTTCTATGACTTCCTGACAAAAAGCATCTTCACGATCCTCCGTGAAAAGTAGGCACAACAACAAGGCTCATTGTTCGGCAACGGGTGCAGCACAAGGATCCTCTCGAACGATCCGTGCTGTATCCGTCGTACACGGAGCTGTTTAGTCTCATTGTAAAAGTGAAATCGCCTCGTGTTTGGGATGTTATTTGTAGCACATTAGTATTGTATCGCAGTACGCCGGGGTTAGACCGGGGCGTTGGAGTGTTTAAGGGTGATTACACGCAACGACAGGGGTGGCTTTATTGGAGGAGCACGCCAGTGATGCTCAAACGATTCAAGAACACGTCCTCAGTCATTAAGAATTACTCTTAGCTTCATTATTCCATACAAATTTTGCAATAAATTAAAGAAAAACTTTAATTATGCAAATCTAACAGATGCAAGGTTAATGCCTGGAAATTTGAATGAACTGAAAATCGTGTCGAAAATCAAAATCGTTGGGAAAGTCGTGCGATCATCGAAGCAGTTTAGCCCGTTTAACTAGAAAGTGACCACCCTCCGCCCGCTGGAATTGATTTAACTCGCACGCTGCACGAGTCACGCCGCATCGTCAATTATCCACGAGCGTATCCGCAGTGCGGATTCACAGACGCTGCCTGTTTCGTCGGCACCGAATCGAAATGAGAACGACTGTATAGAGGATTGAATTTGCACGACAGTTTGACAGAGTCGAAGGAGAAGGGGGAAATAGTATGGGCTAGGCTAGCAAGCAGGGTTGATGGAGGGAGGGCATAAAAAGCACGCTGAATAATAGACTCCAACCCTCTCCAAACATCTCCCTTCTCTATGCATACCATGGTCACGGTGCCCTGGACCGGAATCTAGGCTTATATTCGAAACGTGTCCGCCTCCCCTTCCATCCCCCTTGCGCTACATTCACGATAGAGCTTCGATAAACTTGTAATACAGCCGAAGGAAAAATAACTATTAACCGTGTCCTACATTTCCACCACTCGTCTACTCTATCAATTTCCACTCGAGTTACCATCCCCTGTAATGGAGTTTTTAATCTTCCGTGTACTATTTTTTTTTTTGTTAATTTGAATCTAGAGGACGTCGGTGTATTACAGACAGAAGGGTTGAAGTTCTAATATAATTAAGTCTCGTTAGAAAAGCCAGAAAATTCTCATTCTTCTTTTCCTGGAACCACACGATCGTTAAATCAAAGGGCAAGCGGATCGTTTGGAAGTTACAAAAGCAAGCGAAACCGCGTGAGCGTGAGATGCTCGAGGACACCTCGTAGGGCACGTAACTCTTTCGAACGACACAGACCACCGCCATCGTCTAACAATAGAGGAAATCTGTTAATACCGGCACGAACGACAATGCGTTCGACGTGGTGTGAGCGGCTCTCGAATACCTTTTTACCGGCGCTAATCCGAATTTGTCGAGAGCGAGGATAAAGCGATCATCGTCCCGGAACGATGCGCTCGAGTAATGCTAGGACACGGTAGAAAGGGCCGCGGGGATGAAAGATACAACAACGATGGAAAAACTGATTTCTGCCGCGATACGCGACCTCGTCAGGACTGGACTCGTCACCGTGTGCCAGAGCCGTTACACAGCCGTCTGAACGACGTTAACGTTGATATTTCCCTGTAACGGACCACTATGTTTCTACCACGGACTGAGATTTTCCGGGTCTAACTGGTCGCGCACCCCTTGGCAAAGTGCTTTTCCGTCCAAAGTAACCGGGCTTGGCGTGAGCGCGTTTTCGGTGCGTTTCGAGTGTAATCCGCGTGCAAAACGCATGGGAAAAATGTCTATAAAAATCGCTGGTTGCTGCGTGTTTTAGATAGGTAGATTTTTCATCGGTTTTCATATTTATCGAAGGGGTGTCATGGGATTTTAACAACGCATGTAAGAAAATACATCAATTATCGCGCAATCGTTACTTGCTCGGTCGCCTGTCGAATCGCTTAATGTCTTCAGGATCGCACTAGTCATGCGCGAGGAGGTGTTGCCCCGTGGCCAGGCAGCGTTCCACGCAGTCTGACGCAACGTGCAATTTTAATCCCGGAATTACTTCCATTTTATTTCAATTTTCTTGCATTTAAACCGTCTAAGCGAGTTTACCTTGGCAATATCATTGGCGAGCAACGTCGTGCAGGACGAGACGAGCGTCGAGACAGGGGTGGTCGGTGGAGAAAGAAGAAAGCGGGACGGGACGGGAAGGGAAGGGAAGGGAAGGGAAACGTAGAAGGTGGGCGGAGAGATGGGTCGGAGATGGAGAAGGTGGAAGTACCTACTCTAATAAATTTACGACCTAAAATGGTTAAGCCGCGTTAGCCCTGTTCTTTATATTTCCGCGAGAGAAGAGGAAGAAAGAGGTATTCGAGCCACCAGCAGTCGCGCGCTCTTCTCTCTTCGAGGGAACAAGAGGAAAACATGGTTGTATACGAGAGAAGAATCGTTGCTGTGAGAGGGGGATAGTAAGTAAGAGAAAGAGGGATGAAAGACGAGAAGAAGTGGATATATAAGAGATACGAAGGGAAATTCGCTTATTTTCCCATCATTTCGACGTGGCATCTTGTCCATGGCCTTTCCTCATCCACGGAGCCAGGAAAGAAAATTGCTTCTCGTCCTCGAAAGCGGAATATCGTCCTGATGAGCCCGGGAATGCCTCGATATCCGTCCCCCCCAGATGTACCCCCTCGTCTCATCCAGCTTGCTAGATACACAGCTCGTTTCTCTTCTGTTTCTTCAACAACGAGGACGAAGATAATGACGATATTCAATTTATTCGTTATTATTCGAACGCGACACTTCTCGTTGCAACTGCGTAAAAGGGGTGCTCAGAAAGGGGGGAATGATAGAAGACGAATAGTCGAGGGAATTCCGAGAGTTAAACAGAAAATTATGGAGCGGATTACATAATAAAAGGAGGCAGAGAGAAATACGTCTGGTGCCACTGTCGGGACGGAACGGCGCGAGATGAGACGCAGAAAATTCTCGGTAGACGCACGCGCGTAACGTCGCGACGCGGCCCGTCGGCGAGACGGGGAGGATATTTGGCGCGACGGAAGTCTTGCTGGGAAATCCGATTTCAGGATCTGCAGATTCTCGAGAAATCCGATTGCTTTATTCGTTGTATCACGCTTCGCTTGAAACCAATGGCTGTGTAAACGATAGGAATTTCGAAACGGTATCCCGACGTACTACTATTTTATTTTATTAAAAGAATATGATCTATGATAAACGACTATCCAATTAAGTTCTAGTAGCGAACGTGTTAAGTAGCTTTTAATCGGTCAATTACCTTGTTCGATCGTTATACATTATGCATATAAATGAAGCAATTTAGAAACACTTAAAGCAATTCCATTTCTACTCTCCTCCGGCATCGATCATTTACCCATAACCGCTGTATAATCCAGGACTGGTCTCAACAACCCACACGAACGTGACTGTGCGATTTAGCAGGGACCAAAAAAGGATGTTCGAGTCCGACCACTTCACGCTGCTACCATCGACGGATCACCTTCTGCTCTCTTTATCTTTTCCTTCGTCTCTCTTCCTCCCGCGTACATTCGTCACAGACAGGCTGAATAGGGCCTATCGGCGTGTCTTTGCAGCACTGAATAATTCATAAGGCGAGAAGCCAGCAGCCTCGATACTTATCGCGATAGACTTTAGCGGGCTGCCAACAGCAGCCATGTTACAATAAAGAAATCAACATGGCCGACCCGTCCTTCTCGTCCCTCCTTGACACGGCTCCCGTTCTTGCCCTTCTTGCCCTTCTTGCCCTTCTTCTCGGTCCACCTTGGCGAGCGCCTTCACGTCGCTCACTTTCGATTTTGCCCCACAGTTACCCTCGTTACCCTCTTGATGTCGAAGGGTGGTCCCCGCACGGACTCACCCTACGGACTCCCTTCTTACCTCATTTTCTTGGCCTGCGCTCCCTTCCAGGGGTGGACCGCCCCGCCCAGAGATATTTCTCCGCAACCCTCCTCTCCTACCTTCCACGAGAGCGAGCAAGATAGCGAAATTGAAGAAACGAACGCGTCGCGTCGCCTCGTCACGGATGGAGAGGATGAATGAGAAGGAGAGGAGCAACGAGGGAATTGAAGCGAAACGGAGAGTTTGAAGGGGTAAAGAAGAGAGACGAAGGCTGACGGTGGCTGAAGAGAGCGAGAAAGAGGATAAGAGAGCTTTGGCAGCCACTTTTCTCACCCTGAACGGGATCCGCGACGCCAAAGGAACTCCATTTTCTGGCTACCTACCCCTGCTTAGGGCTTGTCTTTCTCTGTCAAACTTCTCGCAGACTCTTCTTGTTTCATTCGTGTTGGAAAAATTTCTCACCCGAGTGACCCGGCTTTGTGGTCTTACCCTATCTATAAGTAAATTTGTACCAGTCAAACCACGATTTCCAGTCTGCCAGCGCATTTTCGCCTCGTTCCGTCGATTGAACGTTCGATCGACACTTTAAACTTCTCATAAATTGCGACGAAGCCGAAGTGACGTGTAATATCGTTTTTCTATTTTCCTGTTTCAGGTCTGGTTTCAGAATAGGCGAGCAAAATGGCGTAGACAGGAGAAGATGGAAGCCGCGAGACTCGGCCTCAGCGAGTATCACCACGCGGCAAATATGAGGTAATATTCTGATAAAATAGTGCGGATACTTTCGCCTCGCATTTACGAATACACCAGTTGGTTGAAGTTTATTGTTGTGTCGCAGAAACGTGGCCGGGCCGGCACTGGGTTTACCTGGGGATCCTTGGCTCACTCCCCCAGGACTATTAAACGCCCTTCCTGGTTTCTTGGCTGCGCCTCACACGGGATATCCTAGTTATCTAACGTCCCCGAGACGATTGCCGTCGCCACCGAACGTTGCCACCGTCGCGAACACCGTGCCAGGTAGTCGATTAGAAACGATAAAACACTTTGGCTACAAAAGTTTTCTTTCAAAAGAGGTAAGAAAAGTGAAAGCGAAACAATCGTTCTTGTTAATAGGAACCCTAACCGGAGGGATGACGAGTATAGGAAGCGGTGGTCACGTTCCCGCAGCGCCTCCCAGTCCTCCAGGACACGATCCACGCACAACCAGCATCCAGGCTCTGAGAATGCGAGCCAAGGAACACGTTGAAAGCATTACCAAAGGGTTGCAAATGGTCTGAAGTTTAACGTACAACCGAGGAAGGCAAGAAATCGAATTCGAGCGTGCCATAGCCGCGCATTTAACACCGCGGGCGTGACCGGAAGCAAAACTACTCTACCTTCGACCCTTCAACCGCGGAGAATGTCCAGTAGAAGCCAGACAGATCGACAAACACGTTCCATCGTTCCTTTTTCTAGCTGGTGAACGAATAGTCAATCCCTGGAATCGTTTATTGGTTATCGAAAGAGTACCTAGGAGCTCGACGAGAAAAGGACGATTAACGCACGTTCGAGACGATTCTCGATGGTAATCGAGAAGCAGCAGGCTGGTCCGATTATTACCTGGCTGATTGGTAAATGAAATTTATTCGAGTTCATCGATCACAGCAAGAGGATGATTCTTTGGTTCTATGGAGACGCTCGTCGATGTTCTATTTGTTTGGATGATAAAAAGGGAACCTAGTTGATAATAGTGCAATAAACGAACAGAAATATGGTCAGACTTTTCGTAGTGTTGAGGGAGGAGAGTAGGTGTAAGGTCCAGAGACGATCCTTCTTGGTTAGCAGCAAGAATTACCAAGGACTTCCTGAGCTCAGTAAGTAATATGTTACGTATAGTTCTAATCGAAGGGGTCAAAAGAGAAAATAATGTTCTTTCGAATGTGATGAGGAGACATTTTATTTGAAATGAAAATCTTGAACGTTGAAATTCGATTTGACTTTAACATTAGCATAATTGTTTGATAATCATGTACGGAGCCAGCTGAACAGCGACACGGTGACACGTGTGCTATTTTATTAACAATATTTGTCGCTTGTCCTTATCTGACGACAAGCGACGAAGCATATGTAAAAATAATGCAATTCGATTTTATCTCGAGCAGAATCAAGCGTCGAGTGTGCTATATTTAAAAAAAAGAATGCTCTTCCTGAATTTGCTATCGAATCGTTCGATCGTGAAATTAAAATCGGACTGGATCGAAGTGCGACAAACACTGACAGACTAAAAACCACAGGCGAACTGGCCAGGGGGAGTTGGAGAAAACTCTCAGTGGGCCGATAGAGATTTTGAGCCTAATTAATTAAAATTAGGGTCCGTAATGTCACTAATCAACCGGTAAAAATTCCAGTTCGCTCGTGGACTAAACCCAATATTTCTTGTAGTATAGAGACTCGAGGTGCAGACAGCGCATTTTGGCATAAACAATATTCTGCAGTATTAATACGTTAAGGTGAAGAATTGTGCATAAGTACGTAATAAATGACTACGGTATGCAAATTCGATCGCATGGAAGAGGGCTGGCCAGACGAATTCTAAGCTGGAGATATTTTCAGTAAAAAAGAAAAAAAAAAAATAGAAATAGAAATATTGTTTATTAGTTGAAAAATTAATAAATACACCCGATTTTTTTTAATGAAAATTCTTTGAGCATCGTCTTCTGTCAGTCATTTTCCATGCGTGTGAAACAGAAAACAAGTAGAGGGTGAAGAAAGAACGTAGACAGTTACCCACCCCCGAACGTCTATTTGTATATATACCTGCTCGTGGTAAAATAAAATTTGATGTACATATTTAATCACACCACACATCTGTTCCCACAGATAATCCTTCTCATGACGCAATAAAAATCACCATCCCTTGTTCCATCAAGATGGAGTTGCTCGTATTTTTCGAGTCGAACTGTTAATTAAGATTTTTTTTCTCGAAAGATTACTGGATTATTTTTATCCTCATTTCTGTAGACACGCGCGATAATAAAGAGAGAAAACGATCTCGAAAACGGTTCGAGAAGAACGTGTCTACGCGGTGGCCGGATTTTTAATTGTTTCCGCGCGAGGCAGCGCGTATTTGTTAAGGAATTAGCATTTCAAAGAACGATTTCAATTAAGGCTTAATTAATTTCGCGGAGAGCGTCGGGCCAAGTTGGCGGCTCATTGTTCGCCTTACTTTTGGCTTAATTGAAATCGAAGAACCGCTCGAGCGAACTCGAGTAGTCAAGGAATCGAGTAAGGAAAAAAGGAGGAAATTATTCA
Source organism: Osmia lignaria lignaria (assembly GCF_051020975.1). Taxonomy (NCBI): domain Eukaryota; kingdom Metazoa; phylum Arthropoda; class Insecta; order Hymenoptera; family Megachilidae; genus Osmia; species Osmia lignaria. Next base: position 8,159,800 of record NC_135047.1, on the reverse strand, counting down.
AAATCGTTCAAGGAATATTTCAGATGACTTGCTGGTAATTGAAGCAGACAGTCCAATATTTTAACATTTTTTTATTCGTAAGACAATTTTCTTAAATAAGTAAATTAAAAATTTCATTCTTCTAATTTTATTTGAATAACAAACAACATATTATTAAATTATTAAATGTCCATTATCATTGTCAGTCTATTTTACCTTGTACGAATGAAAAATTTTTTAAAAAAGCAATCGTACAAGGTGCTACGAGTTAGTATCCAAAATCGATGATCAAAATCATGCTGAAAAAGGCCTGAAATTCATCGACGATGCCGTAGCAAGCGTTAACAAAGGATCGTTTGAAAAATCTGCCAGGCTGCACGAATCGGTAGGTAGGGGTTGCCGGTCGCGAAGGGTAGTCGGTTATCTTTTTCGAAGGTGGTGGAAAAAAAAGCGGGCGGATGCAGTGACGGGGCGTGAAAGGATTCGACGTTAACAGCACCAACAACGCCGGCTCGCTGGAACAATAGTGCTGAATGGTCCCTGAACGATTAGGTATTCCAATCGTCGCGTTAGGGGTCGCTGTGAAGTGCGGCAGAGAGGGTTGGAAGGGGCCGGCGGTAAGAGGGTGGCAGAACTCGCCCAATAAAATGGTAATTCCTGTTTGCAGAAGTTAACCATGCGAGCGAGCCTGGAGATTCGAGTCCATGCGTACTCTCTAACTCCAAAGACTAATAATACTCGGGCCGAAGTGAGCTGCCAACAGCGATATAGTTGTACGGAATAAGACGCGAAAACGTGATAGGTTGATCTGGAATCTTCTGATCGGTAGAATTCGATGCGTGAGAAGAGCACGTGGACGATTGAAGTATGGGGAACGCGTCGTGCTGGAAAAATAGGGGCAGGAGGGATCGGTGGAATTGAAGGGGGGTTAGGCATTTACCATGAAATTTTTGTATTACCGTGTCATGGCAAATCAAAATGTAGAATTTGCCTGAGCTATTTCACTTTTTAGTTTCTAGTTTCTAAGGGTGTACGGATACCCGAAAATTCGGTTCGAAAATTTGTTTAGTTCGTTCGGATACCCATGCACCCCTAATAATTTCAATTTTGTTGACGAGATATTATCAAGCAGAAAGGACAGTATACGGCTGAATTTCTGCTTGAGATGTATTGAAGTAACGTGGCTGGTAATTGATCGGAGACGAGCGACCGGTCAGCAATACACGCGTAGATCGTGTTAAGTAACGGCTTCAACGGAGATTGGAGGCGGCAAGCAATCTCTTAAGGGTTGAAATTGGCACGGAAATCGTGGCTTTATTAAATTTGTTTTGGGACAGGTAAGGGGACGAGGCGGTGAGAGCAGGCGGAGGACCTAGATTCTGGCAGAAACGTCGTCTGTCTAATATTGCTCGATGCTTGGCCTGCCTAACCTTATTGCCTCGACAAAGTAAAGAACCGACAAGGGAGCCGAATAAGACCAGTTTAGGACCAACCAGATCAATGAAACACCAAACCAACGGGGCGGAATGCTCAAACAGTCCCGAAGACAATTCGGTGGTTACGCTGGAAATGGATACCCAGCGTTGGCTATGACAGCAATGCTCTCTTCCTGCTTCCAAAGATTGCTGATCAGATCTTGAGATTGAGATACTTTGTTTGTCAATCTTCTCTGCTTGCTTTTGTACATTGAACGCTTTGAGATTCTCTCTTCTTCCGACCGGACTAACATTTCTGGGGTCCGTGCCTTCGAGGACCCCCTTGGTCGATGAATTATTTTTAAAAATTGAAATTCATATTTGAAGAAATTAATAGGAAGAGGCAACAGTAAAAGAAATTTTATTGAATATTTTTTGACATAGAAAATGGAAAGCAATCCCTAGAAAATGAGGTCCGGGGCTGTAGCCTCCCTTAGGCCTCCCATTAATTTGACATTTAAATGATACAATAAACTATTTCCTGGATTATATAAGAGAGTTTGATTTTGTGCCTAAAAGATTACTGTCTCAAATGAAGGATAAGGAGTTAAAGCTTGTTCATCACCTAAGCATCTTTTCCAAAGATAATTAGACTTGTAAGATTGAATACGATATACGAACCGTACGTCACGCAAACCTTGGATTATCCTTTTAATCAGACATGAAAAATGGAAAGGAAAAGAAAGCATGAAAGAAGAAGAGAGAAAAGGAAAACGAGAAGTGAGGAGAAACCATCGACGCGGCACGGTCCGACTGTTTAGCATTATTAATTAGAGTCAAAGTCATTCTAAGTTGGCAAGTACATAAGCAGAAATAATATTTGCACTGGCGTTCATTAGACGTGGCAGAGGGCACGAGATGGCGCCACAAACGGGTTGGATTCTCATTAAAATAACCTTGCCTTTCCTTTTCGCCCAACTCACCCTTCCTCGACGCGGCAGCCTTGTTCGTAGGAAGAGAGAGACAGAAAGGGGTGGAAAAAAAGAAGAACGAAAAGAAAGAATGAAATGACGAAGGAAGGGATGAACAAAGTGAACCAACCAGCCATTCCTCTTCCTCCTCTCTATCGCCTGTTTCCTTCGTTTTCTCTTCAGTACGCGGGACGAAGATAACGTGGAAAGGGGAAGAACACGAGGAGAGAGACGATGGGATGAACGAGTTACGGGGGTAGTTTGGCTACCACTAGGTAACTTAAATGAAAGTCGCGGTTACCCCCTTAACGCGAAAATACGCTCAGGGAAAATTTCGTTTTTTCACCCTGATTAATGTAATACCCGACGTTGCTGCTGCTGGCCACGCTAATTGGTCATTCTCCGCTCGCCTTTGATTCCCCTTCCTCCGGTGTGGCTTCAACCGCACCTGCACCTCCTCCATCTCTTTTTCTTCCTCTTTCGGGAACATTCTCCCGCGGAGAATGAAAATAAATTTTTGCCCGTATGGTGGATTAAAAGGTAGCCACACACCGACGCGACGCGCGAATCTGCGTTTGAAGGAAACGTATTGCTGTACCGCTACAGGATGGCGGAGAGTTTTCCGCGAAATTTTCATGCGGAACTGGCGAGAAGTTAAAACGAGTTTCGCCGAGAGACAGAGAGGTTTTATTAGGTTTCAATTTAAACGAGGATGATTCAGAGCGACCTCGGTTATAAACGTTACACGTATCGTTTCTCGTCGCTTCTTCTTTTTCAACCCTTTTCTGCTTATTAAGATTATCTATATTGTCTCTGATTCTGTCGTCTCCCTTGTTCGTTAAAGCAGATCTAACTTACTATGTATATGTTTGTGGAATCGGGAGTGAATTTATAAAAAAATTAAATGTTCAATTTTATATGGAATCAACGTGGAAAATAAAATTTTTCCATCGGCGAGCGAATAAACGATGGAATCGAGCCGTAATAAAATAAATAAATATCGACGTGAACGTTCTAATTTGCCGCGTTACGAAACGCGCTTCGAGGATACAGAAAGACACCTCCAGGTGAAGTTAGGTCTGCATGTACATACACGTGTATTACAAGTGAGAAGACACAATTTTGACTCCTTTTGATTCTATTTTTTTAGAAATCAGTCAAAATTAGTCCAGTCTTGTTGAATCAGTAGTCACTGGAGGATGTAATCCCACGAATAAACGGGCTCGCGAATGCATTCGTGTCGAATAAAAGCTCTGACGGACATGTTCAACCGGAAAAATATAACGACAGAGAGTGTTTTTTTAAATATATTTTTTTGTATATCCATCCGCGACCCCGGTGAGAATATTTTTCGTTTCGCGCATCCCTCATTATAAACATATAATCCACTTGTCCGCCGTTCGACGGCAATCAAAATCTGCATTTCCAGGGAATATATCATTATAATACAACCGAATGATAATCCGTTAAAAGGCTGGCGCTACACGGACACGGTCGGCCGACAATTTTTCAACTCACCCATCCACCCACGTATGCACACCTGCGCATCACTGTACCGCCTCTTCAATTTCACCCATCGACGAACGTTATAAATTGCGACGCAGCATAATAAAAGGATAATAAAATCGTAGGCAGCCTCGTATCAATCTCTTTAATTCTTTCTCCGCGACAGAATCAGAACGAAAAACGATCATGTGATTTAATTTTATGGACCACTGCTCGGGTCAAAAGTTATAATATTATTTTGTACGTTATTTCGTCGCAAATGACTATGGTCGGTACTGCTATCGAGGAAAAGGGTTAACAATATAATTTTGTATCGAAACCCTCTCGTTTAAAAGTTATGCATCTAACTTTAATTTGTTAATACTCTTGTACAAATTTCGTAAGTTTCGATCACGATTGAGCCAAGCTCCGCTGTTCAAGGGTTAATTAAACAATTTCGCCAGGTGGATGGCCGTTGGTAATTGGAAAAAAAAAATCGGTGAAATCGGTATCGGTATCGAAGGGCGACTTCCGGCCAGTTCAGAGGTATAGGGATTGGTCAGGAAGAGGGTGGCGATAGAGGGTGGTGGGTGTTTGGGATAGATGGGTGGTGCGGTGTGTGGGGTGGGTAGATCGGTGGAGAAGTTCCGAAATGAGTACCCGTGCAAATACGCCAGGATTGTTTCTGCCGCTAATTGCTCGGTTTTTTGCAGGGGCTCGTCCAACAATCGATTTGCATTTCAAAGGTAGTCCGGCATAAAAATAAAATGCGCCCCGTTAAAAGTTGACTGGCGGCGGCCCGGTGGCCTGTGTGCGTGCCGATACGTGTATCTTCCCGATTCTACGTATATTCACGCACACGACCTAGCCCGCTCGCTTGCGAACGACAAATTGCATAAAACTCGTGCCGGATTAAAGCCGTCGATGGAACAACGTCAATTCGCGCTTTTTCCGCCTCGCCGATCCACCGAACGCCCGACGATTATATTCGCGAATATAATGTTTTTAACGTTTCCGCCCGTTAACGTCGCGAGATTCCCTCGTTCGAAACGAACACTCGCAGAAGATTGTCTTCAACAATTTAACGAAAGCGTTCGATTTAATTAATTTACCGAGAAACACCTTTCGTACCGTTTCAAATTTTCAATTTAAAATTTGACGAATTTTCCAAATTTTCCGATTAGAAATATTTTTTAGGTGGTTAAGCACGTTTCGAATTGATAGTTCAGAACCATAGAGGAACACAGAGGGTATTGCGTTAACTGGGATCAACTTTAACGCGTGACGATTCGAAGGGTGCGAGGAGGAGACCGGACAGGGTGAGACACGGAATCGCAATCCCCGCAGGACGAATATTTCGTTTCCTGCGTCGCAGGGTGGCCGTGCTGTATTTGATTTTACGCAGTACGCATCGGGGTGGTTTCCACGAACGTTAATTATCACTGACCACCTACAGTCCCATTACATTCCAATCGACCCCTTAATCAACGCATGATTGGTGTACTAATTGATTGCTACTCTGTAATTATAACGGTGCACTGACGGCCACCGGTATCGAAACCTGCAAGCATCGATAAGCGGTTGCTTGAAATTGTGTACAATGGAGCTTATTATTGAAACGAACCGGAGAATTTCTCTAGGACTGTATTGTGCGAAACACCAAGTATTTTTTTTACAAAAAATTGAATTCAAAGAATCGATGCTTGTTTGCAAATTATCAAATAAGATTCTTTCAATTAAACGAGTGATTCTTTTAAAAGATATTTCAAAAATTTGTGAAAAGGGTGATAAAATGAGAGAACTTCCTTTTTTCACCCCTTTCTTTTTAAAAGATTCACGGGCCAGGTGCTGACGCGTAGCAGAAAGAAAGTGAACAAGCAGTTACATCTGCTGAATGATCGATAAAATGTCGGTAAAATTTTACCACCGTCAATAATATTTTACTGGTACCAAATAATGTAGAATACATTCCGTACCAGCAGAAACTCAATCGATAAAAATGTCGTCGATAAAAAATAGATCATTTTTTTTTCAATTTTAAACCGAATCGCTTTTAGGATTTTTTTATTTCCGCATATCTTTATTAAGTAATTCTCATTCTAGGTAAAAACTTTCCATACGAATAATCTAAATACAGCTGCAGGTACTAAATCCAATAAATTATAGTTGGTTAAATTGATCAGTTGATCAAATTTTCACTTAGACAAACGGAGCAATCCCTGAAACGCGTTATAAGGATATTAAAACGCATTAATAGCGAAATTTCTGGATCGTTGAATATTCATTATTACATCAAACGTTCGTCCTTCCAATTATTCAAAATTATCCGTATAGAAATTAATCCTATTTACACGCCGGTACCTCCGATCCCACTCGTTAAAACGGTTCTAATGAAACCACTCCCACTACCCCTCAGTACATCCACCATAATCGCGCTGTTTACAATTAGTAACATTAATTCGTCATGATTTCCAGCCGGTGCGCGTGAGAGAGGCTCGTGAATTTGTATAGAATTTCATTAAGCCAACGGTTAGCCACTCATCGAACCGTAGAACGTAACCGGTGGTCGGATTTATACCAATTATTAGAAAATGTATGTACAAGCGGCTTTGCGCGATCCGCGTTCCGTTTCGCAAATATTTGACGGCTCTCCATCGGACACCTCCAGCACTCTGAATACCATACACATCTAATATTTCTATCTCCAGCAAATTGAATCAACCTCGTAGAAAAATTGAAAAATTGAAAAATATTTTTTTATTTGATTGAAAAGTTGACAGTTTTGCCACCCCTGTGAAATTTTATCCTTTCGTACCAAAGGAGGTTCTATCCAGCCACGTTCAAATGAACCTGTTAAAACAACTCTGACCATTTACGATTTGTTTTCAGGTCTTCGCCATATACGATGTGGACTGGCATAATGGGAACGGCATAAAAGGTAGAGGAGGCGAATTTATGGGTGAACCATGAGGAAATCGAGCCTAAACGTCCAGCAAGCAAAGCAGATGCGTTCACCAAAGATCACCAAGAACATTCCACGATGCGGCCAGAGCCAGCAATTTGAAGTTTTTAATAGAGATTTGCACCGCTTGGCCAGGCCAAAGAGGTCAGTATAATCCAATAGGTCCTCATTGTCTGCCCGTTCTCCGGACACATAAACCAAACCCCCTCCTTCGATGCTTGTCTCTTTTCCTCTCGACTCTTGGCTGCACACCACAGCCATAGGAACACAGGCACAAAGACGTGTTTCCCATGTATATGGATGCGACACTGCACCGGGAAGCAATGCATATTCAAAATCCAGCCGCGGGCGGCTTGCCAGGGCAACGGAGTCTCTTGTTTTGCTACAGGCATGAAGCACGAGTCCGCAAATTCGGTTACTTCATTTTGAGCCCTGACCACCCCTGACCGACCCCTTTGGCCCACCGCCCGAAACCCCACCTGGCCACCTCACACTACCTCCTTTCTCACCAGATCCTCTTCCTCCTCTGCCACCTCCTTCCACCCCCCGAACCCTCTGCTCGCGTAGAACTCTACGCGTTTTAACCCCTCGGCGTATGTCCGGGGTTATGAATTTTAATAGCTTTACGCCGCGCCACGTGGGGGTGGTAGGAGTGAGGCCAGGGGGGTGGCTAGAGGGTGCAACCTGCTGGACGAGAGCGACGCGAAGGTAGGAGGAGGAGGAGGAGGAGGAGGTGGAGGTGGGTCGTGCAAAAATGGCGGCGAGTTTTTCGCCCGTCAAATTGTCGATAGATTAGATTAGAGAAAAAAATGCGCGCGTGTTTGCGCGCCCCTGTGTGTCTCTCTGCTCGATGACAGAGACGGAATGATCGCGAATGCTTCGAGCGAAAAAAGGAGAAGCCGAATAACGTTGACGTCGCGTTCCATAGCCAACTCTGACCTGTATGCGACACGTTTTTCCAACCGGTTCCCTGCTTTTTTCTCTATATATTCTAGCTTTCCTTTTTTTTCCTCATCGCACGATTTTCGTTTTAGGCATCGCAGTTGGTCCGCGACGTGAAAAAATCATGAAATCCGTTCGCTCGAATACTGACGAGTCCTTCGTGGGACACTTCGAGAGCTGAAATTTATCCTGGGGGCACGATTTACCAAGATAAATGATCAGCGACACTGTGCATCGTAAATATCGTTAATCTACGGGTTTTATACATTTTTCTATAGGCTCTTGAGATTTAGATTCCAATAGAGTATTAATCTCCCTCAATTAAATTTTCAAAATTAATTGACTGCCACAAATGACCATTTTTACTGTGACAATCGAAATGCTGAATTTGAATTGACTTTAACATTCCGATGCATAAAAGTAATTATCCTCTAACAAGGTTGTGGAATTTAATTAATTGAAGGATATCTCGAAGATCGGCTTACACTCGATTCGCGCATGTTATAACGGTCCGATGTTGGTTGTATGCGGGATTTAAATCGTCACGAAACGTTCGAAAATTCCGAGTACCACCCAGGGGAACGGTTTGATAATAGTAGCAGCGGCCTCATCAAGTAAAATCATCGTCACCAAAACTCGCAGATGGCTAAGCGTAACGCGTGCAACCCTCCTTCCCTTGTCGGCCCGCCACCACCCGCGCCATTTTCGTCCCCCGTCACATCCTTCCCTCCTCCAATTCAGCCGCGTAATCTACTTTTCGTTTTGACCGTGAATGTCGTTAGCACGTTATGAAACTCATTAATCTCACAAATACTGGCCAACAATTTCGTGCCGCGTAAACGCACCATTGAATTGCTTGCCGGCCTCTCTAATGGTGAAAATTTCTCTGCCACCTCTCTTTCTTTCCCGTCGATTTCTCACCGGTTGTCGATACATTCACAGTTTCCATTCGCCTGTTCGAAATTCCCTTCAGCGATCGAAGAACATTGGCCAACTGTGCTCTAACGTTCTAATATTCTGAAAATAGTTAATTGAAACGCGAATGTTTTGTCGCAAGGAAGGACTTTGAACCTACGAAAGTCGAACGTTTACCTGTTTAGAAGGAAATAATTAGACTTCAAAATTATAGCTTTTTTTAGAGTAGATAACGGTATTTCCTGGCAAATTTTAGAATCTTAAAATGATATCTTTCCAGTCATCTACCTAAGTGATCTCGTTCCTGACAAGAGGAAACGGTTCGCGTGTCGAAGGACGTCGGTACCGTTCTCGAAACAGGGATCGAAGTCAACCCGGGCGATAATGCTCGGAATCGTTGAACCAGGATCCGCATTTAAGGAGGAATTACCGTGAGAAGGGGTCCACAGTGGCGTCCGATTCAGCCATCTCTGGAAGGATATCCCCTCGAGGCGAGAGACACCCGCACCGCGCAGCCAGGTACCGGTAATGAACTCTTCAGGATCTCGAGGGATTTTTCGTAAGTACCTGCGAGGCCCGCAACCTCTTTTTCCTTGACACCTTGAATGGTGTTAGTTCTAACGCCTATAGATCAGCCCGGCCAGGCCACTAAGACTGTTGTGGAGGGCCATCCGCCGCTTTTCGATCCCCGAGTTTCGCAAATTCGGTTCATTTGCCGCATTGTACGCGGCTTAAAAGAGAAATGAGACCCTCTCCAGATAGTGGGGAGAGAGAGGAGATCGAGTGAGAACCGAGAGATAGACGAAGGAATCGTGGTAAAGAACGTTGAAGTTTACCGACGAGTGCTTCGTAGCAAACCGGGGGTGGACCAGCCACCACTTGACACGCACCTTCTTCGCCCTGATGCACTTGTCTGCATTGCGAGTGCGCTCGTTCGCCGTTTTTCAATCGTTTGATGCAAGGGGTTAGTTAATGAATGCGCTTTCATTTTCCTTCCAGAATTAGAAAATCCAATCCCTTAATATCTAACACAATTCTAACGAGTGTTCCTTTGCTCTCAATCATTTTTGGTAGAATAAAATAGCCAATCTGTAGTCACGAATAGATAATACTATAATCCGTTCAACGAGACGAGTCAGGATATATTTACAAATTCACGCGCTCGACGCAGGGCCGAAACTCCTCAGTTGTTTCCAGTTCTTCAAACGTTTCGGTTGAGGTTTGTGTACTGTGTGAGCCGGGCCTCCTTCGAGCACGTGAATTTCTACGCATTTACTGTCTCGTCTCGTTGGATGGAGTGTAAAGTATTAACGCTATTCTATAGATTTATTTATAAGATGCTGAAATATTGATAGGACATGATAAGCTTAGAACAAGTTAATGTCACAGTATGATCTTTTGAATTTAATCAAAAAGTCAATAGAATTAATCTGTCGAGTATATTTATTATCATTCTGGTATAACATAATTCTCGTTCAACTTTATTTACAAAATTTGTACAGATTTTTGCAAGTCGCGTTCATCAGGTCGTCGTGTAAATCGATTTGATTACAGACGATACGAAATTGGAAGCGAGTTATTCGCAGATGACATGGTTATAGTTGCCGTGGCGCTGAAGTTTCAGTAATTTACAGATAATACGATTAAACTGTTCGTGAGATTAGAACTTCACAAATTGGTCGCTTCATATGACATATGACAAAGTAATTAATTTATCATTACGTAGTGGCCTCAGCCGCTTTAACAAGATTAGTTCGTATTTATAAAGGTTTCATCGATTCATTTCAAACTTGCCATATATTTTCGTCGTCAAAATTTACTACGAGTTGTTTCTTGTAATAGACATTTCGAAGCTCTAACGCTATGTTAATATCGTTCTTCTTCGTGACGAGCGCGAATAACTGGATAGATATCCGATCGAAAATACCGAACGTTATTTATCTCGAACAGGAAATGGTAATAACGATGATCAAACAATTTTGTACGAGTCGTAAAAAAAAAGAAGAAAATAGAAGGTATTTTTTAGATGAAACATCGTGCGCAAGTAATTGCGATCTTTATCGCGAACGAAACGGAAAACATCGCGTGTGATTTATAATGTATCGAATGGTAAAACGCAATGATGAGCGACTTCTTCGTTCCATATATCGCTGCGTAAACGAACGATATATTAATCATCCACGCGTTTCAACGAAAAGTTGATGGAATCATGGAATATTAATTGTGATGCAAATTCGGTGACGCGAGTGCAATTGAGCACCCGATACCTGTGCATCGATTGTAATGTCGCATCGGTCCCAGAAATATTCGAATAAACCCATCATTCGACATCTGTACTCCATCAATTAACATTGCACCATTTTCCAGAGACGCGAATATAATTATCCCATGGGGGGTTTGAAAAAAATTCCCTAACCAAATTTTTGGGTACTCGCGCATCTTTTAATAATTATATTTAATTCATAGAGCTTTCACGAATGCTCTCTTAAAAGAGACCAATTAAATCAGTCAAATTTGAAACTATAATACTAAAGACTGTTTGTAAGCTTAATATGATACGATTGCCGGTGAAAAGTTGAACGAAAAGCGTCTGTCTTTGATCTGGTCAAAAATCGAAGGTAGCATCTCATTTTCTGTCCAGAGAGTAGATTCATGGGAACAAACGGGCTCATTGAGGCGTCGTTTAATTGAAAAGTGAAAATCAAGGGAAAACCGAGCAGAACGCAAGATAAAATCGTGATGCTCACAGATGAGAGGGGTTGCGAGGAAGGGGTTGGAAGATGTTTGAGGATTTTTTGTTCGACCAGGGCGCGGCGTCACTTTTACGTAACTTGCACTCGTTAAAACCGTCATACGAGGAAGCTTACAAAGCCGTCCGACCGGGTGCATTGATTTCCGGCTTAAAACTTAAGCTCCCCGGCTGGCAAAACTAATAACTGCTCGGCAAGGTCCTCTCTCTTTTCTCTTTTTTTTTCCTCCGGCGTTAGAGGATTTTTTAGGTAGTAATTTTTGATCCTAGATCGGGGCTGAACGGTGTCGTCTTCCATCGTTTCTATCTATCGATCCTGCGTACACTTGTCGACGGAAATTAGACGTATTAAATTATTCTCATAGCTAATTTCGACTATCGTTCAGTTTCATGTTTAATTTTATGTTTCTGATTCCTTGTCTTCAGACAGAATCCGCTTTCCGCTGAGTTACCATCTTTGACGATGAATTATTGTAGTACCTTATAAATCATTCATGAGAAAGAAGTAAAAATACTTTAAAGATGTACTACATCCCATAAAAAAGAAATAGAACTATCAAAAATCATGTATTAAAGTAGTTATTTTAATATTTTCTAAATGCCAATCGAAAGACAACTTTCTACCCCTATACATTTTTAGCCTTCTACCCTCTTATTTATAGCACCTGTTATAAAGTAGCTTCAGCGAAAAATGACCTAAGAATGTTAATGAATTCCATCGTTGGACGTAATAAAGCTCCGAACCGAGAGTGACCCTAAAGCTACCCAACGTCGGTGTATATCGGCGGTGCGTCCGAGTTAATTAGCGCTAACCAAGAAAGTCCTTAAATACTTCTTGCAGCCCGCTTAATCTCAGCCCATGGAAGGTCTCGCTCGCTTTTCAATTAAGCGCCGCGGCTTGTTTAATTTTCACGAAAGATCCACCTAGCCACGGTTGAATAGGATGCACCTTAAAGATATCGATCAAGCTTGTGGCTCTTTTCATCGGTGCAGCTCGAGACTGGTAACTTGGTAATTTAATCAAGAATCGAGACCCCGCGGGCTACGTCAAACATCTCCCAACCCCGTAACGGTGACAGATATATTAGCTGCGACTCAATAGAGACGTCCGCATTACATTATTCGACCGGTAGATCTCTACGACAAACACAACATCAATTTTTCCCATGCCGTCTCCCTCTACGCGGCAGGGGTTCTCAGACCTGGTCACCAGGGTAGTTCTCTCTTTCTTTCTTCTCCTCCCCTTTCAGCGCCTCTCGATGTCAACCGTGTTTGCGAGGATTCTCCCTCTGGATAAACGTGACGCACGGAGAAATCATTGATTCTGTCAGGAATGTTTATCGAATTTCTATGACTGCTCCATTTTGCGGAGGGGTGTAGCTTCGTACCGTCCATTAAAAACAGTTTTCGTTTTAGAAGAAAAAAAAAAAAAATAGATTAGAAATTCCGAATAACTTTTCTTGCTTCTCAAATATTTTGACATTTCTCCAATTTATTAATCTCCTTCAAAGATATTTTCTCTCCAAATGCAGCTACATTTATCCAATAGGAATTTCACGTTGATTCTAATTACTCGTACTTACACTGTTATTATTGAAGCTCATTAGCGAACATTAAACGGCAAGTATTTTCGGTGCAACGAAACGAAACACGCGATACCGTCGGTATCACGGACACGGTCATCCGACAGAGAATTTATGGAAGAAGAACCCGGATTTATATATGAATACACATATTCAGCGGTAAACACGTGTAGAGACCGACGGACGTAGGTAAGTGAAAACAGGACGAAAATGGGAAGCGCTGAACTGGTATAAACAAGGGTCGCATGCAATATTAGGGGCATTAAGTCGCCATAAAGAGCGCATTAGGGGTGCGCCCGTGCCCTCGAGGGGTAGTTTAGCGTTTAATTGTCCCACCCCGTGTATCAAAGGTTTCGATTTCTGCTTGACTACGCGCGTTAGAAATCCACGTAGATTTTCTCCTTTCGCACGTTTATACGCGATCTGAATTTATTATTATGAAAATTTGAGAATTTTAGAACGGTGAGGGAGGGCAGTCCAGATTTTCGGCTGGCAAAGGCCCATGGTGAAAGATTTCTCGATGCGCGTACGTCGAGATGCAAAGCGTCGTTGCAGAGGCACACGTTGGCGCAGACGTTATATGTGAGGGGTACCCGAAACGTATAAGAGGAACAGGCGAATACCCAAGTTGCTATTGAACCGATTTTGAGCAAATATCACTTGAAGCAGGTCGGGGAGATTCGCGATGCCGTAGTGACGGGATAGTTGGTGGTTGCAGGAGGGGTAAGGGAGGAAGAAGGGGGCTGAAAAGGGGCTTGGAGGGGGTGGTAAAGGGACGAGGAGGTAAGGGTGCGGCAGGACGGAGGCAGAGACAGGAGCAGAGAGAGCTCACAAGCCCTTCGGCAAATTTCATAACCGAACTTGTCGTATTTGCCCAGATTATTTCAATATATTCGACTCAAGCCGGGAATCTGTTTGCGAGCGAGTGTATGCGTGAATGGAACTTGCCGCGGTCGCAACGTCCGCCTATGTGCGCTTCCGTCTATCTTCGCGCTACCCCGTGTTTCTCGATGAAACCTGCATACACGTTCACGCACACCGTCGACGATAACGCGTCCTTGATACACAGCTTTTTAAGGAAAATTTCAAGCCGCCTCACGAAAGCCCACGATTGGCTCTTGGATACCAGCCTAAGTCATCGCAGCCCCTTTGCCACGAATTGTCACCGTCGACGATCTTGAAACCGCGTTATTACATTTGCTGATCACCGCTTGATATCGGCTACAGTTAGCTAGGAAAGTTTAATAACACGGATCACCGTACAGTTAGCTTTCCGACGCGGATGGACCATCATTTTGGGGGATAGTTTTGAAACTTTTCAGCTAGATATCCGCGGAACATTCACGTCAGATATATCAAAATTTTGTTTAATATAGACAGTCATTGGGCTGTGCAAAGGATGTGATTTATCCAATTTTCAGGGATTTATTTCTATGGGGTTTGATTATGTTTAATATCGAGTACTCGTTGAATTAATGTTGGTGATAATTACAATTTCGAATTATATAATTACAATCAATAAGATTACAATTAATACAAGTCGGGAATTCTTCCCGGATTCGGGCAGAAACATAAATTGAACAATTTTTCTTTGTTCGTCGTGCTTTATTTAAATGCGCAGTTAAACGTTGAAACACGAAATTCAGCAAACAACAGCGGGGATCAGAAGCGAAAGTAAGAGTAATTAATGATCGCGGTGATCGTTTCTGGTAAACGGTTGCGTCTGCGGTCTCGACAAGGGATTAACGAGCGGCTATTGTTACTTAATTGATTCCCGAATCTGTCGACGGGTCTCAAACTAATATATATCGCATTCCGCGAACTAATAATACATTATAGTAGAGACCGTAGACGAACGAAAGGCGTGCACACGTGGCGACACGTGCTGCGTAACGCGCGCCAGCCACTCTCGTCCTCCTCCATTTCGTCCTTTTATTTAATTAGCGCGACTTCATGAACGCCCAGCTCGCGTTAGCCTCCGCTCCATTTCCTGCCAATTTGATGGATCAACGACGAAGCAATCTGGCCCCCGTGCCCCTCTTCGTCAACTAATCCCGGGATCGGTGGCTAATAATAACAAAATTGATCGTTTTCGCTCGAACATTATTAATATTTCTTGTCTCCATATGATATCCTTTTTTTTAAAAGGGTGGGATTTCGAAAATTTGTCCAACACATTGTCGTTTAACGATTAACTAATCGCATTATCGATGCCACTTATAACTTATCGATCGAACGGCTGCTCGCGAATGAAAATAACAACGACCACGCGAAGGGATCAGAGTGAAAATACTTAAGTAGTCCCCTAAAAAGAAAGGGGTAATAATTGACGGCAGACAGCTGATTCGAGCTAAAATTAAATTCCCTCTCTCGACGACACGTTAGGCGGATAATCAGGATTCGAGGATCGGAGTAGACGGCAGCCTCCATTGTTTCATTCGATTTACACCCGTGCTCCATACCCATAATACAGAACCTGCAATTTACAGGAGAATGAAAAGTTAAGCCCGTGCAGAAGGCTCAGGGGTGGCGTGCAGACAATGGGCCCTGGCTTTAAAATCTCTCCGGCAAACAAATGGGAAAGCCCGGCTCAAAACGTAATTGAGATATTGAGATCTGATTAAGATGAAATCAATAACACGGACCGGTTGCCGCATTTTGCCTCGTCCTACATTCTGTCTGTTCACGAATCTTGAACGATCTACGATCGGGGGTGGCGCGAATGGCTGACGGAATACTTTCGATTTCTCTCGGCAAATTCGACCAGTTCAAAGAGCCAGCCCCCGAGTACAAAAGGGTTTAAGGGCTGCGCGCTCGAGTGTATTGAGTAAGGTTTTCAACGACGTTGGATTTTACGCGGAAATAGTTGCCGATGATGGCTGGTGTAAATAAAAGATCGACGAACCTGCCCTACCGTTTAACTAAGAGCAAATATTTAATGGAATGATCTTTTAAGTCGGACGATCAATTTCAACTAGTATAACGCTAGTACCGATAAAATAATTCAAGTTCCAGATCAAAATATCTAGAACTCTTTTTCCCTTTGATAAAGATAATATTAAATAAAATGCTAGCGTGTCGTGTAAAAGGACATTCGTTTATCCATGTTACGTGTAACGTCGTTTGCAAGAAGCACCAAGTGACACGAAATAAAAAGCAAATAGTGTCTTCTTTCAAGGCGTACTGGTGACGGTAGCAATGGTCTCTTTCTAACAAACAGCATGGCAGGCGCTAGAGAGAGGAAAAGCTTGTAAGCTTACACCTCTAAAGGGGCCGTTTTTCGGATCTCCTTTCGGGACGACTAAAATTACAATAAAAGATACTTCTGTGGCCAAACACTGCGCGAGCAGATTTATTATCCGGCCTCGGTACGCGCGCGTACACATATACCGGGTGTCCACATCTGCCGTGGCGCCGCAGGAGGTCGGTCATAGGACCCCATTGAGGAGAAAGGCCCTCGAGAAATCTCCTTCCACGCTTCCGTGCGGACGAGCCCGTTGTAATTTCCAGTCCAGACGATCGGCAGTGCCTTTGTACCACCAATAGCAGCACCGAACACCGTCTGCATCTACCAATCGTCGAACAGAGCTCCCCTGTCTCCGTGTAATCGCGTAACCGACCCCCTTTGTCGCGGCTTTTCACACCGAGAGGCGCGTACATACCCGAACGACGCTTCTTTTTTTATCCAGCACCGCTAATTATCCACCGAAATCCCCTTAAACGGCCATTAAACCCGCCCCTTAAACGGCCTTAAAAGCACTTTAGGGCTAAACGGATACAGAAGCGAGTTGTTTCACGGTGCAACTCTATCCGCGCCTTCGCTGCAGGACTTGTGGCACCGGGTTCGATAATCACAGCTTTTTACCGTATCCTTATAAACGAGGCGACTTTTTGCGGCCGCGACCCGATTTTTCTACGCTGGAAACGAGGAGCGAAAATAGCGAGAGTCGGTGAATTGCGACGCGAGCTAAGGCAGCTCGATAAAAAAAAGTATGTACAACCGCGCGACATAGATAATCAGCTTAATGTAATGTAATATTACAGACGAGCCGTGAGACGGGGAACGGATGGCTTATCAAAAGCGTGCCCGCAGCCTTTCGTGTCTCACGCTTTATTAGATTGCATACTGCCAGCTGGAAATTAATAATACGATTAATTTATGACTGCGAAATATGTTCTCTAAAGTCGCGCTTACTCTGCCATATTTTACCTTCGAAATGTGATAAGAACACTTGCTAGTAATTGCCAAGTCATAACACGGTATTAATGAAATAATGCATTCGCTGTAAACTCGGAGTTTTGGTGTACGATCTCTGAATTTCGTTTAGACACCTTTCACCCCGTATGGGATACGTCGGAAGAACCCCCGATGCGCGTCGTATACGTCGTATATGGCTTGATGCACCTTTTATCCCGCGAAAACCACCTCATTCGAGAAAATTGATCGAGTGTGAAAGACCTCGTTCCACGATCCATTAGAATGCCGTGAGCTTTGATCTTTTCAACGAGCTGGAGCATCCGATCGGTCAGATCTCCATCCCTCTCCTTCCTTCCCTACTTTTTTTTTTAGCGAAAACGCGTCTTTGATGAAATCAACCTCGAACCTTTTTAAAACTGGCTCAAGGGACTACCTTTTAACGCGTCTTGATTTACTGCGATAAACTTCTTGCGTTTTCAACCCTCTGACGGCGAACCACGGAGAGAGCCATAATTTTAATTCAATTTCTTATTTCATATTATTAATCAATATGATTAAAAAAACGACAATTTTTCGCGTGAAATAAAAATCTAAACGGGAGAAAGCGAGGAGAATATACGGGACGAGAATGGGATTAACGAAAAAAAAGAAGTTCTTGAACCGTGCAGGTATCTCAATTTCCAGGGGTGCAGGCGTACAGGGTGCTCACGATATCTGGCGTAAGCCTATCGGCGTAAAGGGCATTATTGTCGGTCACCCTTGGAGGGGCTGAAAAGGCGAAAAAGATCGGTTCGGGGGTTGCAGGTCGTCGCCTTGCTGTGCCCAGATGCCCTCTAATGGCCTTAATGAAGTGTGTACGCACCGTGTGTATAGAGTTAGAACGCAACGACACTAATTTTTAAGCATAATCGTACACTCAGCTTCACAACGTGTGAACGAGAGCAGTTCTCAAACATTCGCATCGCCGCACTCCCGACGACACTCGGTCCGCCGTCTTCGCGCGGATTTTTCTTACACCGCGGGTGTCCAAAAGTGTTCCATTGAAGTTTTGGGAATACCTCGCAGAGAAACCACGTGTAATTGGCCGCTTTCATTATTGCAGCCTAGCCTTTTGCTCCGCTCTTTGCCAATACTCTTTTCACTCATTTTACTCCGTTAAAAAGCAAATAATTTTTGCTAACAACAATAGCATCGTTTACAATAGCAAATTAACGTAACATTCTCAGTACTGAAAAGCGATTCCCTAATATTTACCAGCGGATAAAGCGTTAAACAATACCCGTACAATCGTATCACGATCTTCCTCGCAGCTTTGCATTTCATTACACACCGATTTCGTAGAATATCGCGAACCATTATATTGTAGCCACGTTCTCGAGTGGCTCGTTTCTCTCTAACAGCTTGCAAATGTGGATACAATTTAAGCGTCACGAAGCTTTGCACCTTTCGAGGGAGAATAAGCGGAAACATATTTTTCGTGATGGTTAAACTGGCGAAAAAGAGGAGCCGAGTAAAAAAAAACTCTTCTTGATGGAAATAAAATTTCTTGGAGAATTCTACCGAAAAGAATTCCAAGGTAGCAGTTTCAATCCCCGGTGGTTGCAACGAAGTTTACCGTTGTTAACGTTACTCGCCAGGTTTTGCCGTGGTACAGGACAGTGCAATCAGTGGAAATCAGTTACTTAGCGTCTGCTAGTTGACGGAGAAGAAAAGCCGTCGAGAATAGGTAGTAATCTCGACGATGGAGGTTTATCACGGCAGATGGACTAATTGATGTCATTCAGGGTATCATTAATGTCGGTGGTCTTGGACGCGGTATCAGCAGCTAGTGATTTTCACAAGCGGAGAAATCTTTTCAGACCGCGCCACTTCTCGCGACTTTCCGCTTCTCAAGAAGGGAGGAAGAGAACGAACGGGACGTTGTACAGGGAATAGAGACGGAGGGATAAGGAGAGAAAATCAGGGAAGTAACGTGTGCGCGAGGAGCGGTTAGAGCGACGAAGATGGTGACGGACGTGTTGGTGGGTGTCGAAGGCGGGAAAAGAGGGTGAGGGTGGAGGAGAGGGATGGAAGTATGAAGTGAGCATATTACTATTGAGAATAAGTACCTGGCTTCGAGATGGTGGCTGTGCACAGGGGAGAAGGTGGAAGGGGCTGAAGTAACGGCACACGGGGGTGGTACGTCGGGGTACAAATGGGGTGGTACAATGGGCACTAATGGATCTCAAGCCGCCGCGAGAGGCGCTGCTTTTAATCTAATTGTCCTTCGTAGCCGTCGCGATCGCGATCAGTGGTATTCAACTCTGATCCCTCGTCCACCCCTTTAAAACATATGATTACGCGGTGGAAGAAACAAAAAAAAAAGAAAAGGGTGGAAGAGGGAGGCGACGGACCGATTCCTCCTCTGGTCGTACGAATTTTTCCGCGGCAGGAGTTCAAAAAAGCACCGCGCCAACTTTTAATGCGGCAATTAAATTCCAACGAACAATAAACGTTTATTAAATTCCTGTAATACACCGTCTGTTAAAAATTCATCACGTTCGGGACGTTACAAGCTCAGAGGTAGTCCGAGCAATTTGCCATTTGACGCTACCTAGGGGAAATGAAGGTTTTTTAGGGTGTTTTATTCGTTTCTTCTTTGCAATTACTATATGAATTATTGGACGTGTGGTCCAGTAAATTTTCTCGATAGTAATTTTTTTTCCCATCTTCTAGTCGCTTAACTATGGTAACCATCGATACCTAAGTGCATCGCGTGGACAGGTATAGGCGCGAATGCTTACGAATCGACACGGTGAATGAATGCAGAGCGAAAGTGGACCCGGAGCGTTTCTTTCTCCTTCTAGTGGTTCCATTTAGCGGAACTTTACAGCATTATGCGACACGGTTGTTCAGCTAAAACGCAACGGGGGGAGAGGAATTTCGAAAGCATGCAAAGCGTGCTCTTTCTAATGTTGCGAATATAAAATGTCTGCGAAATATCTCGAGTAAGTTGTACGCTGGTACTTTCAGCCATTGCCTTCAGCCACGATCCTTCAAACATTCTCTTGGTACGAAATCAATAGAGACAAATATTAACGACCATCGTATCCTAGACTAGCTCAACAATGAATTACATTTTTAATTCCTCTTTTCGTGAGATATCGTGTCACTTGGAAATCGATCGTTAATCCCTCGTACCGGTTCGCTCATAATTCACTCATGGCTCCACTAATGTCGGCCGTAATTAGGCGAGCACGAAGGACTCCCACGGTTTGTCAATTTCCGAGCGAAATGGAAACAGAAAGGTGGAAAGTACGCGGCCTGAAATATCATAACACAAAAGCTTGGCCAGGAAATAAACCACAATGTTTCCCGCAAACTCGCGTCATTATCTGGTCGATCTTATCGGGAAACAACGATGACGATCGTCCCGGCGCAGGTGGCGCAATAATTACTTCCCCTCCCTCCCCCCTGTTCCTTGATCCCCGACACCGCCGCGGACCCGTTCAATAACGATAACGATAATTGTCGTGGCGGTATCGTCGCTCCTCGCCTCGTCGTCCTTACCGGAGATAAATTTCTGATAAGACGAATAAATTGGTTGGATTGTAATTGCCGTTGTGCGTGTTACCAGGATGAGCAAAGTATATGTATGTACCTGACCAGCCACGTGGGAAGCCGAACCGTAAGGGGGCGAGGGGTTGAACGCGCGAACGGGTGGCGCGATTAAACGACACCGTCGAATGTTTACACCGAAAGTCCGTGGGAATCGAATGCCTCCTCCATTTCTCTGTGTACAAAGGGGGGATAGAGAAACCAGCTGCCCCTAGTCAATCCAGAATTCAGGAAATCGTCGAAACGTAGACTGCCAATACGAAATCCTTTCGTGATTAATGACACGGAAGCGATTTTCACGCGCGTTAATAGTGTTCACATAGATAGAACATTCGGGGGTGTTTTCCAAAAGAATACGTTCATTAGCTATTTTCCAAGGGGTTGCGATTGGTGTTTCATCACGAATTGCTCGATGGGGGTGAGAATGCTAAGCTACTCGAAAAAATTGAGATCGATTTGTATTTCAATGATCTTGCTAACTGCGAGGAAATTAGGAATGATAGAATTGCTTAGAAAAGGACGAAGGAAATTGTAAATTGATTGATGTTAGTAGTGTCATATATTTCTCTCGATGTTATTAATTAGCTACATATTTACATGAAAAGATATTGTACGTGATCTATATTTTGTTTATATATATATGCACGTTTGCGTATTATACATGTATATTACAAAAATTGCTCATTCGCCGTGGGGTAGCCTCGATCGTTTCGTATTCAGCCAAAATCATTTAATTTCATGCTCTATCTTCATGCATCGTCAATTATAATCAAGAAGATACTTTGAACATTAACACTTGCTGATCAAATAAAATGCTTCTAAGACATCGAATAACCGCCAGCGGTTTCGACGTCTTCGCATTGTTAACTCAAAAAAATATATATTAGTACCAAATTCCATAGTTGACGAAACGATTTCGGTCGCCATCCCACGGCTACCCTAAATAGACTAGGTTGCATTCCACTGCAACAGAGTTCTCAACCCTTACATTACATCCTAATTGAACCTTTCATACAATATACATTAGATTCATTCCTGATTGTTCTCGTTCAATCACACCACCCCGTCAGTAGTCCTCTCCGATCCCGAGTACCCTCCTCGATATTTACATCAGGCCATCGTTCGTCATTAGAATCTTCACAGTTAATTATCCACCTTGCGTAGAACCTCTTCAGCCTTCACTCTGAGAACCTCGGCGCTTTGTCTCCTGATCTCGTCGTCGGACGAGGCCGAATCCTCCTCCTTGTCGTGTTTCGAACTTAAATTCTGCGGCAGACTCTGCACCCCAAGGTTCAACGAATGTCCTGGTAGATGACTGCCAAGCGAGTGTCCGTTTACGTTATTGTGGTTGAGGGACGATGCCGGGTTCAAGCCGACCGGAAGTACTGTACCGAGAGACGCCAGGTTCTGCGGAAGGGGTAGGCCGATGTACTGCGAGAGGATTGCGTGCAAAGGGGGAAGTTTCGGTGCACTGGCCGGCCACGGTGGTGGGAACACCGGCGGGATGAACCAGGGAAAGGCACCCGCTGGTCCTCCCGATGGATCCGCACCTGGCACACCGCCGGCCGTTTGGAGCAGGCGGGCGTGAAGGGACAACTCGTTGACACCTGCAATCACACCGTTTTGCAGGGATTTTAGTTGCTTGTTTTTTACCAACTTCGAAACGAGGGTCGCTGGAGAAGATCGGAAAGGTTGGCTGGTTACCGTTTTAGAGGTCCAGCTGTGGCTTTGTACCGTTCTTTGTCCAAAATCAATTGGCTCAAGGCCGCTCGGAAGTAAAACTCGTACATGGTACCTAGTTGCTTCTTTTCTGTATCGGATATTTTCAACATGGGAAAAGTTAGTTTAAGAAAACCAGCTTCGAAGAGTCAATTTATTTTGGACAAAAGATACGAACGTTATTTGTGTATCATCCCCCTTCTGCTGCACCATGATTCACGGATCCGGCAAAAGGGGTGCGATACGAACTTAAAATCAATCCTATCGTTACTTGCAGAAAATTTCTATCAAGTGCCATTTTTAGGATATTCTTTTTCTACGACCATTTTACGTGTCTTTTTATCCAGACTATTAGCGACTATCATCGAGAAACGATTAGAGAAGTTGATTTAAAGCTCTCGAATGGCAGAAATTTATCCGCTTGTCTGCGAGATTGCTGTTCGCATAGGAATAAGTAGCACGGAGCACCGATAGTGGCCTTCATGAAAAATTAAACGGTTAAGCTTCCGTCGCGCATCGTTCGCGTGTGATGGCCACGATGGCCGACACTGAAATTAGATGTAATTGGCGTCGATTGCATCTACCCTTCCGTAACTTCTCCTCACGGCTCGATTCCTCGCATATTAACGCGTTTCAAATGAATTTTCGATTTTTCCAAATGACAAATTCGAATTTCTACTCACCGCTTTGCTCCACGTGCATGAAACTGGTATCTCTTCCCAGAGACTTCTCCTTCTTGCGCCATTTTGCTCGACGGTTTTGAAACCAAACCTGGAATCAGAAAAGATTTTGGATTTTATTTCAAGAAGGTCGTTTATTTCACGACCACGCAATTTCTCACCCCCTCCCAACGCCCTTCCAGACGAAGAGAACAATCGTCGCGCGAAATCATCGAATTATTTCTCGGAAGAAAATAGGCCTAGCTACGCATGAGAACCCCAAGCAGCGGTATCAGAAGCAGCCAACAAAAGCTTGCTCTCGAGGTTGATTAAGCTAATTGTTAACAATTATCCTGATTTCCTCCGTACCCCTGAGTGGCAGCAACCCCTGCCCTGCCCTCGTCCCTCGCCGCCCCATCGAAAGCACGGCACGCCGTTACTACAGGCCCCGTTGCCATATAAATGCTTTCGCTTTCCGCCTGGGTTGCTCTGATTTTTCGTGGCCACCGACAGACCCCGCGAAAGAGACAGAAAAACGGGGAGATTGCGTTTTACATCCTGCCTCTATTGTGTAGAAAATCCAGTGCTTTTCAGGCGATGCCGTTCATCGACATCGATCCGATACACGTGGATCGTTTGATGATACTTCTTCCTCAGAATTTTCTTCGAGAATAGCCCGCACTATTCCTGCAGTTTGATATTCTTTTCAATCAGCCGATATTGTTGTTGCTGATACTTCTTTGATGCTTGTTCACGAGTACTTGGAGCACGTTAATTAACGATATTAATGGAGAAACGGGAAAAAGAAACGATTAAATTTGGTCGATAGATTTTCAAGGAGAAATTAGGAATATCGTTGCTGGGGATGAAGGTGGAGGGAAGTTTTGAAAGTGACTGGGAGCGTTCAGTTGAACGAAGGAGCGAAGGAGCGAAGGACAGGGGGGTTGAACGTCGCGAGGCCGAGGCAGGAAATTCAATTGCCTAATTGCTGTTAATTATTTAATCGCCCCTGAATACCCCGCTAACGCCAAAGTGCTCGCAAACGTTGCAGCGCGTCGTTTAAGCGACCCAACGCTAACCCGAAACTTTCAATCCCTGTCTCGGTCCACGCAATCTCGGTGTAACGTTTCCACCGTCTCCACCGCAAATTTCCTGCTTACCCTCTTGCTCGTTGCAAGCGCTAATCAAGTAGAATTTCTTTTCCACTACCCTCTACGCATCGTCTACTTCTTCAACTACCAAAGGATTAAACGTCTTTGAAAATATCGGTGAAATGGAAACGCGTAGGCGAACGAAAAAGCGAAAGCGAGCCTGGAGCGTCCGCGAGGAATAGGAAGCGGGCAGAAACGATTCGTGATTGCATTACTATAGGGACCGATCGTCGATCGAACGCGATACATCGGCCGGCCATTAATACCGAAAAATGGGTAATTTCGCATCTGGAATTGAGGGCGGCGAGGGAGGGTGGAGGTAGAGGTGGAGGAGGAGTAGCGGAGGATTTCCTAGATTGAAATAAAGTGGCCGTGGCACCACTGCGCCGCGGCGGATCATTTAGCGGTTTTGTCGAGCGACGGCCAATTGCCGGCATTGTCGCTTGGCTGTACCACAATGGGCCAATCGGAATGCTCTCTGTCTCTTTTCAGCTGCACACCACCCTTCGACGACTGCTCTATCCACCACCCTTCTCTATACTCTACATACACACCCGCATAGATACATATATATATACATCTGTATATACATATACTCTCTTTCTCGCTCTCTTCCTCTTGCTTTCGCGATTCTCATCCTCTCCTTCTTCCCTCTCTCTGCTATCAGATTCCCTGTTTCTCTCGCTCGATCGGTTCGTCTCGCTCACTCTCGATCGCGCGTACGTACGAGGGTGTCAGGATGGTTACGCTAATCGAGTAACCGATTTCCATCCATGGAAAAGTCATAATTTATGGCAGCACCGCCAATACCCGGCTCCTGTCGTCCTGGCACGCCGATTCCGCGTCACGTAACTCGTGCTCGTTTCGCGGACGATTAAGTGATAATACGAACGGACGGCGGAATGATATTTATCGGGATCGTGATCGAATTAACGCGATCGAAGAATTTCAAGTTCACTGTTACAAGAGAAATTGTTGGAAGTTATTCCAATACCTTCGAGTTGAACAGAATTGAGAAAAGATAAAAGGGCTGATTAAAGTTAAAAATGTAATTGCGTACGCAAAAGACAATTGTCTATGCAAATCTCGTTTCTTTCTTTTTCTCTTTTTTTCCATTCACGTCAAAATATGCACACCTGGTACTCTCTCACGACCGTTAAAAGGCACGGCTGGCAAATAATTTCAAAGCAGATTACGACCCCGCACGCTCTTTACCGTTCGACTGGCTCGTATGAAATTAATCCTCGTAGCACGGGTACGATGGTCTGGCGCGTCTTTCGCGAAATTACAGACGTCGAAGAGCGGCAGATTTTCGGTACAATAGTGTGTAATTAGTTGAGAGGCCC
This sequence comes from Osmia lignaria lignaria, assembly GCF_051020975.1. Taxonomy (NCBI): domain Eukaryota; kingdom Metazoa; phylum Arthropoda; class Insecta; order Hymenoptera; family Megachilidae; genus Osmia; species Osmia lignaria. Next base: position 8,134,129 of record NC_135047.1, on the reverse strand, counting down.
ACACCGAGGTTGCGGCTCATTCAGCAACGGCTTTTCGAGTTCGTATATCAAGCTTGAAAAGCTGTTGGCGCGCATGCACGGCTTTAAAGACAATTTAGAGTATCTTCGACGAGCGTAATTTTATCGAACCCTTCATTGTGGAGGAAGAAAGGTAGCTAAAGTGTAAGCCATTCCTTTTTCAAAATGGCTTGGAAAATCTCCTCAAACTTCTTTATTTTTTTTATATTATATTGCCATTGAAGGTTGGAAAAAATTCTTAGTAAACTGATAGGGATTTGGAACCTAATTCCCAGCTCGGTGATTACAAGGATAATTAATTGGTCTCACCTGTACCCTAGCTTCAGACAGATCTAGCCTCATCGCCAACTCTTCCCTGGTGAACACATCCGGGTACTGTGTGTTCCCGAATGCTTTCTCCAACTCGTGTAACTGGTAGGTGGTGAAGGTGGTACGAGACCTTCGAACCTTGCGTGGTCGGTCCGACTCTCCTAGATTTAAGGGATCGTGCAGAGCATCGTTTATCTGATGGTCGCTCAAATGACCGAGTTCCGTATCTCCTCCATCGCCGATCACATCGGACGAGGTCGCGTGATCTGGAAACAAGGATAAGAAAAATAATTCATTTCGAGCATCACTGACATTTGTATTCTATCTCTCGAATTGATCGAAACTAGTTCCTTTATCTTGGTATATGATACATTAACTATTATCGACGATCAAAAGAGGCATTAACACGTTCACCACCACACGAGACCGTAATATGGTTTGAAATATATTATTTTAGAACAACAGTAAGTAGTCTATGATCGATGGTATAGGTCACCCCCGTCCACCCCTACCAGAAACTTAACATAATTAATAAAAATCTGCAGTCATACCTGCCACTATACCACGTCACACTCCACAGACCATCGTAAAATCGTCAACTCGCGACACAGAGATAAAAACGAGCCGCGTTAAAGAACCGCGGACGGGTATTGAAGTTTGGACAGATACGCGTATCAAACGATCGGCGCGGGCCTTCGATACTTGAGCGCAAGAGAGGATCGGGGCGATTAAGCTAAATCGTGCACGCTGCCAAAACGAAATTGACGTTTCGCTGGTAGGCAAGCGACAACGAACGGGAACGCGAGGATGGAAGGGTGTAGATGCTGCGGGGTCGGTGTGGGTGCAATTTCATTTTTAAGCCGCGCCACGAACGGGCGCCGATATACAAACCGATACGCCGATGATGTCCGATCGGCGGATTTGCCAATTTTAAGCCTCACCCGGTGCGCTTCATTTTTTGTACATCCGGCTATGTATGAAATATGACGCATCGATGCGAATCTGTACATTATACGTACACGCTCGATAGTACTTAAAAACCGTTGCCGTCAGTGATTAGCAAATATCACGAGTACATGTCGTACACCATGCCCCCCTCTCTTACAACCCTTGCATTTCTCGTTTCTCCGACCCTCCCTCTTCTCTGTCCCTATCTCTTTCCCGTACGTTTTCTCCGCGTTCTTTCGTCTTTTCAACGTCGACACGAGCTTAAACAGCTCATTAGAGCAAACTACACGCAAAATGTACATTTTTTTTTCCCCAACGCGCCTTCGTGGCGGGACAATGATATTACAGAGTAGAATCGATGAATAACGACAGGTAAGAGATTGCATTTTTCGAATGGAAAATTTACTTACCATACATTACCTAATTACAATAGCAAATTGTTTCAAAGCACGACTCATCGAATTCTTTTTTTCCATACACGTCCTTATCGATGGACGGATAATTAGAAAGCCATCACGAGGAAGAAAATCTTAAGTCCATTAGCGTTAATCGTTTAATTTCCTCTTGTATCTAATTAGAGAATCCGACGCTTTTGATTGCTCGACGAAGCGACATTGGCCACGAAATTAGATAACAACGCCATAACGACCACCGGCTCACAAAGTTTCAATATCTGTCTCACCCCTCCCGTGCATCGCTCCCATCATCCCCTTACACACGTTTGCTTGAACTAATTAGACGCGCATTTGCTACTCGTGCGTAATAACGTTAATCCTACATTTCGATGCCGCTCTAACCGGCAGTTGTGATAGGTTGCGAATAAAGCGAATCGTTCGAACCCGGTACGCGTGTCGACTGCCTGCAGACAGACAGTGAAAGAGAGATGAGAGGTAGATGCGTGCGTGTGCGCGTAATCGCACTAACATTTACGCAAACAACGTACGGATAATCCACGATGAATAGAGAGATTTTTATGTTTTCATGCTAGGGCACAATGGGGCACCCACTTGATGCCTAACTCTCCGCTCGTTCTATTAAATCTACGACCCCCGCCGATAGGGGTTGCGCCGCACGAGGGTGGCCCGTAAAGGCAAGTCCGCGGCGCGAAATTAAAGATTTATTTACCGTGTACCACGATCACCACATGTCTCGATTTTTGCCTGATATACTTGTCTGGGTCAATCGAGAAGCTTAACTTATAACACACATATCAGGATATTAATTTAATGTTAAACGTATCGTTGGAAGTTAAAGGTACCATTTTTGTACCACGTGGAATAATTTTCACGTAATTAATTTCCTCGCTCTTTACACTCTACGAACATGAATGAGCCGAACTGTAAGCGATACCTGGCGAATCGTATCAATGGACACTCGATGCACAGGTATTATCAGACGCATTAATTATGTTAGACGACTGTACGATCGAAATCCGCAAACACATCCTGATTTCTGTACGCCACAATCGGGATGGGCCAATAATCGGTCCACCTGTATACAGTGATCATCGACTGTGTTCCTACCTGTGTACCCATATGTATCATGAAACGTACATACACGCGTACCCCCTTCGTCAATTCGACCTATACGAAAATCCAATCATCCTGACGATTATTCGTACGAAAGTGAGGAAATTTTCTTCGTTGAGAGTGTAAAGAGTTAAGGACAAGATACACTTCGCTAGAACGGATTACACAAGGTCCGGCTTTACGCTGAGAATCTAATAAAATCCTTAAGAGGGTTTACGGGTAATACGTTCACCGCTAAACTCGTCTGGATAATCGTTGGAGCAAAAAAATTCGCGTGCAACGAGTATCTTCGTGGAAATTTAATAAGTGTAGCTTTACGCGGGTTGATTAATTTTCCATGGTGTTTCGGCGGACGATGAATGAAATTGCCACCGGTCAAAACGCGCTAGGGATTGTCGAAAAAATGACGGGAATATTTATGAAATATGTATCTATTCTAAATCTTTTTACGTTTATTATTTTCTTTTAATTCCAACGAAAGGAACAGAGGTGCGCGCGTGTTAATTATCACGTCGCGTTTTAAAACGCCTTTTGATGTCGTGTCGGGCCGCACTATGTATGCATCGAGTCCGCATGGAAACGGGATAATTTATCGTGAAACATCAGCACGTGGCTCTGGTCAGGAATTAGCTGCATTAAGCGTAATCGTGGTTTCTTGAGAAATCCATCGTCGGAATATTTTAATGAAATAATTGCGTGTTCGTGCGTTTGGCCGGCTCCCGCGGAAAATGGTCGGGCAAACAAGCGTGCACATGTACGCGCCCGCTGACTAACTAACTAACTCGCTCGCGTGTTACAAGTCACGTCGTAAATTTACATCGCGCTGATCGTCGCTACCGATTCGAACCTCGACCTAATTAGCCTTTTAAAACGCTCACGGCAATTAAGTAATGCGCGCGTAATCAAACAACGAAGACAAATTTTTTCGAGACTACCGACGCGACGTACCGGTGTTTGCGTACACCGTTAGAGTGTAAACAGATTTTCCTCCATTAGGAAGATCGATCGATTTACCTTCGATTGACGGGAGTAATTTCGAAAATCGGTAAAATGCCATTTGCTAAATTACCATACAATTACGAGGACTATCTGATGCGCGCTTCGACGATCGGTTAAGATAGATAACCCACTTTGTTTCAGTTAGAAGAAAACTTTTCCCTTTTTTTTTTATTATCGCAATCGCGACCGGATCGATGCGAAAACGGTAAAATGCTGGTAAATGAGACTGTAGTTTATTTAACGATACCAGATACCAGATAATAATGCAACATTTCCTAGCCGAGTTTATTTTATATCGCGATCGCTTAACGTTAAGTAAACAGGAACGTTCGAGCTTCTTCGAAAATGATGATTACTCGGTATGTTTGTTAAAATCGACATAACGAAATGGAACACGGGGACTTTCCGAAAGCGACATCAACGATTTCACTAAGGAAAAAGGAACTGAAAAATCGTACCTTCGTCCTTCGCGTGTCCCAATATCTGATCGATGCTGTACACGTTCTTCTTCTGATTGTAAGTTTGCGCCATGCTTCTTCACGGCAATGTAGCCGGAAATCACAGTCGCAGCGTAGTCGAAGGGTAACCGGAAGTCGCGTACGTTTCACGATGGATCACTGGTGAAAAGTTCTCTCTCATCGAAGATGAATCGTATTTCCCGCTGTTGTTGGCGGACAGATGGAGCTCCGTCGAAGAAAACGTCCCAGTTGGCGCGAGTGAAACAAGTTGATCCCAATTCGACTCGCGTGAATGAAAGAAAGAAAGAAATAAAGAAAGAACAACGCGAACAGGAAAAGTATAAAAGAAAAACGATGGAGCGTCGAGGTTGCACGCGACTCTGGCTTCGAAAAGAAAATGCGTCAATCGACGGCGCACCACGAACTGGCTCGCCGGACATGAAAGCAGCCCTTAATATCACACACAGCCGCCCCACCTCGCAACCCCTAACACCGCCATATTAGCCTCCCCGCCAATGAGGGCGCACGCTTCTCACCCAAAGCCACCCCGTACTCGGGGGTTGAATGAGGCCTGGGCGGGGAATATTTTGCCCTTTCCGCGTAAATCCCCGGATTTTTTTCCACCTCCTCCTACCCCCTCCCTCAAACGGTCTTCCTCCTTCTATCCATACCCCTCTCGCTTCCGAGTCTCCATCTTTCCCTCTTTGTTCCCCTTCACAATTTCACCTATGTCCGTCCCTTTGTCTGTCTTTCGTTTTCTCCTTTCGCTTTGACGCCACGGTTTCGATCCGACGACGGGATATTTCTTCGTCTCTCTCTCTTGAGAATGCTAGATTATTTACCGCGTCTTCGGATGTACGCGAATTTTTTCGTGATCGCGATTAATCCTACCCTGTTATCTGACCGACAGCTAAGTGTGTTAGGAATTTTTCTTTTTTCAAGGAACAGCGACGTATATCTATGCAAATGTAAACGTTGCGAAATAAATTAATATTGCAATCCGATTAAATTAAGCAGTCTCATAGGAGATTATGTAAGAACGCGATTCTTTGCTGTTTCAAAGAATCTTCTTTGTGGAATTTAGGCGAGGATAGCGAAAGCCTCAGGTAATTTGGAAGTACAGGAACCCCGTTGCGTTGAATGCAATTGCGAGAAACCAGGTCGCCCAGTTCGTCGGCCGTTCACGGACAGGACCGTTTGAAAATTTACTTACGATTATCCTACTTATTCTAAGACAACACCTTTCCACGCGGTCGGGGTGGAATCGGTAATCTAATCCTAAGACCAAGGGGGAGGCGAAATCCTCAACACCCGCGCTATTTTTCGAAAATTCATCCTTTTTACGAAATCTTCGCTCGTAATCTGGCTGTGGCAAGCTGTTGCTAATCCAAAGAATGCCTGTGAAAATTTTCGAACCATCTTCCGTAAGATTCTCGCTCTAATTCCCTTCGGTTGTTGCGAGGAAACAACCTGTTGTTTTGCCGTTAATTACGGGATTTTGGGTCGTTTTAAATTCCAGCCGAGAATAGAAGCTTCCATTTTGTGTTGAGAACACTGCTCGATCCTTGAAAATATTTCAAGCATCACTTCCGTGTCTGTTCCGAAACTACCTCATTTTGTCAAACGATTAAATTTCATAGAACTGAGAAAAAGATGATCGTCACGGTAGAACGTGGCACGCGACAATTGAATATTAAATTTCCGGGATTTATTTAACGAAACGGAGTATCTTCCGTCGATCACGTAATGGTGTGGGTGTACAGTATGTCGCCCCGTTCCTCACCCCTTTGTATCGCTGGCTTTATAATGCAAATAAACCGGAGAAAAAGGGGGGTGGGGTTCGCTGCTTCGCGTTTCGTGACGCTGCAAACCAGATTTTTGGGAATATCGCGGCCCCGTATCGTGCGCAAAAAAAAAAATGGTATCTCCTACACGGATGATTTTGGAAAACAAAACGCTTTGTCGGCGAGAAACGACGTCACGCTTTTACATACATACGAAAACCGATTACCCGATGCACGCTGGAATGGACAATTCCTGGACGCCATTAAAAAAATGAAACATTTATCTTGCGCGTGGAATACGCTCGACTGAGGCTCGATAGTAATAGCGATCGAGGAAGGATCGTGAACGGTTTTTGAAAATTGTCTTCTAATAATCCACCGTTCTCGATAAATAAATGTCCGGATAAGGCGATACGGAGACTGTTAAAGGCACAAGAATGGCTGGTTCAAAGAAACAATCTGATCCGACGATCAAGGAAGGAACGTCAAAGTGTCATGCTGCATCCCTGACACGATCTGAAAGGAATCAGGATCATCCCTGATGGAGGAGAGTAGCGAAACAGTTAATACTTTGCAGATGTTAACCTGTGCTCAGGGGTATTAACGATTCCGAAAAACGAACAACGTTTGTCCAGATAATTGGGAATCCCAATGTTGGACGTTGTCAGTCCTGACTATAGTAAGATTATCCTTACGAATTCCAGCCATTAGGCAAATCATTTGACCTGCATCGGTGTGGGACGAATCAAGAACGACGATTTCCATCGGCGCGTGCAACGATTTTTTTTCCTCCAAAATTCATATGCACATCGCTTTTGTTATTTATTTGTTTGTATCGTGCACACGTTATAGGAAAAAAAAAAGAAAATTAAACGTAGAGGGCCGCGTATATAGGCTATCCGGTGAAAAATGATAAAAAATTTGCAATAAACACGACAAGCAGATTCGACGAACCAGTGACACAATAAATTGATTCGGTTCTTTTCACAATAAAATACAAATTTCAGCATAAATAACTGTATCCGCGAAACGTAATTCAGGGGGCCAGGTATATGCAACAATATTCGAAATGAACTGTTAATAAGCTTAATTCTTGAACAAAGCAACGACTACGTGAATTTCCAGCAAACTAATTAATATTTATCCGGATACGCGTCGCGCTCTTTAAAATCGGATATTCCCAGCTTGAAACGGCCTCGGATTTTCTTTCATCACATGTTAAACCTTCACGGTACCTTCTTCAAAGTATAACACAATTTTCCTGACCAACGAGTAACTAATACACACTTGGGGGGCAACACAGCTTCATCTTTACTAATTTTGCAGGAATTAAAATTCTTAATTTCTTAGTAGGGGTGTCAGCTGACACCTAGATAAAAAATATATTTGATAATAGTACAATGTCGCAATTCAGTTTACCAAGAATTGCTCGGGGAAACAGAATAGAAACTCCTGCAAACTTTTCACTATCCTTTTTATTTCGAATCGAATCGTTTTCAAAAGCGGAAGCGCTCGACCGGCGAAATGAAAGTGGGGAGCTGATAACTCGTGGGTGTAATTGTTATATCATGAATCTAAGCGGGGCGACGGGGGTAAGGGCGAATAAAGAAGGAAGAGTGGAAAGGGGAAAGAGATGAGGATGGCATGCGAGGTGACGTTCTACAATAGGCAACATTAAATCTGCAAAAGAGAGGAGATTCTCTGCCGCGCGCGACAGGGCTGGGTCGGGGGTGGAATCGGTCGTAAAGGAAGCAGATACAATTCACAATAGACCCGGCGAACCGGCTCGAAGATCAAACGCCACCCTCTACAAGAACTACCGACGCCCATAACCGGCGCGAGACTGTCAAAAGTTCGGCTCGTATTCGTTTGTTACTGGACGACGACATTGCGAAATATGCTAACTCGTTGGCGACAGTACAAAAATTGCCAACCTTTCTGTTCACCCTGTGGCAGAGCATTGTATTTTATTAGCGCCACGAATGGCCGGAGAAAATTGTTCCGCTAGTTTAATTCGAACGAATGCAAAAAAGAGACTCGTTCATTTTTATTTTTTTTTTTTCTAAAGAATTTTCGAAAGAGCAAAATATAAAATAGAAAGCTTTTTGATTCACCGAAAACTTTCAAATTCGTCTTTATAGTCTAGGCCTTTTTACAGAGAGTATTTGTAAAGCTACTTTAACAAATTTTTATTGCAATAATGAAATTCGTTAAGTGCTTCAGCGGCGGTTGTAGAGCGCGTTAACATTTCTTAATAAGAAAACGATATCAATATTGATGACAAAGGGGGTAATGAATGAGCAGCGAGGATATTGAGTCGATGGTAAAAAGGCAGCGGTAATTGCAGCGACGAACAAATGAACAAGCCTTTTTTTTTTTTCATTGTGAAACGATAGAGAAGGAGAAAGAATTGACAAGAAGCGTTTATCCATGCGTCGCGTTGCAATTCAGTTTATTGGAGCGTGTAAAAACAACGAGATAATACGAGCCTCAAATTGGCGCGCGTCCTTTCTTTTAACGAAAAGGGGGAACGAGTTTAACGTGGATTCTATAAGGGAAGTCACCGTATCAAGGACACAGTTATTATCCCCCGGGGGCACCGGCGCGGCGTATTGTTGAATCCCGTCGAATGAAGCGGAGAACCATTGAATTTTATGAGACAAACGAGGCAAAGACTGCATGTTTAAGCAATCGACGTGGATGGAATCGAATGAAATCGGACGAAAGTGCAGAGAAATCAATCCCCAGTTTCCAACGTTTAATCTTACAATTATCTTGTCGTTCTTTTCGCTTGACATTCACCTCTGATCAATTTTTATCATCGCGACAACATCCTTAACACGATTAACACTTGCAAGACTATCGATGAAAATACACATTTTCTTAAAAAAGTTTATTAATATATACAAATCTTGCTTAAAATTCAATATTATATTTGAGATAAAAATGAGAAATATTTAGCGACAAACATTTTATACCATATGTCAAATATTATATTATACCCGAGCGTGTACCGTTTCTTCTTTTCTTTTTCTCGAGTCAAAGAAAAGTCTAAAGAGTAGGAGAAGACGCGAAACAACAGCATCCTTTTCCAAAACTATCCTCTTTTCTTTTTTGTTAACGCCCGGATCCTTTTCAAGCGATAACAGCGCGGTCGAGCAGCCACGAAGAGGTCGGTGGTCGGGGGTGGACGCTCTTTCGTGGTTGTATATCAGGGGCGTCGCGTTATTGGCCCCCGAGGCGCCACCGGGCTTTGTCGGCTGGCACGCCGCGCACCGGATAAACCGAGACCGAAGAACCGCTGACTTTTATGGGATAAACGAGGTAAAGACTACCTCTGCCTGTCCGTGTGGTTGCATCCGACCACACGCCAACACCCACGTGCACGCACACTGGCAGCCACGTTTGTATACAGTCCCTAGAAATGAAAGGGTTGAAGCAAGAAGCAGCTAAGAAGATCTAAGATCTAATTTTCTGCATTCACAAGTGAACGCAGAACGATTCTTAATGAAAAAGATACTTGAAAATATATTACTTTATCATAGTTAGGCTACGCTACCAAAGAGAGTGATAAACGTGGGGCAACTATAGAAATGAAGGGTGTCGACGAGACAGAGGGTAAGATTAAAATGTAGCAGCAAACCGCATAGATAGATAGATGGAGAAAAAGGAAGGATAGAATGCTGGAGATGGTGACTACGCCTGTGCTAAATAAACTAACCCCCGAGGGGTAGAGGGAAGGATCAGCGGAGACAGAGGGGGTGGTTACTGCGCACCCCGACGCGGCTGCCGGGATTTTATTAACTTCTGCACAAGGACGACGAGCCGCACGTTTCGCCCAAGTCAGAGAGGGACAGAGCAGGCCGAGACCTCGGCTCCGACAAACAGCCAAATAAAGAGACAGTAATTATTGTGTTTGTGCCCGGTTTATTTCTTCGTTGGCCCGTGCCCTCGTCACTCACAGAATCTCTTCTTATCGTCCCATCCAGCGTGCCTTCTCTTCGCTCTGTTGCTTCTTCAAAAATCACCGCGATCCTACTCGCTGAGAAAAAGCGTTGTCCTAATTAACCGGGTGGAAATCGTATTTTCATTCTCATTCCGGAATTACGTTTCCACGACCCTCGTTAAAGATTTCATCCGTGAAATTCTATTCTGTCCTCTTGGGTCACCACCGAACGCTTTTCGCATTATACGAATAATTGCATTCAAAACCAATTTACTTTTATGAGCCAAGAAAAAAGAAACAATTTAAGTTGACCTCGTTCAAATTTCCTTCTAGCAGATCGTTTAAATTTCCCGAAATTCCGTGTGCGCGAATTATCCTAACAACCCACCTGACCCGTAGATTTTAACGAAGGTATAATTTTAACGGGATCGCCGCACGAGAAACGGGATAAACGAGTCGATCGACGGCATAAAAGACACGGTCCTGCAACGTGCACGGATGAGTATAGGATAAAAGGACGAGAAGACGATTGGAACATTCGGAAGTCCGATCAGGGCATTGGCTTTGATCCGTTACCGTAGTACATACACATAGCGGACTGCACGTGGCTGAAAGCACCCCGTAGATCCCGCCACCGGTCCAGAAGACACCCCACCATGTCTCTTCCTCGAGTCCCTGTATTCACGGCGAATTCCAAATGATCGCGAAATAACCGCTCACTTATATCAATTCACTGACTGCTCTTTATAAAGGCGCATTCACGCGTGCCATCCACGAACGATCCACCCCTACGCACGTTAAGGACCTCTATACTCTCCACCCTCTTCTCTCTGTCTGTCTCTGATCGTTCCACCAGCTTCCTTTCGCGTCCTTCTTCCCTTTCGCGTCCCTTTTCCAGCGATCTCTTTCTGTAACCCACCAAACGATCAAACCCTCGACACGACGGGCACCCGTCATACGCGTAACAGGGTGGCATCCCCTTATTCCCGCTTCTTTTTCAAGCCGGCTTTTAACGTCCGCCTCGAGAGGCGATCGAGAATTATCTTAGTCAATTAACTTGGACGCGCACCGCGCGTTCTCTCGATTATCGCGCGTTAATCGCTCGTTGAAAGTAGCTGAAAGAGGAGCAGCACTTTGTTTGCGACGTGTGCGCTGCCACGTTGGACGTAGTTGAACGCCTGCCCTAAGGGGAGAAAACGATTGTCAAGCGATAACGATTGCCTCGTATGGAATTCTCTTCTATTTTGCTCGTTTTTCCGAGATTAATGCCTCGTATCGTCGAATTTCTTTAATTATTTTTCATTTATAAAAGTACAATTAACCGAAGATTGACGCAAGTGGAGAAACGAGACGTTGATTAGCTAGCGAATAGCCGACCGGATAGATAGCTGGCTCAACGATGAAGAATCGACGACGAACGAAGAAGAGGAGGAAATGATGGTCGCCGAAAGGATTTCTCCGGTGGATAACGGCGACGCTGGATCGGTCGGTGGCAGGATTCAGGAGACAATGGGCAGAAGGAACGAAGAGGAAATATAATTGAGCGATTTGAGACGTCGTCGAGGGAGAAGAAGAGGAGTGAACGAGTGGTGGATGAGAAAGAAGAAAGGGGAGGAGAGAGGACCGCCGCGATAAAGTATAATTATTTTCCGATAGAGTGGAAATTATTCGGGAACGAGCGACGAGTTATTGGCGATATTCATACTTTTATTAAACGGTTCTCTCTCCTTCTGCCCATTCTCCTTCTCCCCGGTATTCCTTCCCTCCAATCTCCGCCCACCCCTCCAGCTGGCACCCTTTTTTACTCCAGTGCCGATCGGAGATGTATAGTCGGCACTCACGGCAAATTAAGCCCTCTGCTACTATTTTATCCCACTGTTCTTCCGGTCGAGGATGCGCCAGACCGTTGCCAATCGCTGAGAATGTAATTACCCTCCCTGCCCCTGCTATTGCTCTGACGCGAATAACGATATGTCTACCGGTGTAATCGCTTAAACAATCAATTGCAACGATTTCCCGGCGGTTTCGTAATCGTCGCCGATACACAAGATTCGGGATATCAGTTCAGGAAATTTCATTAGATCTGGTTCGCTCGATCCGTGGAGGGGCAAAGTGGAACGTGCCATCGGAATTGGGGACTCGAAAAGTATTCAGCGAATAACGAAGTAGGAACGACGCTTTTATTAACATCGATGACAAATCGGAGTGGTGCTTCAACTAAAATTCTCTACGTATTTATCCGTTGCTCCGCTGAAACGATACCGTGATTCGCTTATCGTGACCGATAAACTTCAAACACCTAAGCGAAACAAACGATACTCGTTCTACGATCGATACTCGTCAAAGTACCTTTAGGATAGAAGAAACTATCCTGCTATCTGAAGAAGCTCGATCGTGAAAGCAACCGCTTCAGGAATAAAGGAAACACCTGTCCCCGTGCATGTTAACCCCATCGTCGTCTACCGGGCTTCCTTCCTCTCCCGTGCTATCTTACTTTATAAAAGCAGACGATCCTCGTCCTGCTGATGACACGTTGATAATGATACTCCGCAGCTATTCAAGAACGAGTAACATTGTTAACTTTGCAATAAAGCGGGGGTGATACCGTGAACCCGAGGGGGCGGTGAGGAGCGACGTAAGAAGGGGTAGCGATGAAACATCGCGGGAAGGGGTAGAAGGAGAGGAAACGGCGAACAGGGGAGAGGGGATAAAGCGACACACAGAAAGCGAGATCTCACCCATTGTAAGGTAAGGGATGATAATAGGTTGACATCTGCACTCAGCAGCCCCCGGTACCAGCAGCTCGTTGGAAACGCAATTAATATTCGTAATTATGCCACATCCCTACCTACGCTCCACTTCTAGCCCCCCTTCGCCCCTCCGACTCTTCGCTTTCTATCCGATGCTTCGTCTCGTATTCTACGGTTACTTTCGTAGTCTTGTCGAAGAAACGGGGATTTAACGAGATAAGTTGCAATCGGCAAGGTATTAATTCTTTTTCATTTCGTTTCTTGGCTCTGTTCGCCACGAGCAAGTGGGGGGAGGGGGAGGTTAACGAAGGGATGGTGTATATAAATTTTTCGATCCGATTAACCGAAACACGGATCCTTGCAACGGGTTGAACGCGAACGATATACAAGGTAATCGTTAATTCATTTTTAACTTTGTTCGGGAAATATTGCATTATGTATATGTAAGTCGAGAAATGTTAGCTGTAACGTTAGCTGTACTGCGGTTCGCGTAGCCTGGTCACAGACAATAATAGAGTTGGGATTTATTTGCGGCATTGAGGTAACCCTCCATTCTTCCGCCCCACTAAAAACTGTCACGTTCAGCTTACCACCTGCTGTCCCTTCTAATTGCCAGCGAGGTACACGAGGAATCGATACGTCGAAGTCCCTGACGATCTACGATCCCAATTCTTAACCAACACCGCTCTTTCTGATCCGTCACATTAAAAATTGCAATAAGGAAAAAATTGAAGGACCACCGTCGACATGGAAAAAAGTGTATTTTTCTGTCGATCGAGGCTGGTAAATTTGCAACACGCGCGTTTCGCTTCTCGCCTGGCAATCCGGCCGGACTCCCGAGGCGAAACACATAATTCCATACCTAAGAGGGACGCTCAATGGGGCGGAAATTACGCAACGGAATTTGCGACTTCTCGTCCACCGAAAGCCCGCTGTCCAAATAGAAAATGGATTAAGAGCATCGAGGTACAGTTTCGAAGCTGAGTCGCAGATATTATCGGTAATAGCGCAATTATGATAATGGTGGGTAATTCTGCACAAAATTCAGATAGAGAGAAAGAGAGACGAAGCGGCGAAGTGACGGGGGGGTTTGAGAAGGGGTGGGTTTTGTGGGGGGGGGGGGGGGGGGGGGAGCGAGGGAGAAGGAGACAGCCAAGCGAACTGAGACTGCTAATGAAGGAAACAGTTAGATTCAAACGGCCTCCAATAATTATCCTGCCAGCCATCCATATTATAGTCTCGACAATGCACGAAATTGTTCACACTTCCCTTGACAGTACAGCTAACGTTCCGTAGTTCCTGGATGCTGGATGCAAAGGGATGCTTCGACACAGAGACACGTTTCCCTGTGCACGCTCCCTTCGCGAAAGGTCGACTCCGTTTCGTACAGATTGAAATTGTTTGAACAGCTGAAAAATTATTTACGTTCGGTAAAAACAACCTGCATGATCGGAAACGAAGCAAATGAATTAATCGAGAGCCTTCACTTTACCATGCAAGTTTATTTGTATTGTTCGCAAAAAATGTGAAACTAATACGTTTCGATAAATTTACTATTGCGTATTGAATACTGGTTGGTCGAATGACGAATAACCACTCGTTCTGACCTGCTGGAAGATTAACCCTTCCTTGTAAGGAAGCAAAGGCAGGTGACCCTAATCACTCTTAGTGGTGACCGCTAATGAGTTTTTAAATGGAGGCGAGGATTAATGCGGTTACTATGAAAAGAAGATTTACTAAGGATAATAAATCTTACAATTAGCTAGTAACAATGGTGTTAACAATACTTGATTATCTTAAAGGAAGGTCGAAAATTTGAAGAGACTTTTACGATTAAATGTTTGTTTATTCCCTAGTAAGAATTGGTATGTAGGCAGCCATGGAACGATGGGGGTGTTATTGGTATTAAGCCGTTTCGAAATCCCGCGTGCATGCAGCCGACTCGTGATTGCGGACCTCTTAGGAAATATAATCAGACCAATGAATGCATGTCGAACGATCGTTAGACACGTAAATTCATGTCATCGGGGTTTAAACCTGCGAAGCCAGACACGGCATTCCGCGTTGATGTGTTGATATTAGTAGAGCTAATTTGATAGTTTAATCAATTTCCGTAAGCCGACGGGAGTTTAATGGTGATGTCATCATTTTCAACGGGGTACAATGGGGTTAATCCCGCTCGACGAGCTAATATTCGGAGAGTTAACAGAGTTTCAAATGCAGGCAGGGCCGTCATTTGCTCGCATCCGCTTGCGAGAATGTGGCGTGCCCGGCTAGATGAAGAAAAATGGCTCGCGGCGTCGATCATCGGCTCGTTTCGCGAAACACATCGATGAATTTCAATAATCGAACCTGCTATCTGGATCGAACTTAAGATATTTCAGAAACAAAAAAGAAAAACGATAACCTATGAAAACTTTTTTCTCTCGTGTATTTTTTTCCAATGCCCACGCGAAAACGTGTACCCATGATGCGTCACGATGGCACTCGATCGCGACTATAAAGGATCGAGTTATTTCATCCTCGTTCAAAACAAAAAAAAAAAAAAAACGTACAGGGAGAAAAAAGAGATGAGACTAGAAAGGGAGAGAAAAATTTTTTTTATATAATACTTTTCCATAACTGATAACTTTAAATGAACCTCTCGTTCCCGGTGCACTTCAACCGAATGTTTCATCAAAATTTATACCCTGACACGCGATGAATGCGAAATGGAAAAAAGATAAAAGAGGATAGAGAAAAAAAAAAGCAGCGAGCACTTCGAAGCGATACAACGTCATCATTAAAAGTAAAAAAGCGAAAATACAAAGAGGAAGAGAAAAAATAGAGAATTGGAAAGAAGAAACGAAAAGTCAAAGAGTTATGTGAAAGGAAGAGAAATCAATGCGTAATGCCGGTATCGAGGATGGTATAAATGAAAAGTCAGCAGGATGCGAAACGGGGGCTCGTTTGCAAAACGGACGATAAAGAATTCCCATACGATACACGGTTCGCCTGGTGAAGCCAGGGAAAAATCAAGCTCGGATAGGAGTGGCGAGGAGGATGGGGGTAGGCAGTCAGAAGAGAGGGATGCTGGATTACCACCGGCGGAATTAAAGATTCACAGGCGTGTTTCGCAGTTTTCGTTCGAGCGGCCCTGCATGCGAATCCCCGAGCGGGCATATTAGGTGGAGGCACGCAGTTAGGCAATAACCGCTGTCAATAGAACCCGGCCTCTCCTCCTCTCCTGGAGTGGCCCCCACTCGAAAATGCTACTCGCTAAATTAGGTAGGTTATATGGGCTTCGTTTCATTTGCGAGCAAACTTTAATAAACGCTAAAATTGCGTAAAAGAGCAAGGTTTTCAGACGAGCAAATCAGGATCGGGGGTAGGAGGAAGGTGATCCCTCCTCGTCCACGGCCTCCGCGTATACATACGAACGAACAGTTCATCCGCAGTTACTTCGGGGCCACCGAATTGGAATTTTTTTTTTTCTTCTCCTTTTCCTCGCGGCTTCGTAGATTCTTGTTTGCCAAGAAATGTAGACAAATGTTCCCTCGTCTTCTCTAATTAGGTCTAAGAATAACGTCACTCTTTTTTTAGCAAGAATATTTATTTGAATAAATCACAAAAGATTGGAACAATTTTGTTATACTAAACGCAAATACACACTTAAGACAAATACCTTTACACAGGTTTCCGTATCCTTTCATGTTCTTACGCTTCTGTTCTTCCCTTTTCTCAAATATTGCATTTAACTTTCGAGGAAAAGATTTAATATTTCCAAGATATATACATATTGTTGGGTTGTAATATTTAAAGAAATATTTGATTTTATTTTATTTCTGGTGAAGAATTTAATGTACACCACTCTTTGAGTTCCAAAGCTTTCTTCTTGAATCTCAAATTCCTAATTAAAACTCGATACCCACTTATTTCGCTTAATTTGATTAGTTAAAAATACTTTATCTTTATTTTTTTTAAATGCGCAATACAAAAACGGCGCTGTTCACATCATCTCGCGGTGTGAATAGTGAAGCTAATAAAGCAGAAACGGTGACTACGGATACAAAAGGATTAAGCAAACTTAAGTGCTCGGTAGGCCATGAATTTGGGGGTTGGAAGCATCCCCTAGACACCGACGAGAGACTGTTAAAGACTGCCATCCTTATGGGAGGTTGCGGCTTCGGAAAAATTTGACATTTTCTTACCCCCTTTAGAATATATTTCGGCCCCAGTAAAAAACAGAACCTGAATCAGTGAGTTTACCAACGACGAGTGTGCTGAACCGTATCATGAGATATGGGATGGTACATTATCTAGTCGATGCTATTATTATCTGTTCGGTGATTCTAATTAAGGTGATGCGAGCATCGAAGCCGAACTCCGAATTCCGCATCGGTAAAACAGTCAACGTTTCATCGAAAATTTGGCCGAACAGAAACTAATGTAAGCGCCTCCTCAGTTATCTCATCCAACTAACGGCATGCTATCCTAAGTCACTTTTCACATACCGTCGAAAACTTTACCAACAGACCGTAGAAAAGAGTTTTCAAATTACGTCGTCATTTCTAAACAGAATGTAAAAAAATTTGAGGGACGTGTTCAGGAGACCCTAAAGAATGGTAGTCTGGTTCTTATATTATCCTTATATTATCCAATTCATAAATTATTCCTAGATAGGCCCATTTTTGCCGGTAATGTCACCTCGC
Source organism: Osmia lignaria lignaria (assembly GCF_051020975.1). NCBI lineage: Eukaryota > Metazoa > Arthropoda > Insecta > Hymenoptera > Megachilidae > Osmia > Osmia lignaria. Next base: position 8,116,697 of record NC_135047.1, on the reverse strand, counting down.
TGCATTACCCGTGTCCATCCCCTTAATTAGACTAGCACAAGGCCGAAAAATCATTAAAATAATCGTTTAACAAACTTAACTTCAATTACTTTGGAAAATAAATCATTTTAGAAAAGCAATAAATTAATTAAAGAATCGAAGAGTATTTCTAACTGTTATTATTGTATAACGTTCAATAACTATTTGATAAAATCAAATTTATATTAAAACAATAATCACTACTTAATATTGTATAAAAATTAAATAATTCAAACAAATTTACTGGATATCCGTGTATAAAAGTTATAAAAATAATAAATTTCAATAGATATAACAATAATTTAATTAATAAACAATTGTAAAATTAAAAATAATAATTAAATAATTTTTAATAGAATAATTAAACAAAATTTTGCAATATACCCACGCGGAAATGTAAAGAAATAAACAATTTAAATAGATATAACAATAATTTGATTAATAAACAATTGTAAAATATAAAATAATAAACAAATATTAACAAATATCAAATAGAAATAGTTAAATGTAACCGGCTGCGGAACCGGTGAAGCGGAACGTCATGCTTGATTCGGCGCGCCGGTACAAGAACGACCTGGGGGGAGGTCAAATCTAGTCAGTCTTATCGCGCCCGCCGAAGGATACGGATCAATCTGTCAAACATATACCGGTACGGGTTGATAGCATGGATATTCGTGCATGGATTTATTAGTGTGTTACTACATGTGTTACTGTGTGTGCCTATGGTGTTTCCCATGTGTTTTGGAATATTTATACGGATATATTAGTGCGTTTTGTGGTGTGGTCACCCATGTATTTTGACATTTTTATACAATTGCATTAATGTGTCGTGTGGTGTGGTACCCCATGTACCTGCATGTGCTTTATTGTATTTTATGGTGTGGTTTTCTATGTGTTTTGGCATATTTATACGGATTTATTAGTGGGTTTTATGGAGTGGCACCCTATGTGTTTTACTATAATTTTGCAAATATTTTATGGCGTTTTGTGGTTTTAATTCTCATGTGTTTTGGGATGTATTTGCATGTGTTTTACCGTGTTTTATGGTGTAGTTATTCCCATATAGTTTTGCATGCATATTTTTGAATTATCCTATGTATTAGCATATTAACTACAACAGATTGAGAGAAAATATATATCGTTCAAGAATCGTGATTTTTATGCTTTCAGATGAGTGCATTGGCCAGTGGAGGTACCGTTTCTTTGACGAGCCAATAGACGAGCTAATACGATGCGTGGCGAGTGCAGTGGTGCAAGTCAACGATCGGTGAGTCGCATGCTTTAAAGTTCCTCCGCTCCCCATCATGTCGCAGGACGAATGGTCCGAAACGACACGGGGACTGGTTGTAATTTTTACTTTTTGAGCGAGCATAGTGACCCACGAATATCACTGTATCATTTTATACAATGATAATCGTGCAAATTGTGTTTTTTGTGTATTTTATGCCTTAGCTCAGGATAGGGTTTTCTTGTACATATTTACATATACATATTTCGAGTTTTAAAAATGTAGAGAAGTCGGATGACCCTCCGACTTCACAATACATTTTCTTTTTTATATGTACAAGAATTTATTTCGCGATGAGCGGATTTCAATATCAAAGTAATAAGCATGAATACTATTAATTACTATAACTACTTACTTTGATAACGAAATCGCTTTTGAAATTAAAACGTTTTTCCGATTTTACTCGTGAAATTGGCATCAGTTTAGTATATGGGCTGGCCCCCAAGGGGGTCGGCATTTGCTCTTCAAGCATTGTATAAAGTTCTCCTTTCGAACTTGAAATTCATTCTGTCACGTTCACGGTTCTTGACCCTAAACACTCATCATTCGCACTTCAGCCTCACGAACTCTATCACATAATCATTTATCCACCCGCATACTCTTGTGTAGGGAAATATTACCCTGTTAGGATTTTCAAGTTAAAGTAGTGTTGCGAAAAATTTTCAACGCGAGAGTAAATATTACCTCGTTATGATTTTCAAGTTTAAGTAGTGTTGCGAAAAATGTTCAACGCGAGAGTAAATATTAACCAGTTAGAATTTTCAAGTTTAAGTAGTGTTGCGAAAAATTTCCGGCGCGAGAGTAAATATGACTATACACTGACTAGTATTCGGTGGGAATCCTTTTGGTTTTTATTTGATAAAATTAGTTACAAGGATTCCGCGGCATAAGACCGTGAACACCACCTCATGGGAGATAAAACCATGCATTACTAGGCCTTTTCAGGCACAGCCATAGAGTACGGAACATTTAAGTATGTTGCAACCCATACGCTAAGCTGTCTTAAAGTCCTTTTGCCTATACTATTAGCGTCCACCACTCGGACACGTTGGATGCAACGTGTTCGATGGGTGGGTAGCGCTCTTAGCGAAGGGGTGCACCCTGCCTGGGCCTAGAGCCTTAAACAGGCGGGGTGGGTGGTATGTAGCGTAGGGCGTAAGTCCAGGGGGCCTAAGAACCTCCGTTGCCAGCTGATATTAGCAGTGGACGAATGTTGAGTCATATTTGCTCAATTTTGCTTTTCAATATTTGCTCTTCAAGCATAATTTAAAGCTCCCCTTTAGTGATGTTGCTAGATCAGGATTTTTTATTTTAATTAGTGTTGCGAAAAATTTCCAACGCGAGAGTAACTATGACGATGCACTTACTAGTATTCGGTGGGAATCCTTTTGGTTTTTAAACTCAATGTTTTATTTAATTAATCAAATTAGTTACAAGGATTCCGCGGCATAAGACCGTGAACACCATCTCTGGGAGATATACCCATGCATTACTAGGCCTTTCAAGGCGCAGTTTAGAATGTGGCGCACATCCATATGTTCCATTTAATAAACTGCAGTCCTTTTGCCTATACTAGGGGCGTCCGTCAATCTGACACGTTGGATGCAACGTGTTGGACGGGCGGGTAGCGCTCTTAGCGAAGGGGTGCACCCTGTTCTAGGCGGGGTGGGTGGTATGTAGCGTCGGGCGTAAGTCCAGGGGGCCCGAAAACCTCCGTTGCCAGCTGATATTAGAAGTGCACCATTTTTGCGTCATAGTTGCTCTATTTTGCTTTTCAGTATTTGCTCTTCAAGCATTGTAGAAAGCTCTTCTTTCGTACTTCAAATTCATTCTGTCATGTTCACGGTTCTCGATCCTAAACACTCATCATTCACACTTCAGCCTCACGAACTCTATCACATAATCATTTATGCACCCGCATACCCTTGTGTAGTGAAATAATACTACGTTAGGATTTTCTAGTTTAAGTAGTGTTGCGAAAAATTTTCAACGCGAGAGTAAATATTACCCCGTTAGAATTTTCAAGTTTAAGTAGTGTTGCGAAAAATTTCCGGCGCGAGAGTTAATATGACTATACACTGACTAGTATTCGGTGGGAATCCTTTTGGTTTTTATTTGATAAAATTAGTTACAAGGATTCCGCGGCATAAGACCGTGAACACCACCTCATGGGAGATAAAACCATGCATTACTAGGCCTTTTCAGGCACAGCCATAGAGTACGGAACATTTAAGTATGTTGCAACCCATACGCTAAGCTGTCTTAAAGTCCTTTTGCCTATACTATTAGCGTCCACCACTCGGACACGTTGGATGCAACGTGTTCGATGGGTGGGTAGCGCTCTTAGCGAAGGGGTGCACCCTGCCTGGGCCTAGAGCCTTAACAGGCGGGGTGGGTGGTATGTAGCGTCGGGCGCAAGTCCAGGGGGCCTAAGAACCTCCGTTGCCAGCTGATATTAGCAGTGGACGAATGTTTGGGTCATATTTGCTCAATTTTGCTTTTCAATATTTGCTCTTCAAGCATAATTTAAAGCTCCCCTTTAGTGATGTTGCTAGATCAGGATTTTCTATTTTAATTAGTGTTGCGAAAAATTTCCAGCGCGAGAGTAACAATGACGATGCACTTACTAGTATTTGGTGGGAATCCTTTTGGTTTTGAAACTCAATGTTTTATTTAGTTAATCAAATTAGTTACAAGGATTCCGCGGCATAAGACCGTGAACACCATCTCATGGGAGATAAAACCATGCATTACTAGGCCTTACAAGGCGCAGTTTAGAATGTGGCGCACATCCATATGTTCCATTTAATAAACTGCAGTCCTTTTGCCTATACTAGGGGTGTCCGTCAATCTGACACGTTGGATGCAACGTGTTGGACGGGCGGGTAGCGCTCTTAGCGAAGGGGTGCATCCTTTCCTAGGCGGGGTGGGTGGTGTGTAGCGTCGGGCGTAAGTCCAGGGGGCCTAAGAACCTCCGTTGCCAGCTGATATTAGAAGTGCACCGTTTGTACGTCATAGTTGCTCTATTTTGCTTTTCAGTATTTGCTCTTCAAGCATTGTAGAAAGCTCTTCGTTCGTATTTCAAATTCATTCTGTCACGTTCACGGTTCTCGACCCTAAACACTCATCATTCACACTTCAGCATCACGAACTCTATCACATAATCATTTATCCACCCGCATACCCCAGTATAGTGAAATATTAGCCCGTTAGATGTTTATGTACTAGTCATGTTTTTAGATCAGGATTTTCTATTTTAATTAGTGTTGCGAAAAATTTCCAACGCGAGAGTAAATATGACAATGCACTGACTAGTATTTGGTGGGAATCCTTTTGGTTTTTAAACTCAATCCAATATTTTATTTATTTAATCAAATTAGTTACAAGGATTCCGCGGCATAAGACCGTGAAACACCATCTCATGGGAGATAAACCCATGCATTACTAGGCCTTTGCAGGCGCAGCTTTAGAATACGGAACATATGAAAATATGTTACCATATTCTAAACTGTAGTCCTTTTGTCTATACTAGGGGCGTCCGTCAATCTGACACGTTGGATGCAACGTGTTGGACGGGCGGGTAGCGCTCTTAGCGAAGGGGTGCATCCTGTCCTGGCGTTACGACGTCCAGGCGGGGTGGGTGGTATGTAGCGTCGGGCGCAAGTCCAGGGGGCCTAAGAACCTCCGTTGCCAACTGATATTAGCAGTGCACCATGTTTTATGTCATAGTTGCTCAATTTTGCTTTTCTGTATTTGCTCTTCAAGCTTTATATTTGCAAAGTCGAGTCACTTTTATTAAAAATAAAACCCCCTGGGGGGCCAGCCCATATACTAAATCGGAGCCGTGAAATTTCGCCGATATTCTTACTTTTAATAAAGTGAGAATATCATCTTTAGTTTTTGCTAATTATACGTTTTAGCTTAGGCATTTCAGCACACATGAAGAAAACTGGTAGGTGAAAATACCTTTGGCCTTGTTCATTTTTATGCCCAAAGCTCATTCGGGTACTTAGATGTACTCGCGTGGGTGGAGGGCGGTGGACAAGGTTTAGTTTTAAGTGACATTTTGGCGACTGACAAAAGTAGTGAACCAATAGTGAAGCACGATATAAGTTCCACATGTGTGTGTGTGGTTAGGATGTGAGATTTGTATCGTTTATTAACAATCTTAACTTACTATAACATTATAAAATACTTATCAAGAATAAATTGAAAAATTTTTACATTAGATAATTCAATAGAATACGAAAATGAAATGTATTACTTTAGCATAATGTTCACTATTATTTGTCAGTCGATTTCAGCAAAAAGGTATGATTTTATTAGAGTGTGAAAGTTGAATTGAACTCGGGTGTCGGAGGCGTCCCGGGACGTTCTCCCTAGGTGTAGGCATTTTTGCACCCGGGTGGTTGTATGAGAACCGTGGAGTGAATTTTTGTGAGAATGATTTTTGCCCTTTTTTAAATATAGCGATAGGCAGGCAGGTAGTTTACTTCTGGTGTGATTGAGTTTAGTTTATAAGTAGGCAGGGCCAGAGCAAGCTTTCATGTTTCTCTTCGTATTCTCCTCTAATACGTGAGAAGCTTGTATCTGGGGTTGGAAATTAAAAAATCGAGAGGAAAAATGAAAATGCAAATTAATTAGTTGATTAATTAATTAATTTAGCATTCTCTCTTGATTTTTTCAAGGCCAAGCCTTATTAGTTTGTAAGTCGTAGTCGTGGTACTAGACCCGATTACAAAAATGAAGTATTAAAGTGAAAGTGCAGTGAAGTGAAGTGAAGTGAAGTGAAATTAAAAGTGTTTTGTGCTTGGACATTTGCAAAAATTGTGCAGGTATGCGAGTAGCGATTCAAGGGATCGTTGCTCGTTTACGTGTTACGTTTTTACAAATGTCTGAGCAAACGTAAAATTTTCGCGAGTGATTTTTGTGAGGCTATTGCCGAAGAAAGAAGAGGCTATATGCTGAAGAGCCCCGGCAAAATTTGCCCAGAAGAGGGGAACTACTAATGGCTCTCCATCTTCGGATGGACAGTCATTCTGTCACTATGCTCGCTAATTTGTTTTTTCATTTTTTGTGTTTTTCCTTGAACGGTATGAATAATACCGTCCAGGACGTATTGAACTCGACATTTTACGAGTTCAATACCCAGCTCGTTGAATGGTCAACTCGCGATTTTATTTCCCCTATTTATTTTTCGTTTATTACTTTATTGAAATAAATTATTCTTTTCTTATTGATTTGCACATCGATTATATTTCATGTTCTTATTTTGAATAGGTTCAGTGTATTGTAATGGTAATTATATTTTCTGTTCTCGGTATTTTTCATTTCAATTGTAATTGAAATTATGATGTTAATTATATTTTCTATTTCAGCATTTTATTGTTGAATTATTTTTTAATTGTTACTGAAATTATGATGTTAATTATATTTTCTATTTCAGCATTTTATTGTTGAATTGTTATTTTGTTAATTGTTACTGAAATTATGATGTTAATTATATTTTCTATTTCAGCATTTTATTGTTGAATTATTATTTTGTTAATTGTTACTGAAATTATGATGTTAATTATATTTTCTATTTCAGCATTTTATGGTTGAATTGTTATTTTGTTAATTGTTACTGAAATTATGATGTTAATTATATTTTCTATTTCAGCATTTTATTGTTGAAAGTTTTATGTTGTTTGTTTTGGGGGGTTTTATGATTTTAGGGAGGTTACTATTTTATTTCAGGAAATTATTCTCTTCTTATTGATTTTATATGTAATTCATATCTGATGGTCTCACATCATATATTCGTATTCTGGTGTCTTTAATTAAATGGTTCTGAGGTTGCAATGTTAATTGCTTTCTGTTTTCGTATTCTACCCTTTCAATTGTTACTGAGACTATAATATTAATAATCATCTTTTCTATTACAGCATTTTGTTGTTCAATTGTTATTTTCTCATTTATTGCTGATATTATGATGTTAATTATATTTTCTATTTCAACATTTTATCGTATAAATTGATATTTAATGTTGTCTCTTTTTGAGAATTTTATTGTTTTAGGTGGGTCACGATCGTAGCCACCTCCACGTGGTGTGACCCGGTAATCGATATCGTTTTCTAAACATTTATCAGACGATAATTTTTAGAAAACGATATCGAGCTGAGAGCTACGATTCGGTTAATATAAAGTAGTAAAATCAATTTTTCGAGCGAACAAGCTATTTTTTTTATTCTGATTCTTTTCTTCGGAAGGATCTATCCTTTAGTCTTATATTTTGCTATTTGTTCATAAATCTCACTTTTTAGGTCTTATATTTCCCTATTTCCGGTCAAATTCATCGTTATCCTGAACAAATGTTTCACGATTTGTTCGTTTTTAGGTCTTATATTTTGCTATTTGTTCATAAATCTCTCTTTTTAGGTCTTATATTTCCCTATTTCCGGTCAAATCCATCACTTTCCCGAACAAGTGAGTTTCACGATTTGTTCGTTTTTAGGTCTTATATTTTGCTATTTGTTCATAAATCTCTCTTTTTAGGTCTTATATTTCCCTATTTCCGGTCAAATCCATCACTTTCCCGAACAAGTGAGTTTCACGATTTGTTCGTTTTTAGGTCTTATATTTTGCTATTTGCTTCGGGGTCCCAGATACCCCAAGACTATGCGTTTCTGAAGGAGTCCAGCTCGATAGAATACATCACCGAAAGATATTACAACGTGACACAAATTTGAGGATTTCTGGTTGCAAAGGGTTATGGGATTACAATGAAAAAAGATAAGCTTTCTTTTAGGTAAAATTCAATTTATTCAAATCAATTCTGATCAACATAAATAATTACAGATTCACCATATCGTCATGCACTGAACACTGCCGCATTAAAATTGCAACGAAGTGGTTTAATTACCGAGTTAAAGATTAAATGGTGGACGCAGAAACGCGGGGGTGGAAAATATCGAGTATGTATTCGTAGAAATTGGAAGAAAAATTATACCATGAATTCAAAACTCAATTTTTTATAAAATTAACGTTATAATTTATAGGAAGAAAGCGGTCAAAGTATGGCAGAGGAGCTGGATCTTGACAACGTGGGTGGTGTTTTTCTATTATTAACTGTTGGTGTTGCTGTCTCCTTTTTCTACACCATATTCGAACTTCTGTGGGAGATTGGTTGCACATCTGTACGCGAAAATGTAAGAATAATTAAATAATTTCAATCACATCTTGAAATACAATGTCTTAGAACTACTTTAAGTCTTAAACCTTAGATCTTACCTTAAATGCTAAAATCCATAGGAAGATCCATTTTAAGTATGTCGTATTCACTTCAGATTTCCTTCAAAGAAGAACTTATGACTGAAATTAAATTCATCGTAAAATGTGGTAGTACATCAAAACCAGTAAGAAGGAGAAAAAGTTCTTCCAACAGAAGTGGAGAAGGCAGTACTCGAGGTTGCACTCCTCCTTATGGTTTTATTCCAGCGATCAGGATATCCAATTCTGAGAATAAATAAACTTATGTATAATGGAATATTTTATTAAACTACAAATACATGTAATTAAATACAATTTGATTAAATTTATAAATGTAGTGTCAAATATTGTTCTTCTCTTTATTTCTATGGCCACAAACAACATATCAGCAGCGCAGATTAAATGTGACAACTGAAATGTGAAATATGAAGGGCATGAAGTCTAAGATGAAGTGTGAGATGTGAATTATGATATATAAAAGCGTGAAGCATAAAGTTGGATGTAGCCTATCACGACACGATTATGAAGTCATGCTATGCATTAAATTTACAAGTCACACAAGACATTTTACATTAAGGTTCCATTAGTGGAAATTGCTTATATATTAGTGTAAACTTTTTCCATTCAAAGGTACAATGATAAAATGACATTAAATAATAGTGAATTCAATATTTCTTATATATCAAAAAGAAATATGATAGGTTAATATTATTATTGGCCAACACATTTAATCTGTGATGTTTTCAAAAAGGCTTTGATAAAATATATTATAGCATTTACAAAACAAGGAGTAAATTATATACATTAAATAAAATCATAACCAATAATATCGTATAATAAACATGAAACATGAACCAGCAATTAATTGTAAATATAAAATAACAGAAAATATAAATCGATCGTTAAATCAGTTAAATAAAATATATTATTTGCACTAAATTTATCATTGGATCAGATCCAAAAAGGAACAGTGAGTGTTAAGACACGTAAAACTTACCGATTTTTCAAATTAAACTATAAAAAGGACGTTCATAAAAGGAATTTCATGATTGTATTCTGGTTTATCCGGTTTACCTTATCTGCATCGTCAGTTTCCTCCAATCAACAAGGGAAAAAATGAGAAAAATGTTATCTATTTAGAGGGTTAAAATATATTACATCTGTATACGTTGTAAGTGAAACACCCTCCCCTCTTCGATTTCGCCGTGGATCTAATATGTCGCTAGATTCGGTCAAACCCATCACTATTCCGAACAAGTAAGTTTCGCGATTTGTTCGTTTTTCGTTCTTATATTTCGCTAGATCCGCTCAAACCCGTCACTATTCCGAACAATTAAGTTTCACGATTTGTTCGTTTTTCGTTCTTATATTTCGCTAGATTCGGTCAAACCCATCACTATTCCGAACAAGTGAGTTTCACGATTTGTTCGTTTTCCGTTCTTATATTTCGCTAGATTCGGTCAAACCCATCACTATTCCGAACAAGTAAGTTACACGATTTGTTTGTTTTTCGTTCTTATATTTCGCTAGATCCGCTTAAACCCATCACTATTCCGAACAAGTGAGTTTCACGATTTGTTCGTTTTTAGGTCTTATATTTCGCTACTTACTTGGGGTCCCTGATACCCCAGATACCATAATGTCGATAGCGGAATCATCGGAACTTCGGGGTCCTTAGAACCCCGCGACAATATAATTTAGATATGCAGAATAGTCGGTGCCTGGGGTCTTTAGAACCCCGCGACAATGTATAATTCAGGTATACAGAATCGTCGGTGCTTGGGGTCCTTAGAACCCCGGATGGTATAATATAGGTATGCAGATATACTGGCTGGTGTTTGGGGTACCTTAAGACCCCATTATGATATCAGGGCGGTACGTAGAGATAATGACTGGTGCTTCGGGGTCCTTAGAACCCCGGATGGTATAATATAGGTATGCAGATATACTGGCTGGTGTTTGGGGTTCCTTAAGACCCCATTATGATATCAGGGCGGTGCGTAGAGATAATGACTGGTGCTTCGGGGTCCTTAGAACCCCGGATGGTATAATATATTTATGCAGAGATACTGGCTGGTGTTTCGGGTTCCTTAAGACCCCAATATGATATCAGGGCGGTACGTAGAGATAGTGACTGGTGCTTCGGGGTCCTTAGAACCCCGGATGGTATAATATAGGTATGCAGAGATACTGGCTGGTGTTTCGGGTTCCTTAAGACCCCAATATGATATCAGGGCGGTACGTAGAGATAGTGACTGGTGCTTCGGGGTCCTTAGAACCCCGGATGGTATAATATAGGTATGCAGAGATACGGGCTGGTGTTTCGGGTTCCTTAAGACCCCAATATGATATCAGGGCGGTACGTAGAGATAGTGACTGGTGCTTCGGGGTCCTTAGAACCCCGGATGGTATAATATATGTATGCAGAGATACCGGCTGGTGTTTCGGGTTCCTTAAGACCCCAATATGATATCAGGGCGGTACGTAGAGATAGCGACTGGTGCTTCGGGGTCCTTAGAACCCCAGATGGTATAATATAGGTATGCAGAGATACTGGCTGGTGTTTCGGGTTCCTTAAGACCCCAATATGATATCAGGGCGGTACGTAGAGATGGTGACTGGTGCTTCGGGGTCGTTAGCACCCCGGATGGTATAATATAGGTATGCAGAGATACTCACCGGTGTTTCGGGGTCCTTAAGACTCCTATAAGATATCAGGACGGTACGCAAAGGGCGTTATTGGCGCAGCGGGTTCCCCTACACCCCAGGATGAAATCAGGTCCGTATGAAGAGGGCACAACCAGTATAATAATTGTCCTTTAATATTTTCCAGAATTAATTTAATTTATTTCTTTTATTTTTTTTTTTGCTTATTAAATAAGCTCGTCGAAGGGGAATAACATTTATAATTATATCCCACTTCTACGTCTTAACTGAGAACCCCATTTATTTTATTTTTTCTAGTTATTTATATAATTTTACCCCCCATTATAGGCCAAGCCTCTTTGCATCCCTTACATCCCTGCATTCCTTCCATCCCTGCATGCCTTAGATTCCAGCAGACGCTTAAACCCCACCATTTTTTTTTTTTTTTTTTTTTAACGTGGTGGAAATCTTCAGAAAGACACCTTCAGCCCCCCTGGGGAGGGGCCGGAGGTAGTGTGGGATTTTTACCCACTAAAACCACCACGGTGGCCTGCACTGGGGCTGTACGGAGGGTCCTTTGACCCTCCACCATGTGCCAAACTCCGCCGACATCGGGGGCCACACCCGATGCCGACACTCCTGGGGCCGCGTGTAGTGGAGACCAGGGCCCCAGCCCAGGACCCCTACGGCATCCTTTACATCCCTCGCTTAGTTAGATCTCTGCACCCCTTACATCCCTGCATTCTTTCCATCTCTATACTTTTTTCATTCCTACATTCATTTCATCCCTACATTCTTTTAATCTCTACATTCATTTCATCCCTACATTCATTTCCTCCCTACATTCCTTTCAATCCTACATTATTTTCATCCCTACATTACTTTCACCCCTACATTACTTACATCCCTTCATCCCTTACATCCCTACATTCTTTTCATCCCTACATTCTTTTCATCCCTACATTCTTTTCATCCCTATATTCTTTTCATCCCTACATTCTCTTCATCCTTACATTCCTTTCATCCCTACATTCTTTTCATCCCTTCATCGCTTCATCCCTTACATCTCTTCATCCCTTCATCCCTTACATCTTTTCATCCCTTCATCCCTTACATCTTTTCATCCCTTACATCCCCACATCCTCTTCATCCCTTATAATAAATATATTATAAAGAGTGCTTGGAGTAAAGGTAAGTTGATTATTCGTCAAAAATTTTGCAAAATTTAGTTCCTTTTTCCAAAACCAGATGGCGCTGATCCGACATCGAAATTTTAGTTCACATTTTTGCCGCTAGAGGGCCAAAAATTGAGTTTGATTTAGTTCCTTTTTCCAAAACCAGATGGCGCTAATTCGACGTCGAAATTTTAGTTCACATTTTTGCCGCTAGAGGGCCAAAAATTGAGTTTGATTTAGTTCCTTTTTCCAAAACCAGATGGCGCTGATTCGACATCGAAATTTTAGTTCACATTTTTGCCGCTAGGGGGCGCTATTTTTCGAGAATTTCGCGAGAATCTCGAAAAAATAGCGCCCCCTAGCGGCAAAAATGTGAACTAAAATTTCGATGTCGAATCAGCGCCATCTGGTTTTGGAAAAAGGAACTAAATCAAACTCAATTTTTGGCCCTCTAGCGGCAAAAATGTGAACTAAAATTTCGATGTCGAATCAGCGCCCTCTGGCGGCGAAAAAAGGAACTAAATTTTGCAAAATTTTGCATAAAAATGTTGCAAATGTGTGAAGAATGCAGGGATGTAGAGATGTAGGGAATGTAGGGATGAAAAGAATGAAGGGATGAAATGAATGTAGGAATGGAAAGAATGTAGGGATGAAAAGAATGTAGGGATGAAATGAATGTAGGGATGGAAAGAATGTAGGGATGGAAAGAATGTAGGGATGAAATGAATGTAGGGATGGAAAGAATGTAGGGATGGAAAGAATGTAGGGATGAAAAGAATGTAGGGATGAAATGAATGTAGGGATGAAAAGAATGTAGGGAGGAAATGAATGTAGGGATGGCAAGAATATAGGGATGAAAGGAATGTAGAGATGAAAAGAATGTCGGGATGAAATGAGTGTAGGGATGAGATGAATGTAGGGCTGAAATGAATGTAGGGATGAAATGAATGTAGGAATGGAAAGAATGTAGGGATGAAAAGAATTTAGGGATGAAATGAATGGAGGGATGAAATGAATGGAGGGATGAATTGAATGTAGGGATGGTAAGGATATAGGGATGAAAGGAATGTAGAGATGAAAAGAATGTCGGGATGAAATGAATGTAGGGATGAAAGGAATGTAGAGATGAAAAGAATGTAGGGATGAAATGAATGTAGGAATGAAATGAATGTAGGGATGAAAAGAATGTAGGGATGAAATGAATGTAGGGATGAAAGGAATGTAGAGATGAAAAGAATGTATGGATGAAAAGAGTGTAGAGATGAAAAGAATGTATGGATGAAGAGAATGGAGGTATGTAAGGGACGCAGAGATGTAAGGTATGTAGGGATATAAGGGATGAAGAGGTGAAAGGAATGTAGGGATGAAAAGAATGTTGTCGCTATAAGACCCATCGACGGTCGCTATAAGACTGAGGGGATTCCACTTCGCTCTTGGTCGAACGGTTGATATCGGTGCCACATTTTGCAACAATGTTTACTTATCTTTACCTGAATCAGTGGCCGTAAATATTTTTTTTTTCTTTTTTAACGTGGGGAAATCTTGCTTAAGACACTCCACCGACCCCTGCGGGAGACCGGCGGGTGAGTGTCAGGTTCCTACTGACTAAAACAACACGACGACCGACAGTGGTGCTAAATGAGGGTTCTGGAACCTTATGTATATTACTCCGGAGCCCTCGACACCTGCTACATTGGTTGCCATCTAGGGTGCCGGGTCGCACCCGGTATCGGCTTATCGGGCCGCTTGCAGAAGCGATCGGAGCCCCCACTCCTGATGCTAGCAACCCTGACGGCCCCACCGTGTTTGGTGGTGAAGCCGTGATATTTAATGTTAAAAAGAATTGGATCAACCTCCCCTTGCTGCTTCTCTTATTGTTGTAATATGGCAAAGATGCGCTCGAGAGACTAACTGAATGATGGGATATAGTCTTTGATATCGAAGTAATCTGCTATTTCCATCGTATAGATCTTGTCACTGAAATGCAGTAGACTCTCGTTATATTGCCTCTGCAAGCAACTTTCTAGCCACATAGAAACCACCACCTAACCAGGTTAAAAATCTGATTAACTCTGATATACGGGAACCCACAACCGATTATTAATGTTTTATCATTAAAATATAGTAGACTGTCGTTATATTGTTCCTCTAGCCCTCTTTGTTAAGTACTTTGTACAGTTTATAGAATTTAACTGTCTATTATATCATAAAAATTTGACCAATAAAATGTTTAGAAAATATTTTGCAAGAAATTGTTTTCTTAAGATTGAATAAAATTAATTCTTGAGTATCAATTTGAAGAAAATTTCTAATTTCCTTGGTGCAATCAACAATCAAGCACGCCTACGCTTGGCTTAAACACACGCTGCAAGCAAATTGTCACAGGGTGTTGCGAGTAAATTACACGGCATCGTAGTCTGCATCAATCTAAAGCTTGATAAAGCCTTTCAGAGCCAATGAAACATTGTTGGGCCAAAGAAAGTCCTCCTATCGATTAAATGATATTTTAGAAGAATATCCATATCATTTTACACTGTTGAATTAAATTATTTATGTGTTACCAGATTATAGAAATGTAAAAGAAAATTTTCAAATACTACAAATTAAATACATTCATACGTTTTAAAACCTAACTCAGAAAATTTCTTTATTCAGCCTTCTGTCTAACATTAATCAATCAAAAGTTATTTTACTTGGCAGCTTCTAGTGGCTTATCCCGTATAAAAAACGCGAGGGTTGCTATTGAAAGAGTTGGTAGATTAATATTTTCTAAAATCTCGAGCCACCGAGATTTCGGTCGCTATTGAGTTTTTTATGCCGTATGAAAAAGCTTTTGTGCCTGTCTCTCGCATTGGTAATTTGTTGGAGCTCGTTTCCAGCGGACGTGAAAGACACTTTGGAAAGTTCACGTAGAAAAGGAAAGCTATTGAATACACGGCCTGCAATCTCACCCCTCAAACTGAGTAACTTACATTTATTTTATATTGTTGTAAGTTCTTGTATTTCATTGAAAATTATTCGAAATTCCCGCTAGTACTTTACTTCCGAAATCGTATGGTAAATCATCTTCATTTTTTGCAACAGCTCATACTATGTCCTTTTATAAATTTTATCGAAACTCTGTGCAAAAGATTTTTCTCCAATTCTAACTATTTAGCATACAATCGCAATACTAGCAATTAATATTTTGCAGACGAGACAAGTGAAACAGCTTCCTTTTTGCGCGAAACTTAACGACACGAAAATTTATGAGCAAACTGTTGCTTTTGTTGCGCGGCGGCCGGTGGTCGCGGTTTTCCAAACCAAATTCAAAGTGTAATCGCCGCGAAAACGAACGAATCGTATCAGAAAAAAGGAGATAGAGAATGGCTGACGAGATTCGTGGATTGATTTATGCTCGAAACGGGTGGACCACGATCTTCGTGAAATATTGCTCCTTCATGCGAGATAAAACGCTTTAGGAGATTCTCAGTTGTTATGAATGCCGGGGAAGGTAATGATGGATGTCTGTTCGCACGATCAGAGAGTAATGTAAAAATATTTCCTGCGAAGGGAGTTTGAAGCTTGTGTAAAAGAGAATGAATCTTTAAATTTGTATTGTAAATAATTGTTACAATAAAAGATAATTAGGTTTTAATTGTACAACACCGAGCATTGTAGGTTTCCCTAGGGAAAATAAGCCCTACGTACGTATAAATAATGCCTGTGAGCAAGACACATTCCAAACAGGGGAATACATAGCAGGAAATTAGTGAGCGCTTTTAGTATTAATATCGATACATCTTACGATTTTCCAGCTATGCATAAACAGCCTCGTTCAGCTGAGAGAAGAAGCAAGCACCGAAAAAATTGGCTTAATTACGGGCAGCAATTAAAGGATGATAATGGTGAGGAGGCCGCAAGCTCGGCGCGGAGCGCGAACGCGAGGAAAAAGGGACCAAGGCAGGAGCGTAAACAAGGGGTGTGCAACGTGGGGGTGGTATGGACGAAGGGGCGAAGAGGAAAGACACGCTCATGCGCGCCTAGAACCCCGCCCTGTCGCTTCGGACGAAAGCTTGTCCCGTCGAGGACTCTCGGTCGAGGTTCGGCGAGTAGTCACGCTTTAACTCGCGATCCGCGAGGCGGATGCTAGCCCGAAACACGAATCGCAGGTGCAGTCGCTCGATGTAACTCGATAAGAATTCGATCTTAGCTACTGCACCCTGTGCCGGAGATTCGTTTCCAAGAAGGAGAGTTGAATTAGTGATTTACCTTGATTCGGGACAGGCGACAGGTGTTAGGTGTCAGGTGTCAGGTGTCAGGTGTTACACGCGGTCGGCATCTGTCTTTGCGCGTTCGAGTGATCGCTTCTAGGATTAAGAATTCATCGATGTATGTTGCACGCGGGTCCTCGGCTGTTCGAATGCTTAGTGTAAACACGAGCGTCGCGACGCGATCGAGAAGGATTTCCAGAGCGGCGACAGTGAACGGAAGCAACCAGTTGCGGGTGTCTGTAAGCAACGGGACGCAGTTCGTCGGGTGAAAAGCGAGAGAAAGGAAGGAAAGAAGGAAGAAAGGGTGGGAGGGAAAAAAGGCAGAAGGAAGGAAGGAAGGAAGGAAGGAAGGAAGGAAGCAAGAAAAGGGACTGGGATTGTTAGATAATCTAAGTTGATCAATAGGGGAAGGATTTATTTGAAGAAGGGTATAAGGTAGCGAGTAGCGGTGAGGGGAAACGGTGTGTCGTTCTTTAAGCTCGCGATCGGATTTCCTTGATTACCGTTACAGAGAGTATCGACGCGAAGAAGTGGCGTGTCCTTTGGAGAAGGAAAGCAGGAAAACTGGGATCAATCCTTGACGCGTGACACGGGTCGCGTTATCCTTCGTCCTCGAGCAGAACGCGCCTCCTGTTGATTACGAATGCTAATGGCAACGGCGGCCGATCGATCATCGACCTCGTTAGCTGGCAAGATCCTTCGCAGACGATTATGCTTGTCCGCTAGATTCGTTGAATAGAGAAGAAAGCGTGCTTCTTATAATAGTTAATTATCATGTTGTCTAGGAAAAGTGTTTTATTATAAATGTTTTCTACACAGTGAACGAACAGAAGACAGGACTTAATCGTCGGATCGGTAACGATTTCTAGAGTGTCATCGATTTCGCGATTGAGTTCAGTGGTAACTATCGAAAGGTCGTTCGTGGGTGTTGCTGGCGCAAAGATAACGGCCTTGAAACTTTTCTACGCGGATCAGAAGAGCGAGTCGAACACCGTCGAGATGTTCTATGCCCGACAGCATAGTGACTACAGTTAAAAGGTCGTAATCGATCGACTCACTTCGATGGCCTAAAAGAACTTTAAACGTGCAAGGTCGTTATGCATAGCGATAAAACGAAGACGACGTAAAGTGCAGAGGAATCGAGGTACGAGGTTGCTTCGACTAGCTGCAACGAAATAACTTGGAAGGCCTAGAGAAGCCGAGCCCTATCTACCCGAGAGAACTTGAGAACGTCAGTAACGTCTCAACGGAAAGAGAGGCCTACTCGAGACAGGCCAGATGACGCGATAGCGGAACTCGCTGATCCGCACGATGTCGTGTCAAGGATATTCAAACCAGCACCAACCAACTGGCATTCACGAAATGTGCCACACTGACTACGGGATTTCCCTCGAATTTTTACAGGGTTTCTATGAGACTTCACGGACCTGCTCGCATTTAGCGAAGCGACGATAACGGAGGATCTCGTATCAGGTCCAAGTTCCCCTTGAAACCTTATTAGGATCAACGGATCTATAGGTCGCGCGCATTCGTCTGCCCCACGTGGTCCTAAATAGTGTAGGTACGGATTAAAAGGATACCCCTTTCGTTTAAGAAACGATACTAGCATGTGTTCACCGAATGTCGCAGCCTACTAAATGAGATCCCCTAAAGAAAGGGTGAATCAATCCCCGTTGAGAAAGCCACTTCTGTTCGACGCAAGAGGAACCTGGTGGTCGGTCGAGCTCGCGATCGAGCCAACCTCTGACCCCGTGTCACGGCACACAACAAAAGCGGCCTCGCCAGCACTCGATGAGTCCTAGTGAAGATAAAGATCCTCGTCGAGTACTCTCGATCGTTTGCCTGGAACGGCTGAAGAAGCTCCGGTTGGCAGCTATCTGAGAGCGGTTGGGTGATGCGCGGGAGCAGCTCTGAGCTGCTGCTGGAGGCGAGCTGCGTCCAGTGTCAGAGCGATCACCAGGCCGAACAGCGGAGGCATCAGCACCAGCAGCATCAGCTAAACGAGAAACACGACTTAAAGGAGCGAGAGCTACGTCGTCGCAAACTGTTGGAGCTCGGGTTCGGCGCTTCGCGGCGCCGACCGCCACGGCGTACCTGCCGTCAGCGGTTCAACTTTTACGCCACCTCCGCGTTGGCCTTCGTCGCGACGTCCGGCGGCGCGGCCCTCCTCTTCCTAGTCCCGCTTTACGTCGATCCAGCCATCAGCACGCTGGCCGCCGATTTCTCACCGGATCCTGTCGTTTGCACCACCTCCAGACGAGAGGAAGTCGCCGGACTGTTCAACTGCACTTGGAGTTCATGTCGCGAGGGTTGCACCAGTGACGTCTACAGATGTACGCATATATACGTCACATACACGCCATGGAGCAACTCTAGTATGAACGACACCGGGGGTAGCGACAACGACACCGGCGTTCAACATACCTCGACCACTTCCGGTAAGGATTCTTCTTCTACCTCTATTTCTCTTTACAACCCTATCAGCTGTTGCTGGATTTTACACTGGTGCAATGTCATGTTTTTCTCGTATCATGCTGGAAGCGAACTGTACAAGTGCACCCACATATGGCTGATGTTTGAATTTCCATAGAGATCTATAATCCGTATTAATAGAAAATTTTCCGCTTACTTAATTAGAAAATACCTATTAGGTGCAAAATAATAAATGAGACGGTATGACAGTCAACGTATTAAGAGCTCCACTAAATTTTTTTATATTACCATTTTCTTCCTGCTTTAACTTGAAGATCTAATGCACCTTGAACACTTCCGGTAGCGTCCACATTTGTCTTCGCTACAATTCTGTGAACTTTCGGTGGATATTATATGTGTATAAAACGTTGAATCTTTAGATGTTTACACAGTTTTATTGTGAATGTGTAAAGAGTTACGTGCGCGTGGAAGAGAACTCTACAGAAATCTAGCACACCTTCGAGACTTCCGCTAAAGCTTCTTCCTGTGTCCCCATCCGTCTTCGCTTCAATTTTGTTGTTCGTTGAAACTTTCAGTGTGTATACAGTGCTGTACTAAATGTATAGAAAATGATATGAAAGTAAAAAAGAAAAGAAATTGGCAATGGAGATATACATTACTTAGGCAAAGTATAAAATATATTTGATTTCATAAATTGTTTGCTTTTCCTTTGATAATGTATAGAAATTATTTTACACTTTGCCTGTAACATATACACTTAATAAAGAATCATACCGAGACTCATTTAAAATGTTGTTTTGTTCAGTGCCGACGCCAGGCGACGTGGAGGCAGTGCTCTTGGTGAACATTAAAGGGTGCGGCTATCCGCCGATCGTCGACTGCGAAAACTTCACCCGCGAATTGGGCTACGAGGGTGCGAAATTTCCCTGCCATTACAGCCGAGTGAACGGCAGCATAGTGATGGCGAACTATAACCGCGAGGCGCAGGTCACCACTATCATACACTTCTTCGCGGCGCCTTTCGTAGTGACTCTCGCGACCAGCGTCGCTCTGTGTGTGATGCATTGTGACTGCAGATGCAGCCCACCTCCACGACATTCGTCGCGAGGCATCAAGAGAGCCAGAGGCAACGATCTCAGGTAACATTCCTATCTATTCAACAAACTGTAGTGTCCTTAGTTTCCTTAGGCTTTGTTTTATCGACCAACTATCACTGATTGACTGTCTTTTCCTGTATTTCGCTCTTTTATTTTTATAAACGAATGTTACCACTCTTTAACCTTTTTCTAAACACTTACCATTATGGTTCTAATTTGAAAAATACTTGTTTCAAATTCGTATATAATTTGTCAAATAAAAAAGCTTGGTATGGAGTATTTTTATACATGTACAGTCAATGCAGTGTTTAATTAGGGCATGCATAGTTGCGAAAGAAATTACAAGGTAAGGAGTTGAACATGCGACACGAATGTGGCACTTCGTTGTTTACGAAAGGTGGAGGGAGGGAGGGGTCTAATCCATTTGCTAGGAAAAAATTAAAATAAAATGGGGGTGAGAGAAGAATAGGTCCCTACCAATAAATGTTGATTGCATTTTAAAGATTAAAATTAGTAATTTTGCAGCTTATGCGCGAACATAATTCTATAAGATCGCGAAAAAAAAAGAACGAACACTAGGGGTTCTGGTTTAAAACTCGAGCCTGCTTCATTACGGGCCACTGCCTCACCGAGGCCACATCCAGTATCTTTTGACTTTTTGACGTGCTCTCTCACTGGTGAATCTCCATCCTAGTTGAAATTATTCAACGAAAATAACTAATACATCAACGCTGCTACGTTCAGCTATTGCACAATGCATAAAGCCTGATGCGATCATCTAAATCCTAACTATTCAAGCATGAATTTATAAAATGTGTTCAATTGTTGAAGATTAAATGACCGATTTATTCCCATAACAAAGTCGTCAAAAATATTAGAAATTTCATTTCCATCGTACGTTCTGTTGGCACAGTTTTTAATTTACGCTAAACCTGACCGACACAAAAGAGCAACGAGACAAGTCGAGAAAAGCAAGCTTGCTCGTAAAAGAGCTACGAATTATACGATTCGCTCGTCATGCCAACACATCGTGCAACTGAAAGAGGTCGTGATTCGTAGGCTGAAAGTCGAGCCATTCCCATTTTAAACGTCGTGCAATAGTTTGCCGAGCATCCGTTGGTCTCATCACGGTTGCTGGCTTGTTATTTTTCTACCGTACCTCGTTTATCATCTTTATAGCGGTTGCTGGCACTGTATCGCCATGAGTATTAGGAGAAACACAGGCTGGATATTTGTGAGAAAAGGCTGGCTCGAGCCAGCCAGCGCCAGTAACCTGCTCCGTGATATATCAGACTTGGATTAATCGACCAGACCATCAGACGTGTTCTTTTCTCCTTTCTACCCTGTTGTTTCATGTTCGCGAAATCTTTTTAGCTTATGAACTTATCACTGCTATGAAACGCCCGTGTTTTTTCCTGAAAATTAGTTCTACCACAGGAAAGGATCTTTCTTGCAATTCAATCTTTATTTCTTTCGGTGAAATTCGTTTATATGCATATTAATCTTTTTGCTACAAAGAGGTATAGGATTTCGTTGTTTCTAACTCCACGATAAAGATGTAATAACTCTGGAATACAAAGAGAATGCTATCAAACAGGCGGACGAACGAAAAGTTAAAGCAAGTTTAACTTTATAACTGAATCCATTCTCGTCTGCATTCCGGTGTTCTCTGTAATTTTGATTAACATTATCCTGCCGATGAACAACTTGTTTTCAATGTATTGTACACTCGAACAATATAGATGAATATTGCGTTCATCGTTTTAAACTCTGAAGAATCGTTGAATAGTGAATAAGAAATATTTTAAAGGTTGAATTTCAACCACCATCCGAAGGAACAGCCTGTGCACAGAGATTCGTAATAACACGATTTCTCGACCAGCAAAGGCTGTTTAAAGTCTGAATTGCCCAATTAGTAATTTCTGCTCGTTAGTGCCTTATCCTACCCCACGTTAAATCATCATGAAAATCTGGCAACTCACAAACTGCTTGCACAACCTATCCATTACCGGATGTTCAAAATTGAAGGGAGAAAAAGAAAATTTACGCTTAACTTAAACTAACGTTACCTCATTGATCTCGAACAAATCTCTGGCTCGCTGAAAGTAATTAAACTACAATCGTGCTTAACAGCGAGCCAGATAACTGGCTGCATGGTGTTCGTACCATCTGCAACTATGTTGAAACTCGGTGTGGGCGGAAGGTTTCGTCGGTGAAACCGCATTTCCCTGTGTTCAGTTGCAGCTGCACGTGCAAATGCGCGACCTCGAGGCCGCGCCGTCAGACTGATTCAGTTTGATCGAAACCGTAATTTCGCGGGCTGGGCACACAAGCCGAGAACTGTATATAGGGAATATCGAGTGGCTGGTATTGTAAGGTGTAATATGGATATGGCTGAGAGGAAATAGATCTAGAGGTGGTGCACGCGTTTCTTCGAACAAGTTTCGTACTTTTCTTCGGGATTGAAGTTGGAGGGATTGGAACTCGAACGATTTCACCTTCTTTTTTTTTTTTTATGTAATCTTAGAAGATCTTCTATGTGAATAACTTTGGATACAAAAAAATATTTAGTTTCTGAATTTTCACGGGTCATCTTCTATAATAGAAATTACCTTTTCATCGTGTCGGTGAAAATTTGTGCGTTTCCGCGCGAATTATGAATCCAGTTGAGCTAACAAGAAGATGAATATATGGGTTAACGAGTCCCCATTGAAATTTCCGTGACTCCGTGTCTTTGTTCTCGCCGCGTGCTGTCGTTCGCCAGCCTGGAAGAAAACATTTCCGTGATATTGCAACGCAACCCCTGCCGAGTTTGTTGTCGATCGGTCTGTAACGAAGTAGGGCTACCGCGTTGGAAACAATGTGAAACTCGAAATGCGGGTCACGGCTTCGTCCTTTTCAAGAGGCGCCGCGTCGTTTCTTCGTCGAGTTCGTTTCTTCTCGCTTTAAAATTATCCAACAGCAGAACCGGATTAAGAATTTTTCGGGCCTCGGGGCTATCGAACCTTCGAATGCCCCTTTTCTTGTTAAATAGGTTCAAAAATTGAAATTTATTCTAAATAAAATAAGATGGCATTTAATCGTGAAAAGAGGGCAACAATGAAAAAAAAATAAAAAAATGTGAAACAGATGAGAATGCTCGAGTTCCCATTGCACTTGAGCGAGTGCATACAAGGTCGCAAGAAGCTAGTGCCTTCATTCGATAAATGAAACTTTAATCCCGTGGAAATAAGGTCAAACTTCAAGTGGCGATGTAAAGTGGATTTATCTTTGCTTTGACGAAACAGTCAAGCGCTTTTAATAATTACAAACTGTGACATATTGGTCGCTTTTAATCATTACTTCGAGCACGTGTTGTGAAATTGTAATAATTGCACGGAAAACACTTCGTAATGCATTAGTTTGTCTGTATGGCTTTTAGCTCTGCGAACTCAAGAAGTTATTAGTTTTGAAATTATTTTAAATGTATAATTCTATATTTGTCAAAGTTGGTTAATCCCTGATTGCAAATCAGGACTACTCACGCGGATGAATGTGGCCCACCAGGATCGAAAGGGTTAATGTTATTCCTGATCCACGTGTTTCGATTTAATTCCCAAATAGCACTCTCATAAATGCCATCTTTGTTATCTGCTGAAAAGAAACTGAAACTCCTATCATTCTTCATTATAGAACCAAACAGCTGCGAAAATGAAGCACACCGTTGAAGCGTTTTGGATCTTGTCCAAGAAACTAAACGAAAACGCCGTCATTACTATAGTACACTAAAGATATCAGACAAACAGGTTCCGGAGCAGCATATCAGCGGAGAAGTGATTAATCTTCTCCTAATATATCGGTTCTCTATAACGGTGCACTAGTTACCATCGCTCCATTAGTTCATTGTTGCCTCTAGGGCCTGAAAAGCTTTAAACGTGGCCCTGGACTCATCATCTCAAAACTCTGTTACAAGAATTTCAGAATTTAAAAGTTTAAAATGGGTTTTAAGGTTTCAAACTTCCGAGACTGTAATTTTGAAATTCTATGAATTTCAAATGAAGATGTTCTACAATTCTAAGATTACAGGGATTTAATTGTAAGATACGGAAGCTTTAAGATTCTCAAGTATTAAGACCTTAAGGATTCCAGATTTCAAGCTTAAGTCCAGTGAATACTTAATAATAACAACTTATGAATGTTTAATTAGTAATTGATTAACCCTTGAACAATGAAATCTGGGTCAATCGAGGGCCAAACCTACCAAAGTTGAATGTATAATTTTCAAGCGAAAGAAGAATAATTTTTAAAGGAACAGTGTAAAATTTAGAAAACGAAAATAATATGAAATACAAAATTTAATTAAAATTGAGGCTCTATCCGTGGTCCGCTGACCGAGGGTTAATGCTTCGATGGAGAGCAGAGAAGCAGAGGTCAAGTTAGAAAAGAAATTAAAGGAAAAGCATCGTTCTGAATTCTTCATAAGAACGATGGCGATTTGCCAACTTTGCTAATTATTCACTTATCTCTGCGTTTTAGCATAAAACATTACGAACCATCGATCAGCTGTGAGCAAACGAGGTAAATTAGATTTCTCCTTAGAGATTTGACTTATCGTTCGATTTTCTTGGATCATGCCAACAGAAAAACATATTCCTTGGGATTTTATTAAGACGACTCTTGGCGAACACCATCTGTTCCATGCTCGAAGAAAAACAATACCTTCTGAGAGATTGGAAGCGAACGAGGTCGCAGGTCGGATTTAGCAAATACCAAACATACATTCGTCTTTTCCTTTCGCGATTTCCTGAAATATTTTAGACAGAAAGTTGACCCTATAATTGACGCTATACAGACACTTCACAAACCTTAATAGTCATCGTTCAAGAGGAAGTTGCTCGTCAGTCTAGTTTCCTTCAAAGCCTTTTCACGGCAAAGTTCAGCGATACTTTTCTCTTCCGTCAATCGGTCGATGGTGGCCGCTCAGACGACAAGCGCGACGATCGATGAGCCTCGTTTCGCCATCTGTTCTTTCGGACTACTTCAAAAGTCGATTCACTGTTCTACACTTGCTGCATAACTTACTTTCAGCAAGTCCACCAACTTGCATTAGAGGCATTTTTACAGGCAACCATTTTTACTTCAAATTTACGGTAGTGAAATGTAGAATAAAAGAAGAGGGTGAAATAGTTAATTCGCTTCGTGGATATTGTAAGAAGATCTCGTGCTTTACGTGGTTGATTAATGTTTCGAAATAATAGAATTGTGAAAAAAATCTCAGTCGGAAAGAGCAGTCGAAGAAGGGCAAAAAAAAAATGTAATCCACCTTTGAATAATCTTCACGTGTCACGAGATCACTTAGGAAAATGGTATCGACCGCGGTGGTTGTTGGAGAAGGGTAGCAGAAGAAAAAGGAAAATGAGGGTTCTACGAAAAAGAGAAAATCGAGTCGAAACGAAACGCGGCGAGGAAAATAAAGGCAAATCAGATATGAGACGATAGTTTATAAGATTTGTTCTACCCTTTTCTAATAATACGTAACGAGAATACATTTCAGAGATATATAACAGATCACGCATGAAAAGTTCATCTTTTGATGAATGTTTTTCGTTGGAAGTTTAAATTTAAATTGTTTAAATTCTTTTAATGCCATTTCAAATTTACCTCGATCCTGCAAATTAATCAAAGTTCCTCTTTGAAATTGGATTCAGGAAGGTGCAAAGTGTAAAAAGTCATCCCGTCTCGTAAAAACTTTGTCTCGCGCGAGGAAACGATTCATTCGAGTCTGCACATATGTTCGTTGCACATCTGTATGCAGCGTGTATCGCGTTGTAGGCGTTAGGAATGCGCTTTGCCCTCACCACTTAGTGTTTCAGCACCCTTAAACATTCACGATCGTGTGCACTTCGTTTTTATTCTTCGGGTACTTTGGCACGAAGCAGAAAAAAAGCGGTGAGGTCGAGAGCATCCGCTCTAACTCGGCTATCAGAAAGTCCTCCGGAGAATGGTAACTTCCTCTTCTCTTTTGTCAGGCGAACGAACAATCGTACCCGCCCTCGCGATCTTTTCAATTTTAACCAAATGAATTGGTCGTTTGATTCTCCTTTATGAGAAATAAATTCTTCATTTAAAAATTCCTTTAATTCACGTTGGCGAATCTATTGTTTTATGCAAGACTCTATTTCTCTCTGTTGCGAAGTGGATGGCACGAGTGCCTTTTTTCCTTCCACATTTCGACAGTTTGTTCCGCGGCTACTTTGGCATGAAATGAAAAAAGGCGCGACCGACTGCGAAAGTCTTTCTAATTTCATTATGAGAATGCAAGAGGAGAAAGTGTTATGTTCATTGGATGGCAAAGTATGCCAGTTTTCTTTTTCCTCTGCGATGTTCCGCTTCAAGCTTTAGACCGATGATATCGATTCGTTTTATCGTCGACCTTTATAGACAATTGCTTCGCTACAACGAACGCCTCGATTTCTTTTTACCTTTCGAAAATTCCACGTCTGCTGTACGTGAGAAACTTTTATATAAATTTATTGGAATACTTCTTCTATGAACTGCTTATTCGAATGATTTTTCAATTTGCCAAATTGAATAATATTAAAAATATACGCACTATGAAAAAAGACAAATATCAAATTTTGGATCGTCACGCTAGAAAGAAGTCCAGAAAATTTGTTGTCCAAATATTGAAATTTTACTTTTCATCTCCACGATCGTTTTTCGCTGGTACTCTTCAATTATTTTCAGGCTCGTGAATAAACCGTAACTTGTTCGTTCAACGACTTCAGAGATACACCGGCATAGCACGTGGACGTTTCGTTTTTATTCCCCGGCTACTTTGGCAACGAGCAGAAGATGGCTCGTTGGAACAGAAAGAGGATTTCTCGTTAATGTCGACTATCAAAAGGTCGTTAGAGAAATTGTCTCTTTAGTTTCTTTCGCTAACAGAAAACGACTGTGGATTATAATGGCAGTCTGAGGGCTCGAGATAGGAACTTCCGGCACAACCGGAGACAATGAAATCTTTCAAGCTCAACATTTAATCTCGATACGATACCAGATTTATTCAATTCGATGAATATTCTGAAAGAGTATCAAATGTTGTATGATGTTTGCTAAATGCTTTACGATTCGTTTACTTCGATCAATGATCAAATGTTTCTCCTTCGATGTTGCAAGAAAGTAATTGCTAAATTATTGAAAAGATCATTTTACACCATCGAGATTGTATTTTCTTCTCAGGCTCTTACGTTTTTATTCTCCTATAATTGCATCCGCTTCGATTTTAATTTCACGGAAAGCGACCGAGGAAATAGAACACCGGAGGATTCGCTCTAATCCAACTAAGAGGCTGCAAAACAAATAGCATCCATATTTTTATTCCCTTCACGGCGAACGTTTTTGCAGTTCACTATTTATTTCATTCCCCATACGATCGTTTTTCTTTTTCAATTGAAATTTTCACCAACTGCTGTTCGCGTTAATTCAACGTTAGTTTGCAAACGAAAGAGATACAAGGGAGGCATTTGAAAAGTTATCGATGTTCTCTTTTGAAACTGCATCGCGATTTGAAAGGGGTCGAACGGAGATTTCTATTAGGAGATAAAGCAACAATCCTGACTGGCATGTCGCACAATGCTGCCCTTTAGAATCTATTAACCCTTTACTCAATTTCATTCCTGAAAAGAAACTTACCATTAAACAAAAGTGATTGGTTTCTATTCTTGTTCCTTGGCTCTGTTCTATTTTCATTTTCTTCGTATTTTTTCTACACATTTCTCGCCATTCGCAACTTTTATTTCCCTCCTCTTTGTTCCTCTGTGAAATTATTCTCCATTGTTTCTTCCTTTTTGTCGCAGACCTACATTTCTGGAACCTTCAAGGGTCTCTCGCGCGAATATATTCATATTTTCCAGCTTCCATTTCCGCCTTTAAACCGGATTATGTTTTTTTCCTTCTGTCCGCCGACCATTTCCGGCCATTCTAGGCATTGTTCTGGAACCCGAGACGTATTTAGAATAATTTCTTTCAAGAAATTCTAACCGTTGGAAGTATAGCATCGAAGATTTGCAAACAGGTAGCGAATCACAGATTTATTCTTTAAGAAAATCGTTTAAATACTTGAAAAAGTAATAATTTTTAACGTAGGTACACGAAAAGATTTTTCCTTGCTTAAAAAGAATGTCAATAATTGTTCGCGAAATTTCCTCGTCTATGACCTAAAATCGTGGTGGATATAGGGGTTACCGTATTCAATGCTCAGCATTGTTCATTTTCAAAAGCCTTCGTAGAACTTGCCTTCTTCATGGTATACGTAATCTATTAGCTCTGTTGAAGGGACGACATTATGTAATCAGACGAAACGAGCCGCTTAAGCTACATTGAAACCTCTGTAACGATACCGTTCATACATTGCTCAGCTTCTATGCGACTTGCAAATCAAATGCATAGAACGATGTGTATGTAATGCTGGTCAATCTAAATATTCGATGTTCGTAATAGGTTCCATTGGATTAAATTTGTGGACATTGATGGAATTTAGATGAGGATAAAAGATGCAAAATATGAATCTGATTACCTTGATTAATCCTCTCAACCCTTAAGCGGTGAAGAAATCCGCGATTTCCGATCAAACAATTTTTATTCGTCTAAGAATAAAAATAATGAAGCATCGAGGCGGTTCAACTTTTTCGACCCGATGAATAATGTATCACGGTAGACGCAAACACGTCGAAGAAAAAGAAATTTTCGCGAAAGAAAGCTCGATCACGATTTATCGACACCCGTGCGCCACCCATGGCACGGTTGCAGCCGTGAATCGCCTTAGGCTTCATTAAATCTTTGCGACAGAACGGACGGCCCAGATTGTTCTAGCTCGATGAAACTGCGATTTCGTTCGCTCAGCTTGCATACAGAGCCACGTAACGACGTCCAAAGCTGTCGCATTCAGAGCCATGCCCACCGGCAAATCGAAAATCATTTCCGCCACGCCGCGTCGGTTGCTTCGTGATTTTCCAAATGCCAATTCGATTCCAACTACCTTCTTGTCCGGCAAATTATTAAATAACTTGATATGGAAATTGGTAAATCGATCGTAAATTGATTGTTAACACGGCTGGTTAGAGACACCCTGTATATCACCCTGAGGAAATTTCGAGCTCGTCCTCCTGAGAAACATCAATGATTTCGACCAACTCCAGAGTTCGGTTTCTATGTGAATTTTTCATCGTCCTTCCAACGACGAAGTCCCTCTGGATTCGACGTAACTCTCTTTGAACCTGTTTCATTCAAGAATCAAATAAAGATCATCCTTTCCTGTTTCATATATCGTTTGAAACGTATTCAATCATTTTAAAATATACAACGGAGTCGAGTAGTTTCTACTTTAACGCAGTTGTATAAGTGAAAAATTAACAGAAGATCAGTCTGATTCTTCAATATAGTATGAAACTCAATTCAATATTGATGGAAAACTTGTTGAAACTGATGTTTCCTTTACGTGACCGTTCGGTTAGTTATCCAATGGAACGATAGCCGAAGGAATGTTGAATATTAGAGCAAGCGTGAATACACTCGAGGTGAATAAAAAATGAATCGAAAGGCCAGAGTTAGCAGCAAACGAATTATTGATGAACACGAGACTTCCTTCTATGCTTTTCGGGGTTATTCGTTTACCAGCTTTGGTTTAGATTCTGGTCAAGAAAAACTTACGATGTTTATGGTAATATATGGACGTTCTTCCGGAATAAAGCGTTAACCCACATAATCACCATTTTCCGTATGACGCTTTTAAATAATTTTGTGTATAAAGGAAGGTTCGCATAAAAATGTCTCGCGAACGAGATACATTAAGGGAAGACGTTACCGTCACGGGGGATCTTGAAATCGCCATAGAATCACGAAAAACAGTGGAAGAGAAATGGCGGAGACTTCGAACTACTTTGGAGTTACATAAATATCCTTTGGAAAGGCGGGGCTGGTCGGCTGAAGGAAATTAACGGCGTCGTAATGTGAAACAAACGGCGAAGATCAGGAAATATTGTCACGAATACTGTTGTTCGCACCATCGTAAACGTATTTCGACGCTTGTAAATTTCTTGGCTCCTCATTCGACAGATCGATACGCGCCTTCGCTTCGATTATTTATCGAATCATTGAATTATACAGGCCGCCTCGTTAGTAGTATAGAAGGATGTTACTTGTCAATTCAGCACATCGAAGTAGTGGAAGAAGTTTGTATAAATGGGAGTCTTATGTGATCATGTTTTTACGTTCCTAGCAGAGATTATGGAACTGCAGAGCAATTTATGAGGTTGAAGATATTACTTGTGCGTTTCGTGTACCAGATTTATGTAAGATGTATGAAGAATTTGAATAGCAACTTACGAAAGATCCATTGTCTTTATTAGCATATTATGGAGAAAAATTGTATTGAATTTTTTATAAAATTTCGAAGACGGACATTTCTAAGAAATGGAAAATTATCGGATGATAATGGCATATATATTTAATCACTGGAAATCTGATAAAAGGCGAGAGGTTAAACGATAGACTTAATCAAACGAATTTCCAATGATCAGGATGAGTAAGAAAATTACTCTGGTCGATGAGATGAACTTCGATTGGCAAGCAAAGGTCTCTGTCGGCGTTTAGTTATTAGCCGAAACTTTTTGGACAAGTTCCAACCCTGGGATCGGACTTGTTCAAGCTTTGACTTGTTGTTTCATTTGTGGCTTGATATCGGACGAGAAGCACTCGTGAACAAGTAATTATCTCAACTTTCTCGTGTTTTTTTCTCTTTCATTCGCGATTCTAACCAGCAACCCCTACGTGCATCGCATTATTAAGGAAAATCCGAGAGAACCTGTCTGCCTGTAGAATGATATTGCGTGGAAGAATTTAACAAGACCGATATGTTTCCCAGAACATCTTGTTCCTTTCTTGTTCCTGGGAGAAATGTGGCTCATTATCGAAGGAACGGTTTCAAGAACTCTTGCTGGAATTATTTAATACTTTTCCCTTTTTTTCTTGAAAATTCTTTTTCTTACGTTTTTAATAAAAATAAAACCTAAATCATTATTTTTTTAAATAATCTTCAATTGTACCAGAGAGAATGAAATTTCGGAAAGCACCTGTTTCATTTCAGTAATCTTCTAAATTGCGAACAGTGAACAAGAAAAAAGAAGCTCCATTTATCTGCCCTATTTCGAAGCACGGCTCATCTATTAACAGAATAGGGAAATTAAAGCTGGAACTTTCAGTCAACGTCTTCGTGGAAATATCAAGAACGGTTATAAGTGCGGAAAATTGGCGTTGTTCGTCGTGGATTAAGCTTCCAGTTGGCACGATTCAACAGTAGCTCCTTAAAAGCACCGTTTACCGAGACATTTCGTGTTCACGAACGGCAAGTTTATTCTAATTCCTGTCATCAGACTATGGGCTAAAGCAATTCCATGGAAAGGTAATCCTCCAACTACGTGAAATCGTTTTCTTGCGTTACTTCTTGTGTTCTCTAGCGAAACATTTCTGTTGTAGCAGCGGTAGGAAAAGTATTAGCATAGCAATGATTCCGATAGCAAGTGAAACTTTTCCTTCGAAATTGAAAAGTTAAATGAAAAGGAACATCCACGGCAAGGTTCTTAAATGAATTTGTTACTTCATAAAGTAGAAGGATCCGAAAAAAACCAGAAAAGAGTCCTTTAACTGTGGAACATGCTAGCGAACGAAACAGAGGTCCAAAGAAACGCAGAAAAATCTTACCAGCCTGAAAATTACATTTCTCAACAGTCGAAAGATCAAAGCAGTGGAACTTCTCTTTTGTCGTATGCCAGCCACGAAATTTTCCAGCTGGACTTTTATCGAATTTCGTCGATGCCGTGGCCAGCCTTCCGTGGCGGAAGTCTCCTTATCTGCAAAGGAAACTAGACTTCTTTACAGAGGCATGTGCCGTGATTTCGAGAATGCATCCAGGGCCGGTCCATCCGACGGTGCAACACGTGCACTTGCACGGTGCAGCAAATTTTTCGGAGCGGTAAAATTGGTTTAAACTAAACGGAATTCAAATATAGTAAATCATTTTAAAAAGTAGTAAAATAAATCGAGGTAAAAATAGAGGTTTCTTCGATAAATTATTTTTGTTGATAATATCATAAGCCTGGGACCAGCCCTGGATTGTACACACAAACGTACATATGGTGTTTCGCGTGCAAAGTACACGTAATGGCGATATGATGTTTTAAGGGATATAGGTCAGGGATTCGTCGGCTCGATGCCTTCGAAAGACTGTTGTTCTATAGTGGAAGTTAACCTAAATTTTCCAAAGTCCTGCGCCTTTTGTCGAGGGTGGAAATCCTGCTCTAAATGAGCAGCTTATTCTCAGATCGCCTTAAATCCACTTTTTCGAACGCCATAGGTTATCAGTCACAAAAGACGGTATTAGGGTTGGACGAAGGAATGATTGAATACGAAGGAATTTTATGATGTAAATGGGATTGAATATATTGCAATATATTAACACGATTTAAAGAGATACGTCACCTAATCGACTTTTAAAAATCGAAATTCTTTTCTTTTTTATTCAAAAAGGAACGTGAAGAGAGCACCCTTAGAGATTATTGATGTAATTTTGAAAATCACTGATACCTACTTGATTTAAGATTTGATGAAATTTTATAGAAGATATTTCTTTAGAAAATGATACTTTCCGTGTTTTATCGGTTTTCTTCCAAAGGAACGATTATTTTCTTCTTTTCTTGCGGTATCGATCAGAACAACCTTTCCGTTACCAACGGCGGAGGGTATATTTATCGATAAGCGTATTAATTTACATAACGACGACCTTCGACTCTCAAGACACAAGAATTGTTTCTGCGTGAAAGAATTTCGACGTAATCGTCGCGTGCCCTGCAATTTACGGATTCGTTCCGTGAATTCCAACTTATTTATTACTGATCGTGAAATATGCCTGGAATGATAAGAATCTAGTAGCTGTGACTCGAGAATTTGGAAGCTTGTTTATTCGACGTTCATGAATCGAGAAATGTGTCGACTCATTTTCATTATTACACTCTGACAGCCTTTCCTAAGCGACAATCAATCATTAAATTTTACCTTTTTCTATTAGGTTGATATAAAAACAATTGACTAAAATTTAGAAAATGAAAACGTGACTCTGTCCATGGCCCAAACGAATATTTATTGAGGATTAACAATAGAATCGATGAGCAATAGAAACGAAGTAAAATTGAAGTGAAAATAATTTTCGTTATTCAATCAAAAGCGTATTGTCACATGTATCGACTGCTTAATGTACGATTAAAAATTGTCAGCGAGTCCCGGAATAATTTTGCATAATCAGATGCTCCGGTCCTACAACATCCAGGAATAAATTTCCAAAGCGGTATGAAATTATGTAAATGCAGCTACTTTCATCCCCTTATCTAACGAGCGTGTTTCAACCTTCTCTCGAGGATCATTTTCTCTCTCTGTCTCTGTCTCTGTCTCTATTTCGCTTCATTCCTCTGTGTCTATGCATCTTTGTCTCTCTTCGCATCTATTTTTTTTTTTTGTTTCTTCATATTTTAAATCTCGAAACGCGAATAACTGAGCCTCAATTACAATGTTGCTAATGTTTCTTTTCAGAATCGAGTTATGTAAATTCTGCAACATACATATCGGCCGTTAGAACGACACTGTTGATACTCGGTGTGAGTATACACCAGCTTGGTGTGAGTATCACGTTTTGTGATTTCGTTTTGTCAACTTGTCCAGTGAATATCTGTGTACATGCATCCGTGAGAGACTGCGAGACTGCTTTCGACATTTTTTTCCACCATTTCTACAGGGTGTTTTCGATACGTTTTAGATTCTCGAAGAATGAACGAATTTTCATGTAGGAATCTCTAGGCTCAAAAATATTTCCCTTTTTATTCTGAGTTACAGCTGGATAATAGAGATTGTTACAAGAATTTAGGACGTGTATACTGATAATTGCAACTATGCACTTTGCTGTCGCATCTTTTTTTAAAAACACGCTAAATGGACCAACAGTTTGTCTAATAAGTGTGTATCCATGTGTACAGTGCCAAAAGCTGTTAAAAGATGAACTTTGTTTTTCAGCTACTTCCATCGACATTGCCAAAAAGTTGCTCGATTTGCGACCACGTGTTGTCGGTAAGCAATTGGTATTTTCTTTCGAATTATTTTTTTCGTTCGAGTAAACGTGCGTACGCACTTCAATTGTTGTCCATTTATCGATTCTTCGATACAGCTTCACTGTTATTAATACGTTCACTGTGCTAGTATTTTAGTGGCTATGCTATTAGTTAGTTCATATTCCAAGCAATCTAATTGCAATACGTTTCAACTGGAAAATGATGGAAATATCAGCTTAGCAAGTAAGCTACGTGTCTACACGTATCATACCGCAGTGAACGTGTTAATCTATCTGCTGCACGAATACACGATGAAATGCTAAGCACATTTTTATTAAACTCCGAATGATGAAGCTAGGTCTTTACCGACCGAATATATGAAAATCTTTCGTTTGATAATTTTAAAGCCATAGATTTGGGTCACCACCGACTCGGCTATTGTCATTCGAGGGTTAATACGAAGCTTGTACATTTATAATAAGAACTTAAACGATTAAAAATATTTTGTCGTTCGTTAAAAACCATCGTGATCGTTCCCTAGAATTTCTACAACTTTATCACACGAAAAATAAAAAAGTTGCAGTAGTTGAACGTAAAATAAGTTCCGGAGTTTTTCCTCCTACATGCGCAACATTTCCCAGGAAATGTCGAGTTCGTTCATTAACGCGGGGCCAAAAAATAACACATTAACGCTAAAAAGGGAACTCTCAGAAAAAGAACTCGACCTATTTCGATGCTACTTTTCACTTTTCGACCGTTTACACTGTACACATACGCGCGCATATGAAACGTTATTATAACCGTTCGATAACGAGTACAATGTTTGAAATTTGTTAAACGTTGTTATATTCCATTGTGTATTCACTGAATGGAATCGGTTCGATCGATTTGTCAGGTGAGATAGATGGAACGACGATTTTTCTTCAGATCAATCGTTGGATCCAAAAGGATCGCTTAAATATGTTGGCGAGCATAGGAATTGAGAGAGGGATCAGTTGGAATGATTTTCGCGCTATTTGCCGGAAGCGACGCGATGCACGGCTGCAACCGGAACGGGAGACACCCTGAAAACTCTGCTGAAAGTTCACACGGAACTTGTAAATGCAAATTTCTGGTAGCTGTGCATCGAGTTTCCAAGGACGAGAAAACTCTTGGAGAGTTCGGCTAGCAATGAGAAACTTGTATCGACGAACGACATATCCATTTACTAGAACGATTGTATGCAATTATGGTGTACCATTGAATACGCAATAAAGGGATTGTGCAGAGATAATCTGACGATCTGTTGAATTTCATTTATCCATTTCGTCAAACAACATGATCCAACAGCAAATTTCTCTTCTAATATTATAATACTTACAAAATTCTTATTTGAACCTAAAGTTCGTCAATGAACTCCCTATTGAATCCCACCAATTATTACGTTCCATTTCCTCGATTCTTAGCCCAACTAAACCTAGTTTCCTCGTCATTCACCAGTCGCAACCGCATTGAACGTTTTCAATTTCTAAAACTGACCTAGTAGACCAACGGAATTCAAGGTACAAGCGACTATTTCGTTTGGTTCCAGCCGATTCACAAGCAGAATAACCGATAAGCACAGGCGGTTATATCGATCGAAAGCATTCCCCATCCTCGAGGTGGCTGTTATCGTCGATTCTTCTCGGCGGGGAATAAAAATCGCTCGTTTCTGCGCTTGCATGGCCACGCTGATAGCAGCGTGTACGCTTGCGGACTGAGCCCTGCCTGATATGACAGAAAAGTGAGACGTCCATTGTCCTGTCTTTTGTTCGCGAAAATTTCGCGACGCTTTTGTACCACGAATTACCCCCTTATTGTTTCCAGGAAACCGGCCAAACCATTTGCGTTCTTATCGATGTTAATTTAATACCCTCTGGTTTTATGCATAATAATTGCAACCTAGTTATTCGTTCCTTCGGTTAAAATAATTGTCAAATTATTATATATACAGATAGAGTTTAACCCTTCTTATCGGTAGAAAAACTTTCGTCTTTATCCCTTCACCCTTATCACAATTGATAATACAATGTTTTAGTAATTCAATTCCGACCAAACCAGCCTTTTCAACGTCTTAAGATCACGTTAAAACGCAAGAACACTAAGTAACTGTTGAAAAGCTACGGGGCGATGGACCACTCTGACCCTGCTGAATATTTATAAGCCGCTTCAGGGGGTGGAAAGAAAAAAGGTTATCGTAAAGTGTACCTTGGAGATCCTTGTCGGAAGGAGCGCACGCAGGTTGAATAAAACAAGGGGGTTATATCGCGATACGATATCGAGCTTTGCCTCATAATTCCTTGTTCGATGATGGTTACGGGCGGCGCGGCTCGGTGCGGTGGGGCTGGTGTGCATCGGAATACGGTGGAATTAAAACTGGAGGCGTTCAGCCTTATTTTTAGCTGCCGATACGAGCACTCGACGAAATTGCCAATCTACACTTTCACCGATCGTGATTAAATATTAAATTTAACTTGGAGAGCCCGATCTCCTTTTCGAGCATCCTCGACGAAACGAAGAGAATTATTCATTCGGAGAAAGTAGTTTATAAACTGTCGCTCAAAGGTACTTTCTCGCTGTTATTATGTTTGCATTATTAACGCAAGTATTAGGAAGTGACATTTAGGTAATTATTTATTTGTAACGTTAGGACTTTGAAATAATTGCACCAGTGCCAGGGGTACAACCATAATTATCCGATAACCGGAGCAATATTCATTCTATAACTTCTGCATCATTCCAAGGCAATCGTAATATAAATACAATGTACGATAATCTACACATGGTGTAACAGATAATTTATTGAATATTCGAAATCGCGTTAAATTCGCTGGGAATACGGGTCCTGCCGGAATTAATAACGCGAAACGAAGCACGAGCTTGCTCGCTGGCCAGTGTAAAGCTTTTAGCGTGGTGGTAAATTTATTAGGATCACACTAACCGAGGTATGCGCACGTTCGTGTGGCTGTTCATCGGTGACCGGAGAGAAATACTTAAAATTTAACGATCCTCTGTCTGATGATCACCTCGAATATATAGAAAACCGCACAAAATATCCGTACCCTTCCAAATGGATAATCTTTCGTAAACGTAATTGAAATTTCTCCGCAGAGTATCGAGTTTACCAGTTCGAGTTTATCCGATCAAATGGTCGGATTTCTTAAATTCGCAATGTCACGCAAGCTTTCATGCCTTCAATTGCCATGCGTGCAAGCAACCAAGGGCAAGGACAATCACCTTGCGGTATTTAGATCGAATTACTTCGTCCTCGGTACGTGTTCGGTGAACTTGTAGGCGATCACGTGCTGTTACCGAAGTGAGAATTTCTCGACATGAAATCGTATTCAAAATTCATCGTAATCTTTGTTACGATGCAATTGGATCGCAATAAAGTCTGAATCTCCTTTAATTTTAACACACTTTTTTTTCTTATTAAGAAACTCGAATAGGGATGCTATTAAATTAAGCGACTATAGTTCCTCGAGTTTCCCGAAAATCCGATAGATTAAGATAAGCTGGATAAATGGAAGGCAAGAGCCTGAGTCGATGTGTATATACATGACCACTGGCTTGTATAGTGGTTTTCACGTGAAATTGAACGGCGAATTTATAGTTCCATCTTTCTACATTATCGTTATTCCCTATTTTAGAATTCATTCATTCTCCGCACCGAAATATCTCAAACTCGGAACCGAAACTGGGGAAGAAATATCGGAAGAAACGAAAATATCGGTACTTGAATGCTTGAATGAAATTATAATAAATATTAACTGTTAAACCCAAACTCGTCAAAATTTCCTAGTCCCCCGTAAATACCATTCAAACATAGAAGAACCTAACAGCTCGACGTATCTCAATTTCCAATTATCCGATCACAATTATTTGTCGAACCGAAAGCATTCGATCTGAAACTCGGCTCGTCTGATTCGACGTGCTTTAATTCTCTAGATGGATCCTGGTGTACAAGTGTGGCGGTTAAACGCGACGGCGACCTTTTCAAAATGTCAGCGAACGTTATAGACAGTTAACCAGGAGGAGGAGGAGGAGGAGAACAAATACACGGCGACCCTCTTTCCATGTCTTCTATCCTTCAGGGGATTAAAGTTATGATTACGAGCACCCGGGTGCCAAAGGATATAAATTTTAAAGCCGCTTCTTGTCGCACGTTCGACGGAACAGCGATATTGGAAACTTTCACAGCACGCACTTAATGAGACCTCTCGTGAACCAACTGTCAATGAAACTATTTTAAGAATTTGATTTTTTTTTTCAGGGTCAAGGTTGAATCGTTTTTAATCTCGAGGGGTACATTTAACAACCCTTCAATTGGTACTATATTTTGGAATTTTTGATAAAAACAATAAAGATCTCTCTCTAATTAAATCAAAATTGAACCTCTTCATTAAGCGCCACGTATAATGTACACATATTAATACCTAATAAATAATGTTTCAGTTATATTCGTATTAACAAGGTATCACGTTATAGATATTAACTGCAATTAAATCGCGATTACCGAATGATTCGCTTCGATTCGTAGCAGCGCCCATTTCCGCGCAGCGGAATTTCCATTTGCCGCGAAATATGGGTGACGTTGGGTGCTTTATCGTGAAACGGCTATCGATTGCTTCTGCCACTTGGTATTTTTTTGCGATACATATCCCGCGATGAAAACGTTACTACACGTACAAGATATCTACAATAGTAATTAAAGCGACGATTTCAATTTATATTTCTTTTTTTCAATATCAGGTGCAATTGTTCGTGACCAGAACTATTGATCATGAAACAAGTCGCACTTCTCGTGCAGTTATGTGTCAACGTTATTATATGTATACAATATATCGACGCAGCGATGGTCGCGTTAGCGCGTTATTGATTCTGAGTAATGCAGTTTGAGAACTGTTTACGATAGTTCTCAAAGAAACGTCAGGTGCACTCGATTCTCGGTGTTCTGAATCGTGAAACCATTAATGAGTATGTTTCCAAATTTATTATTCTTGATATAGATTTTTCCTGTAGGTTTAAAATAACTGTTGCACAGGTGCTTTAGAATAAGCATAGACAAGTTTATTTTAAAACTGAAAACCTTTAGCTTCATTCACTCGAAAAGAATTATGTACCCCTTTGCTACATTGTTATTCCCCCCGGGAAAGTATAGAAGGAAGAGCGTGAATCACCATTCGTGAATCGTGACACATAGTTAACAACTGATAAGCGAAAGATATAGAATTTTGTAAATAAACGAGTTGTTTTTCAAAGGCTGAACGGACAGCGTGTCATTCAAATTGATTAAGAGACTGTATGTAGGGCAACAGTTACGCTCACTTGACATATTTTTCGAATACTGAATTGCTGTTTTTTGTTATATTGTTGAAAACACTATACCGTGCACGAAAATATTATTTTTCACAGAAGATAAATTTTCGATAAAATAAATTATAAAATAAAATTTACCACTGTTCTATGTTCAGAAGAATTCATAAAAAAAGGCATTGTCAGTTGTATAAAGAGCAACGACTAAGTAAATAAGTTAAAAATTCCTACGTATGCCCTAACGAGAGCCAACACGCGATTCTACTCGACCGTTGTCTGACCATTATCAGACTATAACTACTGCGCGAGCTTCGTTGCCTCGTCTGATATGATCGGTCCGCAACCACTGACAATGGCCCGGCCTGTATTCGCTTGTTCTTTTCACAGCCGCATCGATGTAGGTCATGGCAACATTATATCCAGGATTTTTTACAATCCGACCACTGAATTACTACTAGCATTCTACTCCTACGCTCGCCTTCTTTTCCTCTTATTCTAAATACTTTTTTTTCCCCTATCTTTTGTCTTTACCTCCTTTTATCCATTTTCTCTGTCTACCTTCTTATTCTTCTTTCTTTCCCTCGACTTTTAGAAAAATTATACAACATTCTAAACATTAGCATAATGAAATTGTGCAGAGCTACCTTATACCACACGATTTCTCTCTTCCAATGCTGATGTTTCATTCCGAACAAAGTACCCTTTGAACGCTTTATCGCGACTAAATGTTTACATACGAATATACTATTCTTGCCAGGAACTTAGAAGCGTATCAAAGGTTTCCTGTGCAACAATAGAAATCTACTCACGCGTGATCGTCCCCCTTTAACCCAACAATGGATCTTCTATAACGGCGGTTCGACGGAGTCGTATTCTATGCAGCAGATATAATCAAGAGAATTTAGGTTGAAGCATTTTTGAGTCGGTCGGTGGATCGATGGAGTTCCCGAAAGGGGTGGTACAGCGTCAAAAAAAGAGACGAGAGTTAATTTCCAGCAGGATTCCCTCCTCGTGGCAGCCATTGTGCACAGGTTGGATCATCGGCTGAATCGTGGCGTAGAAAATTATTCGCGGAACCATTGTTCGCGGAAATTGATCTCTTTGAAGCACGAGACCGACGTATTGTTCCCGGCAGTCTCTTACGAGACGTATCTACTCGCTACGAGGAGGATTATTTGCATTTTGCACGAACGGATCGCATTGTTCTCGGGATTTAACATTTTTGAAATCGAACCGTTGATATGCTTCTGCACGTACTTCTTAGGTGTACGAAGGTCTACTGGTATTATTTCGAATACCAGCTTTTAATATCTCGAATTTTCGGAAGCATCGTTGAACGCGTAATATAATTATATTAAATTATATTAGTAATAAGTTAATACAGTTGTATTATTTCCACATAATAATTTGTCTATGGTATGCACTATTTTTTTGCCTCACCTATTTTCTACGACTGATGGGGTTAGGGGTTAATTTCCAATAGCATGTTTCTCCGACTATATAAAATAACACTGTTTCTGTTTGAAATTTGTTTCAGCGATCACTCGATAAGCAATCGCGTGGATCAACGGGGTCATCCGACGCATTGCGAGTGCGGCGAGGTGACGAGGCCGTTATGACGACGCGAGGAAACGGCCGAGAGTGCCCTGGCCACGTCGCAATCTGACTTCTAGGCCTTGTTCTTTCACTTCCACTCTCCCTGCCCTCGGTCGTTCGAATTCCAACCCCTTTTCCATCTAAAAATCATCGCACCTTGTACGTTACACCCAACCCTAATCTTCCACTAGCACCCGAAACACATGGATACACGTGTACAAATTGATACTGCAGCACCGTGCAAGGAGCAGAACAAGTCAACAGGTACAGCACAAGAAAATGATCCCTCGAAAACGGAGAAATATCTATTTCTCATAAGTGTTCGATTGGAAATAAATATTTATCACAATTTCTCATATAATTATGGTGTAAATTAAAGAGTACCCTTCTCTTGGAATTAATGAATCCGTTTTGAAACCCTTCGAAAGGAAAGCTAACATGACAATAATGAAGAAGCTTCAGAAACTTCAGTATACTTGTGAAAATAAATGAAAACTTTTAAGAATTTATTCACAACTATTTTAATGCCTATCATTGAATGAATTTTTTTAGTTGGCAAAAAATTTCTTTATAATTACAATGCAAAAATCTAATAATCCTGAGGGATTTAATTGAGGGATTGTTTCCTTGTAAACAAAAAATAATAATAAAATCAACAGGACACAGTGTCCTAAAACTACTAAGTTAGAAATTAGGTTACGTAACTGTAATATGGCGATAGTTAAAATGCATAACTGCCCGTTTAAGTCCGACGAAAGAAGAGCGATCGAAAAGTCGATTGAAAATCATCTTAAGATTTATTTTTTATTAGCTCGTAAGAGGTTGTTACAGGGCTATGGTCGATCTAACTCGAAGCACCATTTTTCACGAAAAGCTTCCTTCTTCTATGAGCTTTCTTTCATAGTGATAGATGATTGAAATAAACGTCGAGATTATACAAAATATTGCCAGGTATTCAAGTGGAAATAAAAATTGATATCATATAATTTTCTTCAAAAATATTTTCCTCTGTCTAAAAAAATAGGGCAGATATTTTAACTGGAATAAACTATTGAAGAGAGCCACAATTTTAAATTCTAAATTTGAATCACTAAAAAAAGATCTGTCTCAGACACCTCGTTTCATATCATTTGTATAACAAAAATTTCATTCGGTATATAGGAGGTGCAAAATCTCGTCAAAGAAGTCACTATTTATTTAAAAAATTCTCTCAGCAATATTTCTATGAAACACATCACGATTTTCCAGGAAAAATTTACTGTTTACTCACAAAATTTCAGTCCGTGTCAAAGAAATCGTGGTTCGTTTACGAAAATTCACTTCAGTTGCTTTATTTTCTCTCCAATTTTATCTTACTTTAACTTTCGGACGGCGGACCATGGAGAAATTTTAAAAATTAAACAAAAAGAATATTGCTCGACACTTTTAGAGGGAAAAAAACGAGATGACGAA
Source organism: Osmia lignaria lignaria (assembly GCF_051020975.1). Taxonomy (NCBI): domain Eukaryota; kingdom Metazoa; phylum Arthropoda; class Insecta; order Hymenoptera; family Megachilidae; genus Osmia; species Osmia lignaria. The sequence goes on along the minus strand of NC_135047.1, from coordinate 8,074,022 downwards.
AATTCGCGTGGTCGAATACATAGGCGAGGGAAAAAAACGTTCCCATCCACCGTCTCGACCTTTTAAACATCACGTTCATTTGCATATTACGAGCTGGCGAGGTTGTGTGCGTGTGGAAGTTTGCCAGCAACCAGGAGAATCGGGAAGCCCGCGGTTCTGCTCGAGATTGTCGATACCGCGATTCTCGATAGTGGAAAAAAAAAAGGTTCGCCCTTTCGTTACTTGTCACTATACAACAGGGTTGGCATGCACCCCAACGGACAACCGGAACCACCCTCGGTCGTGCGAAAATCCATCGTCACGATATGCCAATTACCGAGTCTAGTTGCAGGTGTGCAATGTGTAATTCTCATCGAAACGCTGGTAATTCGTATTGCACGAAGAAATTATGATCGCAACTGGATAAAATATGGACGTGTTAAAGAATAGCCCTTTAAATATCCCTAACCTAACGTGATTCACTGATTAGCATTAGGTTTAATGGCAACCGCTCACTTTTCAAGTTTTAAAAGTTAAGAACGGCTAGATAGAAGGAGAACCGAGGAGGAAAAATGGGACAAAAGTTAATCGATCGTTAGGACCGTAGGCCTCCCAACAGCCAATTTATTTTCCTGCCACTAGGAGGTCGTTATTCCGGAGAACGCAAAAATGAGAAAGTTAACGGGCTTGTCGTGGTAAATCGCAAGACGAACGAACGGTCGAAAAAGGAAGAGGCGTCGTCTTCGTTCTCGATATCTTTGAGTATCGAAGCGGAACAATGGACGAAAATAAGAAAAGGGAATCGAAATTAGTTCCTTCGAAAACTCGTTTCTCCACCGAGATATTTAAATTAGTTTATCGAGAAAGAAAAGACGATCTCACAAATTTTAGAATCGTGAAAGTTTCTCTTTTTTTTAACCTATGAAGAAAGAAAAGAGGGTAAAAAAGAGGGCAAGAAGATAATTCAGTCGTAGGATCATTACTTTAAATACCCCATTAGGGGGGTATGTAATCGCGTGTAAGATTCATTGCACGGCTAGCAATATGTAATTGTTACTATTACAGGTATTAAAGAACATTAACAAATTACTTGAAGCACGCGACGATACGATAACACAGGCCATCGTTTCGCGAAATCTTGGCAAAAACGGTGTGACTCGATATCGTGCAGAACCGACGGAAGTAGATATATTGATTAATCGTAGAAATCTATGTGCACCTCGTACAAGTCACGGTGTGACTCGAAAAATATTGTGAAATTCATTTTATGACCTTTTTACAGATTTCTCTTCTCGATTATTCATGCATTTAATTAGGATTTTCATTTATAATTAATATAATTTAATAATTATAATGGATAAAGGTGTTACATGAACGATGTAACATTTTTTCAAAAAATGATATCCAAAGGGACTCTCGAAGGTTTGGTAGCCCTGGCCCCCAGAAATTTTAAAGGGGTACACTTGTCAAATGGTTTCAAAAACTCGATATTTTCTGGAAACTCTCTTTTTTGAAAGTATCACCAGTGACCAAAACAACACGTTAATCACGTAATGAAAGGAAAAAAAATAGCATCGTTGAAGTGCTCTTACGTTCCGTTTCAATTTAACTGAATTCATCCGTCATAATGTCACCAAGGTGGTATCGAGCTCATAGTAGTGTAAATTTTGCTGAGTAAGAAAAAACTTTGAGACGAATACACTTTTCTGCAATGCAGGACTGAGTAAAGGAGTTTGACCTAGATTTTCAAGGGGTACTCGTACGCAGTCGAGGAACTGAAATTTCTATGCACGAACAAACGCTACACGTCGATTAATGCGTTCCTAACGATCGATGAAATTCTTTTCTCCAAATTCTTCTTCCTCTGCTTGAAAATTCTTCTCGTCTCGAGAGGAATTCAAGTACCACCACCTAAACGAATCTATTCTTTAAAACCATCTCTGTTGCTAATGATAAGTTGATAACGATCATTCTAAGTCACACTCTCGCACGAAAATTTTAAAATGATTTTTTTTTAATTTTAGCTTCGGTGGTACGCGTTTATGAAGAGGTTGAAACCCGTTATTTTAGATCATAATTTATTTTAGATCATCCACTGGAACCGTCTCCTAAAATTCACATAAACTTTAAGAATAACGTCGCTCGAATAATTTTCAGCGATACCGTATTTTCGCATCGGTTAATCTCACGTCGGAACGCCGTAAAATGTAGAACGAACCTCCATGCCCTCTTTCGTGTTGTTTCCCTCTTTTTTCCCTCCCTTTTTCCATTTTCATACTGACATTTATGCTTCGAAAGTTCACGAGATCGCGTGCTTCTTTTTGCTGAACGGGAGGCACATGGCCAGCTTTTTGGAGCCGCTCAAGTTCCTTCTGGCATGCAAATCATTTGTATAGCCGCCGTTTGAATCAAATACATTTATAAAACAGTAAGAAAATATACCAAACGCTGCAATTATTGCAATGAAAATTTTATGTAGTTTGTCAACTCGCGGATAATAGTGTTAAAATAACGCACGCAGCATCGTGCGTCATCAGTTTATCAATTTTGTAAGCGCGTTGCTATTAATTTCATTATAACGTAATGAGCAACTTTTCGGTTAATTATCCCGCTAATATTTGTTGACCATGCAAATTGGCCGCGATTATATAACACGTGCATCGTGTCAGAAAATTGTTAATCAAAATAGAATCACTTTTGATAATCAATTTTCGTATAAATACGATAAAGACTAAAGAAAATAATAATTTTTCCTATATAAAGTGGACGAACTAAATGTAATATATAAAATATTTCAACAAAACCTCGTATAAGATGATAGTTTTTCTAATATGATTTTTGTTCCAAGGAAATGCATGTCAAGGTGTTTAAAAATACCTGAACAATAGAATTTTCTATTAGTTGGAAGAAACATTGAGAAATGAAAAGTTGAACGGCAATTTAGTGAACGTCGAAAAGGAAATAGGGAAACTAGCGTGAAACGGAATTAATTTCGTGTCCCTCGCATTCTTTACCGTCGAAACCTAATGCCAAAAATCAATCTTCTTGCATCGTGGAAGCGAAGAAACGTTCGACCTAGGCAATAGATATATTCTTCGACGAGCTAGCTGGCAATCTCCTTTCCATGTGTTGTAGAAATCAATTTCCGATATCGTTATACCTATGCACCTACATAATCATTAGAAGTACAAATTACTTCAATATTGAAGAGTGAACGATAATTGGTACATCACAATATAGTTTATAAATTTTTATAATAATATGTCCTACACCTCTAAAACCTCTGTAATTATACAAACGTGTATACCTGGCAATACATAATTTGATTACCCATCACAGAAGAAAGCTTACAGAATTAAAAAAATTTTAATGTACATTAAGTAACATTTCTTCGTGTATGTAATCAAATCGTAACCAGACACTACAACAACGGCTCTAAATCGCTTTTATGGCTACGAAGAAAAATGTGCTTCGAGATTTAGCATTCTGTTCTCGTATAATTAAGTCTTGCAATGAGGACCCTTCAGTCTTACTTTGTTCCTTTCTCTCCAGACGAACTCGTAGAGAATCAAACTAGCTTAAGTCTAACGTAGATAGAGACAACACTAGAGATTAAGAGGTCGAAGGCAGACATCGCCCTCTCACGAGTAATTAATAATAAACAATTAACCTTACAAATAAAATGAAAAAGAGATAGAAGAAAATTGATGGAAGGACGAGGTTTGCTTTCGACGTTGCGTTAATTAATTATACACATATGGGCACTGCCAGGCTTGCAACTCTGATCAAAAGGACAAACCGGCACGGCCAATCAGAAAATTTCTGATCGTCGACGATGAAAATTGAACTATCAAAAAATCAAGGAAGATAATTTCGAGACAGCTTTCTCTATAAATGCCGGAGGAAAGCTCTGACCAAGCTTCGTTAAAGACCACTTGCGTGCAAAGATAAAAAAATAATAAATAGGACAAAAAATATATGGTCACGAGCTTAACGTACCAAAAAAAAAAAGAAAAAAATCGAAGCAGCTGAAGAGAGACTTAGAAATTCAAAGACGTTCACACTCTAGAAATATTTAACCGAGTAACGAGCCGAAATTTCGTTAACGATTTTGTACGCTAATTCCTCAGCTACTTTGTATACCCTGCTAGGGTGTCTTAGAGGTACGATTCTTTTTTAATTGAAAAGCAACGTGACTCTTCCTGCCGATAATTGGAAAAGCAATTCAGATAATAATGTTCTGCTTTGATGATTATCCCATTTCAAATTACAGATCTTATTGGAAGGCATACATAAAATAATAATTTTATTATTTTATTGGATTATTTTTCAAGCAAAAAAGAGTTTCTCTCTGATACAAATTTAATGAAATTCTCGCAATTTTTCCTACGTCTATTCTTCGTCTACTCTTAATAAGTCTACTCTTCGTTCAACAAGAATTAATTTGCAATTTCAATATAAGATTACTATAATAAAAACCGATTTGACTTTAAGTACCTTCAAATAAGGCGAGTAATCTGAAATGAGAAAATTAAAATGATAAATTTGTCTACAAAAAAATTTTTCTTGGTCATCGACAGGAGAGACAGAATAAAAGAAAAATGAAAAAATTCAAGGAGTTGTACTCGTAATTACGTAGCTATGTTTTAAAAGTTTATCGACAAACACTGTACACATGATCATGCGCATACAGAACACACCTCTGTACAGAGAGACACGCCAGTGTAAATTAGGCAAAGCTGTAGCCTAGCAGCAGAGCAAACGAAATCGAGTTGAAGTTCACTGAATGGAGATTCACGATAAGCGCGATGATATGTTATTTAGAGATGTATGAGAAGCCGAAAATGTCAGGAACCTGATGGGCCGGGTCGGGTCCCGAATGATGTGAGATTTTTGGTCTCGAAATTCTCGGACCCTACCTGATTCTGAAAAAATAAAGAAATTCTACAATCTAACCCGACAGTTTCAGATTCTCACACATCTCTATGTGTTATCAATCGAGTGTTAAGAGTATTCTAATAGCCGCCCGATGTTGGCATTTAGCTGGTCTAAACCGCAGAGGGTTTGTTTCTACTAATTATATACGTATATAATGAATATACATATATTATTATTATATATACATATATATATATATAGTGCTGTTGAGTTTTATTGGTAAATGAGATTATAAAAAGTCGATATTTCTACCAAGACGTTTGTAAAAACGTATACGAAATGGACGGAGAGTAGTGTGGAACGCGAAATCTTGAATCGATCGAACTCTCGCTGGCACAGAACGATTTGAATTTCTATGATAGCCGAATCATCGAAAACTAAAAATGAAATTAAGACACGAAGAAATATGTGACAGTCAAAGCGTTGACCGATGATGTGTTTACCAATTTGTACGTCGAAATTTTATTTCGATGTTGATCTCGTTTTCCAGAGTAATAACGCTTCTGAGTTTTGTTTTCCTTTAATTTCACGCAGCAGTGAATGCATGAGATATTGGATTAATATGGAAATTATAATGAATTTTGATGAACTTCTTAAAGGGAAACTGTGAATTGCACGTTAAATAGATATCTCTCCTCTGACACAAAAATGCAAACGTATAGAAAAGTGAAATTAACACTTGCTAGAAATAAATGACACGGGTTTCATTTCGTGTAAGAAACTTGTTAAGGTACTTGAAAGCAATGCGAAACGATTTTCTGGTAAAAGAAAGTATTAAAGCTTCAGTAAAATTCTTGGAAACTTTTATAATAAAACAATATTAAAAGTTTCTAAAGAAGAAATTTTTTTAAATAGCTCTGGAAACTGTTAATAAAAGTACTGAAATAAATGTCACGAAAATTAAATGAATTACTTCGGTACTTTAACGCATACGTAGCTTTGAATTTTATTTTGTTATATAGAAAGGAGATTAAAGTGAAGAAAGTTATTATCCAATTTTATATAAAAGTGAAGAAAATGGCAATTGTAAGTGGAATAGGAACGTTAGAACTGGTTACCGAACATTTCGGGATCATTGAGTTAAAGAGGTATCGAAAGTTCGAGTTCCCTGTCAGACGTATGTGCAACTTCATCCTCGAGTGCAATCTCTGTTCCGTCGCTGTCTTATTTCGAGCACTGCTCCACCGTCCTGACCTTAATTGTAGAGTAACCCAGATTACAGATGCCGAGAGGGAAACGTAGATAGAGGCTAGGAAGAGCGAGAGGGAGTAGCTAGACGAACGAACAATCTCAGAAACGATACGGCCAGCCAGCTTTGTCATTAAGGGAAACCCGGATCACCCAGCCTTGTTGCGGCTTTTCTAATTTTCCCGGCTATTTTACCCACGGCTGTCCTAGTCCTGCAACCAACTTTCGCGTTATTCGATGCCCAACATTCGTTCTTTCAACTAACAGATCTAACTTTTATTGTTTAACACTATAACAGCCGGCATTTCTCTTAAAATTGCCTACAAAAATCATAGAACATGAACGCTTATTAAATCTGTTCTTCGCAGTGAATTATACAGATTGATAATTGAAAAAGCCAGCGAGGTGTTAGAGTAAAAGAGAAACATGAAAGGGCGTGGGTCATACGGGTAACCCGTTTAATCAATTTTTCACCTAGTTTCATCGTCGAGCGACCTGTTTCTAATAAAATCAATTAAAGATCAAAAGCTAACGCGACACGTGAGAAAAAGTGATTTTTTGTTAAAAAAAAAAGACAACAATAGAAATCATGGACTATTCCTAAATTCGATCTTTCAAGGATTAAATTAAAAGTGAAGAATTTCTTAATCAAATCTTGATTTCTATTAAACTGAATCATACTGGTGTTACACATTTAACTATGATAAAATCAAATGATAAAATTGGTATTATTCTTCGTATCTATAATTGATTTTCGATGCTTCATTAAAATGAGCGCATAATTGTCAAACTACTATTTCTTTTGTTAGATTTACCTTTGAAAGCATGTTTAATTTGTCCGTGAGCATATCAGATAATCGTCAATAAACTCGACACTGGAAGCGAGTATAAAATATTTGGCTGTTCGCGTTCGCGTATAATACCGAACGAAATATTCGTGATTACCGTTTCGTCGAGGGAGAGATATTGTTTTCCGGCCACAGGTCGTTGTGTTTGTAAATGCCGATGCAAAGCAACGTGTGCGTGCAACGTCGGTTAGATAGCTCAATAACGAGCATTGTGTGATTCTCGTGACCCGCGTCGCATCGATCAGAACGCTTCGCTTCTCGAGCGTTATCATTCGCTGCTTTCCGATAGCGATGCGACCAATACCAGAGAAAAACGTCGCGAACAGTCTGAAAAGTGGAAATTCTTGAAAATCTGTTCTCACTGTTCGCTGAATTTCACCGATTACCATCGCTAATTTCATCCTACTGTCCGGAAATGCGAGCATTCGCCAACGTAGATGCCTCGCCGCGAGAATTTATCACGATCGTTAAACGAATTTGCATTTTATGAAGATGGTATCGAGAGTAGGGAAAATGTAAAATCTCGCTTGAGAATAGGGACACGGTTGAATTCAAGCTTGCATTTTAATTTGCTGGTGAATAGTAAGAATGTTGTTCAAATAAATAATGCAGTAATTATGGGATGAAGGAAAGTAAACGAGAAAACAAGTAAAGACGATGGAATAATAATTTTGTGTTCACCTGGCTTCCCCAGGGAAAATAGCGACGTTCCCTCCCACCCTTCAGAGTTCTCTGAGTTTTAGGTACCAGAGTTCCTAGGCCTCCCCTAACACTTGTAATAATTTCAACAATTTTCGATCGGATAAAACAAAAGTAATTAGAAAGTGTATTCAATCCCGGGTACAATAAATATGAATGAAAATACGAAAACTTTGGAGCGAGCTCTTAGAATCGATTTTCTCTAAAGTAAGGTTCATCCGATAAACTTTTATTCCACACATTCAATCTATTATTCCACGTAGAATCTGCTACGGAGCACCGTGTACGTGTACGAACAGAATAAAATTTATTATCCCATTTTCACAGAAGACGAACTGCGTTTTAAAACACCACTGCGTGTCATACTGTAAAAAAAGTGATATCCATTATTTTCAGAAATATTTCAATGTCATGGCTCTAAAAATGTACGTTTAACACTTTAACTGTCACATCGAAGTTGCTGAAAATTTTATTAAGTATTTTCAACCGATCTTGTCTGTTATTTTTACAATATTTCAAATTTATCTTCCTTTTTACGATCGAATCTTTGTTTTATTTTTACAACGATCCATTTTCTCGACAAGGGTGTCGCATGATTGCAATGTAACTGGAAATTTTTCTTATCAAGAAAATCGTTCTTTCTAGCGAGAGCACGACCAATTGCTTACCAGGTGTAATGTTACATAAAACTTAATATGTAAAGTGATACGTATGTACATGTATAACATACAAGATTCCTGATTTTGTAAAACCAGCGACACGTGCTACATAGAACAACAATAAAGGTGATATATGATGTTTTATAAAAGGGAACTCGTTCTCTGAGGTACGTGATCTTCATTTCCCCGCAATTTTTCCTACCCATTTTCCTTTTCCACCTGTTCAACATGATGAGAACCGCACGTACGTACATGCTCACTTACAGTACGAAATTTTTATTCAGGTTTTTGAAACACGTACGTACAGTCTGTCACGTATGTCTGTTATGTCATTTTATAAATGAACGTCAATTATGGTTACACAAAGAATTAATTATCGGAATAAAAAATAAAGCAAATTTAAAGTAAAGAACGAAGTATACTTTTCTCAGCACCGGATCCCACCTAATCGTGGCTTTGCGTCACTGGTCGAACGTTTACTTATTTGCAAGGGTGTGGCGGACTCACCCTGTATATTCTATCTGACTGACTACCATTCACTTTCTGGGCGCGGTGGAAGGTTCAATGAAGTTCGTGTCAGAAACGTAAATTCATAAATTATAAGTTGACCATGAACCAGCGAGGGTCAGTGCTAACTTTGGATCAGTTGAATTGTCCGCTGACAAAATGTATCGATTGATTTTTACCGCATTACAGATAGCTATCCGAACGGATGTACAGTAGAATACTGGCCTATTTTGCTTTGTGCGACTTCCTGTCCAACCACACCGGCCTCCCCCGATTGCCACTGAGCGTTGGGTAAACTCCAAATGGAAAAGCTTTCGCTCTAACTCGATGCCTGCCTCTACCTGATTTACGTTAAACTAATTGCCACGGGAACCTCGGCCAAAATCAACCAGCTCGAGATAAATGTCACTTCGTTTCGCGTAACATTGTTGCAGCCTAACAGAATGCTCGTTGAGAGATAGAGACAGATAGATCTCTCGATGGAATTCCTCGCGAAAGTAATTGGCTCTTTAGTTTGCTCGACGATTGATCGATACGTTATTGAGTTGCACCAAACAACCCTTTGATTTTTTAATGAAACGCCGTTCTGTTTTTCGATTGATCTACTTGTTTTGTTCGAACAAGAAACGTTTTATTCGCGATTCGAGGTTTTTCGAATTCTGTTTACACGTGGAAGCTTTTTTTATTGTTTCGTGTACCTCTGAAAATCGAAATAATCCTTTTGCGTGGATGTATTGGGAATAATCGATAAAACCTTGTCCTGACCGAGCCAATTGCCGATTTAAATTAATATTCCTGAATGGTTTGCAATATTTTTGAGCTATTTAGGTGATTAAACCTACCTATATTATTTCAAATGTATTGCCACATCTGGCTGCCAAAATTGAATGAGACGAATCACTAGAAGACCGCGTATTGATCGAAAAATATTGCATAATTATATGAAATTCAAAGCTTTATAATTAATTAATTCTACCTCTCAAACTTCTCTTTTCAATAATGAAATTTCAAAGTTTGTCGAATCATTGTAATCAGGAAAAAGCTTCAGAAGACTCGCGAGACCAACAACTTCAATCCCGTTTAATTTGTTCTCTAAGCTGTTTAAAGTGCACAGAGGATCGTAAATTGATTGGCGAACAAAAACAAGATTCATTTGCTCGTCGAGCTTTCCTTGGTTACGTAACAGGAAAACGCTTAAACAGCGATACCAGCTTATTAAAAGTTCGTAAGCGAATGCTTATTAGCCAGTTTTTCCTCGAAACAATATTTCATTCTCTTACTCTTTGTTTCGTTCGTTTGCTTTTACGCAGTCTGAAACTCGACAAGCAAAGCTTCAGAGAAAACGCTTCAAAAGTAAGTAGTTGCACTTTCGAGTACAATTTTTTTCTTTTTTTTTAACGACTCGTTCAACTTTCTGCAACCAATCGACGCTTCGCGAGACTCTCCATTTTTTTTTTTTCTCAATAAAATGAAAAATGTTCGAGTTTCATAATTGTCCTTCAATTTCAAGAGGCAGCTGCACGAACGCTTTCCGCACGCGCGATTCTTCTCTATGATAATCGAACGATTTTACAATTGTATTCAGTGTTATTTTCCACGTTTAAACGACACATTTTGTATCCTGTATTTCAAATAATAAACAATTTAATAAAATGCTTCGACACTGGTTTCTGTTTTTAAACGATATCCTCTGCCTTCTGTTACCGACGTTGTCAACGTTTCCATGAAATGGTTCATGAAAAAATCGAGCAACTGAAGTAAAGTGGCTTGCGAGACACGGCCAGCGGGACTTTTCAAGTAAGCTTTTCAACAACTGGGCGACGAACGACTATCGTTGGGACACAGCCACTATATTCTCCTTTCTTTTACGAAGAAGGAACACGCAAACCGTACGTCTTTGTTCGTGTCGTGCGAAATTGCCACGTTTCTCCTTGCTCGTAATAAAGAGAAGCGGCTGCCAGAGAAGGAAATCTTCAGTCTACCTAAAGAGACTGTGATCCACACTACCTATTCCTTTTCAACGCTTTCTTTTCAGACTTTATGTTGCCCCTTATTTTCTGCAAATTTATAAGATGCTTTTCAAGGCTCTCCTTTTTATTTCGAGTATTGTACAGTAGAGGAAGTACAATAGACTCTCGTTATATTGCCGCGGACGAGCCTGTAGGGGCGGAAAAATTTGTCAAGCTTCCAAACTCTATTCGAAAGGACATAGGGGAGACAGAAGTGTATGATTTTCATGAATTATGATGGTGAAAGAACGACGGTAGTATGCTGAAAAATACGTGTGAAGGCCAAATCACTCGCGTGACAATATAACGAAAGCCTACTGTATAACTAAGGGTGTGAATCATATGTATGCTCGATGGCAAAAATAGGCTGAATAAGGATTTAGATAAAAATGTGGTAGCGTGAACTTCTCGATGATGACACGATTTGATAAACGTAAATACACATAAGTAATGGATGGGAAAATATAATATTAAGTCGTTTTACAAATTTGTACCGTTTTTCTCTAGAGGAGAAGGTGAGAATATGGTTTTTTTTTTATTCTCAGTGAAATTCTAAATATCTGAATTCTCTAATTTTAGTCGAACTATTTTGTAGTTCTGAGCCACGATTAACCCAGCAACCACCTTTTCGTAGGTTAATCACCTACTGAAATATTTCTACGTTCAGTTGAAACATTTTGGAAGTTCTCTCTTGTAAATCAAGATATTTTCCATGCTGTCGATACGAATATTTTATCACATGCGTCGATGAATATTTAAAAAGTCGCTGACGTTGTGTATTTCTGCGATCGATCGAAACGAAAGCTATGAAATTTTCATATGTACCTTTCACCAGGGAATTCTGGTAAATGAATAAATTAATAACAATCACTTTGTTTCACGGTATCAGTTCCATTACAAATACCTTTATTCCTTTTCAACGAATAGATAATTTTTATAATTAGTGCTACAAATTTAATTTAATTAAATAAGAAGCACTTAAACCGTATTAATAAACGATATTCATGGAATAATGAAGTCGAATATACAACTTATTTCAAGAGGAGGCAATACCATTTACGCGGTAACATTTAAAGTACGTTTTGTAGAGCTGTAGCATTGTACATAATACATAATACACTTGATTCGTTCCTTTCTCCGATAATCGATCATTCAAGTAACTAGTATTCAGATAATTGGCATCTCCGTTAATCGACATACGGATTATCGACGTTTAACTGCGTGTCGTTCCTATACTTTGCTGACCCATACCAGCGTGAAGCGAAAGCGGGTTAAAAGGCATTTGTCGCAATAAATTAAGTTAACACCATCGATTTGAATGACAAGCATAGCGTATGAATGTGGATAAACTAAATATACTTCTCCATTAATTATCTGAATCGATAAATTATGCAAACTTTCGTTCGGAAGTTATTTTAGCGAATAAATTTTTTAATTAATGGATGATGCGATATCAGGAGCTAAAGTATTTACCCCCTCGCATATTTGAAAATTATTATACGATACTTGAAATAATTATGAGAGCGTATAACGCAGGAGAATTAGCAAATCATTATAGATAATAATGCATGTTCAGTGAAATGACATTTTTGAAATGTGTATATTGAAAATTGTTACTAAAACAATATTAAATAAATAGATATTTTTGTATTTTTGTATCCTTCATCGAATAAAAGACAACAGAACTAAAGGACAACAAGAAGATTAAAAAAGAAGAAACCCTGTATCCAAACAATTTTCAAGAGTTCCTCTAACAAAAGCTGATTACTAGTTAATCTTCAAGAAGTCCACAACGTAATGGAACAAAGGAATTATTTACCTAGAAAAACAATTCTGCGAACAACTACCAGAGACAAAATCGCCAGTGAAAACAAATTTCTGCACGATTCATCTTTGTCTTGGTGGCTATGTAGCGACCGTTTCGAAACAATCCCAGAAAAATGTCTCGTCGTCTTCTCACGCTTCAGTTCCACCAGCGTGTTCCCTTTTCTCAACCAAATAACCGACTAAATTCAATTTAAACTCCCGTAGACGAATTGCGCCCCTATTAAAAAAGTTTCACCAAGAAGAAAGTTACTGAGAAGAAGGGACCAAGACGAGTTTGAAAAATTTTTAATTAATTCATTAGAGTAAGATCGTTCGAGGTTGTTTCTATCTCAACCGACGTTTAATCGCAATGGATTCATGGTGACACGATCGTTTCATCCGCATGTTATTCCCTGTCAATGCGGCTCCAGCTGAATGCACCCAGAGACCGCATCATAATCTGTCACGAAACCGCAACTGACATGACGTATGCACAAAGGCCCTTTTCGAACGGAACGCGTTTGCTTTCAAACATGGATTTTCCATGTCTGTAGAACAATGTACTGATAACTTAATTATATTCAGCACGGTATTCGCATTGAAAAGTTAACCAACAAACAGAAGCATATTAACCCTTTTAATAATCGTTAAATCGTCATGAACATCCATTACATCACCGGTATGAAGCATTATTTATCATTCATTTATCATCATTTATCATCAGTAGCCTCCCTTAGACCTTCCCTTGATCTGGCACTGCTGAGGTCAAATTATTATATCACAAAGGATTTAAGTAGAATGGATGTACCATTTGTGGTCATTTCTTCATTCAAGAATAAAGCACAAAGACCAGAAAAGTTTCTTTTTAAGAAAGATGGTATTAAACTTTTGTCCATTTTCAACCCTCCTCATCAATCATGAACTGCCTCCCACGTGACGTTAAGGTTTGTTCTAAATCCGATTAACTCGAGCTTCGTGTTAATTACAAAGTAACTTCGCAAGTGTCGTAACTGGCACGAAGCTTTCTTTAGGCGAGACAATTTGTCACGAATGAGAGAACGGGACAAAGACGCGTATCGAACGACTCTTCACCTCCATTCGTTGGAGAATGCTCGACAGTTGCTTTATCTACCTCGCCATTGACATCGACCCTCTTTCGCTGACGATGCAAGACGTACCCGAAATCTGGCGATCAAAATGAGATACATGCGCATATCGAGAGCCGAGTATATTGCAACCGAACGCTTCTTTTATCCCTTTCTCTCCCCTATTGTAAACATGGATACCGTCCATCGGTGTATTTCTGACGACGCTGTTCTTCAAATGTTCCCTATTCATAGGCAATTCTTATTTATGTATATGCTAAATCGTGGTAAGAGGTATATGTGTTCCCACAATGGAAGCAAGAAGAATCATAAGATATTTTCGAATGAAAATTCTTTCAGACGTATAGAATGCACTGAAGAATGAGGAATTGCATTTTTTGAAGCAGCGAATATAGTAATAGGGTGGATGAGTGGATTTCAATGAAATTTAATTTAACTAATTTAACTTAATGAACAGTACGTAAACGTTTATACGCAAGAAGTGGTCCCACAAACCTAGATATGGTAAAGGACGGAAGCAGGAGTCGTCACCATTTACCCTGGAGAAGGGACATACTGTACATCCAGTTAATAATTAACCCTCGGACGGCAGCCCATGAAGAGAGCTCCAATTTTTATACAATTTTGCTCCGTTTTCGAAATTTTACATAAGAGATAAGCGAAACTAAATAAACTGCTTCTTTGAAACGATACATCCAGAAGCAGATTAAATATTTAATATGAACGAAAAGCGAGCAAGACGGTTGCTATTAAAGCATTTCAACGAAACGAGACGTTGAGCCCGTGTATACACATCGGTGAACATCTTTCGGCTCCCATTAGAGTTCCAATAGCGGTTTCCGGCAAACTTTATGACTCTCGTGCGAAGATTGAAGTACCTCCCCGTCTTGTTAAATTGCCCGTTAAGAACAGCCTGCACACGTTCGTCGGTGTCGCGTTTATACAAATTTTCTCGCGACTCGTCTCACTGCACCGAAAGTTCCGCAAACTTGCGATCACCGATCTTGAAACGTTGTTGAAGCACGTTTTCCTAGTTTCTGATAACGATCGTTCGCAACTCAAACATCACGTGCTTCCTAACGAACGTGTATTTGCATTTGCCCGCGTGTACGCTCGATCATGTCGTTTCGGACTTGCGGCTGCTTGAAACGATGTTACACCTTTAGTTTGTAATTTGTTGGTTGCCGTAGGATCGGCTCCAATTAGCTAGACTCGTGTTTTTACGTATAATTGGATGACGATTGAGAACACTTCAATGATAACGAGTGCTACCTACACTTGAGCTTTTCAATGCTTTCGAAAATCCTTTGACTTTATTGGACGATGATGAGATGGAATCTCAGTCTTTTGATGGTTTCAAGAGGCATAACGTGTAAACGAAGGCTGATTAAAACATAGAGAATAATGACGGAAATGGGACGTACATGTCCGTGGAATAAAACTTTGAAGATATATTAGATAGTCATGTGAATATTGCGAATTTTGTATCAGAAAAATTATGAAGTGATAAACGTTTCATTTCAAGTTCCTTTAAAACTTATTCCTCCAATATATGAAACTCTTTCGTTTGAAAGTTATACATTTAACTTTAGGTCAATATTGTTGTGTATGTTTTGTAATGAATTCTTTATTACATCGTATCAATTTAATTAAATATTTCCCGAGTGTAAATTTAATGAAATTGTTCGTTCCGCAGCATGAAATAATTATATACTCTGGTGTTTTGAAGTAAACGTCTTTGATGTCATAATCTCGAAAGTCCTGTTTCGGTCAGGATAAACAAGAACTTTTAACCGCTATTAATCCATATTTTGCAAGCGAAATTTCATTAAAATTAATAATTACTCCTTTCATTTTGCACGGGTCAGTCGTTGCTGAATTTCACAATACCTGCCACGTCCGACCGAAAGTTTCTTCGATAATTAATTTCATAAAGTTAACGAAAATTGCAAAGTTTTGGTTAAACATTAATTTCAATCTCATTTAATTGCTACAATCGTTTGGTGTTTCTTTGGAAATTTTTTACCGTTTATCGAGGTGAACTTTGTGGAGTTTTTAATTTATGCCGGGAGTAATGATGAAAAATTAGCAAGATTCACGAATCGTAATGATAACTATTAGATATTGAATACCGAATCGCGATCACAACTCCTGAGGTATTCAGAGTGACCACGCTTCCTCCAGACTCCAGATACTGGTTGTCCTCCCGTGAACGCAATTAAATTGATTTGCATTCGGTTATCAATTTGCCGCGTTCGATGCCCGTCGTGGTCTGAATCGATTGGCAATTATGAGATATGCATCCGAATTTGCAGTTTCAACGATTCCGTTCTCTTACAATTTTACAAAGATGTTGTCTCCTAATTAGACTAATTAGACACGTTTCACATACTGCTGAAAATTGACCGGATTTCAACGAGTTCATGAACCTTTCCATCAGGTGTTCCTCGTCACGAAATCTCGTTTCCCAATGTCATGATAAATCATGTTTGCTGTTCGTGCATTACACAGGACACGCGTGTTCCCCTAACTTCCCAGAAAGATCCATTTAGCACGAATTTGCATGTCGGTCACAAAGTCGACATCGCAACGCGTCACACGCGCGTACAATCCGCTCAAAAACGCTTCTCAGAGAATAATATCAGGGACTCCGATACGAACAGGTCGCTTCGTTAACGACCGATTAATTCATTGGGTTAGAAATAAAAACTTATGAAATGAGAAAACGAATGGATTGCTTTAATTAGTCCGTTTTCCTTGCGACAAATTAAAGAAAATAAGAAGATATTGATATTGTATCGAACAGAAGAAATTAGAAAAGTAGAAACGGTTCAAGAAATTTTTATTAACTCGAGAAAAGCTGAAGAGTAAGAAGAAAATGCACGTGGAAACGCAGAAAAGCAGTAGAGTAATAATAAAGAAAAGGAGAAGAAACAGCTTTCTTTCAGCAATTAGAATTTTCTTGGAGACGACTGAGACTCGCAACAGTCTCGCACGAGTGGCTTAATTAAGCCAGACCAATTAAAAACACGGCCACGTCGCATTAAATCCTATTTCACTGTAGAAATCTAATCAGCGGAACAACACTGTTTTCTTTTTTTTCGAACAACGTTGAATCAATTGACTGGCTTATTGACAGCGAATGTTTAACAATAGAACTATCAAACCTAGATTCTTATTATTAGATATTGTAATTTTTAATTATAGAAATTATTAAGGTGCTTTGGAAATGTATATTCATTTTTGTTGAGATAAAGAACGATTCTATACTCTAGTTTATATTTCACTAATTATCTCATTCTACTAATAATTCTACTATAAATCAAGCGTTTCGCGCTGAAGCGCGTACTTTTTGACAGAAGCGCCATCAGTACAGAAACGGCGCAAACTACTGAACGGATTACTGACCGCAGATAGTCAGTAAATAATCGACCTATTAGTTCCTTACCGATAAGTCAGTAAGTCATCGAATAGTTTGAGCCTCTTTTGTATAGACGGCGCTACCATCGAAAACAGGCGTACAACAACCTATCTGTACAATGTCCAAAGACAGACTGACGCGCTTCAGCGCGAGGCGGTTAATTTATACTCTATACGAACCGTATTACCTGCTATACTCTATACTGCAGAAATTATCTACCTATGCTCACGATTAAATTAGGCTTCTCCAGGGATACTGATAGTTCTCAGTAGGCATCTCTGGAGAAAATGGCAATGTATTGAAGGGACCCTTATATATATATATATTTTTCCCTTAATTTTATCCAGCTCTGAAAGAAACCTATTTTTCGAAGTATATATCATCCGCTATCGATTAGAAAATAAAAATCCTTCTGACAGTTCAGATTGACAAAAGATAAGACGACGAAGAAGAAGACTAGTGTTTCAATATCGAGCCACTCAGAAAAACAAAACTCTCACCCTAAGCAGTGACGTCAGTAACCCCGACGCTCGTCAACGCGCATGCACCACCCTTTACTCGAGGGTTCAGTAGAAGAGAGATCGAACACCGACACCATTTCTCGCAGTCTCCTCCCGTTACTCGCGCGTGCATCCAAAACATCTTTCTTGCGATCTTGCCAACTGAAAAGGAACAAAAATCGGTTTAGAATTCCACATCGAAGATATACAACCTTCACAGTGTGTTTTCCGCCTATTTATCTCTTCACGTTGGTGCATCTCGTGGAATGCGAGGACAGCGATCGTCGGAGGCTTCGTAAGATTTCAATAAGTTCGGCTTTGTCGGCCGAAAACTGTCAGCAGCTGCATACGAAACGAGAAAGTGAGTAAATAGAAGATAAGGGGTGACGTGATTCTTTCGTTTATAAGCTCGTGGAATGGGTCACCATAGTATGTGCGCAGAGGCGTAGACATCATGGGGGAGCTGAAATGCATAACGTGACGCAAAGTTAACGAACGACGCGTTTTCGTACGGCCACTTCCGTTTCGGTAACGCGGGCTAATCCAAATTTCAAAACCACTTGTGCTAAATTAATTTTTCTTGTTGCGATTACTTTTACCAGAAGTTGTACATACCGGTATATTTTTATGTTAACCCGTTCGATGCCACGTGGATCACTGGTAGCCTACTGTATTCAGTAAAAACACATCTCTGGTACTAGGAGAGCCGCCTCAAGACATGGTCCCTCTGGGTAGTCGCCAAGGACCTGAAAATAAAACCACTTAGTTAGAATGACGTCCTAAAGACCTATTTATAGAATTAATTCTTTACAGAGAAATTTCGTAAACAGTTGTATTGAAATATAATAAATTATTCCTGCTGGAGTACCTTCACATACGTGGTCTATCAATTAATCATTATTTCTCCATTATTATACCCACATGTTGGTATTAATGCTGTTGTAGTAAAAGGGTTAATCTGATTTGTAGTCGCAGAATACACTAGTATTTTTACGCAAACCAGTCGAACACTCTGTATAATTCAAATCATATATGAATATTCATGATGTTCGACAACGATTTTCACAGCCATTAATCTTGTACAGGACGTAAAGTGTAATACGCAGATAAATGGTAGCAAATATCCGTATGTATGTCACGACACTTAACACAAGAACAAAATTTATTGCTTTCGACCTCGGATGAGTTGAAAGATATATCATGGACAGTAAGATCCGATGGCGCCACAAAATCTGATATCATATATGTATTATGTATCGCTAGTTGGCAATAATATTTATACACTCGTGATCAAATCTGGCTTCCCCAGAGAAATAAAACTTCGATCCATCTGACTACGAGATATCTTTATTATAATCTAAAAATCACCGAAGGAGCGGGGGGGAGGCAATTATGAAGAAGACCATAATACCACACGTCCCTCCATAAATAAATACAAAAAAAATTCGTTCGATTCCAAAGTAAAATCCTAAAAATGTATTTTTCGATCGGTGCGAGTCGAAGGTACCCTAAGTCCAGATTACCTAAGGACGAGAAGCCTAAGTTCCACGCGACTGTACGTTGC
Organism: Osmia lignaria lignaria; assembly: GCF_051020975.1. Lineage (NCBI taxonomy): Eukaryota > Metazoa > Arthropoda > Insecta > Hymenoptera > Megachilidae > Osmia > Osmia lignaria. Next base: position 8,054,798 of record NC_135047.1, on the reverse strand, counting down.
ACATGGTGGGAGAAAGGGAAGGAAAGTTGGGATAGGGGTTAGGAGAAAAGGAGAAGGTAAATGAGCGAGGGTGAGTGAAGGTAGGAGAACGAAACGAGGGTGTTGGTTGCAAATCGATAAACCACGGGAAACGCGAGCACCCTTGCGCACGGCTTCAACATGGCGGTCGGTGAGTCCCATTCCCTTTTTCCCTGTTCGTGTTCGGTTAGGTAGAGGAACTTTGCTTGCACGATCGATTCGACACACGCGTGTATTTTTCACTTTCTCGCCGGCCTGCAAAAATGATCCCGCAGGATCGATGAATACCATAGTTATGCGGTTCGTGTGTTAACGTGCGCGTGCATGTGTTACTAGTTGCAGGGAGCGATATAAAACTTTATTCGAACTGTTTTCAGACGAGGATCCGATATGCGGATCAGGGAGGCCGTCTCGGCGCCGCTGCATCCTGGAGGACTGAACAACAAGTAAGTACATTAAGGATTTTCTCGTATTATTGTCCTGTAGCCAATTCAATCGTTTCGACGTCGCTTTTGTTCATCCTCGAGCTTTTTGTAACATTAGTGTGATAATTAACTAACGATTCGCGCTGGGGTGGCTTTCGCGAATAACCGTCTCACGTTTCAGTGATTTTATGTAGCTCCTCGTTGTGATCTATCTGTTCCTTTATTTTGGAGGAGACGATTTTCATTTATAATTTCGATTCAGTGTCGGTGTACATAATACAATGGAAAGCAAAATAGAATATACGTATGAAATTGTAATGTTAATAATATTCTGTAAAAAAAAAAAACAAATAGGTGGTACTGTGTAAGCTTCAGCTTTTGCATAAGGAAGTATTAACGTGATATCATGTACTTGTAATTCTGCTTATTAATTGCTCCTCTTATTTTCATATTTCTGAGACAATTATCTATTGGTACATCGCTAAATATATTTTATTTTCTGTATATCACGTAGTGAAGCAATTTTACAGCGAATAGAGTGCAAGTAGCGCTAGTGTTGAGGGTTCTTGTTATACCGAGTGAAAACAACAGTTTATCATCCCGGCAAAAAATAATTTCTGAGAGATTATGTAATAAGGTCCATAAACCTTTGTAAAAACATTCCCTAAAAAAGGGAATGTGAAATTCATAATTCCATTAGGTTCATTCAGTCTTTGATGTTGTAGAATTTTCTCTCTCAAAATTGACAATGAAGAGAGTGTAATCTTTTGTAGAATTAGTATAATTAGCTCACGTTCAATTACGTAGTTTCACTGAGATCTAGCAACGAGTAGCTTTTAAATGTTACTTATCTAGTGTAAATTGTAGAATATTTATTCCGTACCTTATTATTAGCAATGCCAAGGCATTTAACTGAAAAGGAAAAACCATAAGGTTAGTGTTGACTCTAAACGGTCCCCCTTTATTGATACAGTTCAAAGTTCGTGTTAATTTTCCTTTATTTTTCCTTTTTTTATTTTTTGGTTCATTCACGCATTCAAGGTATACGTGCTTCTTATGATGTTGACCAAAATACGATATCTCGTCTAGATTTTGTTTATCGATGTCTCCGTTTGTAAATACTTAACCCTGTCCCTTGATCGAACGCATCAAACAGTGCACTCACAACAACACACACCTGTACAGGTAACAGATCGCAACAAGTGATTGTCGCATGAATGATTTTACCGCCCCTCCTATCCATCAAAACGCAACTTTGTTGAATAAACAATCATTGTTACGCGTAAATGTCTCGTTAGCGATGTACAAAGATTTTTTTTTTTATTCCTCTTTCGATTTTACCATTATACCTGCCTTTAGAGATCAACTATACGAAATTATTAGAAAGTTTTTGTATGGCGTTTTACTTTCGTTAAACCAAGTTTACACGCTTATGTAATTTGCACAAACTAAAACACTTAAAACGAATTTACCCGAATAAATAAACTCGGTATCCCTGTTTACGTGTTTAATTTAATTTATTTTGCTTAATTTTGCTTGGCTGACGTTGTTCCGATTCATACACGTCATACAAAGTATCAACGATCCCATCGATGAAATCGCACATCCACGCACATAAACGCACTGTCCATTCCTTCTCGATCGATCCTTAAATTCAACGGAAACGAGTTTGAATGATAAATTTTTAATATTCATGATGTTTGCATTTGATTTAAAAAAATCTGTAATTTCAACTGTCGATACCACTTTACTAATGAAGCACTTATACGTCATGAAAAAATATACCAAAAATATCAAGTGGATAGTAGTTTAATTAAAGATGTCAAGAGACAAGTAATTCATATAATTACTGAATATTCCTTTCCCTGAAAAAAGTCAAGTAGATACGTAACTATGTATACTTTATTTAATTATACAAGGTACTTAATCGTAATAATGCACAAAGACCTGAAGAACACCGAAATAATGATCGAAACTAGAAATGAGATCAAATTCAATATGTAAATGCTCACGAATTTGAATGAAGGGTCAACAGAGGTGACAATGGTACCTCTGCTGAAGTAGAAATGAAACTCGAAGAAAAATGTATATCTAACGCGGTATCAGAGCGGTTTTCGGAAAAAAATTGTAGAAAAAGTTTCTTCTACAACATCATGAATATTTTGCATCGATGTTGAATGAATCAATGCCTCGTGCTGGAGAATTTCAAGCAGTCGAGCGAGAAAGAATGCCCTCGCAAAGTGCGTCCATGTGGGTGAGCAGAGTAGCTCGTGCCACCTCGCAGACGTTCTTACGTAGGTGTGCTACCTATATTTGCATCGCCATAGATCGTACGAGCCGCGGCTAACGGAACGTATCGATCCACTTGGACTCATTCCTCTGTCTCTCGCTCACAGTCAGCTTCGTAGGAGCGAGCCGAACCAGCCGATCAGCGTGGAAATCGAAAATCACAACAACGACGTCTCCAACGATTTCCTCTTGGCCGACACCGAGGACTTCCGTGTCGCCGAGGACACCACTACCTGGTCCTCGTTCGCGATCACACGCGAGAACGTGCAGATCGATAATTCGAACGAGAACGAGAACGAGAACGAGAACGAGACTAAGAACGAAAATGAGAACGAGAACGAGAACGAGAACGAGAACTTGAACAACCTGACTGTGCCGAGGATCCGGAAGAACAGTTCCGCCGAGAGCTTGGACGATTACGAAGGTAAATGAGCGATTCAATTTTAATTCTTTCAAATTTCGATCCTGACTTTTTTTTATCATTTACTCGCATCACTGGCATAGATGAATTTTAACCCACCCTATAGTCTTTCTTATAATAACCATGTCCAATATTAATTCAACGTCTTAATAACAAGCAACTTGATAAGCATGTAGTACTCGTCAAAACAAACATACGAAGACATAGAAAATGTGGGTACAATACGGAACACGATAGGCTTCCTTACGGAAAATGGCGCTCCGAGGGTAGAACGCCCTTATTACTCGTGTGTAAACGTTTACTTGAACAAATTTTATTACCCCTTTAACGGCAAAGTCTGAGTCAATCGAGAATTAATATAAATTAAATGAATCATTGCTTATCAAATTTAAATATTCCAAATTAGGAATGAATTAAAAAGAAGAATCTGTTCATTTTTAATGTATTCAGTTTCATGCATAATTAGGAAGGAAAATATAAGTCACTTACGTTCTTTGTTGTCATAAAAATCACGAACTTCGATATTTAAGACTGACCCTGAAGCATTCTAAGAATGACATCGCCCTTGACATTAACCATGACACTTATGGTTTAATGATGCAGGTACATACATGGATTCATGTGTAGGCTCGCGATCAAATCAGGCTTCTCCGAGAAAATGATGTCCCGGGCACCGTTGCTCTTAAACATCCCCAGGGAAAATGATGTAGCGAAAAGTCTCTGGCCTCCCAGTACAAATTCCTGAAGCACACGTGCACTCGATTAAAGTCTCCAGCAGCGTATCTGTTTATAGCACGTTGCTTCTTCGTATGTTTATGTTCATAAAAATCGACAGTAGTATGCCTGGAAATAATATAACAGACAAAAACCTGGTATTTCTAGTAAAACTAGTGTAATTAAATATATAATTTCTCTTAAAACATACTTTCCTATATAGAATATAAAATGAAATATAAATTTTCATCAGCACCAGAGAATTATTCGAGTTATGATCACCGCGAATAGTGAATCATCCTGTAGACGTAGAAACGTTTAACTGGCGCGTATTCGAATAAAACGATTGAATTAAAATCCCCTTGGTCGAGTGTCTGGTCTACTGCAATGAGTCAGTAGCCTCCGCTGCATCAGGCCGATTATTCAGTATTCCGGCAATGTGCAACGGGCATGAAATTCCGCAGGGCGTAACTCCTCTCGCGAAGACTCGTCCCACGAGTTGACACCGTCCGAGTGGTCCGACTGGTCCGAGGAAGGAAATCTGCCTTCGCGAGGTATCGTCAACCCTAACTATCTAGGTTTTCAACACCTGCGACCGTCTCATCTATACGACACAAATCTGACAGAGGACGAACAAGATTACCCCTGGCTGTGCGAGTACAACAACAACGACGACGAGGACACCATCAATTACCTTTGCGTGCAAAAGAACGAGAAGAAGAGCTTCTACGACTACAAAATACCGGTAATTGGATTTTCGTTGCTTCTCTGTCTAGTGTTTCTGACTTGCCTTTTACGCTGATCGGATTTCTTGTCGGGGGAATAACCTGTTGGTTAAAGAAGGCAAGTTAACTCGTTATATTAACACGTTCCCTGCCATGCCGAAGATGTTGAAAGTTTTATCGAGTAATTTAGAATTGAAGCATTCAGAACCAAAGTTCTTCGAATATATGTTTAATGGGGTGAATAATCAATCAACTCTGTTTCAATAAAAATCAAGATATTAATTTTGTTTCCAGACTGTATCACAACTGTTCACCGCAGTGTTACTTGAAAAGGTCAGATCAGAAAAAGCGCATGAGACAAGATTGAAAGAGTACTGGAAACAGAAATGTGCGAAAACAGGCGACGATGAAGAAGCACTTCCCGACTCAATTGCGGAGAACAGCGATAAATTGTCAACGGAGAAGTTAGAAGTGGAAGAAGAAGAACAGAAAATTCACGTTGGAATTGAGAATAACGAACTGTTGACCAGTGAGGAGGTAAAAGAAGCAAAAACACGTAAGACGAGGTGGGAAAAGCAAGTGGTAGACGGTGTTGTACAAGGGTGGACATTGTGCGACGATGATGATGACTCAATAGCGGAGAAGAGCACGAAATTGTTAGCTGCAAAGTTGGAACAGAAACAAGAACAGCAAATCCCCATTGGGAACGAGATCGACAAAATAACCACCAGTGTGAAGGAGACCCTTCAGTTTTCTGAGATACAGGATACAACAGATTCTGGGAAGACCAGCGAGACCGACGAGGTTCGTTTCAAAATTTTATACTAAACTTCGAAGAGAAAGTTTTGGTCTCTTATAAAATTTTCAGTCTAATACCTTGAATTTTGTCAAATTAAAATATTGTCCGTGGAATTGATTTTGTTTCTAGAATCCACTTGAGAGCATAAATCACGTTGAAAGCGCTGACGACACAAGGACGGAAGGAAAGGTCTTCTCGGCAAAATCGAACGTGGTCAACGACGTGGTCGAAGCGGAAACGCATCAGACTGTGTTGGAGAAGCACTCCGTGGATGGTATTGTACAGTGGTGGACAGTATTGGACGGTGTTAAAGAAGCGCTGGCTGACACGATCGCGGAGAACACGAAATTGTCAACGGCAAAGTTAGAAGAGAAAGAAGAACGAGAGATACCTGTTGAAATTGAAATCGTCGAATTGTCGACCAGTGTGAAGGAGACTCCTCAGTTTCCTGAGATAGAGGACATACCCGATTCCGGAAAGGCTAGCGAGATTGGCGAGGTTGCCGAGGTTGCCGAGGTTGGCGAGGTTGGTTTCAAAATTCTAAATCTCACTTCCCCTAACCCTTTCCTTAGTCAGCTGCGAGTATAAATGATTTCTGAAGCACTGGCAATCGAGAATAACGAGAATTCATTTTACATCGTTGATGTCACGCTTCCGAGTGTACGTGCGGGACACTAATGACTGCACACGCGTACAAATCGCATTCACCGAGTTCTTCGTTCCGAAACGACGTTACTTACAATTAGCTGCGCTCGTGTCGCATATGTAAGTGTCGACGTTAATCATAAATTTCCTGAATCTTTGCCGCGATCTTGATTCCACTTTGTGACTAAATACCAGTTACCGTAGATACGGGTCGTCCTCGATTCGCCAACAGATGTGAACGATTTATAAATGCAGTCTAATTTCTCTGATCAGGGCCGCGTCTAGAATTTATCGAACCCTAGGCATACAAATGGAAATTGGGACTCTTCCTGTATGATATTCGTTTTAAAAAAAAGCGACGGTCTTTGAAATTTTCTTGCAAAAGTTCTGATCTAGAAATACGAATAAGGCGACTTAAGGTGCATCATTTTTCCAGGCAGAGGATATCGTGGTGGAGCACATCGACCTGATCCGCGAGGCAAAGGAATTGCCTCACCAGACCCGTTCCAAAATAGGCAACCGTCAGACGGTCACGTCGAACGGCTCGGCCGACGACGACTCGGAAAGCAACACTGACACGGACAGTTACCCAGAAGAGCAGCCCACCTACACGAAACTCGAGGAGATAGATTTGTTGTCGAGTATCGGCCGGGACATCGGGGTCGATCTCGAGAAATACGTGCAACCAGTGCCTGACGTGGTTGCCATGGAAGCTATCGATCCCGTTCACGCGTCCTCACGAGCCGCTCTGAACATGATGAAAGACAGCATCGAGGATACGAACAAATTGTTGGATCGTGACCTCCCGGAGGCTTCCAGTGCGGATACCAGGAAGAAGGAGAAGATGGCAAGGAACCAGGCGAAAAGAAGGCAACAGCAACAACAGCAACAACAGCAGTTGAGATCGTCGAATACCCAGAGACGTCCTGATAAGAGAAGAGCTGATATGGATAATGGACCAGGTATATATTTTCCGATCTAACGATGGGGATATTCATTCGTACGCTTTGAAATTATTTTGATACTGTGATTACAAAACTTGAGTGGTTATTATTTACACTTGCAGAAGAATCTCGTGTAACCAATTATTTCTGTTTGATTTCGAAGGTGGTTTTGACGTGTACAACATCGAAACAGCAATGCCAAAGATCGACCTGGACGCAATAGAATCTCATTTGAGAGCTGCTCGTGAAGAGGAAAGACGGGTAAGTGGATCAGTGGTACAATTATTTATTGTCTGATTGTGGGTCAACAAAATTTTTATTATACCCCCGCTGGATTAAATGAGGGTATAAGGGGAGTTATAACCTCAGGAGACAAGGGGCCTTTTTATAAACCTTCCATTTACTATGTCTAAAAATATTGCTGCTGGATAATTAGAGAATTTGCAGAAAACAGGAATGAATGATGATTTCACGTTAACCTGACCGAAGTTCTCATGGATAAACGCATAGATAAAACTGAACGAACGCTCACGCGACCAGATTGAATCGTGTTCGCCGAAGGTCGAGATATACTCGTAATCATAAATGTTGCATGTCTGATAAACCCTGACTCCATTGCTTTAAATAAAGCTGTAAAGGATGCGGTGGGCGTTAATAAAGATAGGAACTTCAACAGGCTCCGCTGTTCAAGGGTTAAAAAAAGAATTTGAATGTTTAAATTAAAATGAAGCTTACTCTAGCAATTTTTTTTTTCTTCAAGTTCTAATTTTAATCCAATTAACCCCAAAAGTTGATTTCTCAATAACAATAATCTTCAATGAAAAATTAAAAATCTCGTCTAAACCGCTCCATCGTTTGAAAAGACTGAAAAATCCGATTTTTCTCGGAGAGAATTTTTTATCTCCGCATGGAATAATTTCGACGAGATGTTACGCGCCAAGTGTTTTCTGAATAATTGATGCAGAAAATAAGGTCGAGAAGGTTTACGACCCCATTTTCGACTGCCGATAGCGAGAGTCTCATTAAATCCACAGACGATCTATATTTGCCAGCGTGCAGTATCCATTGTATGGAAATAGGGGAACAGGAAACGGATGTCGACACGGAGAACGATCAATACGACTGTCAGATAGAGCGTGACACATTTTGGCAGTAAAGATTAGAATAGGATTTAATGATGAGCGATAACAATGGAGAATAAATGATGATAGTACGCGTATCAGTGTCATTGAATATTTTAGCTCTCGAGCGGTGAACCATGGAGAGAGCCATAATTTTAACTTAATTTTATATTTTGGTTGCACCAAAATGGCACCATAATCCCACAAACTGAATGCTTCACTCAATCAATAAAAATTGATTGATCAATAAGAATTGAATACCTGAGCATTGTATTAGGTTGGCAAACTAAATTTGGCCTTAAAAAATCCAAATTTGTGTACCTAAGCAAGTGCTGAAGGATTAATTTGTTGCAATTTCGTGAATTTCTTCCGTTCACGATATGCAAATTTTGCACTCAAATCAGGAAGTCTTAGTTGCACCAAAATGGCACCTTAATCTCTCAAACTGAATGCTTCACTCAATCAATAAAAATTGATTGATCAATAAGAATTGAATACCTGAGCATTGTATTAGGTTGGCAAACTAAATTTGGCCTTAAAAAATCCAAATTTGTGTACCTAAGCAAGTGCTAAAGGATTAAATTGTTCTCATTTCCTGAATTTCTTCCGTTCACGATATGCAAATTTTGCACTCAAATCAGGAAGTCTCAACGACCTCGAGGGTCCAAGATCAACAGGTAGATAATTGGCAAGATCGACAAATTTTCTCGTCTCTGAGAGGAATAATCGTGGACGTTCGGGCGTTAAACAAGCCAACCACTTTCACCGAGGACTGTGAAAATCTGAGACTAGAACAACCTCTGTAGACGGTTAATAGTTCCACCACCTCCTTCGAACAAACCTTACCGGAAGATCGGTTCACCGCTCACTTGACTCGTTTCAAGCCAGTCTCGTGTTGTTCTCCTCTCGTGCGAGTCTCTTGGGTGAAAACGTGAATACTTTCAGTGGAATTCTGCGTTATTCCACCCAACCAAAGAAGATCTTTAATAGTGAATTGGTGAAGTGATTAAAAAGAGTGTGATAGAAGTGCTATTCAAAACAGGATCCATTATAATGAATAGAATACAAAATCCTATGATCAATAACGATAATTCTCGAACTTTTAATTAATGGAGCTACTAATTAGGAGATAGGAGAGGAGAATGGCAGATGATTATTAGAAGCAACAAGGTTTCGGTATTGAGAAGATTTATTATACTTAATTACTTGAATTTTTGGGAGGAAAAGTGGACAGACAATTACTATTGGAGCAAAGAAATTTTCTTTAGATTACAAAGAAAATTTCTGATCGAGACACTAAGTAGAGAGAAAGTATCAGGACACTAGAATAGATCGTTAAATTTCTGTCATAAATATCACTAATAAAATAATAATAACAACCAAAGAATAAATGTGCGGTTTTACTATCAGAACTAAAGAGCTTTGTTGCATTAAATTCCCTAGAAGTCACCACGTTTAGTGATCAGCATACAATTGCGGACTGTCTTCACCTGTAATCCACAGCAATCCTATCCTCTTCCGGTTGCAAACCGCATCCATTATTTGCCAACGAGCATTTCGTCAGCGCCTGCGGTTTGATTTATCAGGGTCAAAGGAGATATTGATATTTGCAGCGCGATACAGTGGAGTTTGAATAACAACTCGAATATCCATACTCTTTAGTATGTAATTTAGTGTCATTACAAGTGAAGCTTGGGAAAGTATAATTTGGAAGAATCGCATATTTCCTTTGGTTGTTATATTTTTCAAAGGTAAAGTCGAGGATCAGAGTGAGTGTATTTCCATTAAAAGCACAGAATTTAGTGTAAATATCAGTCAAAAATTTGTCAGAAACGAAGGAGACTTCAGAAAGCCTTCCATTATAATTAACGACACGATAAACAATGAATACCCTAAGATACCTGTTCTCAACTTAATTTACCAGACACAATAAGTAACGAACAGAAAGGCGGTTCTAGTTACAGCTGGTTTGTCTGAAAACTTCTTAACGTGGTATTATATGGTAAACAAGAAGAAAGTATACGATTAAAGATACACGCATGCAACGGCGTAACTAAGATTTTTTCTGAGGTTCACCACGTCCCTTGGAATTTGGAAATTTAGGCATTTGGGATTTCTGAAAGTCTGGAATTTTAGAATTTTAGAATTTTAGAATAATGAAGGGACCAATCCTCATTTTGAGTGGAAAGGGGCAGGTCTACTCTGGCCCCTGTCTAATTACGCCAGTGCACGCATGTGAACCATACCTTTATTCCAATGCATTGTACCATGACGAAGAAATCACTTGATAAAAACGTCTATCTCTTGATCAGGAATTGCTCGAACTACTTTCTTTCCTGAATTGTGTGATTTGAAGCTCGTTAAAAGGTCTCGCCATGCGTGAAGAAACATCTCATGGTATTCCCTTAAACAGCTCCTCGAACATGTCCACTTTTACCTCCTGTTTCGGATAAGCGATCCATCTTGAACAATTTATTTGTTGACTTTCTTTTGGTGAGATTGTGCAAGTGCGACGAAGGGAAAATGTTCTGAAACAGTAGACAAGGAATACTAAGATTATAAAAGTCCCAAGATAACTAGAGCGAATCTTAGTAACATGGGCAGCAGCAACAAGGCGAGAAAACATTACAAAAAGGACTCACGATTCGTGACGGACCTTTATACATTCACATACGATGACTTCGATCTCGTAAGATTTGAATTTCCAAACGATATTTGCCATTTTAGCGAACGATTAGCGACAGAGATTTTGTTTCTTGATCACTTGATCATCATGGTGTGTATGGACGATTTTTAAATTAAATTATGCAACATTGGAATTCTTGTTCTTTTTTTGTCAAATTTCTTATCAAGAGTAATTGAGACATTAATTGATACTTTGGGAGGAAGCGAATCGTTGTTTTGAGCGATAATTGAAATGTTAAAAACACATTGAAATTGGAAGGTAGTGAATATCTTTTTCTACATTACAATAGAATGTTTCGACTATGTAGGCTTTTAATACGCTGAACTTAACCTTCTCGGTCCACTGAATTCTTTCCACACGAGTGACTCAGGTAATCTGAATTTTGTTGGCAAAGACATTCAATATCGAATGTATTGAATATTGGAAGTTTCACAGACGAATTGTTTTCAGTTTACGTCGGAAACACAATTGTTTTATAACATTCTATCAATCTTTGTTAAAGGATTTTAAGACGAAGAAACAACATTTTTTCGTAATTCTTTCTTTAAAACCTTATAAAAAATAGGGTTTTCTAGAAGAAATCTTTTTTTCCTTTTTCCGAAAAAAGGTGCTAGTATCACTCGAATACACCAGAAATTACTTTATCACCTTCTGTTCCCGCTTCAAATACGAATCTCTGTCGCTATTCGAACAGCTGAAAGTTACTTTTATCACTGGCCTGTAATCGAGCGTGTCACATCGATTACCGAGTTGGCTTTCATTTCTGGGGCATCAGGAGGACGATAAAGAGCCCGTCAAGGAACAGCCACAAGAAACGATCGCGGTGTTCCAGAAATCCGACGAATCGAAGGAACTTGAAAGAGAAGATCTTGTCACGCGATTCGATAGAGTTGTACGCGGAGATCCAGATGAAACTCTTCAGGTGCGACTACTGGAAATCCTACAAAATTACCAATTATTTTCCCAGGAAAATTTCTTACGACCAGAACAACTTGTCAAATAATGAAAGAAATGAAATCTCATAAAGTTTCAAATTTATCTCCTAAACCAGAGCCGGCTAACTGGTGGCTCGTAAGCCACATTAATTTGTACACCTAGTACTTAGTTAATTCCATATCCCTTTCCACAGAAATCAACGTAAAACGGTAACAATTAATTTCCTGCCTCATTAAATTAACATCAAACTCGCTAACCGAATAATTCGCGACACATTATGCAAACGTGACATTAGAAAGATGTTGTCAATCTCATTAATGCCCTTCGCTCCCACGCGACTGCGATTCCGATACAGTTTGAAAAGGTAGCTTTTACTTGCGAACGGGTAGGGGATTAATGCATCGAGGGGGTTTCCTCCCCCGAGTGTAACGAGTAATCACACTTCAGATTTCTCTGTCTGCCTGTTCACAGCGGCGAAACGACCGTGAAGAGATACGGAGGAGGTTGGCCATGGGTCCAGACGCCGAAGACTTGCGCGCTGAACGCGGAAGAAAGCCAAGCCTTCAGTCGCGGCTTCAAAGCGGTCGGTATCACTTCAACCCTTAACACATTGCAGGCTTTTCTACCCTCGAAAAATGTTTGCCTCGCATTTTTTTAAGCACACTTGCCCGGCAATCGCTTCGATACAGTGATTGATTGGACGGAAGGTAGAGACGGTGAAATTTACTTTAACCCTTGAACAGCGGAGCCTGAGTGAATCGTTGTGACTCGCTAAAGTTAAATGTATCATTTTAAAACGAAAGAGTTTCATATATTGGAAAAATTATTTTCAAAGGAACAGTGTAAAATTTAGAAAATAAAAATAATGTGGCTCTCACCATGATCCGCCGTCCGAGGGCTAAGAGGTCATTAAAAATCAAATAATAAAAGAAACTGGTAATTGGAGGCTTTTTAGTTGAGTGAAAGTGGATTTTCTAGTGTAGGTATGTGTTTGGAATAGTGATTGCAAATTATGATGCAATGGAATATAGAGAAACATTTCAAGAGGAAATTAGACTGAAATTTTTTGTGTATAATGAATTCTATTGAATTTTTCTTGCTACCATATTTTTATAATATTTATCTATTTTAACGTGTTAACTACGTTGGTAATAGATGACCAACCTTATTAATTGTGAAACTATTAATTGAAACAGTGCTAAATTAAGATGACCAACGGGATCGTGACGCACAATGGTGCAAAATCCTCAAAACGTGGCACTTGTAGTTATTGAAAGTTTTCAATTCACAGAAAATCACTTAAAAGGAAATAACTGAAAAGAAGAATGCTCATGGAAGCATGTCTTTTTACAGGAATGAATCTTCAAATCTGCTTCATGAACGAAACACCCTCAGATACGGAGTCTCCATGTTCGGAGAACGACGTATCTCCAGAATCCACCCCAACTTCGTTGGGCTCGAAACAACAACAACAACAACAACATCAACAGAAACAACAAATGCCAGTTAGGCCTCAAGTGCTCAGCCTTCCTCCGTTAAGGCTGGACACTGGTTCGAGTTCAGCTCCGATCGACGAAGCTGACTTCTTCGCCAAACAAGCCAGATTACAGACTGAAGCACGAATGGCCTTAGCACAGGCCAAGGAAATGGCACACATGCAAATGGAAGTTGAGAGGCAAAGGCTGAAACAGAGTCCTATTACAGAGATGGTGCGATCCAGCTTGGAAAAAGTGAGTTTCAAATCCAAACCCGCCCCTGTATGAAAGTAACAAAGAATTGAATTTTCCATTATTCTCTTCAGGTTGGCGTTCAATTAGGAGAAGACAGACGCAGATTATCCCGAGTACTTTTAACGGAGCTAAACGTCGCACAACTTCAAGTAGTCGCAAATGACTTGCACGCGAGAATCGCGGCCCTAAACGAGGCACTCGTCGAAGGACTTTTAAGAAGGGATGATCTTCACATGGAGCAAGATTCAATGCTCGTCGACGTTGAAGATTTAACTCGATATCTGTAAGTTTTCTTTTCAGCCTGAATTATTCTTCTTTTAATTCCTTTCATCTGACGCAACCTACTCGACGCAATTAAGATTACTTTAAGAATGAAAGAGTGCTCGCGAAAGGACGCATGACCTATTTTTCAAACTGCGAAATGGAACGAGAACTCTTAAGGAAAATCGATTTCGCTTTCGCGTACTCGAGCAACCACATTTTTCCTTTTTATTTCACCTTTTAAGCTGCTTTGTTTGCGAAATTATGTTTATATACCTTGCAAAATTAGCTTGTATGTAGATTTTTCTTTCATAGCCAATTCACAGCTCTCCCTTTTATCAACCAACACTAACGTCTTCCGGGCAAACTATGACAAACGTTATATTTTCCGGCCTGTCGCGCTAATAAACAGCTTCTGCTGCGTTCACATGAACAGAGGTGCCAAGCAGGAGTCGTTGAAGAAGAAGCAGAACGCGAGGGAACAGCAGACGGCGAGCAGAAGTCATCAGCAAACAAGCACCGCTCCGAACAAATCTACGTTGAAGCCGAAACTGACGCACCGTGGTTTCGTCTCGTTGGTAAGAAAATAATGCCTCGCCACGAGACTGCGTGGTCTCGTCGGAAATTAAAGGAGGCTCGAGTACAGAGCACCCTAGTAGATATCTTGAAACTCCTGGATCTGAAACAACAATAAATCCTGACGTCAATGCTCTGAACTGTTGCGACAAAGTCCTCTTCGAAACGAAAATATTATATAAAAATAGCTCTTCTAAATGGAGAGACTATAATAACTGAATAGTCACACCATCGTTTCTTCATCCGAACGAGGGTTCAAAGATACGTACCATAGATCACCAGCTCTCCTACCTTCGGCATATTGTTTACAAAGGAGGAAGCGGTCTCCAGAATTTCCAAATGTTTTTACAGCTTTCTCGTTATCAAACTGTAAGTAGAGTAATACGTATACGTGCACACACGTAGCCGATCAAGTAGCAACGAGCAAGTTCCCTACCTTGTTATCCTGATCGTACGGACGATGTTCCTATCTGTACAGGGTGTCTCAAAAGGGATACACACCATGAATGTTGCAAAGCGAATTGAAAAAATCTTGTATTATTATGCAGTCTGAAATTTTCTGAATGTACAGTTCTTCAAACATGAATATGCACTCGGCAACCAAAGGATTACGTTATTTCCAAAATAAATCATTGAATTTGTAATCGCTAATATCTCTAGAAGATTCGTATTGCAAATAATGAAGAGTTTGTCGATTACTTTTCGAAAATTTGCAACTTTTATGGTATACACATCTCTTTTGAGACGCCCTGTACAGCTAGTTTTCTTCGCTCGTGGCCATGCATGCATGCGTTTCCCAAGTGTATCGCCTTTATATGATAGCGTTACAAACAGTAGACAAATCTTTTCTCCATGTTATAAATAAGCGAATAGGTTGACAAAGCCTCCCTCGCTATGGAACTAGTTCTTTGTTCTCTGCAGTCGAAGACGTTCTTCTCCACCTAAACTAATAAATGCACCTAATAAAGCCACTTGCCTCGCGCGGAGGACAGTCAGGAGCAGGGGTGTCTTTTTTTTCGATTCGTTTTATAAATTTTTGCTTTAGAATCGCGTCGCAAATGAAGACATTAGCGATTAATTAATTTTACATGATACAGCAAAATTAATAGTCCGATATACTGGGCAAATAAATATAAAACTCGTTTTACAATTTGTCGATTTAGAACCGCGTCGCCAGTAAAGTCATTGGCGATTGATAATAAATTGTTTCTACTGACTGAAAAGTTTATTTACAGTTTGTCGAGTTTCATACTTAATGACCCAATATTTACAAAAGTATAAAAATTGAAATAAAATTTAGAACGATCGTACTCTGAATATAATTATAGTGTACACTTGCGATCCAATCAGGAAAAATAATCAGGAAAAAAGAGAACGAAGAACGCGTTACATATCCACCCAAAATGGTCGAGTATGAAGACGATCAATTAGGCGAAGAAAAGAAAAATAAATCTCACGAGCTAACCATAAAAATGTCCTCGAATAGAAACAAAGGATTAATTATTGCATACAAATCGAAGCAAGGCTTCCTCATCGACCGCCCGTTGAAACAATTTACGATTAGATTTAGCGAAAGAAAAAAAACGTAATCAAAAGTATATTAATCGTCTACTTGAAAAAGAAAAAAAAAAACGGATTACCCGAATTTTGCATAAAACTATTCACGTACTGATTTTCATGTATTCATACTTAAGGATTTGACACCAGATAAGGTGGATTTATTAAAGACGATGCGAAATGTGTATCTAGGAAATTTCGAAATCCTTTGATTTCGCCATTGCGCTACCATTTTGCGTGAAATCATTTAAACAGCGATACGAACTTATTATAAGAACAAATAATGACAAATAAACAACAGAACGTTTGATCTCCGGAAATTACACCAATATTATTTATCCCTTCAATACTATGATTAACCATCATTTTTTCCTTACTAAAAATTTAATTAACCCTTGTGTTTCTAAGGGTGAGGGGTCCTCCAACCAAACCTAGCTTGAAAATTTGAATAGCACTAAAATTACCTACACCAATAGTTTGAAATTAATTTTTAATATTTTTGATAATTTGTCTAATCACCTGTGACACCAAGCACTTCTGCATGCATGTTACAGTACTTAGCAGAAAGAAAGATAGGTGATTAGACTATCGATCCTCGGGAAATAATTAAAAGGTTGTTGACCTGCTGTGGAGAGAGGACCCTTTCATTAATTCGAGACATCACCTCGCTTCATTGACGTATTGTAAACGAGCATGAATCGCTAATTAACTACTGATCGCGTTCTAATTAGAGACCGGGTATCTCTGAAAGCTGAAACAACATCAACGAAAAAACAAGCACGAAAATTACATTCAAAATTTTACGAGAAAATTTACACTAAAAAAAAAAAAATCCATACTTAAGTAATCAGAAACGTTTTATCAAGTTTATTATAAAAATCATGCCCGACGTCAATCGCTTATTTTTATATTTAAGAGAAGAGATTGGACTGCAAAACATTTCATCGTTGCAAAAAACACTTTATCTTAAAAGTTTGATTACAGACAAGATTAAATCATATAGATTTAAATTGTAGAAAAATATAAATCATACAAAGAATATTCTTTTGTACTATATAAATCAATTACTTAAAGAAAAAAAGGAAAAATAAGAAAAGAAAACCAAAAAAAACAAGAAGGATGAAATATTCACAGAATTCAGTATCTGCTAGATACTTAATATATTCTAAACTGTCTACGTTATATAAACATTTCATTAGAATCATCGTTCAAAGGCGATTTGTACTTCTATAATAATCTGTAAAGGGTTATTAAAGATGGACGCTTATGTACAACCTAACAAGAGAAAAACCAGAATGGCAATCAATTTCGCTCCGTATTATGCATTTGTCTCTTACTATTGTAATAATAAATTACGAGACGAGATTCAAAAGAAAAAGAAAAAAAAAAAATATCATCAGTCTAGAAAGGAAAAAAGTCGTCGGACAAAAGAGATTAAACGATAATGAAAAAGATCTACCTTTTCTATCCGACGATTTAACCGCATTAAAATTCATCGTGTTCATCGATGGTGGAAACGTTCCATAGACTCGCGTGTTATCTACAAAATACTTTAATCGTATTATCATTAATTAATAATATACAGATTGTAAATAACTAAACAATAATAATAAAATATGCTGTAACAAGTTTCTTCCGCTTCGTCTTGCTTCTGTTTCTTTCGTATCTCGAGTTATCGAAATTCATACACAACGTTTCATCCAGCTCGCCGCAGAAATAAAAAACAAAAAAAAAAAAAATGTCCCACGATGAAGCCAGAACGGGGAAGAAGGCACAGGGCAATTAGTCAAAAATGTGGCGTTCCTATTTTGATCATCGATTCCGTACATCTATCGCTTTCGCAGCTTATTTAAAATAAAACAAAAAACTAGAGGTGCGCGAATCATCCCGTATCGAGGATATGAACTTCAGAAGGAGACAGAAGTTCGGAATCTCGCACACCCCTATTAAAACCAATGAGTGACCGTACGTTTCCCTTTAGTTTCCGGGAAGCTCCTCTTCGTCAGGAACCAAAGGAAAATGAGGTGGCAGGGGCGGAGTGGGAGCACCATTTAGAAGGACATCTCAAAGGTAGCAACCTATGAACAGGTGAAACTAATTAACAGAATCATCAAAATATTGACGAGGAATTTCTGTTTTCCGCCCGTCCCAAGGCAACGGTGACACGTCGCTGAGGTACCATGGAAAGAACACAAACGGCGACGATCATTAAAAATATTAATAATAATAATATTAATAATAATAATAATAGTAATAATAATAATAAAGGAGTTCTCTTGCGTTTTAATTCGTTACACGTTTTCTCTCACAGATGCCAACTTCGATCTGCGAATGATTCCGTAGGCACCAGCTAATAAAATTCCTAAACATTTCTCTGCGGATAAACACGCGTGTTAAAAAATGTTTTTACGTTTACAACTGTAAATATTACTCTACTATACAATCAAGCTCGTTCGTGGCGCTGTTCCTTAATATTTCACCGTTGTGCTCTCGTTTTAGAATGATTTAGAATATACTTTCCATATCGTATTCGTACGAATACAATGGCAATGGGAACAAGGATTTACGATCGCGTGCAATGATGACCTTCATTTCTTTTTTTTTTCCTTAAACATGAAGGCAGTGAAAATATCCTTCAGAAGGGTAGTGGTCTTTCTCCTTACTGGAAGAAGCCTTCAATGCACGCGACTGTACAAAGCGTTCCTCGAATCCTTCAGTAAGCGTTGAAAATCATTGAATATGCAAATTATAAAAAGAAGTTTATACTTTAAAAAAAATGAAGGTTCTAATGTCAGAAAGTATGATGCAAAAAAAGGGTCTACAAAGTGTTTCATAATCTATGGAGCTCACTTGAACGATGAATAGAGAACGTCAAGAGAAAAGTACATATAAACTTGATTGAATGAATATTTATAAACGTCTATGTGATGAGAAAACATTCAAAGTTTATAGGATAATGAGTTGTTAAAACAAGATTAAGTATAACATAGTTTTATAAAAACTTTTATCATTGTTCTCTTGTTCTCCATCCATCGCTATAGTGGGCCCCACAAGTTATGAAACTCATTATTTAAAAATTTCTTCGTACGGACGAATTAAAAATTCAAGAAACGCCGGGAATTAGTTAATTTCAAAATTTGAACAGTAATATGTTTCCTAATAGCGATCGGTGATAAAATACTTTAATTTACCCCGATCGATGCAATTGCCAAGGTCTAATAGAAGCGATAACACGTATCCCATTACTGAAAGAGAAACTTTGGCAACTGCACTAGCTAATACGTGTTCTTCTACACGCGGCCTGATTCTTCTCTTAACGCAATACTCATTAAATACCGATACACTTTAATCTCGGAACATATAAAAATAATAATACTATCGATCTGGCGTGGTAAATACACGATGATATTAACGGGTCCTCGAAGCAAACGTGTTTAATTCTTTTCGGTCATATGACAAGCTATACAAAAGTCTATTATATAATCATTGACGCAACTAGGATAATTGTCTAGTATAGGTCAAATTTACCTACTATTACTTAATTCTAATATAATTTTTATTCGTAAATGCACGTAATAAGAACACGTTTCGTATGAGCTGCATTTCAACTCAAATATTTATTTCCATTAAAATGAAATTTCACGACCTAACGAATGTTTTATCACTTATTACAATAATTTCTGGCAGTAGACCCACCCTGACCTTTACCTACTTACTTCAATGTATATAACTAAAAATGTTTAACTATGCTTTTGATCGAAAAAAATTAAACACTTGTCAAGGAATAGATGAAAACATACATAACGCGAGCAAATCTCACAGTGTACGTTTCCCTCCACGTGCCGCGTAAATTTACAAACGAGTTTCCCGTTAAATCAATTGAAAAAATAGTTCTCACGAATTGTAGCAATTGTATATGTACAATGAAATCACTTTTCGAGTTTAAATGTCTACGAAGAATTGAGAAAAAAAAGAATCACCACAAATACTGGATCCGTTCGTCCGTGCGTGATAAAGCATTTATAAAACAACGCATGTTGGCCCTGGGAAATACTACCGCAAACTCGTCTGCTCATCGAGCACGATGCAGTCCGGCAAGGAACACGGTCCACGTACTTAATTTACTACGTCTTGTCTATGTACGCTTTTTTTTTTCTTTTTTTTTTTTCTTTAAACACTATCAACGATTTCCCTTGTAAATTACAGCTGCAACATGCTTCTGTTCATTTCATCGCCCCTTTTTGAACGTTTCCCTCGTTCCATGGCATTTGAGAAACACCGTTCAGCCTTATTTTCAATAACATCTCTCCGGATCGTTCAACCTTCTTTCTTCGTCGTCTGTACAAATATCGAAGACTGCTGAATTACGATTAACGGGCAACTTGTGATCAACGGGTGACACAAGTTATATGGTGTCTCCGTTTACCAGAATTTTCTTCCACTCATAAGGAAGTTGGTAACGATGCGTTCAAGTACACAAATTGGATACTTGTGAACTCCTCCAGATTGACCGGTTTAATGGTAACACCGGTGACACCGAGGAACGTCTGTCTACGCGTTTGAATCTCAAACGAGGAAAGCAAACTGATCAAATTTATTCGTTTAATCGATCGATTAGGAAGGACGTCGAAGCAACGAATTCCAATCAAGTGTCGTCGGTGCTAGCTATGGTCACTTGCCCATGCTGGCGTTCGCTGGCAGGGTCGCGGATCGTTGTTGCACCGATAAATATGGCTTCAAGGTGGATCTCGTGGATTCCCTGAAACGTGGAAATTGTTATTGATGAAAGTTGAACCTTTATTTTATGTTTATCTAGACACATCAAATATATGAACTAATGTACGACAAAAAAAAAAAGAAAAGAAAAAAAGCTTCAAAAGCAGAGTAGCGGTTTTCGTCTAAATAATATGGTAGAAATAGTTGTGAAAGCCCCACTTTGGTATAAATAAGAGAAAAGCATAATCTGGTGGTGATTATTGTTGATTTCTGTTTACAATTACAGGGTTTACTCTTAACATTTTAATATATAGTTTTCCACATCATAATTTTTTACCTTATTTCTATCTATCATATCACACGTTACTTACAATTTAAAAATTAATAATTGTAGGGCATACACAGAAGTTTTTAAATTCAACTTGAAAATAAAAATAAAAAATTATGACCATCAAGGTTTTAATAATGATCAAATAATTATTTCATATTTTTCTTACAGTTAAAAGTAATCCCTGGAAGTGATATTTTGTTGCTATGATATCTGACTTTTGCCGTGCACGATATGAAAAAGAGAATTTATCGCTCATCATACTATTTTTCTTATTGGGTTAACATGCAATTTTTTGGAAAGAACAAATACACACAATAAGAAGCTATGTAAATTCTTCTCTGATGCTGTTGATTTTGTCAAATTTGTTGTAATCTTTAATCGTGCTAAGTGAATCTGTGCGAAATCAAATCATGTAGTGTAATTTTTCATAGAAAATGATTTTGCTTACTTTAAAATCTCTGTATATTCGATAGAGAAAAAATTAGAAAGATATGCAAATATTAAACAGCATATCCGTGCAAACTTACCTAAACGTTCTTATCATTCCATATTTAATAAAAAATAATAAATAAATGTAAGGCAATTTAAACAATAATAGATAATAATCCGTGCTCATCTTTGATTTCTATGAGTAAAATGCAACTTACTGAACTTTTATCGTTTATCGTTAGTGTCATGTTTTTTTCTTGTGTTCTAATTGTTGAATAGAGAATAGGGTAACAATTTTATATGAAATCGTGGGGTGCAAGAAAAATCAAACGACTCTAACCTCGCTACACCCAATCATGCGATGCCACAATACAAGAGAGCTACTTAGTCTCCGGTTACGTTGAGTCGCACGGCTACGCTACCTTGGCGAGACACGCTGCCCCGTGCCGTCGACATGCGAATTCGCCTTGTAGCCACATTTTTGTACACGCCTCGACAGTCTTGCGACCCAGTATTTCTGTTCATCAGTACTACCAGCCAATATTAATAATTCACGGGCACTGTTTGGATCGTAATGCAATTTGCACGGTGCTATGGCATCCTCTTTCTTATCCAAATGCTCCTTGTGTACCTTTATACGACATCCTGTATAAATCATAAAACTTAATAAGTTGTAACATTAAGTAAATGATTCTTAACTCATTTAAAATTCTGAACTTATCTATTTACTTGCGTAATTGCTGTAATATGAAGCTAAGTTCACAATAGTTAAGCAAACACAATTCTCGTCGTTGCGAGAAAATTATTAATGAAAGAGATATTTATTCTGCTTTTCATACTTACGTCGACACTCAAGAGCGGGTGGTGGTCGAAACATGTGCCACAATTGTTTCGAGCATACCTCACAAGTAGTCGGCATATGATACGAAATTGACACAAATTCATGGCCCTTTAACGATTGCGTGCCTGGCTTATCCGTAAGTTGTGGCAGTTCTACTCCAGGCAGTGTATTCCCCTCATCGCCAGGACGTCTTGCTTCGCCTTCACCAGCGTACAATAACTATAAACAAGATAATAAATATATAACCACTTATTCGATAAGTAAAATCATTACTACGAAATGTATAATTTACCTGGAAAATTCTCGGAATATCTTTGGCATCAGCTCGGATAACGTCACCCTGAGTAACAGATCTAACGTGGAAGACTTTATTTAGATCCAGTATCAAAACTGGATCCGCATTTAGCTTATCGTTCTCACTATTATAAAATATTATCTTCTTCGATGAAACGACAACATATTGCTTCTTCCATCCATGCCTTTTAATGTTCTGCTTGTTTGGCACATTCAACCAACCTTCTAATCTCATGGTACCATGCTCTGATAGGACAGAATCTTCTCCGTCATTCTCTACTGATGAAACGCTAGCAGTTTCCGAGTTAAGTGAGGCGATTTTCATTTGTAATGTTTCTATCTCTGAATCCTTTGAATCAAGTTCCATTTGTAATCTCAATTTTGCTTGGTTTTCTTCCACTAATTGGGCCTATAAGAATAGAATAACGCTAAGTATACAGATACTAAAAAGAAAAAAAAAAATGAATTATATATTATTTTATTCACCTGTAAATCTTGCAAGTCTTTTTGCCACTTAGCTGCCAACTGTCCATACTTTTCTCTCTCTTGAGTAAGCTCCTGTTGCAAACGTCTACAATCTTTTTCCTTCTTCCTTAGATCTGCAGCAGATGCTTTGTTCTTCGTTTTACCGCTTGAAGATAAATCTTTCCTATTCATTATCTCTGCCAACTTATTAACTGCTTGTTGTTTGAGTAACTGTTCAGTTTTCAATTTACTACTGAGCTTTTCTATTTCTTCTCCATTAGATTGTGCTTTAGTAAGTTGGTCTTGCAATTCTTTCAATCGTTTACCGAAATCATCCTTCTCTTTAAGATACTGATCAACGCTTTTCTTAAGTTCATTTTCGTTATCTTTAAGCCGATTTATAATCTGTTCTTTTGAATTTAATTCTTGATGATGTTTCGCTACGCCATCTTTGTACTCTAATTCCTTCATCGTTCGTTCTTTCTCAAGATCTGCCACAGTTTCTTCAGCTATTGATCTTGCTAAAGCTTCACTGTCTCCTCTAGCTAAAGACAATTGCAACTGGTGCACTAAAGAAGCACGTTCTTCTTCTAATTCTTGTTGTAATCGTATTTTCTCGTCCAGTTCTTCTCGAAGTTCTTGTGTCTGTGTTTTGTAAAGAGTCTAACAAAAACAACAAAATAACCATTTATTGCTAGAATATCGCAGAAAATGAATAGCACGGATTTAAATTGTAAACATACCGAGAAGTAAGCTTCTGCTTCCAACTGTTCCTGTAATTCCTTTGTCTGTAACTGATCCACGTTTCTTTGAGTTTTCAAATGATGCAATTCTTCCTCTATCTGTCGTTTTGCTTCCCTTAGCTGAGCAACTTCACCAACTAACTGTTGTTCCCTAGCACGTAATCGTCCTGCTTCTGATGATTGCTGCGCCAGATCCGTTTGTAGCACGTTTCTTTTCTGCTGTTCCTGCTCAACCTGACCCTGTAGCACCTTTACCTTTTCCACTTCTTGCCTGTGCTCACCCTCTAATTTCTGTAAACGTTGCTGTATTTGACGGTAATCCACAGAAAGCATAGAGGTTTGCCTTTCCTTTTCTTGTGCAAGCAATTCGGCGCGTTGTCTTCCACTTTTCTCTTCGTTTAGTTTTGCTTGTAATGCTGTTAATATCATATTAACAAAAAAGTATAATTATTTACGGTTTCACAGTTGATGATAACAAATTAAAATACAATAATGTACGTACGTATACAGAAATACCATTAATGATGAGCAGCCGGAAATTTGAAAAATTACGATTAGTAATAAAATAAATTTAAAAAAGGAAACAATTAAATATGTTTCAATTACATAGTACGCACGTACATGAATGCAACACAATTTTGAAAATCAAAGTCTTGTTAACATGCACGCTATACATTAGCTGATCAAATATACGAATTAAGTGTACATATTAATTCAGTGCTTTTCCTTCTTTAACGATTTTTTATTTATTTAAAAAAAATCGTAGTAACTTTAATTATTCGGATAGCACGGAAAAATTTAAAATAGCACTTAATTAATTAGTATACCCATCTAATATATGTATAATATCACGACACAGATTATTTTATTTAAAAGAATTTAATCGTAATGATACTGATATAAATAACTTGAAATAAATATATTTAAAACGTACTATAATGTGTAGGTATTTATGGAAGCTAGTCTACATCACCTTGAAATATTTTGTTTTTTCACCCTGATATGCGTATCAGAATCAAAATATATAACTTTCCAAGGAATAGCATTAGAATTATTGAATGTAAAATTGAATAAAATTACCTTTAACAACCTCTAAGTTAGCTTCTTCTTTGGATAATATGCGTGAACGTTCCGTTTCTTGATGAGCAACCACTTCTTGATTATACCTCGCTTGCGCGGCTTTCAATTCAAGAGTCAAACTAGCAGCTTCTTTTTCTAACGCTGAAATTCTTTCGGTTAATTGCCGGTTATCCATAAGTGCTTTTTCCTCTTTTTCGCGACTATGTTCAAGTTCAAGATGAAGAGCAGAAAGACGACTTTCTAATTCGGCGGTTAACGATGAGGCTTGTGATCGAGAACTCCTCTCTTTCGACAGTTGTCCCTAGGAATAATACGTACCAAAACACAAAACTTAGCAGTCACATCTTTTTTTTTTGTTTTTGTTTTGTGAAATATCCATACTTACTTGTAGCGTTGCCACTTCTTGTTGCAAGTTATCACGTTGCGCTTGTAACTGAGCTCTTGCCACTTGTAATTCATTTGCCATTTGTTCTGCCGCTTGACGAACAACAGTAATCTCTGTGGCTTGTTTCCGCAACCTCGTTACAGTTTCGGTTTCCCTTTCCAATTTTGATTGCATCTCCTTAATTTGTTTTTCTAACGATGTAACACGTTCGGATGTTTGCTGTGAATTACTCGCATCGCGCGCTCTTTTCGTCTGCTCTTCATCAAATTTCTTTTTTAATTCAACGAATAACGATTCTGCTTTTCTACGCGTTTCCGTTTCATGCTCTACCCTGCGTTGTGCTTCTTTATAATTGTGTCTCAACAAAGTCAATTCCTTATCCGCTCTGCCTATTTCTTCGCGTAATTCAGTTTCACGACGCGTCATAGCTTCTAACTGCGTTGTCAAAGCTTTCTGTCGTGATTCCAAGGATTCTACTTGTCTTCTCTCTTTATCCAATAAATTTTCTAACTGCGAAATTTTAACATCATCGCTCGTACCGTTATTGATATGATTTTCTAATCCATCTACCGATTCTTTACCAGTAAAGGCCATTAACTGATAGTCTCCTGAATATGTAAAACCAATAAAAGGCAGATGATTTCCAGAAAATGCTTTCGGAACTGGAAAACTTTCCTCTGGACCATCCTCTTTATCAACATCATCAAAATTACTAGTATCATCATCACCAGAAAGTTCTGGTACTACTGGTGGCACACACTCTCGTAAATTGTCAAACGTCCATTGATCATTTTTAAAGAATGGGTGATTTTTTATTTCCTCTACCCCATTTCTTCCTAAACGTTTTGTTCTATCAGTAAGAAAGCCGCATATTAAATTCTTAGCCGAGTGAGAAATATCAACTTCTGGAGGAAAGTGTAACGAGTTTCTGTGATCCATAATTTTCGAATATGTCCCAACTAATGAATCTGCATAAAAAGGCGTGTCACCAACAAGCATTTCGTACAAAAACACTCCTACTGACCACCAATCACACTCTCTTCCATATACACCTTCACCACCTTGGGATTGGAGTACTTCAGGTGATATATAATCAGGTGTACCTACTGCGGTATCAGATCGAACGAGTCCATCCTAAAAGATAGATACATGTATAATAATTAAATGTCTCTATATAACATTTTGCTGTATAAACTTGACAGAATTTGATGTAACAATTATACGTACGATATCCATTCTCATACAAGTGCCAAAATCTGCAAGTTTTAAATGGCCATGTTTATCAAGTAACATGTTATCTGGCTTTACGTCCCGATGAACAAATCCCATAAGGTGTATTGCATCCAATGCGAGCACCACTTCCGCACAATAAAATTTCGCCCATTTCTCTGGCACATCATAGTTTGACATTAAGTTTACTAAATCACCGCCCGGCATATAATCCATCACCATATAAAGATATTTGTGATCTTGAAACGCGAAATGAAGCTGAACTATCCATTGGGAATTAGCATGTGCCATTATATCACGTTCTTCCCAGAAAAAAGCTGAATCTGATCGTTTAATCTGTATAAAAATGTAGAAATATAGAGAAAATTCTATAATTGATGTATACTTGTAGCATAACTTATAAATTTCTTACCATTTCAAATTTACTCAATAATTTCATAGCATATACTTTTTGCGTAGATTTATGCCGTACCAACTGTACCTCACCGAATGCTCCGCGACCTATCACTTTTATCAAAGTGAAGTCATCCGTACGCATTCGCATTTTACAAATATCCTGAGCTACCGAATCATCTGGAAGTATACATAGCATTCTCTAATTTTTATTTTTATAAAATTAGTATACACATATGTTTATATCCTTACATGCTATTCTTTACAATAGTAGTTCTTGGTTTTACAAACAAAATTGAACTTTTTTTTTAAGTACACATTTTATAATTATACATATTAGATATTATTACTTACATCTGTTCATATATGCTTCTATATTTTTCATACGCTTTACACTGGGATGATCACAATCTGCCACCAGGGCTTGAACGGTATCCAAAAGGCAATCAATATTTGTAATGCTTCTCGGATCTTTTATACGTTCCTCCAATACCCTCAGGCGCCTGCGCCTGTCCTCATCACGTACCCCATCCATTTTTTTCTATTAAATGGCTAAGAATAGCTTTTCTCAAAA
Organism: Osmia lignaria lignaria; assembly: GCF_051020975.1. NCBI lineage: Eukaryota > Metazoa > Arthropoda > Insecta > Hymenoptera > Megachilidae > Osmia > Osmia lignaria. Next base: position 8,027,470 of record NC_135047.1, on the reverse strand, counting down.
ATGTAATATCCTTTTTGGTGCATCAAAAACAATGCAAAATGAAAGGCTACATGCAATACAGGTACAATTTATGCACTGTTGCGATACTGGATGGACAATCCATGTTTCCTAAAATAATACAAAAGTTTTAATTGTATTAATAAACATTTAAAAATCAAAAAGGTATTATTTGGAAAATATAGCATAAAACAACTACTTTGTATTGCTTTATAAAGACTAACTTCTTGCTTTATATTAATCATTAAAACTAATCCATTAATGTTAAGTTTTTAATTAACAGAGATATAATTACTATTAAAGTTAAAGTATTTTAACTACTATTTCACACAATATGTTCGTATTATTTTACAGTTACAAATAATAGAACAAAAGTTAAAACATAAAAAATAAAGAAATCAATACTACATGCATAAAAAGTCAAAGTGAAAATTTAATAAAATTATCATCTTTGCTTAAGCTTTTTGAAAAACTCAACAAATCAAATAAAATCCAGGTTGTATTTTAAAATATTTTTTTAAAAAACAAGGAAGTATACAATATATGATGACTCAACATGATTTAGGCATAGAAAAAAAATCATGAATAGACCATGCTTGTTAAATTAGTTTAAAAAATAAATATTAAACTACTTTAAAAGTAGAGGTCTTTAAAAAGATAATCAAATAGCCTCCATCTCAGATACTACTATCAAGACACAAACAAAATTTTACCAGTACATCTTGCAAATTTTTGTGGAAATGAATTTTTTTTAGAAAGGATTCAAGTTGCAGAAACTACTAAGAGAGTGTAAATTTATTGTCTGCATTTTCCTATTCAAATAAAATGTAAAAAATTCATAAACTGACAAGTCGAAGAAGTCTGTCAGCAAACTTATAAAACTAAGGTGGATCCCATGCAGGTGCTTCTGACCCGTCACAAAAGATTCCTTACATATCCCGTATTTTCGATCATCAGTTAATTAATGTCACAAGAGAAGTCATTTTAACGTACCTAATATCACGAACACTGTGTCCAGTACTCCGTTTAATTGAATAAAAATACTATAAAATACATTATTTTTCTACGTACATTGGTCGCGATTGCACACAGCTGAGCCGTGCATGCGCCATTAGGAAAAATCACAACGGTCATCAAAACCAATGAAAGACTCGCGCAAAACTTAAAATGGTTCAGTACATTTTTCGAAATACCCACGATAATAAAAAGAAAATCCTCAGCCCTTGTCTGAAAAAACTAACATCTATTCCAAAATGTAAACTATCACATTATGCGATTTAAAAATATAGTAGCATCTTCGAACAAATATTTTGGTTATTTGCACTGTACCCGACACCATTTAAATGTTCGTTGTTTGCAAATTGACAACATAAAGATCACCTTTCTATCATTCATATATATTTATTTAAATCGAATAAAACTCATAAAGTTCACCATACTACGAAAAACTACGTTGAAAGTTATTGAGATGGAGTATCAACGACTTCGGAAAAACGATGTAATGAAGTATGAGAATAACTAAGATGGCGTAGCATTTCATGCAACTAAGAGAGATACGGGTTTTTGCAAATGTGAAGACCGTTTGTAGTTCAAAATTTCTTTAATTAATGCTAAAATTGCTTTTAGAATTATAATTGTGAATAAATTAAACTATTTAAACACGTATGGTGCATTATACAATCCTGTAATATGGAAAAATCCTTAGTTTTCCCGCGCGTATTTTGATGTTTATTGAACTGTTCTACGGATATTTTTTTTGGCATCGTTTATGTCATATTTTGTATTTATAGCGATAATACGTATCGCAAAAAGATATGTAAGTATGGTGGCTACGTTGAATGTGTCAGAGTATTTCTGTTACAGCATTTAGATTTCTTTTTTTTTACAATACGTTCTGGTACATCTTTTTTTTGACACAACTTTCATTATTTGAGACTTATGTTTTCTATTCGTTGTTATCATTATTGCAGTGTTAGACAACATATAATTGTATAAGCTTCAATAAATCTTATCCCATATTCTGTGGAAATGGGTCTGCCTTGCGATTGGCAAATCAATAAACAAAAAATCTCAGAACGTGGTCAATATCTGTTGGAAACAGGACAATGGTCTGATTGCAAATTTATAGTTGGCCAAGAACCACATCAACAAACATTAAAGGGTCATAAATTGTTTCTGGCTATGTCCAGTCCTGTCTTTGAAGCTATGTTTTTTGGGGGGATGGCAGAAAAGAATGATCCAATTGCTATTCGAGATGTTCAACCTGAAGCTTTTAAAGCTCTTTTAGAATATATATATACAGACCGTGTTGATTTAGGTTCTTTTGAATTAGCTTGTGAATTATGTTATTGTGCCAAAAAGTACATGCTTCCTTCATTGGTAGAAGAATGTACAAAATATTTGTGGTCTGATTTATCTCCAAAAAAGGCTTGCAGAGCGTATGAATTTGCTAAATTGTTCGAAGAACCTGTGCTGATGGAGAAATGTCTCTTAATTATTTGCTCAAAAACAAATGAAGTTTTGAAAGAATCTAGCTGGGAAGAAGTTGAATTAGCAACATTATTAACAGTGTTAGATCAAGATGATTTGCAAATAAATTCTGAGATTGAATTGTTCACTGCTCTAGAGCAGTGGGCCAAAGCTGAATGTGCAAGAAAATCTCTTGATCCAAGTGATGGGAAGTTTTTAAAATCTGTAATTGGAAATGCTTTATCAAAAATTAGATTTTTGAATTTAAGCCCCCAAGAATTTGCAGAAGGCCCAGGAATGTCTCCATTACTTACTCAACAAGAAGCTTTTGCTATTCTTATGAATATATTATGTACTGGAAATAAAGCACCTATGCCTGAAGGATTTTCTACTAATGCTCATAGTAGAGCCAAACCAGTGAAAGTTCAAAATTCAAATATAGATTTGTTTGTAAGTTGTTAAAATATTGTATAAGTTTTGCATTTTCCTTAACTGTTTTATGAAATTTTTTTCATTTTTTAGAAGTATAGACGAATTTCTACTCCACACTCTAGCGGTTCATACATACCAGTCTATTGGTCTTCATCTGAATCTAGTAGTACACCTTACACCTTACAAAGTAAACCTCCAACAGTAATTGAAAGTGGAATAAGAAAAGATGCTTTAAATTTATCTGTAAACAATTCATCTCCAGTTGTAATCGAAGGGGGCATTCGGGAGGGACCTAAATATTATTGTTTAAGATCATTGCTTCAGCAAACTGATTGTCTTAATACAAATGTATTAGACTGTTCTGTAACTTTTAGCGTAGATAAGAATATTTGTGTGTTAGGTGTCCAAGTACCTACACAAATTGCTAGTGTAGTAAGTTAAACATATATTATCAAACATAATTAAATTTTACTTCTTATTAATTGTTGTGTTATTTTTATTACAGACTAATAATATGAATCATATTCTTGATACGTCATACACGGAAATTTTATATGCTCATCTTCTTGACTCTGATGATACTCGATTAACTTATACGCACTTTACAACAAAAGTAAATATTAATACTCTGGTAGAAATTACATTTAATCGACCTGTTTATATTCAAAAGAATAAGGTACATATTTTGATAATTCTTTTAAATTAAAGGATACAAATAACCGAATGGTTATTAAAATTATTTGTACTTTTTTTTTTGTTCAATATAGGTTTATAGAGTTGGAGTAGTTTTTAATAAAGTTGGTTGGTATCCAATGGGAGTCTGTACTCAAAGTATGGCCTGTGATTCTGTATTTTTCTCGTTTGGAGTTGGAAATAGCGCAGATAGTGTACGAGACGGTCTTATCCGATCTATAGTTTTTACATACCACTGTTTGGGTACATAATAATAACAATAAAATTGGCTAAAAAGAAAAAGAATTAAAAATATGTAATAAAGCAGCAGTTTTTGTATTCTGCTGTATGTTTCATTTTTAGTTCATTATGTTATTTGTCAAACTTTGTCGGTGCTATCATCCTCATTATAACATTTTTAAACCAAAAATTGTAAATTGTAAAAAAGTGCTCATTCGTTTTGATTATAATAAAAGTTAAATTTATACAAAACAAGTTTTTTAGCCTATGTAAAAATATTAACATTTATTATGCAAACAAAAACTGAACTTTTATCACTTAAATATTTGTATCAAAACTTGTATACTAATTTTGTTTCTTCCTCTATTACTTTCATTATAAATTATTCATTTCCGTTCTCTTAAAGAAGAACAAAAACTATTTTTTTTATGCATACGGATTATAGTTTCAAGTCATAAAAAATATTTTAATATACATACATATATATATATATATATTTTGTTTTAAAAATATAAATTTTTAATACATGTAAATTTATGTTATAAATTAATATATGTATAACTATGATGATAACAAGTTTTATGCTTAGTTTTGTTCGTTAGATGTATAAATGCATATAATAAAAACCTTCATAAAATGTAATCAGTCTATGTAGTTGCATATTTTATATAGCATAAAAAAATAATAAATCTATATTAATTATACTTGTACCTCACTCATATAAACAATAAGTTTATACTATCTATTAACATTTGTGCATTATAATATCAACTCGTATGCGCACAATTAACACGTAAAATAAATTTTACTATAAGTAGATAATGTTGTATGATTATTTCTGAGTATTTAATTTTTTCTTATGTTTTATGTATAATAAAGTCCCATGTATCTCTCCACCTTAACTTTAAAACTTCCTTGGCGCTTAAATGTGTTGTTCCATAACTGAATACTGTAAATTTTTTAAACACATAAATAACGAAAAGTAGCCATATAAGGGTACCACATTTTAATATGTACATTAAACAATTATTTTGACATCGAGTTCTGAAAATTGCAAAAAATTAAATTAATTTTTATCCACTTATTTTACAAAAGAAGTGATATATAAGGTGTCTCATGCAACTGGGATAAGTTGCGTATCTAAAATGGTTTGACTCAACACTGTTTAATTTTGTTCTATACAAATTTTCCCGTTTTTAACCGTTATAAAAATAAACTTAACCCAGTCGCGTGGGACACCCTCCACAATTATTTTGCAACATACCCAATTAAGTAGTATAAGTGTTCTATTGTTGCTGCTGTAAGCAGTATTTTAAAAATAAATGCTGGTAAATAATGATGAAGAAAGAGGGTTCTTTCAACAAACATGAAAGGTAAAAAATGTAATAAGTACCCAGCTAAAAAGATACTTCCTACATTAGAAAATTTATTCCACTCTTCTTGTGCAATATCAAAACACATTCGTCTTCGTCTTAACATATAAAAAATTAATAGAAGTGAATATATAATTACACAGCCTGTTCCAGAATACCAAATTGCTATGTTTCCTAAAAGATGTACTTGAGCCTGTTATAAAAGAAATATATTAGTACAAATGAACATCAAGAAATTAAATAATTTGAATAAATATGTGTAAACCTATATTTACATTACTGTCGTTTGAAACCCAATATGCAATTCCTCTAGACATCAAAGGCCAATCTAAAGGATCACTAGAATACATATGACTGTTTTGTCCTTCCTGACCACTAAAAAACATTTTTATCTGCAATTCTACAAATTTCTCCCAAAAACTTAAAGTGGTAGCTTGTAATGGAATCATTTCAGCATTGATTAATTCTCTTTCTCTCTGTTTTTGATCTTCGCTTTTAGTATATCTATGTTCTTCAACATTCCATATAGAATCTGTCTGATCCACGAATCTATCCGCTACCACTTCGTGTTGATTAAAACCCCAATCAGGTAATTGTCTTCCACTAAATTTTAGCGCATAATCCGTATTTACGTGTATTAAACGTATCTGACTTTGAATCGCATGCCAGACATCTCCAGCGCTATCTTTGTTAGTAATTTCTACCCTCCAAAGATTTTGAGCAGACATAGATACATTATAATCAATGTAACAAGACACTTCTTGACTTTGAGGTGTCATCGGAGCGGCAACATCGTGTGAATTCAATGCCCGACTTGTAATTCCATGTACTAATTGTATTACATCTCCATGTTTTATTGACTCACTAGGTTTTGTAACAACTAAATCATTTCTTTCTGGCCTCTTTACAATCCACCAATTATTTACATCTTTAAAAGAATAGCATGTAACTTGTTGCTGATGAGAACTACCTCTACCATCCGGATATCTTAATGGATACATATGATTGTGACTGTGAAGCCAACAAGCTCTTCCATATGTGTGTCTTAAAGTAATTTGTGACCCATGTGTAACTTCTAAAGGTTGACCCTTTGTAATACTAGCAAGACCACCATCCAGACTTGCTTGAAAGGCACTTGTCATTACAGAATCATGTGGTCCAGCTTTAGAGAGTATTGTTAAATGTATATAAAATACAGTCAAATAAACACTACAAATAACACCAAATATTACAACAAATCTTATTACAAGATAGATACATAATACTGTGGTAGATAAAGTTTTTCTTGGTATTAGATTCCAATAATCATAAGCAATTAAAGACAGGGCAAGAATCAGCGAATATAATCCAACATATTTTACACTGAAAATAAAAATTTGTTATATTTACAATATAATATAGACTTAGCAAAAAAAAGATATGTCCTAAAGTGTACCATAATGCACATGTTAAGCTGGCAATACCCAAAATTAGCCATATCCACCATGAAAAAATTGTTGGTTGATCCATTACTTTTCTAAATTTCATGATACATATTAATCCAAATAATGAAAATTGCATTAGAATACTTTCCATTAAGATAAATCTAGATTGAGTTAAGAGAGCATTGTCTGAAACATTAATAAAAATATATCAGATTTAAACAATATATATATGTATATGTATACTGCTAAAATTTTTTAATTGTTTCGAATTACAATACAACAAATTACCAAATAATATTAAAATTCCTGCTAATGCAGCAGTCCATTGCTTCAAACCTAATTCTAAAAGTAAGTGATAGGCCGTCGGAAGTAGAAGACTACCGCATAACGCCGGCACTAATCTTAATGCAAACAAAGGAACAATATCAGTATAAGGACTTCCAATTCTATCAAATTTAAATTGTCCATCGAAACCAGCTAAATACGCTGCTACGGAAATAACTTGCTTTCCTAATGGAGGATGCGAGTCGAAAAAAAACGTTCTTTTCATATAAAGTCCAACATATTTTCCATAATGTAACTCATCAAATCTGTGCCAAATAATATTTATAATTAATCATTTATTTTAAATATAAACATAGAAAATAACTTACACTATACTTCGAGGTTCTTCTAAACGATAAAGCCGGGTAATAATTCCGGTTACTAATAAAATAACTGAAATTAAATCAATTTCAAGACTTATTTTAATTCGGGTTCGTGGCACTGTGTTTGCTGGTTTTTCAACTGTATTAAATTTTTCATTTAAACGTGGAACAATTTCTCCATCCTTCTGCTAGATAAACAATTAACATAATAACTATATGAAAACAAATTTTAAATAAGACGAAAATAGATATATAAATTAATTTTTCACCTGATCCTGTTGAATGCTTTCGATACAATTGGCAGAAATATGTTCGTAATCAAACTTGGCGCTTTGTATTTGCGATTGCTTATCTTGAATCCTTCGCCTGCGACGAACTTCCATTGTATAAGTTCACTGTTACGTTATTGTAATGTTATTGTAACGCTTATACTATATTTTATTATTTTTATTAGTATTTCTTCGAAAAAGTCAAGATAAGCGTTACCAAACTACTACTTGATGTCTAGCGTCGACCCACACGTCATCAATTGAACAATAGTTTCGACACAACGTCGCCCTGTTTAGAAAAATTTTATCCTTTCAGAACGTACTACTTCGACTTACTTAATACTATATATGATAAATGAAAGTTTATTTAATATTACGGTAAAATGATGAAGACATGTAATATGTAGAATTGGTAAAAGCGAACATCAGGTTATACGGTACTCATATAATGTAACGGTACCGTCGCTAAAAATCCTTGTAACAATTCTTTCTGCGCATCGCGCGGTAATCTTATTTACCAGGTTGTTTTACTTACAAAGTAAGTTTCACTGAAACTTAAAAGGATTAGAATAATTTCAAGATTTGTTGATGTAGCATGCTTTATGTTAAGTAATCTTCAATGATATGTGATATTAAGTTATTTGTTGCAGGTTGAAAAATGAATGACAATATAATTTCTTGTCCCATTTGTTCAAAAGAATTTTCTTCTGCAGTGATAGAAAGTCATGTTAGTAAATGTTTGTTTTTAAATGAATCAACGAGCAATGAATCTGCAGTTCCTCTCAAGGATGAAAGTTTTGGTAGAAAATATATAAAGTTGAGTAACAAGAAAACAAAACAGGGTGATTCAGGATCATTAAAGAGAAAAAGTATTTCAATGGAATCATCTTTTACAAATACAGATAATCAAATCTCAAAGACTTCATTTGAGGATAATGTAATTACTATTCTTAATTTGTTAAAACAAAGAATGATGGTATTAGGATAAGTGATGATCACTGATAAATTTTATAGCCAGAAAAACAAGTTAAAAAAGGTAAAGATGATCATGTACCTCTTGCTGAACGGATGAGACCTACTACACTTTCAGGATATGTTGGACAGTCACATATTCTTGGGCCATCTACTGTACTTTACCAATTGTTAAATAAATCTGAAATTCCAAATATAATTTTATGGGGCCCACCTGGTTGTGGAAAGGTATTAAAAAGTCATACATATAATGGTATATGTATGATATTTTTATTTTCTTTTTTATTTCATTTCTAGACATCTTTGGCAAATGTCATAGCTCACATATGTAAAAATAAATCAAATGGTAAAATGAGATATGTTAAATTATCTGCAGCAATGGCTGGTGTTAATGAAGTGAAAGAAGTGATCACTATAGCTTCTAATGAATTGAAATTTAACAGACGTACAGTAATTTTTATGGATGAAATACATCGTTTTAATAAAGCACAACAAGATGTATTTTTACCTCATGTTGAATCCGGTATTGTTACATTAATTGGAGCTACAACAGAAAATCCTTCCTTCAGTTTAAATTCTGCACTTCTGAGTCGTTGTAGAGTTATTGTTTTAGAGAAATTGAGTATACTTAATTTAATATCCATATTAAAGAAAGCTGTTTCTTCATTAGAGGGGTCTGTATTTCATTCAAGTAAAAAATTAGAAGATTCTGAGCAAATACCAAAATTCATAATAGATGAACCAACTATAGAATGGTTAGCAGGAACATGCGATGGTGACGCACGAATAGCTTTAGGTGGTCTTGAATTAGCAATTCAATGTAAGGTACCAAAAGAGGAAGAATTCTTAGAAAGTGGTCCTGTAACAATAACATTAGATGATATTAAAGAAAGTCTTAAGAAGACTCATATGTTATATGATAAGAAAGGTGAACAACATTATGACATGATTTCTGCTCTACATAAATCTGTTAGAGCAAGTGATGAAAATGCTTCTTTATATTGGTTAACAAGAATGATACTGGGTGGTGAAGACCCCGTTTATATTGCACGAAGATTAGTAAGAATGGCATGTGAAGATATAGGTTTAGAAGATCCAAAAGCTTTAGGTAATATCAAATTTTTGTATAACAATTCTTTGTAACATAAGTTTTTGCTATATATTGAAATTATTTTTAGGAATTGCTGTACATACAATGCATGGTTGTAAAATGATTGGAATGCCCGAATGTGATGTCCTTTTGACACAATGTACAACATATTTAGCAAGAGCACCAAAATCTAGATTAATGGAAGATGCACTTAGAGCTGCTCAAAGAACAGTTGCTGATCATAAAGGACCTCAGCCAACAGTGCCTTTACATTTAAGAAATGCTCCAACAAAACTCATGAAAAATTTAGGTAACCATTTTACACTATTAATTAAATTAAGAATACAATCACAGCATGTAATACTTAAAACGAATTTTATTTCAGGATATGCTCAAGGTTACAATATGAGACATAAAGATGCATCTGGATTAAATTATTTACCAGAAGGACTTGAAAATATAAACTTTTTTAATTGTTGAAAATTGTATGGGATGAACAGAAATTTGAATAAGAGCGTTGTTATAGATTTATTATACTCAGGGATTATTTCGTACAAACGGTATTAAGTATTAAAATATTAATTAAGATAGTTGAAGTTAATACAGTACTTGAATAGCATTAACTGTAATATACCAGGCAGCAAAAGTCTCAAAACTAAATAAGATAGTATTATACACATTAAATTAACTTTATTAGATAATTTTTTTCCATATGATAGTTTTATTATTAGCAGGCATGTCAACAATGTTTATTAGTTTGATACCATTTTTGTCTGCCAATTCTGTTAAATCTTTAATATCTCTGAGACCCCAACTTGGATCTTGAAACTTTAAAGATTTATTGAAATTAACATTACTTTCTGGTGTTATTTTCCCATCCATAGCATAAGGTCCATATGTAAACATAAAACCATTGTCTTTTAGCAATTTACCTGCATTTTCAAATAATCCGATGGAACATTCATATGGTGAAATATGCATCATATTTGCATTATATATATAATCAATACTAGATTTTTTAAAAATTCCATTGCTCCACGTATGAAAATCTGTAGTAATATCTATCTTTAAAGGATGTTTTATATTTGCAAATCCGTTTGCATATATAGCAATACTTTCTAACAATCTGAGTTCACATTCTGAAGGATAAAATGTAATATGAGGAAAATGGGGAGCAAAATGAGCTACGTGTTGTCCAGAACCAGATGCAATTTCCAAAAATATTTGATCCGAACCGGGTTGAATATATTGCCGGAAAACCGATAGTATTGGTTCCTTATTGCGATCGGCTGCTGGGTAAATAAGCTTTTTAGCAGCCATGATTCTAGAACTTAAATCAAAGTCCTATGTTATTTGCTACCTAATTTTTATAACAGATATAATTATGTAAAAACCATTTAACAAAAAAAAAAAAAAACTAAAAAAATACATGAATCTTACCTATGATTAGCAGCACAATGGATGATTGTATTCATGTGTAGTTATTATATTGATATTAATTTCTGTCCTGAAAAATTAAAGTATAACTTTTCAGAATGTTTAGAAAATTGATTATAATTAGTACTCGAGAAATGGAAGAATAAAGTTTTAATAGTCATGGATTAAAAAATTAATATTGTTCAAGTTATAAGTAGTTTTCTATTTTGTTTAAAGTGTGTTAGCAGCTCAGTTTTCCTACAAATGATTATTAAAATTAATATAATGACATAAATTTCTACAAAACCAATAACTATGAATTATTCTTCTTGTAATTGTTTATTAATTACTAAAAAATTTACGTTTTTCAATATTTATTGTTTATAAGATATTGATATGTACATACATACAGTACATTTAAAAGATACAATACATAATATTTGATTGTAAGATATATTTATTAACTAAATATTTTTACATTTCTTGAGCCAATTACAATAAATTATATTAAAAGTACAACATAAGTTATTTAATGATGACTTCTTTTATCATTGTTTCCTTTGCTTTTGGATAATTTTTCTTGGTTCTTTTTACTCTTCATTGAATTTGGTATATATACAGAATGGCCTGTTTTCTTCAAATGTTCAAATAATTTGTTTTTACTAGGAAATTCAACTTTACATGTAACACAACAATGTGCCAGATCTGAAACTTCATTAATTTGAGATCTCTTTTTATTTTTAGTTTCACTTTCTTTTTCTGACATTTTGGATTGTTTCTTTTCATTTTTATTTTTTTTACTTTTAAGTTTTTCATTAATTGCACTACTTATATCTATGTTATCAGAATGTAATTCTGTTTCATTTATTTCTTTTTCTATCTGCTCATCAGACTCTTCTGCTTTGTCATTAGATGCTTGCTGATTATTGTCTACAACTCTAGTTAGTATTGTTTTTCTTTGTTGCTGCTTTTTACGTTGTTTCTTTGACAGTAATACATCTTCGTTAATACTTCTATCCTCGTCACTAGTCTGTTCTGCTACTGGATTCTGAACATTCTTCTTCCGTTTTTTCTTTTTCTTTTGTTTTTTAAGTACAATTTCTTCATCTTCTTGATCAGAAATTAGTTCATCTTCAGAAGTTATGTAGTCATCATTTTCAGTTACTTTAGGTGGTACATACAGAGCATCATCCATTTGAGGTCCTACTGCAAGCTTAGTTCCTTCTGGATAACATTTCACACCCTTTACTATTGGCGATTCGTCGAAGCTTTCATCATCTGATATTAATTCTTCTTCATCTGTGACTTTTTCTTTGGTACTGTTTATGTTTTGAACAGGATTTAATAAGAAGTCAGGCATTTGGGAATCTGTGGCTAACTTCTTTTCACTCTCTGAACTGGATTGTGAGCTGACATCACTATCTTCAGAATTTTCAAATTCTTTGTCTTCTTTTATTATGGATGCTTTCATTACAGCAATATTATCTTTATGTTTTTTAGAGTTTTCATGATTTGTAAATGCTTTATGGGTTTTAAATATTTTATTGCAAGCTACACAGTAGAGGGAATTATCATCTATTTTATTTTCATCATCTGTATCTGAGTCAGAAGACAACTGTTCACCAAATTCTTGTGCAAGATTAGCTTCAATATTTTTAAGTTCAGCTTCTATGTTTGAAAATTTAGACCATTCTGATACTTTATGTCCCTTTAATTCTCTTTGTCTTTCTAATAATTGTTGCTTTTTCCGCTCTTCTGCTTTTTTCAAATTTTCTTGTGCACGTTCGGCAAGCTTAGCTACATGAGCTTGTACCCGTTTATCGCGTTTACGTACAAAAGCAACCAAGTTTCTTACTTGTTCATTCCGTTCTCTTTTAGCTTTTTCGCGAACTTTCTTATTTTCTTTTTCAATAAGACGTGCAACTCGTCTGTTAGGAGCATCCCTCACATCATAAGGATCTAACCAAGTAAATGATTTTTTCGTACTATAACTTTGCCAATAAGCATAAAAATTATGAACAATCTCTTCATATGAACTTTGTGAGTCTCCAAATCCTGGAACTTCTTCGTCTGAATCTCCTTCTTTCATGAATTCTGCATCTTCAGTTACTAACTTTTCAAATACATTACGATAAACAGTGTAAAATCCCTTATCATCATCTCCATATCCTTTGAAACATGTGGTGGTAAAATATTGGAATAGATCAATGGAATCATCCTTATAATTTTCACCGATACCACCTTTTAAAATAGCCTCACGATGATTATCATACCAAGCACGTTCATGAGGATCACTCAACACTTCCCAAGCTTGTTGAACAAGCTGAAACTGTTCTTTTGCTTCTTCTGGAATATCTAAATTTTTATCTGGATGCCATTTCAATGCTAGTTTTCTATAAGCTTTTTTTAAATCATCATCAGAAGCATTTCTTGATACTCCTAATACTTCGTAGTGACATTTCATTGTATTAATGGTTTATGTTACTTATTCACAATATTAAGAATCGAAGATTAACCTTGTGTAATGTAAAATTATGTTAATCATATGCTAAAAACATAAGATCATTGAATTGATATCTTCAGTAATACAAAAATTCATGTTTTAGGCAAACACAATTTATTTGTCAAACATTTTCTTTTCAAAACTGTGTATTGTGTATCATAGTATTTACATTGGTAAATTTATAACATATCTTACCAGACATCACTTAATGAATAAAGTAATAAGCACATTTAGTAGAAGTTGTGTAGAATTTAAAACAAGAACAAGTGATTAATTCACATGTTCTTAAACATAACAGAACTTTATAAAAGATTAGATTATGTAGTTTTCACATAGAAAGTATTTTTATTCATGAAGTTAGCTTTACTTCGACACACTTGTCACGTTTATTTCAAGCCTTATGACCTATATTTTCAACATTATATGGGCATATTATGTATATTTAGATGTTTTAAACAAAGTTTTGAAATTATTTAAGCTTAAATGAATATTAAAATCATCTAATTTCTTTAGTAATAGGTAAGATTTTTGTATTACTAAATCGTGAAAAATAAATTGTATTTAAACGTGACATACTTTCGTGTTAAATTTTTCTTTAACGTTGAATTAACAATGCCAGCATATTATCCATGAGATTATTCCACTAGTAATAATCTTAACCTAATACATCAAGAGAGATCATTAGTCGAAGCCGCTTCACATACACAAGCTGCGAATGATTGTGATTGTGCGGTTGAGCGCAGAAATCGAATGAACTGCACCCTTCAGAAAAAATGAAGAACTAAATTTGTGGTCTGTTTTACCTTTTTGACGTCTTTCGCGAGTGAAAAATAAGTACTACTTACTTACATAATTAAACAATACTGACCATGCATTCATTATTATTAATTTTCTTTCCGTAAAATTGTGATACACTTCAGAATCTCAAAGGCATAGTTCCTGAAAAAAATATAACAGCGATTAAATAGAAAAAAAAGCATTTTCGCAGCCAATTAGCTCGTATTATTTGCTGCATAATTAATAAATGTACCATAGAAATAATGATACAGTTATTAATTAGTCATCAAATAATAACGATTGCCCAGGTCTCACCACGGGGAGGTTGCTGCGGGTGGAGACCCGCCCTACCTCATCCCATCCACCCTCCATTTATGCAAATTTTTATTTTTATTCAATAACATCATCCTCTTGATGCACATTTGCAAAACGTTTTTGACGATTGTGCAAACGAACAACAAAAGGTGCATTATTTTTATTCACTACCTACCTATCTACTTATCTATACATATATTTACGTAGATTTTTGCTTTTTATTCCTATCTCAATATTTTTTAATTTTGATTTTGATTACAGATCTGTAATTAATAAATATGCAATTGCATATTTGTCCTACATACTTATATTACTAAGAATGCCTAACTAAACGAGCGCTCGTAATTATATTAAAAATTCGCTTAAATCTAACGCTTCCTAATTAAACACTGCAGTGTTTGACGATTATATCTTAATGACTATATACATAAATAAGTCCAATGAATTTGTTGATTTTGTTGTCCTCACCAGAATACTTCCTGAAATAAAACTGAAATGGATTAAACATAATTTAAGAAAATAATAAAGCTCATGTAGCCTCAATCATAAATTTACAACCTGCCTGAAACAAACAGAAAAGGATTAAATACAATTTTCGAAAATAGTACGGTTCAAATATTACCACTTATAAGAACCATTTTTCCTTTTCAATCATTTTCATCTTATTTTACTTAATTGGATACATTGAATTCCATTTATGGACACTAGATTTTATATTATATTTCTTCCAGTCGATTATCCGATATTATTATTTCATAATTCCTATAAAGATATTTCTCTGTAACAGAAACTGATTAATTGAATCCAGATAAAGACAAAGGAAAATTAATAGCTGGAAAGAAGATACATTAGTAACAATAAAATTTTATAAAAGTCAGAGTGGTTGTTAATAATTCAAAATCAATTTGATACGAAATATGAATTTAAAGCAAACTTCAGTACCAAAATAAAGATTAATTATTTCATTTTATTGTATTTAATATTCGTTCATTTTGCGACAAATAGCACACAATATTTTAATTGAAACAACTGCCTTCTACTGCAATATATAGTACGTACAACCACGACTCTACTCGACTTTATTGCATTATATTATTCAATACATCTTTCAATGCAAATTTATTGTAAATGGAAAAACTGAAAAAAAGTCACGAGTGGACTTTGCTTTTCAGGAAAAGAATATGAAAATTTATAAAAGTAATTTAATTAGCTTCTCCGTAAGCTTGAAACAACACATCGCGATCAAAAATTAAAACTAAACAACTCGAACAACAATTATCCACTACTTTTGTTGAATTAAAGTAGAAGTAAAATTTAATAAGCTATCTGGAATGAACAAATATTCCTTGAAATAAATTATCACCAATCATCAAAAAATAAAATGAATTTCCATTTTAAATAAAACTTTGAATAAAGTTCTCTTTAAAACTTTATCGTATCTAATAATATCCTGAAAACCTTAAAATTAATATAATTATTTAACAGTATTTCCAATAACCGAATGCTCAAAATTTTCAAAATTAAAAAATGGGAAGAAAAAAGAATGGGGGCATGGCAGTGGGAGGGAGGGTACAGGGGAACCTGAAAAGAAAAGTGACTGCCCATAAGAGCAATCCCTAAGCAAACCCTATAAAACAAACCGAAATACCGCAACACAATACCGCAACACTAATTTCAAAATAGCAAACATTCTGAACTATGACAAAACATCGGCTGGCAACGAAGGGTTTCACGCCCCCTAGACTTACGCCAGACGCTACATACCACCCACCCCGCCTGGACGTCGTAACGCCAGGACAGAGTGCACCCCTTCGCTAAGAGCGCTACCCGCCCGTCCAACACGTTGCATCCAACGGTGTCAGATTGACGGACGCCCATAGTATAGACAAAAGGACTACAATTTAGAATATGGTAACATATTTTCATATGTTCCGTATTCTAAAGCTGCGCCTGCAAAGGCCTAGTAATGCATGGGTATATCTCCCAGAGATGGTGTTCACGGTCTTAGGCCGCGGAATCCTTGACTAGCAATGGATTCCCACCGAATGTGAGTCATAGTTACTTCCACTAATTTAATACAAATCGCGAATTCAGTCGCAACACTAATTTCATTAATTATATAATATGTACAAAAGCGTACGCGTGAAGGCTGCTCCATTATACGCAACACTAAGCTGAAAAAAAGAAAAAAAGAGAACACGCGAACTGTAACGCAACACTAGTAAAATCTACCGAATTTTGTAAGACGCAACACTAATCTAAAAAAGGGGTACAGCCAATCCAAGGCTGTACCACGGCAGCTGGTCCATAGCTGCCTTATGGACCATGGCAACTCCACTGGATGGTTTTTGGGCATTTCTAATGCAAAACGCGAATATTCATTACCGCAACACTAATTAGCAGGGAACACTATTAACTAATGCAAAGCAATCGCGTATTTATAAGTCGCAACACTGGGAAACAATCGCGCTAATGTCTATCGCAACGCTATCTTTAACAGACATGCAATTAAAATGCAGAAAAGGGGGATTCTCAAACCGTGAATTTTTTACTCGCAACACTAATTTTATTAATTATATAATATGTACAAAAGCGTACGCGTGAAGGCTGCTCCATTATACGCAACACTAAGCTGAAAAAAAGAAAAAAGGAGAAAACGCGAACTGTAACGCAACACTAGTAAAATCTACCGAATTTTGTAAGACGCAACACTAATCTAAAAAAGGGGTACAGCCAATCCAAGGCTGTATCATGGCAGCTGGTCCATAGCTGCCTTATGCAACTCCGCTGGATCGTTTTTGGGCATTTCATCATATATCGCAACTCTAATGCAAAACGCGAATATTCATTACCGCAACACTAATTAGCAGGGAACTCTATAAACTAATGCAAAGCAATCGCGTATTTATAAGTCGCAACACTGGGAAACAATCGCGCTAATATCATTCGCAACGCTATCTTTAACAGACATGCAATTAAAATGCAAAAAAGGGGGATTCTCAAACCGTGAATTTTTTACTCGCAACACTAAAGCAATCAACATTAAAAAACAAAACTCTCAAAAATCTTAAAGCAATCAACATTGAAAAGTTAAATTCCATTTTAAAGCAATGCAAGAAAGAAACACGATATTTAAAGTTCGCAACACTAAATTGAAAACGCGATTTGCCCAAAATCATGGGGGTCACGGGCCCCCTCTTGTCCTGAAATTACAAAACTACAACTACAGGCAAGCACAGTGACAAAGTAGTAACGATAATGATTTCCCATCCTTTTTTGCAAAAGGATGCAAAATCATTAGTAGTTCCCCTCTTGAAAGACAGTTTGTCGGGGCGCTTCGGCATATAGCCTTTTCTTTCTTCGGGCGGTCCACCCACCTGAAACTTATATCTAAAGCTCGAGACTTGCAAATTCGCAAAACAGAAAAAAAAAACAATCAACAAAAAAGAAAAATCGCGAAACTCTAATTGACACGTGGACGAAAAAGGATTTTATATAAATCGTTGTTCGTGCACACGTGCCGTGCTCGAGCAGAACTTGTGCGTTTCGTGCCATCGCGACCGCGTATGACGACTTATGAAGTCGCCAAAAATTTGAAAAATTGTACAGATAGTATCGAAGGCGAACGACATACTCCGTTCGTATCGATTGTATCGTCAATTCTTCAAATATATTCCAGGTACAGGTTGATCACGCGAAATCGCGCCTACCCGACCAAGAGACTGTGACAACCTGTCCCGGCCCTACCTACTTACAATCTATCACGCACACCAGAAGGTATACTACCTACCTACCTAACCCTATATTTAAAAAAGGCAAAATCACATTCTCACAAAAATTCATTCCACGACCCCCATACACTCCACCCGGGCGCAAAGCCTAAACTAGGGAGAACGTCCCGGGACGCCTCCGTCACCCGAGTTTCATCTCACATCACACTCTACGGTACGTACCATTTTTCACTGAAATCGTCTGGCAAGGCTAGCAATCATTGCGTATAATGATAATTACAAAATTTAATTAACTACTTTGATATAGAATATTTCATAATAATGGTAATAATCATGGTAATAGTAATGATAACCATAGTATTTGGTTTATACGTTCATCGTACATCTTGTTGAATAAAATATTATTTCAAATTAAAAGTAAATGAAAAAGTTATTAAACCGACGCAATCCCACAGCCTAAAAACACACACACCATATGTGGAGATTACGTCGTGCACGATATACTAACACAATGCCAGCCGCTTATTAATTATTATTCTTATGAACTAGGTCATCGTGCCCATTGCCTCTACCCATCCAAGTAGCACCTGGGCACGTGAATGGGCTTTGGCAATAAACACGGAAGGGGTTAAATCTGAAAATCCTGATCTAAAAACATGATTAGTACATAAACATCTAACGGGCTAATATTTCACTATTTTAATAAAAGTGACTCGACTTTGTAAATATAAAGCTTTAAGAAGAAATACTGAAAAGCAAAATAGAGCAACTATGACGCAAACATGGTGCACTGCTAATATCAGCTGGCAACGAAGGGTCTCACGCCCCCTAGACTTACGCCAGACGCTACATACCACCCACCCCGCCTGGACGTCGTAACGCCAGGACAGAGTGCACCCCTTCGCTAAGAGCGCTACCCGCCCGTCCAACACGTTGCATCCAACGGTGTCAGATTGACGGACGCCCATAGTATAGACAAAAGGACTACAGTTTAGAATATGGTAACATATTTTCATATGTTCCGTATTCTAAAGCTGCGCCTGCAAAGGCCTAGTAATGCATGGGTATATCTCCCAGAGATGGTGTTCACGGTCTTATGCCGCGGAATCCTTGTAACTAATTTGATTAATTAAATAATACATAGGATTGAGATTAAAAACCAAAAGGATTCCCACCGAATACTAGTCAGTGCATCGTCATATTTACTCTCGCGTCGGAAATTTCTCGCAACACTAATTTAATAAAGGCAAAACTCTAATAAAAAGGAATTTAATGTCAAAATTGAATTTGATATTTTATTAAAAGCAAAATGACTAATTAAAAATTCTTTACAATGAAAAAAGAATATATTGTGAAAATTAATAAAAAATTAAAACATCCTCGGACGACTCCCTCCTCAGAGTAAATTTTCAAGAATACGCAAAATGTGTTGAAATAGATTACTCTGACTTGGAAATCTACCCGTCACGAATTGTCTTCTTGCACATAAATTGTTCATTTTTTCATGAACGTTTAAGTAAGTTAAACTTCGCTATTGAATGAATGAAATTTTAGAAAATTCTCAAATTATATTTGAATTTATAATATACACAATGAAATTTAATCAATGTAATAACATCATTAATGTGTATATCCAGTATACATATTACATAATACTATCAATATTATATTGCTTTGAACCATCGCAATAACTAAGTCAGATAGTATTTGACTTCTCTATTACAGACAAACTAAATAAAATTGTTTCGGTATTCAAATATTCTAATTCCACATTTAAGAACATTCAAGAACATTTAAGAGCATTCATATATTTCAAAAATATCTATTAGAATATGTGGAATTGAAATGATATTAAAACGCGGAGTACAAGAAGACCTAGCCTAACTAAATGAAATGAAACAATAAAAATGTTACTACTCATGGGTATGTATAATCATACCCATGGTCACTATGCTTGCCAAGCACGTATACAACTAGTAGCCCGTGTCGATTTGGACCATTCGTCCTACGACATGATTGGGCTACCAGAGGAACCATAAAACATGCGACTCACCGTTCGCAGATATACTCTTCTTCAGGTAGGAGGCTGCCTTGTAGGAGAATACTGAAGTCGTGAAGAAATTCATCTGTAACAAAAAAAGAAGAATTACGGTTAATTTTGAAAATTATAAATTTTTATTCTAATAAAATTATATATGAAATTGAATTTTATAAAATATTAGCAATTAAAAAGAAATCTCAATTATCAAGGGTTGAAATTGTAAATTATTCTATTTTAATAAAAAGCAATTAAGTGACGTACCAAGACGGAAGTCGTGAAGAAAGCCATCACCAGGATATCCAGGAACTCGGCATTCAAAAAATTCATCTGTAACAAAACAAAAAAGAATTACGGTTAATTTTGCAAATTATCAATTTTTATTCTAATAAAATTATATATGAAATTGAATTTTATAAAATATTAGCAATAGCAATTAAGAAGAACTCTCAATTATCAAGTATTGAAATTGTAAATTATTCTATTTCAATTAAAATTAATTAAATAAAGTAATAAGATACTTACACTCTTTCCTTATGGAGCAACGCCCAAAACTCCTCTTCAGTGGTGCATTGACTCTAATCCCGAATATATCGAGCAATTAAAAAAAAATTAAAAATAAAAATAGTAACGCGACCGTGAATAATTTTCGGCGAACAATTGTAAAGACTCTACTTTCACGATGGAAAAAGAAAAATCAGAGCCGCGATGCTCTAGAAAATATTTTATTATACGCAGCAAACACTGACTCTACTTTCGCGTGATTCCTAACTGTACAAGCGCAACTCTATTCAGGGCCAGTTCACCCTTGAAAAAATCAAAACATTGGAAATATGTACGTACTAACACTGACTCTACCGACCGCATTGCGCGCGGCCACAACGATTCCTGAAAGAAAAACTTAGTAAACAGGGATGGGCTGGGTGGAAATATACAAAACAACATTCTTTTTATTGAACATTCGTAACGGAAATACTGTTATTAATGACTTGTAAATGAAAATATCTATGTTCGTGAAATATATTTGACGAGCACAAATATTGTTAAAGCTGAATATTGATCCTAGATTGAAATGAACTGTTTTGGATAATTGTTGATAATTATTTCAATGAATATTACATCGATAGAAAATCATTTTGTAATAAAGATAATAGACTATTATATTAAAGCAGAGGATTTTTGTTGTTAAGATTGTGAGCATACTACAAATTGTTGGAAATTCTTACAGCATGATTTATAAATTATCTAATTCTTTTCAATAAGCAAAGTCCAATAATTAACCATGCTTAAACAGCATGTGATTTAAAAACGTAATTCTATTTTAATTTAAACTTGCATCGAAAACTGGATATTATAATATAATTATTACGATTTAACAAAAATAGATTGTTTAAAATAATTAATAATTGCAGAAGGGAAGCAATCATTTGCAGTAGAATATGAATTATTTCAATTTTGTTCTAGGTTAAAACAAATGTATTAAAATACTGGACGAAATTATTTAATAAAATGAAAAATTAATTATTCTTTTTCTATGAATTGGTTAAAGAAAATAAATGTCTCTAATCTTTTCTTTCTTGACTTTGGTAGCAAGTAATTATCAAATATGCCCACAATTAACAACGACTCAATAAAAAACAAGTAATAATAAATGTTAATAATTGATTAAAATAAATTAAAACAATAAATTTTTACGAAATTCTATTTCAATCCCATATCAGATGTCATGGCGTCCTTTCAATATCCATCAAATATCTGTAACAAATAAGAAATACGAATTTATGTAAATAAAATTTAATCAACAATAATAAAATTATTACTAATAAACGATCGAACTATAATTTATGCAAAATATTTTAATAGGTAGAATGAGCACCTACTACTTATACGGAAGGATGCTCTCAACACGTCTTGTCACTTGGACGTTCGCGAAAGAAATGGCGAGAGCTTTTTTCCTGCCGAAGACCGATCAGCACCTTTCGGTATTATTCGGTAATGTTCGTCCCCAGCCGAACCGAAGCCGGTAGACGAACAGATCGCATAATATTACGATGCTCAAGAAAAAACGTTATTAAATATCAAAGAGTAAATTGTGTGAAAGAATATTAAAAACGTTCAATATTGGTTAGGAAATTAACGATATAAAAGGAAAAGTAATTCAAATTCTGCTGTTCCAACCTCATTGTACAATCGCGGCAAGAGCACAAATTTTCAACTCTTGTATTTTTGAAGAAAATGCCGAATTAATGTTAAAGATCAAGAATCTAGACTTCTCTTCGATGGTTTTTTCTGTTTTTTGTACTTTTAACACCCGATCGGCAATTTAATTTAATATTTGAAGATAATTTAATCTTACCTGTTGCAGACACGTGCCAAACAGACGAAGCTTCGAAGAGGACTGTTGCACTCCACCTCACTCCGCGCAACGCACCCTTTAACGATGAATCTGATTGGTCCAAATAGAAGGACGCCATAATGGAATGACCAATCACAAGCATTGGTAGAAACTTCGAATTGCTTTGAAACTTTAACATTAAAAGCATGGAAAGATTCGTTGAAAATTATCAACGCCATATTGAAATATGATCGAGATTACTTTTTTCACTTTAAAGCACCGAAATATAAGAAAAAAGATAGAAAAATACATAAGATATTAATGGTATTTAATAAATCATCACCATAAAAGCAGAATAAATGAGAAATATGTTATTTTAATTCGTATCTGTATCGACAAAATAGAGTATAAATTTTCAGCTTACGCATTTCTGAAGACAATGTGGAAATGATGTCAGAAATCACGACTCCGTTCTTCTCTTCAACTTTGTCTTCTGTTTTTTGTATTTTTGATATCTAATACCCAATTTAATATAATATTTTAATACTATTTAAGGCGATGCAAACGTCGAGGCCGCTTCACATACTCGGGCTACGATTGATTGCGCGGTCGAGCATACTAAACGAATGAACTGCGCCCTGTAGAAAAAAATGAGGAACTAAATTTGTGGTCTGTTTTACCTTTCCGAAGTGTTTCGCGAGTGAAAATCGTAATTCTCAAATTTCTTCTACCTGGGAGGCTTGTACATCATCCCTTGGGTGCTCGTTTTGTTCTATCTGACCCAAAGAATGTTAGTCTGGTATCCATTCGGACATACAATTCGCAGAAATGTTTATATTGCGAATAAATTGATGCAGGTGCATTTTCTTGACCGTTGACAGACATAAATGTCAATATTTTAAGGACCAGAGCGCCATTCTTTGGGGCCTCCTGAACACGTCCCTCCAATTTTTTTGCATTCGGTTTAGTAATGACGACGTAATTTGTGTTCTCGTTTCTAGAGATTTATCTAGGGACTGTCGGTAAAATTTTCAACGCTCGCATCACCTGAAACCAATCGCGTGTTATGAGAATTTGTATAGTGATTCAAGATGGAAGACGGTGGTAATAAAACGGAGACTGGTCAGGATAAAGAGAAAAAGTCGTATGCCGGAATACCGGAGGCCGAATTTGTAGTAAGTGCATTATTATTAAATAATCGTTGTATAATATATTATTATAAAATTGTTATCAATACAAGAATAGTGTATGTTTAAATCATATTTGGTTACCATGAATATTTTTTCGAAAAAGTAGTACTCATGGCTGTAGATAAAAACTTCTGTTAAAAATAAAGAATCGTGAATCTTTTCCGTTTGTATTTATAGTTTCTGTAAAGAATCTTTTTAATTCTATTTATTTTAGTACTTTAACCTATAAGAATGTATCCGAATTTTTTCCTCGTAGTACAGACCTTATATGGTCACAAAAGGAATGGACATTGTAATATTTTAATTTAGTATGAAACAAATACGTTTCATACAAACCTTTTTATATAGGACGATGTCGACGCATTTATGGCAAAACCCGAAAATGACTCAGTGGACAAAGTACTACGAATGCTGGATGATCATCATGGCAAATATAAGTTTATTGAATATAATTTGATGAATAAGAGGAAAAGACTGAAGGCACAGATTCCAGATTTAGAAAGATCATTGGATATGATAAAAAAATTACAGGAAGAAAAAGACAACAGCAAGGAATTAGAAACTCAGTTTCTTTTATCGGAACAAGTTTATGCAAAGGCTGTTATTCCACCAACTGATAAAGTATGTTTATGGCTGGGAGCAAATGTTATGTTAGAATATACACTGGACGATGCACAAGAGATGTTAACAAAAAATATTGAAGCTGCAAAGAGAAATTTAAGCTACGTGGAACACGACTTGGACTTTGTCAGAGATCAATTTACAACAACTGAAGTAAACATGGCACGCATTTATAATTGGGAAGTAAAACGCAGGCAAGCTGCTAAACCAACATGAAAACTGTTTCTTTTTAATAAATTCAATTTGCATGCAATGATTGCCTAAAACCTAAAGGGTAATTATACACATGTGAAATAAATGTTATATGAATTCCATGTACTTTAATACTGATTGTATAATTTTATCATTTTTTTAGGTTACACTGTCAAAAAAAAGAGCTTGTGAACGAAAAATCTGTCATCTGAAACTATCAGTGAAATAAAGGACTCAAATACATTTAGGTTATAAGCTAGATACACCAATATTTATGTATATTGCCACAAATACATCTGAATTCTAACTTAATATGATGTCTTATGTACCTACAATAGGATTTCTTATCACATTTATTATATTAGTAATCACTTACATTAATTGATTTAAGTTTGATAATTTTTGCAAAATAAAAAAGATATACACTATTTGTATAAAAAAAATAATACATTTGTTATAGAAATATCACATCAAACAAAACTTGATTTGAGCTTTACTTTCTAATTTATTATATCCTGCTTTTGTAGTTTCATTACAAATTATACTCTATGTTAGTAACTGCATTTAATTTTGCTAAATGGAAAGTATCATCTATAGTTTTGTAAACATGATTGAGAAATGATTATGGAATAGACTTATAATTAATGGAATTTGCAAAATTAAACTTAATTTATCTTATATTCTAAATCCTTTTAAAAAGTGATTTGCTATATCTATTGTAAGGCACATAGGTGGTCTGATTTTCTGAGAAAATCAGTATCCAGCAAAGACTAGTATTGAAGTATAGTCTAAAATTTTGTTATTTAAATTATTCTGCACCTTCATCCGGTTCATATTTCACCAATTTTGCCTTTAGCTCGATAATCTTAGCTTTAGCTTCTTCCAATTCTTTTTTTAACATTTCTACTTCAACATCAACATCTGTAATTCCTCCCAGATTTTGTCGGATATATCTATATCTTAATTAAGGAAAGACAAGAATTACTACTGAAATCATATTAATCCATTAATTAAACTTTGTTTAAAGGATACTCTAATGCATCTTCCGGCTTTTCTGGTTCTTCATACAAAGACACAAGTACCTTTGTAAGAGCATCCATAACCCCTGCCCTTTCAAGGTATTTCCGAAATTCTTCTCTTTTAGAATCAGGTGGCTAAACAAACAAATATTGCAGAAATTACAAAAAAAATTTCTGAACATATGGTAATTATAAAACATTTGTATATTTGTAAATATTAATACACTTAGCAAATTGAAAAAAATTTT